>NC_137834.1:20353906-20971179 GCF_948465745.1 Chenopodium album
TCCTTGAATTTGAGGCAGTCTCTCTTTCAATGTCCCTTCTTATTACAATAGAAGCATTCGGAATCAGACTTAGAAGATGCTACCTTTTTCTCCTTGTTGTCTTTGGTAGCTTTCGGCTTAGGCAGAAAGTTCTTCTTTCCTTTCCCCTTAAAGCCCTTCTTCTTTTTGCCCGCCCTTTTGAATGGCTTTCCCTTCTTAATCATTAGCATATCATGCCTTCCCTCATCCTTGAGCGTCTGCTCAGCTTGCTTCAACATCCCATAAAGCTCGGTGAGGGTTTTCTCCAAGCTATGCATGTTGTAGTTCATCTTGAACTTGTTATAGCATTTGTGAAGGGAATGGAGAATGATGTCAATAGCCATTTCAGTTGAATACCCCGCATCAAGCCTTCCCATGTTCTCAAATAATCCGATCATTTTTAGCACAAGTGGGCTGACTGGCTCTCCTTTCTTGAGCTTAGTCTCAAGGATCTGCCTGTGGGTTACAAACCTTTCAGTTCGAGCCTGTTCTTGAAACATATTCTGTAACTCAGAAATGATCTCATAGGCCGATTCCTTCTCGAAGAAGGTTTTCTGAAGTTCAAGAGACATAGTGGCTAGCATTACGCACTTGACATCCCGATCGGCTACTTGCCATCGATTAAGGGCTGCTTGAGTTACCTCCTCATTGGGAGCCTCGGGCATTTCCTCATCAAGGACATACTCTTTCTGTTCTTGTATAAGAACGATGCGCAAATTCCTTTGCCAATCAAGGAAATTGGTACCACTCAACTTCTCCTTGTCGAGAATTGAGCGTAATGAAAAATGGTTGTTTGAGGTTGAAGACATGATTCTACAATTGAAAGAATTTTAATGAAAAACCATTCAAAATTACTTAAATAAGATTGAATTTTATTCATGCAACTTTTCAATACTTTTTTAACGTCTTATTTACACGTAAAATTGTCCCTATTTTGTGAAAATAAGGCGATTCCAAGATCCGAAGAAACAAAGAGTGGTTAAGCATGCTTTGGCTTGTATTAACACTCAATCTTCTAGGGTAACAATTGCCTTGCTAATGGCTCTAAGCCACTCTTGGTTAGACAATCGTCGCATCTAATGCATCTTTGACGATGTATCTCTTTTGCCACGATATGTGAGGACTCCTCACTCATACCGATGAGTTAAACCAAAACCAACGTGCACACCCGGTGTGCCTTATGAGCCTTGGAGAAGTGATGGCACCTCATTTTGGCGTAGCCTACCATCACCCTCGTTCGGTTGGTAAGTGTTGTTTTGGAAAGGCAAGTTTGACTCAATATTATTAGGGACCTAGCATTTCTATGTTGGTTAATTTAAATGAACTTAACTAATCATCGCAACATAAGAAAAACCTAAACATGCATCTAACGAATAATTCACATGTATATATAAGCATAAAATATAAAGCAAAATTATAGATGCATATTGGCAACTAGCATGACCCTTTGAATTCTTTAATCTTCAAAAGGTCTTCATTTGCAATTCAAGGCTTTGTCTTCCAAGATACGCCGTCTTCAAGACTTAACCAAACTATGCAAATACTAGTGTCTACGACTAGGAATAATCTAAATATTAAGGTACAAAAATACTTAACGGTGCGTAGACCGTATTTAGATTTACAAAAATACATAACGGCACGTAGTCCTTATTTTCTATCCTAATCGGGTCCTAATAGTTGCCATTTCATAAAACCTGTGAGAGAGAATATATATTCCATTAATCCATTCACTATTTGTGAATGGCCCATGCAATTTACAATATCAAACAAGTAAAATGCATTTAAACAACGCGCGCACTAGTAACTAATCTAGGTGGTTAATCCGATTAACACGCCTAATTAAAACTAATCAAAGTTGTTTAACCGATTATGTAATTGACGTCATTAATAATTAAAGCTCCCACTAAATTCCGCATTTCCCTTAATTAATCCAATTAATTAAGTCGGTAGCATCCAAACTTGTCAAAATAAAAATTTTCCTATGCCGCTCAAAACCGAGGCCTAGCCTCCCAAAATTATAATTAAAATAAACAAAATTAATTGAAATAAATAAAACGGCAAAATAAGCAATATTAAGCCAACCGCATTTCAAGTGGCTTTCGCTTTAAGCGTTTTGCCAAGGAAACTCGAATAATCGCGGCTCATGCAAACCAAGCATATTACGGCTATTCACCTCACCGCACGAAGCATATGCACACACAAAAAAAAAACTCCGCACACACAGCCCGCGGCAAGCAGCCATGGGCTGCTGCCAATGCCGCACGCACGCGCACGCACAGCCATGGCTGCTGGTGCGTAGCTGCTGCGGCCGTGTGCTGCTGCCGCGCGTGTAGCCGCACGCAAGGTTGGGCAGCCACATGCGGGCTGCTAGCAGCCCAGCTAGCCAAGGGTTGTTCTTTACCTCGTTTTGCGTGCCATGGCCTCGGGATTTGATCCCATTTCGCGAGACATAATTAATTAATTCTAAATTAATTTTAGAACTAACTTAATGAGCAAAAAATAAAAATTATAAACAAGTCTAACTTAATAAAATTTGAAAGTGCAAATAACCAAAATAATTCCAAGAACCATTCTTAATTAAATTGGTTTAGCTTGGTGCAATAACAAAGTTGAGGCAATTTCTCACTTTTAATTTTATCAATTTAAATTAAACTTGAGAATTTGACAAAGTAAGGGGAAGGTTGAAAAATATGAACTTTAATGTTCAAATGAAAATTCCAACATATAAATTTTGTGAATCCTTGAAAATTATATCTTCCAACATGATGATAACCAAATTTCCATCACAAAAATTGAAACTTTATGTTTCCAATCAACTCAAAATGATTAAAACAACAAAGTTTAACACAAAATAACATGGAATTTTAGTGGTTTTTAAAGTTTCAATCACTTATCACAAATAAAGATTGAATCTTTAACACTTAGGAAGCCTCAAAACAAAAATTTTCACACTAAAAAGCAATTGGTTTGCAATTATGTGAAAATAAATCAACCTTTAAGCATCAAATACTACCAAGTAAGTGTGCTTTAAGGGGACTTAAAAAAGCAGAAAATAATGCAAATAATCAACCACAAAATCAACAAGTTATGCCATTAATTTCAAGGTTAGAAAAGACTTAAAAATTTTCGTCAAAAACGAAAAATCCCTCGAAAAAGGCATTTCAGGTCAGAATTTGGCTAAAATCACAGCCCCAATGGGGTAAAAACCTTTCCAGAACACTTTTTCCACCCAAAATTCACTATTTTTTGGCGAAAATCTGGGTTCTGGGCCAAATTCGACATTAAAAATGGGATTAAAATAAATAAAACCGAGCTACTAATCTAATAGCAACTTAAACCAGAAAAATAATCCAAAATAAACCTTGAAAAACATGATTATAAAAATAAACGAGCGGGGCTCCGATACCGCTGTTGGGGTTTGGTGAGTCCGACTTACCGCGGAAACAACCCCGACCCAAGGAACCACTCGTAATTAATAAAACCATAAAGCATAAATAAATAAACACATGAAAAGGAAGAACGAATCATACCCTTGAAGCAAGCTTCGCCCTCTCAAAACGGGCTCTTACTTGAAAGCCTTGAGCACCGCAAATGCCGTGTCTCCAACGGTATCAACCCACAAAGGACGAACACGACTTTTTAGGTCCGCTACCTTGGAGTTAGCAAGGTCCGACCAAAACCCAAGTGTTAATGGAGTTTAAGAGATTTTCCCAAAATATGGAATGCTCTTTCTAACTCCCACTCAAGCACTTTACTCCAAATCCCAAGGTTGGTATTTATAGAGGAAAGTATGAGTGGGAATTTCTATCCCATCATTGTAGGATCATGAAATTCCACAAATTAATTTAAAGCTAAATTAAATTAAAATTGCAAACTAATATTAAATCTACAAGTGGCATTATCATGTGAAATGGGTTGGTGAGGACAACATGGAGAGTAGGGGACCATACTTGCTCCCCACTCAATACTCTCCTTGTGCCACATGTCCTTACCCACTTGCTCCCATATTTCTCAAGCTTCCCCATAGTGACCGGCCTTATAGCCCAGCCACGAGCCCAGATGCGGGCTCCTGCTGTGCGCGCAAGCCACGCACTTGGTGCGGGCTTGCTGTTGTGCGTGGCTGCTAGCACGCCTAGCTTGCGGCAGCTAGCTGCTGCACGCACCACGTGCACACGGTTGCTGGCTGCTGCTGTGCGTGGCTGCTAGCACGGTGCGCTAGCACGCACCTAGTCAGCCATGCTAGGCTCGGCTTGGTGCACTTACTAGCAACCTATTCTTGGACATTTTTTCCCCTAGCATTCGGATGCTCGGGGCACTCTGATGCTAGGGGTATTTTGGGAATATGGTCGATTAATTATTATTTTGCGCGTCTCGTCTTTTTATTATTTTTGACTCGACTTCCGACGATCGGTTTCGACGCTCCAAGCTCGAATTACCGACGTCTAAATATTTTTAACACTCGGGTGACGAATTAATTTCTTCCGAATTAATTCGTCGAGTCGGTTCGTATATTTTGCTTGGGTGTGACCCGAAGGGTTCAGTCAAGATTAAGCTTTAATATTAATTATATTAATATTACTGATCGGAAGCGACCTCCACCCAAGCATTCCGATCACTTGACCTTACTGAATATATTAGCTTTCTAATAATTCTGAACCCGCTATCAGAATAATACACTTGTTCGAAGGATACCATTCCTTTTAGTACAGGCATAGCGGAAGCAAAGTTCAAGCAAGCTTTTCAATATCGACAAGCGTGGGTCTTCGGTAATTTTCCTCGGAATATTATCGCAACGAATGAGGATAGCTTCAAGCGAGGATATCTTCAGCAGCGTTCCCTAGCTTGCGGAGAGTTGTCACAAACAACTAAAGGTGATTTTAAGCGAAGTTGTCTTCGATCGTGTTCCCTGGCTTGTGGAAGATGGTCACAAAGTGCTAGAAGGTGGTTTCAAGAGAAGCAATATGGGGTTCTCTAGCTTGTAGAAAACTATCATTGTGGAGTTTGAGGCAGCTACAAGCGTAGCAGTCTTCAACCGGCATTCTCTAGCTTGCAGAAGGTCGTCAAAAATACAAAAGTACAGCAATGCAGCAGCAAATCGGTTACCTTCAGAGACGTGTGCTCAATGGTGCAAGATACGCATTTCTTAACTCTTTTTTCTGTTTAACTAAAGCTAGTTTGCAGGTATCGGCGTTACAAGAGTGATTTATGATCGCAGAACGTTCTGAATCATTCTCCGTCCTTATCGATACTTTGACTTTTGATTTCGAAATTTGCGTTTCTCCATTCTTAGTCAAAGTGGGGGCTTCTGTAGACGCCCATTTGTGTCTCCCCTAAAACAAACTCGGTGATGAGTACCTTTCACGTTGAATCATAATCGAATGAAGTGAAAGTGTGAAAAGTCTAGTGTTGCGAATAGTTTTAATTTCTCTTCTTTTCTCTCTTTTTTTGAAAACCTATTTTAAGAAAACATCCAATCCAGTTTGGTTGGTCCATATTATGGGTCCAATAATGGTGTAGTTTGATGGGGCTTGGAAAGAGCTTTCCAACGATATATTATAAGCCCAATTCCGATGAATAATGAGGAAGTTATGGCCAAATTACTAAACTGGGCCCGGTTTGAGCCTTATATGCGGCCCTCCTAATGCAATTAGGTATGGTTTTTGTCTTCTAGATTCTTCTAGAACGTTCTTTTCATTCCTAATTCAATTAGCATTGATAAATTGACTTTTGTTAACTTTTTAGAGTTTTAATCAGAATAAAAAGTGTTTTTAAGGAAAATACGATTTTGCCCTTGTAGACACCCAAATGTGTCTCCCCAAAAACCAAACCCGGTGATGAGTGCCTTTCACGTCGAATCATAATCGAATGAAGCGAAAGTGTGGAAAGTCTAGTGTTGCGGATAGTTTTTATTTCTTTTCTCTTCTCTTTGTTTTTGAAAACTTATTTTAAGAAAACAGCTAATCTATATTGGTTGGTCCATGATATGGGTCCAATAGTAGTGTAGTTGGATGGGGCTTGACAAAAGCTTTCCAACGATATATTATAAGCCCAATTCCGATGAATATTGAGGAAGTTATGGCCAATTTACTAAATTGGGCCCGTGTTGAGCCTTATATGCGGCCCAATGATCTAGGGGAGGGCCTAATATGATTTATCATTCCTAATGCAATTAGGAATGATTTTAGTCTTCTAGAAGGTTCCTTTCATTCCTAATTCAATTAGCATTGATAAATTGACTTTTGGTGACTTTTCAGAGTTTTAATTAAAATCAAAAAGCATTTTGGAGGAAAAGATACTACTTTATCCTCCAGTACGGCAAATTTATCTGATTTTTGAAAACGCGTCAAAAACAGGCCTGGCGCCTGACTCTAGGCATTGGCGCCTGGCTCCAGTCAGCCAGGGTTGGTGCCAGCTCTGTTTCAGTTGCGCCAGGACTCTGTTCTGTTAATTTATCTTTTTGGCTTATTTTCTCTATAAATAACGACTTAAAAACTCCGTTTTCATTCACCTACAATCAGTTTTCATTCATCAATTCTCATTCTCTTCTAATTCATTAATTCACCATCTCTCTCTCTCTTCTAAAAATTGCTTTTTACATACAAAATTCCGCATTCACAAGAGCTAGAAACACCTAGCCATATTCGAAGTTGCCTTCATCCTAGACGTGAAAGGTTTAATTTCTAAGGGTTTGGTCCCAAATCTCTATTTCAATTATTTTATTTAATTGTTTTGATTATTATTTTCCTTGAATTTACTAACGCGTGTATTTTGTTATTAGAAAGAGGTACGAGGCATCAAAGTAAGTACTTTAATGGTTTTTATTGATGTTATGATGTAGAAATCATGTTTACATTGTTATTATGATATTCCTAGTATCATGTCTAGGGTAAATTTAATATTAAAAATGATTGTTACAATGCCTTTTATTCTCTTCCTAATATTTATGATTATTTTTATAATTGTTTTGATCATGATTATAATTTTATTATTGCTATGATTATTATTATTATGGTTAATATGATTGTTATTATGATGATTATTTCATTGTTATGATTTTATTATCATGATTATTTATTATTATTATGTTGCTTGATGCTTATTTATATTTATTGCTTGATCACACCTTTTTATTGCATGTTTAAAGGGAATTGGTAATATAATCATGCTTATATAAGATAATTGATAATCTTGTTTAGGGTTAATTTTATTATAATTCAAGTGATCGCCAATAATAGATTTATTTGTGCATTAATATTCAACCAACATAGATAAACAGGTTTAGGGTTAATCCTATTGATTGCATGTTAGTCAGAAAGCGCACATGAATACGATCAGAAAAAAGTATAGGCCTATTATCAGGGCAGGTTCAATCTCGTTTAGGTTGGATTTGTACCTTCATCCCCGAACCCTTATTTGGTTCAAGACCTTATGGAGTTGACGATCTCTTGGATCGTTAAGGGGTGTAACCTTCACCCTGTGAACGGTTTACAAGTTCCTAAAACTTGTTGGCGACTCTTTTGCTCTATCTTCTTCCCTTTTGGACGCCACCGTACTTTAGTGTATGATCACAGTGGGGTTCAAGCTAGGGGTTAATGCTTGAAATTATTCCCTACAGTTTTTGGCAACTCCACTGGGGAGGATTTCTATTTTAATTCCTGAATTTGTTTCGGCAATGATTTAGAATGAGTGGATGAGACTCGAAACGTTCTAAGTATTTCATGTGCATAATTTTGATTAACATTATTTTCATATGCATAAAAAAGATCTCATTGGAAAGACCATCCGTAATGAGTTAAAAACATTGGATTTTACACATAGGAAATTTGAGAAATATCTTTCACAACTAGGACCGAAATAACACCACGCGAAACTGGAAAATTTTATCGAGCACAGAAAGCTGCTGAGGCATGTGGGAAGTAGCGCCAGGGGCCAGAGCTTGGCACCATACTTTTAGCCGTAGCGCCAGACGACAGCATTGGCGCCAGGCGCTACAGTTAAAAACCGGTGCCAGTCTCTGATTGCTGGCGCTAACCTTCCCCAATAGCGAGCCGGAAATATGCATTCTAATTTCGACCAGTTTTTTCGTATTGTTTGCTCGATCCTACTTCCTGATTGAATTTATTCTCACTTTTCTGAAACCCATATGTATTCTATATATGGACATAACCCTATGGGAATTCATGTTGCATCTACCTGATTAAACGCTCTGTGCAACAAAGGGTACATCCGAGATGTTGAATTCACCAAACCATGGAAGCGAGTTTTTTCTAAAACTCGCGGTGTCCCATCCACTCGCGCCAACCCTTCACGGTTAGGCTTCTGCGCGGTGCATCTAAACAATTAATTATGGACCTTCTATTGACTAAACCATATCCCGAACTTTAGAGAACTAGAGCCATGGTTAGGTTGCGAACTCATTGCATCATATTGTGCCTACTTGACTAATTGTGCATTATTTGTTGTGCATATAATTTAAGATCTCTTAACCATTTGTTTGACTTGTGTTGAGATTAAATAAATTAATGACTTAAAGAACATTGCCTAATTAATTAATAAATTAAGTAATTTGAGTCAATAAAGTCTAATATTTTAATCGGAATTGATCTAGTACGACTTTAGGCATACCCTAGTTGACTAATAACACCAAAAACAGTCCCAGACCGAAGCTCCAATATTGGCGCCAAAGTCTGAGCTGTAGCGCCACACTGTGGAGTGTGGTGCCTGGCGACAGCTCTGTCGTCTTGGTCGGGTCTTGCTAACCCCAAGACATTGGACCTATTCGGTTTTGTTGGTGCGGGTGGACTTTGTTGGAGGTCTCCGTGTGAGCGGGACTTGAAGCTTTCAAGTAAGAGCTCATTTTGGAGCGAAGCACGCGTCAAAGGTAATTAGCTTATCTTAATCTCGTGATTAATTTAATTATGTTTATGGTTTTATTTATTGCGAGTGCGGTCTTGTTTTTGGGTTTGTTTCCGCGGTGAGTCGGACTTTGCACATTTTGATCATTTTGACCTGCGTCAACAGATGCTGTTTGAGCACTTTGACTGTCATTAAGATTTTGTTGCTCATCCTCACAAATTTCGTCGAGTTCGATTTTTCTCCCACTTGTCATTATGGAAAGGTGCTCCTTCTCCAAAAAGACACCATCGCGAGCAACAAACACTTTGTTCTCCGATTTGTTGTAGAAGTAATACCCTTTGGTTTCATTTGGGTAGCCCACAAAGTAAACCTTGTAAGATTTGGGATGAAATTTGTCAGAAATTAATTTCTTGACATATGCTTCGCATCCCCATATCTTTAGAAAAGATAACCTGGGAGGTTTCTTCGTCCATAATTCATATGGAGTCTTTTCTACAGCTTTTGATGGAGCACGGTTCAGTGTTAGTGCCGCAGTTAATTAGAAGTGCGTGTCCCTAGAAAGAGATAGGAAGATCACTAAGACCCATTATTGATTGTACCGTGTCTAACAAGGTCCGATTTCTCCTTTCGGATACTCCGTTCCATTGAGGAGTTCCTGGAGGTGTCAATTCTGAAAGTATACCCTTTTCTTTCAGATGGTCATCGAATTCTTGGCTCAAGTATTCACCACCTCGATCCGATCGATGGGCTTTGAATTTTTTGCCAAGCTGATTTTCAACTTCAATTTGAAATTCTTTGAACTTTTCAAATTATTCAGATTTATGAAACATGAGGTAGACATAGCCATATCTACTATAGTCCTCTGTGAAAGTGATGAAATATCGATGTCCATTTCTTATGGTTGAGCTCATTGGTCCACATACATCGGTATGTATAAGACCCAATAAGTCACTTTCCCTTTCTCCCAACTTGGAGAATGGCTGTTTAATCATCTGCCTAATATACATCCCTCGCAATTCTCAAACGATTCTAAATAGAAAGAGTCAAGAACACCTTCTTGTAGAAGTTTCTTGATGCGTTTGATGTTGACGTGGCCAAGACAACAATGCCACAAGTAAGTCTGATTTGACTCTATGGTCTTAGCTCTTTTGGTATAATTATAAACAATTTGTCCAAAGACACAAACGTGTCATTCCATAAATATAAACAAGATGATATGTCTTGTGATCAAGTTCAAAATGACGTCCAATGCCACAAGATCAAAATATGGTAGATAAAACCAAACAAGTTTTAAATCTAGACAAAATATGAGATTACAAGTTTTCTTTGAAATATTATCTTCTTCTTCCACTTGTGTACTCATATCCACTTGAAAAGCACCGCTCACTTTGTTCCTGAAACAGGAGCATATAGTGAGCCAATTTTCTGGTATCTAATACCTTATAAATGGCTTATGTTCAAGTGTAAAGATGATACCTGAGATTGAGGTTACTTTTCATTTCGCCTCATCTTCTAGATACATGCTACATTCTCTTTTGTAGTGTCCGGGTCTACTACAATAGAAGCATCGCATCTTAGCTTTGTTCTTGAACTCCTTCTTCTTTGGTCTCAGAGCAACCTTAGCCTTCTTGCAAGAATAGGTTTTCTGGAGCTCTTGAACAACTTCCATCAAGGACAGTTTGTTCCGCTTGGCCGTAAGTCGCATCTTTAATGCAACATACCCCGAATGGAGTGAGCATAGTAGCATGAGAGCCGCTTGCTCATCATCCATTGGTTTGCCAATTAGCTCCAGATGGGTGAATAGCCTTGTCATGTTGAGCACATGAGCTTGAAGTGGCATCCCGGGTCTAAGTCTTGCATTAAAGACCTTAGCCCATACTTCTTGTCTCTCTTTCGTGAGACACCCATCTTGCGGTGGCTTGATCCTCATGTTCGAGAGTGACCTAGTCACATCTTCCACAAGTCCATCATAGTTGCCTCTAGTACTTTTGGTGACTCTCAAATTGACTACATCTTCTAGAGCTTTGAGCATCATGTCCGGAAAATAGTTGGAGAACTTCCCTTTCCATTGTACCGGGATGGAGTTTGCCATGAGTCTGGAAACTCTTTTACAATCCACACTCCATACCTCATGTGCCTCATCACTCATAATCCCCTTTGAGTAGAAACTCGGGATTTGAGTGTCCAGAATGTGCTCTAGGTAGCAATTTCGGAGGGTCTTTCGGAGTTCCTCTTCCCATTCCTTAAAGTTTACCATGTTCAGAGAAATTGGTAACTTTTTGGGCAATTCCGGGAGCATAAGGTCGTTGACATTAGTTGAAGACATGATTCTACAATTAAAAGAATTTGAAATAAAAAAACCATTCATTATACTTAAATAAGATTGAATTCATGCATTTTAATCAAACTTATTTAAAACGTCTTTTTCACACATTAAAGATTGTCCCCATTTTAGGTGAGAATAAGTCGATTCCAAAATCCAAAGAAACAAAGAGTGGTTAAGCATGCTTTGGCTTGTCTTAACACTCAATCTCCTAAGGTAAGCAACGCTTTGCTAATGGCTCCAAGCCACTCTTGGTTGAATAAATCGTCGCATCCAATGCTCTCTAAACAATTTATTCACTTTGCCACGACATGTTAGGACTCCATCACTCATATCGTTGAGTATAACCAAAACCACCTTGCATACCCGGTATGCCTTACGTTCCTTGGAGAAGTAGTGATGCCTCGCTTTGGCGTAGCCCACCACTACCCTCGTTCGGTTGGTAAGTGTATTTTGGAATGGCAAGTTTTACTCAATATTTTAGTGACCTAGGGTTTCTATGTTGGTTGATTTAAGGTAACTTAATTAATACTCAACGGTTCGCAGACCGTATTTAGATTTACAAAATACATCACGGATCACAGTCCGTATTTTCTATCCTAATCGGGCCCCACTAGTTGCCATTTCATAAAACTTGTGAGAGAATTTTACATTCCATTCATCCATTCACTATCTGTGAATGGCCCATGCATTTTACAACGATAAACAAGTACCAATGCATAAAACACGCGAGAACTAGTAACTAATCTAGGTGGTTAATCCAATTAACACGCCTAATTAAACTAGTCAAAGTTGTTTTAACCGGTTATTGTAATAACTTAGAGACGCTCCCACTAAATTTCGCATCCAACTTAACTAATCCAATTAATTAAGTCGGTGAACCCAAATATTTGCCAAAATTAATTTTGCAAATATCGCTCAAAAACCGAGGCCTAGCCTCCAAAAATTTTAATTAAATAAACAAAATAATTAAAAGAATTAAAACGACAATTTAAGCAAAATTACGAATTCCAAAATATCTAAGTGCCTAGCACTAAGACTTGGAGTCCAAAAAAAAATACCCTTATTTACATATTAAGCAACGCTAAAATTAACTTTAAAATAGCATCGCCATAATAACCCGGGGTTATTGTGCCAACTATGGGATTGTACGTACCGTACAACAAGCACGTAGTATGCCCATGCGCACCCCCGCAACACCAAGCATGCATGTGGGCTGCTTGTGCTCGCATGCGCTACGCCCAGCCCAGCCAAGCGTAGCAGCACGCAAAGCGCGCACAACATTATGCTGCTGCTGCGCCATGCTGCTGCTTGCTGCTGGCTGGCGCGCTATGCTGCTGGCAGCGAGCAGCAGCCCACGCCCTTCCTCGCACACACACACGCACAGCACCAAGCACCTAAGAACGAAGTGCCCAGCAGCCTCGGCAGCCACATATGGGTTGCGTGAGCAGCCCAGCTGGCCGAGAGCTAGCTCGGGGCTCTTAGGCCTCGTGTTGCGTGCTAATGCTTCGAAAATTATCGATTTTGTGTGTGACATTATAAATAAATTCTAAATTAATTTTAGAATCAATTTTGAGGAAAAAAGAAAAATAACAAGTCCAACTTAAATAATTCATCCAAATGCAATTAACCAAATTTATTTCCAAGAACCATTCTTTAATAAAATTGGTTTAACTTGGTGTAATAAAATAAATTAGGGCAATTCTCACTATTAATTTAATCACTATAAATTAATCTTGAGATTTTGACAAAATAAAAGGGAGTTGGAAAAATGAACATAAGTTCAATAAAGACTCCAACTTTAATACTTGTGACTCCATGAAAAAATTATATCTTCCAATATGAAGATAAACCAATTTCAATCACAAGTTTTAAACTATTTGATTCCAATCAACTAAAAAATGATTAAATCAACAAAGTTTAACAAAAATTCATGGAATTTAGTAACTCAAAGTTTCAATCACTTATCATAAATAAAGATTGAATCTTTAGTACTTGGAAGCAACAAAGAACAACTATTTCACACTTAATGCACTTAATTTGCAATTATGTGAAAAAATAAAACCAAACTTTCAAGCACCAATAATTACTACCAAGTAATCATGCTTAAAGTGGTCTAAAATTGCATATAAATAAAGGAAAGAACCAAATACATAACCACCATAAATATGCAATCAAATTTCATGGTTAGAAAGACTTAAAAATTTTCGTCAAAACGAAAAATCCCTCGAAAAATGCATTTCTGGTCGTTTTTTGGCTAAAAACCGAGTCCTATAAGGGTAAAAACATTTCCAGAACGCCTTTTCCACCCAAAATTCACTATTTTTGGGTCGAAATCTGGGTTCGGGAGCTGAAGACAGCTCTAATACGAGGTAAAAATTGGAAAAACGAGTTACTAATCTAATTAGCAACTTAAAACCAGAAAAATTAAGCCATAAAAACACCTTGAAAATATTATGATTTTAAAAATAAACGAGCGAGGCTCCGATACCACTGTTGGGGTTTGGTGAGTCCGACTCACCGCGTAAACAAACCCAAAAACAAGACCGCACTTGCAATAAATAAAACCATAAACATAATTAAATTAATCACAAGATTAAGATAAGCTAATTACCTTTGACGCGTGCTTCGCTCCAAAATGAGCTCTTACTTGAAAGCTTCAAGTCCCGCTCACACGGAGACCTCCAACGAAGTCCACCCGCACCAACAAAACCGACTAGGTCCGATGTCTTGGGGTTAGCAAGATCTGACCAATAAAACCCGAGTAATTATATTGAGTTCAAAGGTTTTCACTAATTGTGATGCCTTTTTCAACTCTTACTCAAGCATCATTCCCAATGCCCATACTTGGGTATTTATAGGAAATGATGGGAGTATCATTTACTCTCCCATCAATGTGGGATAGTATAATTTTTCCATTTTATTTTAAATCTAAAATAAAATTAATAATCAAGCTAGTAATAAATCAACAAGTAGCAAGCTCATGTGAGTGGTTAGGTGAGGACCACTTGGAGAAGGGGGGGGACCAAACTTGCTCCCTACTCCCTCTCCCATAACCGGCCACCTCACTCTACACACACTCAAGGACCACTAGCCACATGGCACCCACCCTTGGGCACCAAGGCAGCCAAGGTGGGCTGCCATGTGCTGTTGTCCGTGGCAGCCACGCCCAGCAAGCCCAGCATGCCCAGCACTCGCATGCTGGCTGCCAGGCGCTGCTAGCCAGCAAGCCCAGCATGCTTGTGCGGGCTGCTGCTGGCCTTGTGCCTTGGCCAGCGCTGTTAGGCAGCACGCAATGGCCTAGCCATGCTGCTGCTAGCTGTGGCGAGTTGGGGCGCCTAGCGTGCTTGCTGCTGCAGCTTGTTGCGGCATGGCTTGCTAGCCATTGCGCGCACAAGGCTGTGCCTAGCATGCTAGCATGCACAAGGCAGCGCCTAGCCTTGCGATGCTAGCATGGGTGCGCTAGCACGCATCAGCCAGCCTAGGCCCGGCTTGGTGCGCATGCTAGCCACCATGCTAGGCCATTCTCCCTTAGCACTCGGTTTGTTTGGGCATTCCGATGCTAGGGGTATTTTGGTCTTTTGTTGATTTATTACTATTTCTCGTCTCGTCTTTCACTATTTTTCGACTCAACTTCCAACACTCGGTTTCGACGCTCTTAGCTCGAATTTCCGACGTCTAAATAAATATTACTCGGTTGACTCATTAATTCCTTCCGAATTAATTCGTCGGTTCGGTTTGTTGAATGCTTGGGTGTGACCTGAAGGGTTCAGTCAAGATTAAGCTGTAATATTAATTATTCATTAATATTACTGATCGGAAGCGGCCTCCACCCAGGCATTCCGATCACTTGACCTCACTGAATATATTAGCTTTCTAATAATTCTGAACCCACTAACGAAATAGTACACTTGTTCGAAGGACACCATTCCTTTCAAAATGCTCAATCCATTACCCTACGTAGGTCTCAGAGGCCGAGATCTCAACCTGATAGATATCTTGGTTTAGTATTAACCGAGAATCAGGACATCCTGATTATGGATGGAGATGAACCGGCAACCTACAAGCAAGCGATGGCAAGCACCGACTCTGCTAAATGGCAAGAGGCCATGAGATCTACAATGGATTCCATATTTGAAAATCAAGTCTGGGACTTGGTTGACTTACCCGAAGGTTATACACCTATCGGATGTAAGTGGATTTTCAAGTTTAAAACCGACAAAGATGGAAATGTATTCAATTACAAAGCTAGATTGGTGGCAAAAGGTTACAGACAAGTTCATGGTATTGATTACGATGAAACCTTTTCACCAGTCGCAATGCTTAAATCCGTTCGGATCCTCCTAGCGATTGCTGCATATTACAATTATGAAATATGGCAGATGGACTTCAAAACCGCCTTCCTTAATGGTTATTTGGAAGAAACTGTGTATATGACACAGCCTGAAGGTTTTTTCGACCAAAACAATGCTAGGAAAGTGTGTAAGATAAAGAAGTCCATTTATGGACTAAAGCAAGCAAGCAGAACTTGGAATCTACGATTCGATGAAGCCATCAGTAAGTTTGGTTTTATCAAGAATCCAGATGAATCTTATGTTTACAAGAAAGTTAGTGGGAGTGACATCGCCTTCCTAGTCTTATATGTCGATGACATATTGCTCATTGGAAACAGCATTCCGTTGTTAGAGTCTGTAAAGGCCTGGCTTGGAAAGTGCTTCTCAATGAAAGACTTTGGAGAGGCTCAGTACATACTAGGCATCAAGATCTATAGGGATAGATCGAAAAGGATGATTGGATTGAGTCAGAGTACTTATATTGATAAGGTACTTGCTCGATTTGGCATGGAGTAGGCTAAGAGAGGTCACTTGCCAATGTCACATGGCATAACCCTAAGCAAGAAGCAGTGTCCACAGACACTTGATGAGCGGGTAAGAATGAATCAGATTCCATATGCTTCGCTTATTGGATCGATCATGTATGCCATGATATGTACTAGTCTAGATGTATCGTATGCCTTGAGTGCTATGAGCCGTTACCAATCAGACCCAGGAGAGGCGTATTAGACTGCGGCCAAAAATATCCTAAAGTACCTGAAAAGGAACAAGGATAAATTCCTGGTGTATGGTGGTGTAGAGGATTTAGTTGTGGAAGGTTATACCGACGCAAGCTTCCAGACAGACAGAGACGATTTGAAATCGCAATCTGGATATGTGTTCTGTCTAAATGGAGGGGTGTTTAGTTGGAAGAGCGCAAAGCAGAGTACAACTGCAGATTCTACAACTAGAGCCGAATACTTAGCAGCTGCTGAAGCAGCTAAGGAGGCTGTTTGGATTCGTAAGTTCGTTGGTGAACGTGATGTTTTACCCTCTATTAAGGGTCCAATAGCCCTCTATTGTGACAACAATGGAGCTATTTCTCAGTCCAGAGAGCCTAGGGCACATCAGAAGGTCAAACATGTCAAGCGGCGATTTCACATGATTCGAGAATGGAAATCAGAGGGTGAAATCAGAATTTGCAAAGTTGGAACGGATGACAATGTAGCCGATCCACTTACTAAACCTTTGCCTCAAGTAGAGCACAACAAGCACGTTGAGGCAATGGGAATCAAGCATGTAGGAGACTGGCTTTGATTTCCTTGTTTAGTGTTTTAGTTAATTTTGAGAAAAATTAATGTAAGACGCTAAGGAAAACCATTCAAGTTTTGGAGTAATATAAAATTTCATGCAATATTTTATTACTCCGTTATGATATTTAATTGTGGTTTAGGATTAAATAATGAGTCCATTCGATTATGAGAATATTCAAAATAGGGTATCAAGACCAGTCTTGGTAAGGAAACACCTATTAAGTGAACATTGAATATTATAATCGAAAATTATCCCTAATCAAGGTCATTTAAACGATTGACGATTAATGACCGATTGAGATTAGTGTGTAGTTTGATTTATAGCACCGTTTCATGTGCTACAAGGACATGATTGTCATAAATCATTTGTATAGGTATTGGTTTAGAACCATACTGGATCGACAAATGAGAATACTTTAAGAAATTAAAAAAATTGTCATAAGTATACTTCTCATTATGGCTATCGGAACCTATTTCCTCGACCATGAGTATTGTGAGTTCTCTTGTTTGAGTACTAGTTCGCTTTGATGTTGTCAAACGTCTGCCGTAATAGGGGATTATAACGGCAACACTCGGGCGACTAGGTCCTCTCGATCAGTAAGAAGAGCTACATTACAAGACTGGGAATGTCCCCCTACTAAAATAGGGAAGATGTCTTTGTTGTATACAAGGCCTCTCGTAGAGCGAGACTGTAAAATGCATGGTCGTGCTCGGATGGATTTTAGAAATCATCTGTTTATTGACAGTTGGACTCGGAATCGGGAAACACTTCTGGACATAATAAGGATTTCAAAATAAATCTTACCTTATAGTTCATGAAGAGACATTAAGCGACATAGGAAAAAGGTTGTACACAAAATGCGCACTTGTCCGGAAGGACAAGTGGGAGATTGAAAGGAATGGTGTCCTTCGAACAAGTGTACTATTCCGTTAGTGGGTTCAGAATTATTAGAAAGCTAATATATTCAGTGAGGTCAAGTGATCGGAATGCCTGGGTGGAGGCCGCTTCCGATCAGTAATATTAATGAATAATTAATATTACAGCTTAATCTTGACTGAACCCTTCGGGTCACACCCAAGCATTCAACAAACCGAACCGACGAATCAATTCGGAAGGAATTAATGAGTCGACCGAGTAATATTTATTTAGACGTCGGATATTCAAGCTTAGAGCGTCGAAACCGAGCGTCGGAAGTCGAGTCGAAAAATAGTGAAAGACAAGACGAGAAATAGTAATAAATCAACAAAAGACCAAAATACCCCTAGCATCGGAATGCCCAAGCAAACCGAGTGCTAAGGGCGTATGGCCTAGCATGGTGGCTAGCATGCGCACCAAGCCGAGTATAGGCTGGCTGGTGCGTGTAAGCGCACCCATGCTAGCATCGCAAGGCTAGGCGCTAACTAGTCCGTGCTAGCATGCTAGGCGCAGCCTTGTGCGCGCAATGGCTAGCAAGCCATGCCGTAACAAGCTGCAGCAGCTAGCACGCTAGGCGCGCCAGCTCGCCACAGCTAGCAGCAGCATGGCTAGGCCATTGCTTGCTGCCTAGCAGCGCTGGCCAAGGCACAAGGCCAGCAGCAACCCGCACAAGCATGCTGGGCTTGCTGGCCAGCAGCGCCTGGCAGCTCGCATGCGAGTACTGGGCCTGCTGGGCTTGCTGGGCGTGGCTGCCACGGACAGCAGCACATGGCAGCCCACCTTGGCTGCCTTGGTGCCGAAGGGTGGGTGTCATGTGGCTAGTGGTCTCTGAGTGTGTGTGGAGTGAGGTGGCCGATTATGGGACAGGGAATGGGGAGCAAGTTTGGTCCTCCCCCTTCTCCAAGTGGTCCTCACCTAACCACTTACATGAGCTTGCCACTTGTTGATTTATTACTAGCTTGATTATTAATTTTATTTTAGCTTTAAAATAAAATGGAAAAATCATACTATCCCACATTGATGGTAGAGTAAATGATACTCCCATCATTTCCTATAAATACCTAAGTATGGGCATTGGGAATGTTGCTTGAGTAAGAGTTGAAAAAGGCATCACAATTAGTAAAACCTTTGAACTCAATATAATTACTCGGGTTTTATTGGTCGGGTCTTGCTAACCCCAAGACATTGGACCTAGTCGGTTTTGTTGGTGCGGGTGGACTTCGTTGGAGGTCTCCGTGTGAGCGGGACTTGAAGCTTTCAAGTAAGAGCTCATTTTGGAGCGAAGCACGCGTCAAAGGTAATTAGCTTATCTTAATCTTGTGATTAATATAATTATGTTTATGGTTTTATTTATTGCGAGTGCGGTCTTGTTTTTGGGTTTGTTTCCGCGGTGAGTCGGACTCACCAAACCCTAACATTTTTAGATACTGGGGTTTGATTGGGAATCAAGATTTAAGGGTTTGGTTTGCGTGGGAAATCACAGTATTGTTAAAGAAGATGAATATGGATGGTTTAGTTTTCAAGGGTTTTAAACTTTTTTTACTTTATTTTTTTATTTAAAAAAATGTAGTACTCTTTTACCTTTTTTTTTTAATTAAAAAAACGTAGTACTGTTTACTTTTTTTTTTCTCTTTTTGATTAAAAAACGTAGTACTTTTTTTTTTTTTAAGACCTAGTATTTTTTCTTTTAGTAGTATATGAAGACATAGTACTAATTAAGGGACGAGTTAATAGAATACCTAGATAAATTCATATTCAAACCTTACGCATCACGTTATTTATAAGAGGCAACTCCAAAGGCTTACGTGTCACATATCAAGAACATATGACGCTTTAGACTTATTTTCATAATTTCTAATACGACCTAATGTGTCGCCTAATTTATAACGAGTGACTCGTAAAGCTTATGAGTCAGATATTAATTTCAGGCGATATATTAGACTCAATAGATATATTTATACAACAACCTTACGAATCACTTAATTTATATGAGGTGACTCCAAACATTTATGAATCACACAATAATAATCAAGCGACACTTTACATTTTTTCTAAACTTATTATACTACCTATAGTGTCGTCTCATCTATAAGGGGTGACTCCAAAGGCTATTGTGTCACATATTTTTGACATGCGACTCTAAAAGGGCGACTTTTAAAGGTAATTTTGTAGTAGTGTACACAAGAGTCCAAGCATGTCACTTACACTCGACGCACACACCAATACACATACTTTGACCATGTTTAAGGGAGTCTTGCGTGCGCGTTCTTTCCGTCATTTTTTTAGGGGGGTAAGTCGGATATTAATCCTCCAATAAATATATATATATATATATATATATATATATATATATATATATATATATATATATATATATATATATATATATATATATATATATATATATATATATATATATATATATATATATATATATATACTTAGTTCCCTAAAAATATGTACATTATTTTTGCCAAAAATATGCACCCATTTTTTCATTTTTTCCTCCTTAAAATAAACCGTAAAGTCAAGTTGATTCGAGTCAAGTAATTAAAACACAAAATGGTTTAAATTACAGCGCGTGGATGTAGACACCCATTTGTGTCTCCCCAAAACCAAACCCAGTGATGATTACTTTTCATGTCGAATCATAATCGAATGAAGTGAAAGTGTGGAAAGTCTAGTGATGCGGATAATTTTTAATTCTTTTCTCTTCTCTCTATTTTTGAAAACTTATTTTTAAGAAAACAGCCAATCCAATTTGGTTGGTCAATGATATGGGTCCAATAGTAGTGTAGTTGGATAGGACTTGCAAAGACCTTTCCAACGATATATTATAAGTCCAATTACGATGAATATTGAGGAAGTTATGGCCAATTTACCAAACTAGGCCCAGTTTGAGCTTTATATACGGTCCAATGATCTAGGGGAGGGCCTAATATGATTTATCATTCCTAATGCAATTAGGAATGGTTTTAGTCTTCAGGATTCTTCTAGAAGGTTCTTTTCATTCCTAGTTCAATTAGGATTGATAAATTGACTTTTGTTGACTTTTCAGAGTTTTAATCAAAATCAAATAGCATTTTCGAGAAAACTATATGATTTTATCCTCCAGTACGGCAAACTTATCGGATTTTCGAAAACGTGTTAAAATCAGGCTGGGCGCCTAACCCTAGGCCTTGGCGCCTGGAACCAGGCCTGGCGCTAGTATTGGTGCCTGGCGCCAGTTAGCCAAGGTTGGTGCCAGCTCTGTTTTTTGTGCGTCGGACTCTGTTTTGTTTGATTTATCTTTTTGGCTGATTTTCTCTATAAATAAGGTATTAAAAACTCCGTTTTCATTCACCAATTCTTACGAATTATCATCAACAATCAGTTTTCTAGTTCTCTCATCTCTCTTAATTCTCTCTTAATTCTAACTTTGCTTTTTCATACAAAATTCGGCATTCACAAGATCTAGAAACACCTAGTCATATTCGAAGTTGCCTTCGCCCTAGACGTGAAAGGTTTAATTTCTGAGGGTTTGGTCCCAAATCTTTATTTCAATTATTTAATTTAATTGTTTGTTTATTATTTTCCTTGAAGTTACTAACGTGTTTATTTTGTTATTAGAAAGAGGTACGAGGCATCAAAGTAAGTACTTTAATGGTTTTAATTGATGTTATGATGTAGAAATCATGTTTACATTGTTATTATGATATTTCTAGTATCATGTCTAGGGTAATTTTAATATTAAATACGATTGTTATGATGCTTCCTATGTTCTTCCTAATATTTATGATTGTTAGTATCATGTTAGGGTTAAAGATTTGATTTTTATTGCTTAGTGACATGCTAGGGTTTGTTATTAATCTTGTTAGTATCATGCCTAGGATCTTGCTATTATTATGCTTTAATATTAACATGAACATGATTATGATTATAATTGTTATAATTTATGATGATTATGAATATTATTATTATTTTGATGATGATTATTTTATTTATGATTATTATTATTATAATTAATGATTGTTATTATCATGATATTGATAATTTATTATGTTGCTTGATATTCTTTATTGTTATTGCTTGATCACGCCTTTTATATATGCAGGTTTAAAGGGAATTAGTACTTGTAATCAAGCTTAATAAGATAATTAATAATCTTGTTTAGGGTTAATATGCTTATATTTCAAGTGATCGCCAATAATAGATTTATTTCTGCATTAAAATTCAACCAACATAGATAAACAGGTTTAGGGCTAATCCTATTGATTGCATGTTAATTAGAAAGAGCACATGAATACGATCAGAATAAAGTAGAGGCCTATTATTAGGGCAGGTTTAATCTCTTTTAGGTTGGATTTGTACCTTCATCCCCGAACCCTTATTTTGTTCTAGACCTTATGGAGTTGACGATCTCTTGGATCGTTAAGGGGTGTAACCTTCACCTCGTGAACGGTTTACAAGTTCCTAAAAAACTTGTTGGCGACTCTTTTGCTCTATCTTCTTCCCATTTGGACGCCACCGTACTTTAGTGTATGATCACAGTGGGGTTCAAGCTAGTGGGATTAACGCTTGAAATTATTCCCTACAGTTTTTGGCGACTCCACTAGGGAGGATTTCTATTTTAATTCCTGAATTTGTTTCGGCAATGATTTAGAATGAGTGGATGAGACTCGAAAAGTTCTAAGTATTCCATGTGAGTAATTTTGATTAACATTATTGTCATATGCATAAAAAAGATCTCATTGGAAAGACCATCCGTAATGAGTTAAAAACATAGGATTTTACACGAAGGAAATTTGAGAAATATCTTTCACAACTAAGACTGAAATAACACTGCGCGAAACTGGAAAATTTTATCGAGCACAGAAAGCTGCTGAGGCATGTGGGAAGTAGCGTCAGGGGCCAGAGCTTGGCGCCAACATTTTAGTCGTAGCGCCAGACGCCAGTATTGGCGCCAGGCGCTACAGTTAAAAGCTGGCGCCAGTCTCTGTTTGTTGGCGCCAATTTCCCCCAATACTGAGCCAGAAATATGTGTTCTAATTTCGACCGGTTTTTCGTATTGTTTGCGTGATCCTACTTCCTGATTGAATTTTTTCTCACTTTTCTGAAACCCATATGTGTTCTACATATGGACATAATCCTCTGGGAATTCATGCTCCATCTACCCAGTTGAACACTCCGTGCAACAAAGGGTACATCCGAGATGTTGAATTCACCAAACCATGGAAGTGAGTTTTTTCTAAAACTCGCGGTGTCCCATCCACTCGTGCCAACCCTTCACGGTTAGGCTTCCGCGCGGTGCATCCAGACAATTAACCATGGACCCCTTTTGACTAAACCATATCCCAAACTTTAGAGAACTAGAGCCATGGTTAGGTTGTAAACTCATTGCATCATATTGTGCCTACTTGACTGATTGTGCATTATTGGTTGTGCATTATTGGTTGTGCATATATATTCTATGTTTCTCTCAACCGTTTGTTGACTTGTGTCAAAACTACATAAATTAATGACTTAAAGAATTATGCCTAATAAATTAATTAATTAATTAATTTGAGTCAATAAAGTCTAATATTTTAATCAGAATTGACCTAGTACGACTTTAGGCATACCCCAGTTGACTAATAACACCGAAAACAGTCCCAGACCGAAGCTCCAATATTAGCGCCAAGGTCTAAGCTGTAGCGCCACACTCTGGAGTGTAGCGCCTGACGACAGCTATGTCGCCTGGCGCCAAGCTCCACATTGTGACGCCAGTCCTGTCGCTTGGCCGACAGTTCGGATTATTGGTCGAGTCATCACCTAGGGTCTAATTAACCAGTTTGCTAATTAATTCGGTTAATTTTCGCTGTCAATAAAACCTTGTCGAGTCGTTAATCGAGTCTTAGTCACATAGTCTAGCCACAAGGTCATGACACGAGTCTTGACATGTCACCTGCACTCACTAGTCTTAGCACACACCTTGAGTATATGCACCTTGACCATGTCTTAGGTTCATTCATGAGTCGGTCTTTCCGTCATTTGAGTTGGGGGTACATTCTACTCCTAATTCTTCATATCCCTCCATCTAAATCTTCTTCACATTCTAATCCAATCTTTCTTCACTTCCTCCATCCATTGCATGTTGAACAAAGTTTGAGTCAAATAATAAACAATAAGTATCCCCAAATTCCTTTTCCATAGTACTTGGTCAAGGAGAGAAGGGAGATTAATCAAGGACAACCTCTTTATTCAAGTCTCGCTTTTTGATAAACCGATTCATCAAAAGAGGAGGGCTAAGAAGATAATGGCAACTCGAGAAGAAGTCAATGATCTTAAGAACCAACTGGCTACAGTGACTAAGACACTGAAGCTTCTCGCACTCAAGATCGATGACCCCGTGAAGCAACAATAGATGGACCTCATGCAAGAGAGCCTAAGAAAGTTGTCTAGCGATTACAAGTTTCAAGAGCATACATCACAAGGGGTCTCGGTGGACAAAGATCTTCTTCCGCAGAAGTTCAATGCCAACGACATCCCAAAATTCAAGGCAACGGATAATCCTTACTTTCATCTAAGAGCTTTGGAAACCATAATGAGTATTAAGGGTATCAATAAAAAGGTTTTTCCTTCTCTGTTCTCACTATCTCTTGAAACCGTTTGCCAACAATGGTACTTCTCTCTTGACAAGGAGAAAACCTCTACCTGGGAATCGATAGTAAACGCTTTCGTTGATAGGTACAAGTGCAATATCCAAGTTGAAACCGACCATAGACAACTTGAGATGCTAAGACAAAAGGAGAATGAAGGCTTTACTTCTTTCTTTAATAAGTGGAGGGAAACTTCCGCCAAGATTATTGAGGTCCCCACCGAAAAGGAGTCTGTGAGGATGTTTATCAAGAATCTTCAAGAGAAGTATTCGAAGCATTTAAAATATCAACACAATCTGAATACTTTCAAGGCCGTTTATGACATCGGAATTGAAATCGAAGATGACCTTGCAAAGCAAAAAGCTACTAACAATAGTAACCACGGCGGCTGGAAAGGAATGAAGAACGACAATCCTTCTTCTTCCGAAAACGCCCACTCTAGTAATAATGTTAGTACCTTTGACCATAATGGTGTCTTAGCCATAGATAATCAAGGATCTAAAAGGAAACCCAGGCGAGAGTTCACACCCATTGGTATGACCTACAATGCTGCTTTCGATCGTCTCTATGATCGAGGATTAATCAAACCTATTGGCCCTACCGAGGATCCAACACCAGAAAATCGATCTTCGAGATGGAATCCAAACTCCTATTGCAAGTACCACCGAGGAAATGGTCATACTACTGATGAATGCTACAGGTTTCAAAACCTCATTAAAGATCTCATAGAGGCCAATAAGATCCCATTGCCTCTAGCTAGCGAGAAGACAGGATGATGACGGAGCAAACAACACAAGATAGAGGCGAGCTTCAACGACAAGATTTCGTGACCTCTTTTTTCTATTTCTTTTTTGTTTACTCCTTCCCCAATAAGTCTAGCATAGGCACCTTTTCTTTTCCCTTAGATTAATTTTGTAGATTCTCTCTTTTCTCATTTTTTAATAAAATGAGCATTTATTTCCTTATATATGATCATTTAATTGCATTGCATTAAAAATAAAAATATAAAAATATAAAATAAAATAAAATAAAATAAAAAAAATAAAATCCATGTCGAATTAAGCACAAGGTATACCAATGATTTAAGGCACCCCTTGTAGCCACATCATGTTACCTTTCAGCCTTCAATTATACATCCTTTCTTCATAAATCACTTTGAGCCTCGTCTAATGATAGACCTCTCTTTTTTCAACCTACATCTACTAACCTTAGGATGAGATGGTGTGCAACCTTTGCAATTCTAAAGAAAGCTTGAGCAAATTAAAAAACTTAAAATAGCAACAATAAGCAAAAATAAATAAATAGAAGTGTACAAAAGGGCAAGTGTTCCAATGTCTTTGATATGAAAATGTCTTTGATATGAACACGTCTCAGATTGCGTCTCTTATCGAGTGCTCGGTACTGTGCCTGAGAAACATGAATGCCAAGTGAGTGATAGACCGCATGATCAGGATTGCCCACACTTATTAAAATAAAATAAATAAGCAAAGAGACCTAAAAAAGAGTAGAAACTCAAGCATAAAAATATAAAGATTCAAAAGAGAGGTTGCACACCTTGGGGGCTTATCTAGGGTCTTGAGCCTTTATCCCCTTCTTCTTCGCCTTTAGCCTAACCACGTTACGACCCTTAAAAAGACCTTTTTGAGGTATACACACTTGTGCGAGGTTCGGCTAGAGCTACGTCCGGCCTGATTCCTAACGGATACGTAGGCAACCTCACATCGCGGTGCGGCCGTAATAAACATGCATTCATATTCACATGCACACACTTGCACCATGATCATATCAAGGGATCTCCTATGCTCATCCCTATTCACTTAGATCTAGACTTGGGGGCTTGATCCCTACATCATTAGCTTACCTAGCCTAAGAGTCACCACCATTTGACTCTTTCCAATATATTTTTCCACACACTTAGCTCTTGTGGCCTAACTTTAGTGTCACTATCACACACATCAAAAATACATGACCAAATACTTCCCTTAGGAACCCTTTGTCATGGAATCTTAACACAACGCTGAAGCATGCCTTGTCATATCAACATCACTCATCAATCATCACGAAGTATGAAGTGCTTAGCCTCCGTGCCTAAGTTACCTAAATACTTTCATCATTAAGTCAACCATTGAGATAGCCTAGGATGAATTAATCCTTGCACCTTGAGAGATACTATCAAATGACATTTGACTAAACTCATTCAACATGCATCTTCAAACTTCGATTCTTTTTTCGCGTCTTTCTTTTTCGGGAGAAAGTCGGTACCCTCCACGAAAATGACAGAAAATTTTGCTTTTTTTGCATTTTTTGAGTCGCACGATCACAATACTATGCACACACGGGTCATCAGTCACACGTGTCACTTCAGTCGAGTCAACCTCGAGTTAGTCAATCACATCGAGTAAAGTTTATGCCTTAAGTCGTGTCAAGTCAATGTGTCAAACACGCTAAACCTTATGTCAACCCTAAGATAATTAAAAAGATTGTCAAAGTTCTATAGTCAAAATAAATACAGGTGCAGCAGAATAGGGAAGACCCTACTCCAATTCTTGGCGCCAGAGATATCTCAGCAACGACAGAGCTCGAAGCCTCTCAGAAAGGTGATTTTGACCTCATATAACAATTTCGGGTTCCTTGGTACGCCAGTTATCCCCTATAAGAAATTTGACATGATTAAGTAGTCGATTTGATTACAGTCTAAGTGATCGACCTGACGAAAGATCGTCTCACTTAGCTTAAGCGCCTAAGTATTGGCTCATTACAAGCACCAAAGCATCAGTTCAAAAGCAAGCACTTAAACGACAATGTTTCCAAATATGGATTGTCGCGCATTCTTCTTAAACGACAACTTTTCCAAAAAATGGATTGTCATCCCCAATTAACAATATTTTCAAAAATGGATTGTCGTGCAACGATAATTTTTCCAAGATTGGATTGTCATCTCTGGCAAAGTTTCCACGCAAGGATTGTCGTGCTCCTTCTTTGTTTGGCAAGTTTTTCCAAGTTCGGATTGTCTTACATTCGTAGATCGCTGGCAAGTTTTCCGAGATTGGATTGTCATACACCCAGTTCCCGATGGAAAAATTTCCCAAAGGATTGTTGTAGGTTTCTATTCATCATAAATATCGGCAAAGGTTCCTCAACGTGGGTTGTCATTCATTTCAACAAGTGGCAAATTTTCCCGAAGTGGATTGTCGGTCGACTATTTTTTGCAAATGTTCCAAGACGCGGATTGTCAATTGTGGCAATATTTTCCTAAAAAGATTGTCGCATAGCGTTGGCAAATTTCCAAGGTGGATTGCTTTCAAGAGTTATATTCCAAGATGTGGATTGTCAATCATAGAAAAGTTCTTATGAGAGATTGTTACGAAGCATTGGCAACTTTTCCAAAGATTGGATTTTTGGCAAATTTTCCGAGATACGGATTGTCGCTTCATCGTTGCAACATTTCCAAAAATGGATTGTTACGTGGCATTGATAACTTTCCCTAAATCGGATTGTCATACATCATACAAGAGTTGTGTTGGCAACTATTCCCAAAGAAAAGAGGATTGTCATCACAGCAAGAGCACCGACATAATGGTTCACAAGCAGCAAAGCGCTGACGTACAGGCATAGCGGAAGCAAAGTTCAGGAGAACTTTTAAAGATCGACAGGCGTGGATCTTCGGTAATTTCCTTTGGTAAATTATCGCATCAAATGAGGATAACTTCAAGAGAAGATATCTTCGACAGCATTCCCTAGCTTGCGGAGAGTTGTCACAAACAACTGGTGGTAATTTCGGGCGAAGTTGTCTTCGATCATAATCCCTTAGACATGGAAGATGGTCATAATGCGGATGGAGATTGTTTCAAGAGAAATAATCTTCGATAGTATTCCCTTGGATGTGGAATATTATCAATGCAAATGAGGATTGTTTCAAGAGAAATAATCTTCGATGGTATTCCCTTGGACGTGGAATATTATCAGAGCGGAGGAGGATCGTTTCGGGCGAAGCAATATTCCAAATTGGAAGCAGTTACGGGCATAGCGGTTTTCAAGCGGGATAGCATTCTCTAGCATGCAGGAGGTCATCAAAACAATCGGTTACTTTCAGAGACGTGTGCTCGACGGTGCAAGATATGCGTTTCTTTACTCTTCTATCTGTTAAACCAACGATAGTTTTGCAGGTATCGGCGTTACAAGGTTGGTTTAGGATCGCAGAACGTTCTGAATAATTTTCCGTCCCTATCGCTACTTTGACTTTCGTTTTTTGAAACTTGCGTTTCTCTAAACTCAGTCAAAGTGGGGGCTTCTGTAGACACCCATTTGTGTCTCCCCAAAACCTAACCCAGTGATGAGTACCTTTCACGTCGAATCAAAATCGAATGAAGTGAAAGTGTGGAAAGTCTAGTGTTGCGGATAGTTTTTAATTCTTTTCTCTTCTCTCTGTTTTTGAAAACTTAATTTTAAGAAAACAGCCAATCCAGTTTGGTTGGTCCATGATATGGGTCCAATAGTAGTGTAGCTGGATAGGGCTTGCAAAGACCTTTCCAACGATATATTATAAGCCCAATTCCGATGAATATTGAGGAAGTTATGGCCAATTTACCAAACTGGGCCCGTTTTGAGATTTATATACGGTCCAATGATCTAGGGGAGGGCCTAATATGATTTATCATTCCTAATGCAATTAGGAATGGTTTTAGTCTTCTAGATTCTTCTAAAAGTTTCTTTTCATTCCTAATTCAATTAGCATTGATAAATTGACTTTTGTTGACTTTGCGGAGTTCTAATCAAAATCAAATAGCATTTTCGAGGAAATTATATGATTTTATCTTCAAGTACGGCAAACTTATCGGATTTTCAAAAACGCGTTAAAATCAGGCTTGGCACCTAACCCCAGGCCTTGACACCTGGAACCAGGCCTAGCGCCTGGCGCTAGCCACTGGCGCCTGGCGCCAGTTAGCCAAGGTTGGCGCCAGCTCTGATTTTTGTGCGTCAAACTCTATTTTGTTTAATTTATCTTTTTGGCTGATTTTCTCTATAAATAACGTATTAAAAACTCCGTTTTCATTCACCAATTCTTACGAATTATCATCAACAATCAGTTTTCTAGTTCTCTCATTTCTCTTAATTCTCTCTTAATTCTTACTTTGCTTTTTCATACAAAATTCCGCATTCACAAGATCTAGAAACACCTAGTCATATTCGAAGTTGCCTTCGCCCTAGACATGAAAGGTTTAATTTCTGAGGGTTTGGTCCCAAATCTTTATTTCAATTATTTAATTAAATTGTTTGTTTATTATTTTCCTTGAAGTTACTAACGTGTGTATTTTGTTATTAGAAAGTGGTACGAGGCATCAAAGTAAGTACTTTAATGGTTTTAATTGATGTTATGATGTATAAATCATGTTTACATTGTTATTATGATATTCCTAGTATCATGTCTAGGTTAATTTTAATATTAAATACGATTGTTATGATGCTTCCTATGTTCTTCCTAATATTTATGATTGTTAGTATCATGTTAGGGTTAAAGATTTGATTTTTATTGCTTAGTGACATGTTAGGGTTTGTTATTAATCTTGTTAGTATCATGCCTAGGATCTTGCTATTATTATGCTTTAATATTAACATGAACATGATTATGATTATAATTGTTATAATTTATGATGATTATGAATATTATTATTATTTTGATGATGATTATTTTATTTATGATTATTATTATTATGATTATTGATTGTTATTATCATGATGTTAATAATTTATTATGTTGCTTGATATTCTTTATTGTTATTGCTTGATCACGCCTTTTATGCATGTTTAAAGGGAATTAGTATTTGTAATCAAGCTTAATAAGATAATTAATAATCTTGTTTAGGGTTAATATGATTATATTTCAAGTGATCGCCAATAATAGATTTATTTGTGCATTAAAATTCAACCAACATAGATAAACAGGTTTAGGGCTAATCCTATTGATTGCATGTTAATCAGAAAGGGCACATGAATACGATCAGAATAAAGTAGAGGCCTATTATTAGGGCAGGTTCAATCTCTTTTAGGTTGGATTTGTACCTTCATCCCCGAACCCTTTTTTGGTTCTAGACCTTATGGAGTTGACGATCTCTTGGATTGTTAAGGGGTGTAACCTTCACCTCGTGAACGGTTTACAAGTTCTTAAAAAACTTGTTGGCGACTCTTTTGCTCTATCTTCTTCCCTTTTGGATGCCACCGTACTTTAGTGTATGATCACAGTGGGGTTCAAGCTAGTGGGATTAACGCTTGAAATTATTCCCTACAGTGGACAAGAAAGGAAGGACGGTTAATCAAAGACAACCTCTTCGTACAAGTCCAACTTTTCGACAAACCTATAGCTCGTAAGAGGAAAGCTAAGACCATAATGGCAACACAAGAAGAAGTCAATGAGCATAGGAAACAACTGATTACCGTGACTGAGACACTAAAGCTCCTAGCACTCAAGATCGATGATCCCGTGAAGCAACAACAGATGGACCTCATGCAAGAGAGTCTAAGCAAGCTGTCTAGAGACTACAAGTTTCAAGGGCTTACATCACAAGGGGTCTCGGTGGACAAAGATCTTCTTCCGCAGAAGTTCAATGCCAACGACATCCCAAAATTCAGGGCAACCGATGACCCTTATTTTCACTTAAGAGCATTTGAAACAATAATGAGTGTTAATGGTATCGATAAGAAGATTTTCCATTCTCTGTTCTCACTATCTCTCGAGACCGTTTGCCAACAATGGTTCTTTTCCCTTGAGAAAGAAAAGACCTCTACTTGGGAGTCCATAGAAAGCGCTTTCGTTGATAGGTACAAGTGCAACATTCAGGTTGAGACTGACCATAGGGAACTTGAAATCCTCAAACAGGAAGAGAACAAAGGCATCACCTCTTTCTTTAACAAATGGAGAGAAACCTCAGCCAAGATGATTGAGGTGCCAAGTGAAAAAGAGTCTATAAGATTGTTCATAAAAAATCTTCAGGAAAAATAATCCAAGCATCTAAAGTATAAAAATAATCTCCATACCTTCAAGGACGTCTATGACATTGGGATTAATATTGAAGACGACCTGGCTAAGTTTAAAGTTGCCAAAAATAACTCCAACAGTGGCTGGAAATGAAAGAAGAACGACAATCCTTCTTCTTCCAAAACCACCCACTCAAATAATGTTAGCACTTTTAATTTAGGTGAAGTCCTTGCTATGAATAATCAAGGGCAAAAGAAACAATTTAGGAGGAACTTTACTCCTATTGGCATGAGTTATGACACCGCATTTGATCGATTAAATGCAAAAGGTCTTATAACTCCTATGTGACCATTTGGGGACCCACCAGTCGAGAAGAGGTCAGCTAATTGGAACCCCAATGCACACTGCAAGTATCACCAAGGTAGGGGCCATCTCACCGAAAACTGTTGGAAGCTTAAGGAAGCTATCCAAGACTTAATCGACAACAACAAGCTGCCGTTGCCCCCTGCCAGTAAGAAGCCAAGCATTAATGCACCTCTTGCTCATGCCTTGGCCATCTCTGATGAGGAAAACGAGATTGACCCCTCGTCTCTCATTAGACCTGTCGAAGAAATCTATGCCACAGAAAAGGAGGAGGAAAACTTCTTTGATGTCAAGGATAACCTTCCAGAACCGGCAAGTAAGGAAGATATACAATTGCTCACACTGTCGATGATGGAGGTATCACATTTACTACGTGAAATTCTCAAGGCTATAAAGGAACCCCAAGAGAAACATGACGAGGTTCCACTTCTTAAAGATAAACCTAAAAGAGAATTCACACCCATAGGAATGACCTATGATGCTACTTTTGATCATCTCTATGATCAAGGACTAATAAAACCCATCAGTCCAACAGAGGATCCAACACCAGAAAAGCGATCCCCAAGATGGGATCCCAAATCCTACTGCAAGTACCATCAAGGAAACGATCATACCATAAATGAATGCTACAGGTTTCAAAACCTCATCCAAGATCTTGTGAAAGCTAATAAGATCTCATTACCTCTAGCAAGCAAGGGAACGACTTATGAAGCAAAGAGTTTTTTTCACTGAAAAACCCAAGAAGAGTAATAGAATCTACACTCCAATTGGGATCCCATATGCACAAATGTTCGAAATGCTCTCCGAGAGTGGCGAGATCAAACCTCTCGAACCGAGACCATTCGAATCATTGAAAAGGACGGATAGATATTACTGTCAGTATCATCAATCAGGGGGTCACACTATCGAAAACTGTTTCAAATTCAAGGATTTTGGTTCAGAAAATGATTGATGAAAAGAAAGTAGTCCAAGTGCAACAAGAAGACGATGCAACCATTAAAAGAGTTTGGGACAGTGATGAAGAAGATGTCTATCTAAAAGACATAATAGGATCTCCACCTTTTGTGTCGTACGCCACGGATGACGTTTGGGCTGAAGAAGACTCATCGATAGATGTCCTCACAAGATCCGGGAGAATGCAACCTCCCGTTTCAACACAACCTATGCCAACAATACAACAAGTTCCCATACCTATCATTGAAGACAATGATATTGTTAAGCAGTTTAAGAAGACAAAAGTTGAGATGAACGTATGGAAACTTTTGGCAACATCTCGAGAACATAGGTTGGCTGTAATGAATGCCTTGGATAAAATTGGGATAGATTCTGACACTACTCCTGAGGGACTAGCCAACCTCCTCACAAGTGATCTTCCTAGTCCAATTAATTTTATCACCTTTTCTGACAAGGATTTACCCCCGGAAGGTGACAAACACTGCAAGGCATTTAACCTCACAGTAGTTTGTAAGAGGATGAATGTTCCTATGACTCTTGTAGACAATGGATCGGCCATCAACGTCTGTCCACTTAGAACTGCGAGGATGCTAGGTATAAGGGACGAAGACTTAACTCCATCTACACAAGGAATAAGGGCTTATGGCAACACTCATCGTCAAGCTCTTGGCAAAATTACCCTGAATGTAACGGCAGGAGCGATAGAACACTCTACTACTTTCCAAGTAGTAGATATTAAAGCTTCGTTCAATTTGCTGTTGGGACGCCCTTGGCTTCATGACCTAAAGTTCGTCCCTTCATCTCTCCACCAACAAGTTAAAGCTATAGTTGGCGGAATTTCTATCACCATCGATGCTTCGCCAATGAGGATCAAATCTATATAGAATCCAATCATTAATGTGGAGCACGACGAGGATGATGAAAATCTATGGGGCTTAAACGAAGAAGTCTCCTTAATCCAGGAGGATGAAAGGACCCCTCTTTGCCATGACCCCCATTCCAACATGATTGTGAATGCCATGCTGAAGAAACAAGGACATTTTCCTGGGACGACCCTAGGAAAGAAGAAAGGAATGGCGAAATCGCTGGAGTCACCTGGCCTCCCTAAGTTAGACACTTTCGGACTTGGTTTCAAACCGACTCGAAAAGATCTCAAGCGAGCCCAGGAAAAATGAAAGGCACGTAAAGACGCTCGCATCCAAAAGAAAGCAATCCCAATGGATCAGTACCCTCTTACACTTAATGGTCAATTCATAAAAGAATGAGAGGACTATCCATGCCATGAATTTCCCAAGCCATTTGTTGTAAATGGCATAAGACAACCGGGATTCTTGATTTTCTTGGATTGCTACTTCACTGATGAAATCCCAACTCCTGTCCACAAGAAGAAAGCACCCCCATGCTTTGACTTTAACGTTATGGGACTACTATTTGGGCGAGAAAAGAATGAGCCAAATTATAAAGAGGATAACTCCTCGCTCATTCAAACAGTCCTACAAAGCGAGAGCTTCGATCCCTCGAAGCTAATCATCCCAGCTGAAGGATCACTACAAGGGTGGTGTAAGACTATCAAAGTGACTGCTCCAAGTGGAAGGAAGATATCCATCACGACAGGGCAAGGGCCGATGTTTGAAGAGTCGTCTGAGTTAGAGTCTGAGGCAGAGTCTTTGCTAGAGTCTTTTAAGTCTTTAGTAGTAGCACCTCCCCCTCCTATTTCTTCTCCTAGAATAGTTAGTAATCAAGTCCCTCAGGACATATCACTATTTGATGTAATGATCTTAGAGTATAATACTATTTTTCCTTCTCCTTATTTCTCGTGTTCTTCTCTAACCCAAGATGGCGAGCATTGCTTAATTAACAATGAAAAAAACAAAGAAATTATTAAAGCAATGGAAACACTCGAAAAGAAAACACCGGTAATTGAAGAAACTGAAACGGTTGATATCTCAAATTATTCAACCCACAAAATAGAAGTAAAAATCGAATTAACACTGAATAAACAAGAAAGGACCGATTTAATTAACTTACTTAAAGAATTTATCGATGTATTCGCTTGGTCATACGAAGATATGCCAGGCATTAATAGAGAAATAGCTCAACACACTATACCACTAATTCCAGGAATGAAACCCGTAAAACAAAAGTTACGTCGAATGAAACCCGACGTAGCTCTTAAAATAAAAGAAGAAGTTCAAAAACAAATAACTGCAGGTTTCATCAAGGTATCCAAATACCCCGAATGGGTCGCCAACGTCGTCCAAGTTCCGAAGAAAGATTGAAGGGTAAGAATGTGTGTCGACTATCGAGATCTAAATAAGGCAAGTCCAAAGGACGACTTCCCTTTTCCACACATCGATATTATGGTAGATAACACGGCAAATCACATGCTCCTCTCGTTCATGGATGGGTATGTAGGTTACAACCAGATTCTCATGGCAGAAGAAGACATGGAGAAAACAACTTTTATAACACAATGGGGCACTTACTGCTACACGGTAATGCCATTCGGGTTGAAAAACGCGGGTGCTACTTACCAACGTGCAGCGACTGCCATACTCCATGACATGATGCATAAAGAAGTCGAGGTATATGTGAACGATATGATTGTAAAATAAAAAGACCGTCCAGGCCATCAAGTAGCCTTAAGGAAATTTTTCGAAAGACTAAGGAAATACAATATGAGGTTGAATCCATCTAAGTGCGCTTTTGGAGTCACCTCAGGCAAGCTTTTGGGTTACTTCATAAGCTCTAGAGGAATAGAGGTAGACCCAACCAAGATCAAAGCAATCATGTCAATGCCACCGCCTAAGACTGAGAAACAGATTCGAGGATTTATTGGCCGGTTGCAATACATAAGTAGGTTCATATCAAAATTGACGATAATATGTGAACCAATCTTCAAAAAGCTCAAGAAGAATGTACCAGTAATATGGGATGACAAGTGTCAAAAATCCTTTGAAAAGATCAAAGCCTATCTCGCAAATCCTCCTGTATTAGCACCAGCACTTCCCGGAATACCTCTTAGGTTATATTTGACGGTTACCAAAGAGACAATGGGAGCTATGCTAGCACAAGAAGTGGAAGGCAAAGAGAATGCAATCTACTACCTAAGCAAGAAGATGCTTGAGTACGAAGCACGCTATACACCACTCGAGAAGTTGTGCCTCTCCTTGGTATGGGCCACAACCAAATTAAGACATTACATGCTAGTACATACCGTCTTCGTAGTCTCCCGATTAGATCCACTCAAGTATCTATTTGAGAAATCTACACTCAATGGATGCATATCAAGATGTATAGTCAATCTAGCCCAGTTTGATGTAAGGTTCATGCCACAAAAAGCTATCAAAGGATCCGTGGTGTAAGACTTTCTAGCAGACTTCCCAATAGAAGACTCGACACCAGTACAAGACAATGAATTTCCAGATGAAGACTTAATGGTTACTGAAGACGATACTTGGACCTTATACTTCGACGGAGCCTCAAACCAAAAGGGATGTAGCGTTGGAGTGTTACTAGTATCACCTAAAGAAGAGCATGTTCGAATCTCTATAAAGCTTGATTTCGACGTTACCAACAACACTGTTGAATATGAAGCATGCGTGGTAGGCCTTGAAACAACTTTGGCATTGGGAGTAAAAAAGTTAAGGATATTCGAAGACTCTTCTTTGATTATCAATCAGATATCTAAAAGGTGGAAAGTAAGGAGCGAAAGTCTAGCCCCTTACCAAACCTATCTGGAAACTCTTACCGATCAATTAGAGAAGGTAGAATACACATATCTACCTAGGGAAGAAAATCAATTTACTTATGCCTTGGCAAGACTAGCCTCAATGGTTAGGATTCCCACGGAAATCGAGCAAATGCCTCTAACTATAGAAAAAAGGCATAAACCAACATACATCCAGGCTATAGAAGACGACGAAGTAGTCCAAGACGAAGAAGAAGAAGAAGAAGAAGAAGAAGAAGAAGAAGAAGAAGAAGAAGAAGAAGAAGAAGAAGAAGAAGAAGAAGAAGAACTGTGGTACATGGATATACTCAATTATGTCACCAAAGGAGAATACCCCTCCCCATGCTGACAAAAGAGCAAAACGAGCATTAAGGCTTTTGACTTCCCAATATGTACTCATAGACAACGAGCTACATAAAAGGGTACCTAAGGGTCGAGCCCTCTTATGTGTAGGAAAAAAGGATGCACAAAGAGCAATGAGGATAGTCCACGAAGGAATATGTGGCACTCATATTAACGGTAAAATGTTGGTCCAAAAAATAATGCGAGAAGGATATTATTGGACCACAATGAATAAGGATTGCCATCAATATGTAAAAAGATTCCCTAAGTGCCAAATCTATGCCAATTTACAATATGTTCCTCTATCCTTTCTCTACACCTACACATCACCATGGCCATTCTCTACATGGGGAATCGACATCATCGGCAAAATCACTCCCCCAGGAACAGGAGGCCACGAATATATCTTAGTAGCGATTGATTACTTCACAAAGTGGGTTGAAACGCAATCATACGCTAAACTCACTGCAAAACATGTAGCACTCTTTATCGAAAGAAATATTATTTGTCGATACAGAGTCCCACATGAAATGATAAGTAACAATGGAACTCACTTTCAAGCCGAATGTGAAGAAATGCTACAAAAATACGGCATTCAACATCATCATTCTTCCCCTTATAGGCCTCAAGCAAATGGAGTAGTCGAGGCAGCAAATAAAAATTTAAAGACTATCATCGAGAAAATGACAGAAAATTATATGGATTGGCCTGACAAACTTCACTTCGCATTGTGGGGTTACCGCACGTCAATTCGCACATCAACAGGAAATACGCCATTTTCCTTGGTATATGGAATGGATGTCGTACAACCTGTCAAACTAGAAATACCATCCTTACGCATTGCGTTAGAGAGTAAACTCGATGAAGTTGAATGGACTAGGGCAAGATATGAAGAATTAATTCTACTCAATGAGAAACGACTAGAAGCTCTGCATCACACTCAGTGTTATCAAACTCGTATGGCTAGGCATTTTAATAAGAAGGTTAAGACAAGAAACATCAAAGTAGGAGACTTGGTGTTAAAAGCACTATGGAAAAATGTTTTAGATCCAAGGGGAAAATTTAGACCTAATTAGTCTGGACCCAACATTGTCAAAACAATCCTGTCAGGAGGTGCAGCAAAACTAACTGATATGGATGGCAATGAGTTCTTGAACATGACGAATCTTGACCAACATAAGAAGTACTACCCATAATTACTTGAGTAGGATACTCAAGAGAGCTACGTTTGTCCTGATTCCTTCAGAAAGGTTACGTAGGCAACCCTTTACGGATGCGGCCACTTTATTTTTCGACATTCTCGCCTCCCAGAGTTGATTAAAAATTCGACAAAAGATCGGCGAAATATCGGCGTCGCAGAAAAGAATTTGGCGCCAGCCAACAACCATCAGCGCCAGGATGGAATTGGCGCCTGGCGCCAGACTTCCCTGGCAGGCGCCAATTTGCAGATAAATTCTAGGCAAATTTCGGTGTTTTTCGGAAAATTTTCGACTTCCGTACTCGAAGAATTTCTGGAAAATTAATTTTTTTGGTTTTCATTGCTTTAATAAAATAAATTTAAAGTAAATAACTTAATTAAAAGCTGAAATTTCATTAATAAAATAAAATTACATTATTGATGGAATTTTAATAAAGCTGAAATAAATTAACTTTAAATGAAAAATATAAGCTAAGTCTAATAATTTGAAGTTAAGCAATGCTCCTAATCTTTCTTTTCCTTTCTAGCCCTTTTTCAATTTTTGTCTGCTTCCTCCTCGTCATCCATAACTTTAGCTAGTAGGCATCCTTTAGAGGACCTACATTCAATCTTAGAGTAGATAGTCTCCCCTTCATCTAGGACTCCATGGTTATTTTCTACCCAAGCTTTTTTCTCTGTTGTGTCAGCTTTACTTTTTCCTTTATCTTTTGTAGTACTCTACTTCTTAGGCATTGTAGGCGTTTTGAATTCAACTCTTGAACCTAAGCGCTCCTTTGCAGGAATCACCCTGTCACCTAGACGACTCTTCACATCAGTTTTACCCTGATCTTTTTTCGAATCCTTCGAAGGTTTCTTCAGCAACCACTTCTTCACATCATTGGGCAAAGAAGGAGGAACCTTTTGGGTAATTACTTCCCATAATGGTCTGGCACTCCAATAAGCATCAAATATGTCTACTTCCTGAGAGACAGGGTACTCATAGGGAGGACGAAGATCCCCGGAAGGAATATTCTGAAGCAAGTCGTATTGTCTTTTTACCCTGCAGGGATAGTAATAAGTTATACGAGACAAACTTGGAAGACGACAGAAAGGTTGCTTGTTCACACCAACCATCCTTTCTATTTTCCACCATGGGACGACCCACTTGATAGCAAAATTGCGAGATTCGAAGACCTTTCTCCACCCATGGCGCCCAATTTTAGGGAAGCGTTTCTTCCTTCTCACGAATCAATTTGGAGTGTACTTCTCAATATTGTCCGGAGGGCTAATTAGTTCTAGCCTTTCCATTAGCCACATCTGTAAAAAAAAATTGCAATGTAAATAAATTATTATTACAATACAAAAATATATTTTTTGATTTCTAAAATTAAAAATATTATTTTTCTACCTGTAAAAAAATTGGAGAGCCGCGAAAAAGGTGTTTTTGGGTTCCTTTTCAATTCATCAAGACTAATCATAGTCTCTCCAACTATCAATGGCATTGGATTTCTCCCTGATTCAATTTGTTCTAGTACGGTGGTTATAATTGATTGACCTTCATTATTTTTACCACTACTAAGAAAAAATTGATTAAGCATTCAAAATAAGAAAGCCCTTCTTCTATATATATGAAAAGATTCAGAAAGAGACTTATCAAAATAATGGCATGCAAATTCTTTCAAATTAACTATTTTGCCATCTACTATTTTTGCTAAATCTCTTTCTTTTAAATTAAAGAAGGGCTCAAAATCCTTATAATAATATGCATCTACTCTAGGGATTACTATGAGGTCTATTACAGAGAAGCCTAAAATAGCACCAAATTCTTCTGGCAAAGGGCTAATCTCATCATACCCTATTCGAAAGCAATAAGTATCAACATTCCAATATCCTAGAGCGGTATGAATAAAATCTAAGTCAAGATCTACCCCTTTTATGCCAGAAATTCCCCCCCAAGTGAAATAAATCTAATTCTTTTTTGTCTCTAGCATTAAGAGACATGATATTATTTTTCTAAGGTCAAGAATTATTTTATTCGCTGGAATTATGAAAGGAATCGACTGGGCAAGGGTCTATTTATGCACGATTTACGAGCAATTTTAATCAGGATAAAATACGGAGACAGCGCCAATTGGCGTCAGACTCCGCAATTGGCGCCAGATGCCAAGGCTTGGCGCCACACGCCAAGTGTAGCGCCTGGCGCTACACCCAATTGCGTGGCGCCAATTTGCCACGTCATCCGTTCTTTCTTAAATTGCGTTTTTATCCTAAATTCGAGTCGACTGATGACTTTACGGCCCCGATTATCTTTTTTAAACATCTTTTTTCTTCTTTTTAATTAATATAACTATTATATTAATTATATTATTCTTTTTGGATTTTTAGCTTAATTTCCAAGTTTTTGTAAATCCAGCATTTTTTTGCCTTTTCCTTTTTTTTCATGTTTTCTTTTGGGGGAGAGAGTCGGATACCCTCCATCAATAATAAAAATGACGGAATTTTTGCGCGAAATTGTTTATCACACTTCTCTTGCACACACAAACATGCACATAATAATAGCAAACAAAATGAACTCATAATAGCATAAATATACAAAATATGTCTAAAAATGAGTTTTAACTAAAAGGCAAAGTTCTATACAAAGTCAAATAATAAAAAGCACAGGTACAAACCACCCCACGCGAGAGAAGACAAAGAAATAAGTCAGAAAACATGTGGACAAAATTTGCAAATAAATAAGCTTACTCGAGTCTGGTGGCGAGGAATCGACCACTTTACAAAGCACGGCTGGAGGAATCATCTCCTCAATCGACCCGTATGCACCAACTCAGCATCATCACCCTGATAAAGCAAAACCAATTCTGTGAAGCATTACTTGGGGGCTACTTAAAGATAAGAGCCAAAAAGGTGTACCGCTACATTCTCAGCCGGTACAGGAACTGGAGCTAACAACGGTAGTAGCTCCTCTACACATCATCAATCAAGGATCGTGCAAGATCACCAAGGGGATTAGTTCCCTCTAACATGCTCAAACAACTTCAGTGGCGCCAGAACACTCAGCCACTCGCTGAGGTTATTCTACCTTTTTGCAACACATTGTGGGTTCCTTGGTACGCCAGTTAGCCCCTCTAAGAAATTTGACATGATTTTTAATAAGCGGCTTGATTACATAAAGTGATCGACCTGATGAAAGATCGTCTCACTTAGCTTAAAGCGCCTAAGAATTGGCTCATTGACAAAAGACACCGACATACTGGTTTATTCGCAAAAGGCACCGACATAGTGGTTTTCCAGTAAAAGGCACCGACGTACAGGTTCAAAGCAACGGAAGCGCCGACGTACAGGCATAGCGAAAGCAAAGTTCAGGCGAGCTTTTAAAGATCGACAAGTGGAGATCTTCGGTAATTTCCTTTGGAAAATTATCGCATCAAATGAGGATGGCTTCAAGCGAGGATATCTTCAACGACATTCCCTAGCTTGCGGAGAGTTGTCACAAACAACTGAAGGTAATTTCAGGCGAAGTTGTCTTCGATAGTATTCCCTTGGACGTGGAATATTATCAATGCGGATGAGGATTGTTTCGAGAGAAATAATCTTCGATGGTATTCCCTTGGACGTGGAATATTATCAAAGCGGAGGGGGATCGTTTCAGGCGAAGCAATCTTCCAAATTGGAAGCAGTTACAGGCGTAGCGGTTTTCAAGCGGGATGGAATTCTCTAGCTTGCAGGAGGTCATCAAAACAAGGATACAGTAAAGTAAAAAATCGGTTACTTTAAGAGACGTGTGCTCGACGGTGCAAGATACGCGTTTCTTAACTCTCTTATCTGTTTAAATAACGCTAGTTTGCAGGTATCGGCGTTACAAGAGTGATTTAGGATCGCAGAACGTTTGGAATCATTCTCTGTCCCTATCGATACTTTGACTTTTGTTTTCGAAACTTGCGTTTCTCCAAACTCAGTCAAAGTGGGGGCTTCTGTAGACACCCAAATGTGTCTCCCCAAAAACCAAACCCAGTGATGAGTTCCTTTCACGTCGAATCATAATCGAATGAAGCGAAAGTGTGGAAAGTCTAGTGTTGCGGATAGTTTTTATTTCTTTTCTCTTCTCTCTGTTTTTTAAAACTTATTTTAAGAAAACAGCTAATTCGGTTTGGTTGGTCCATGGTATGGGTCCAATAGTAGTGTAGTTGGATGGGGCTTGACAAGAGCTTTCCAACGATATATTATAAGCCCAATTCCGATGAATATTGAGGAAGTTATGGCCAATTTACTAAACTGGGCCTGTGTTGAGCCTTATATGCGGCCCAATGATCTAGGGGAGGGCCTAATACGATTTATCATTCCTAATGCAATTAAGAATGGTTTTAGTCTTCGAGATACTTCTAGAAGGTTTCTTTCATTCCTAATTCAATTATCATTTATAAATTGACTTTTGTTGACTTTTCGGAGTTTTTAATTAAAATCAAAAAGCATTTTCGAGGAAAAGATACGATTTTATCCTCCAGTACGGCAAATTTATCTGATTTTCAAAAACGCGTCAAAAACTGGCCTGGCACCTGACTCTATGCATTGGCACTTGGAGCTAGGCCTGGCGCCTGGCGATAGTGTTGGCGCCTGGCGCTAGTGTTGGCGCCTGACACCAGTTAGCCAGGGTTGGCGCCAGCGCTGTTTCAGTTGCGCCAGGACTCTGTTCTGTTAATTTTATCTTTTTGGCTGATTTTCTCTATAAATAACGACGTAAAAACTCCGTTTTCATTCACCTACAATCAGTTTTCATTCATCAATTCTCATTATCTTCTAATTCATTAATTCACCATCTCTCTCTCTTCTAAAAATTGCTTTTTACATACAAAATTCCGCATTCACAAGATCTAGAAACATCTAGCCATATTCGAAGTTGCCTTCGCCCTAGACGTGAAAGGTTTAATTTCTGAGGGTTTGGTCCCAAATCTCTATTTCAATTATTTAATTTAATTGTTTTGATTATTATTTTCCTTGAAGTTACTAACGCGTGTATTTTGTTATTAGAAAGAGGTACGAGGCATCAAAGTAAGTACTTTAATGGTTTTTATTGATGTTATGATGTAGAAATCATGTTTACATTGTTATTATGATATTCCTAGTATCATGTCTAGGGTAAATTTAATATTAAATATGATTGTTACGATGCCTTTTATTCTCTTCCTAATATTTATGATTGTTAGTATCATGCCTAGGATCTTGCTATTTTTATTATGCTTTAACATGATTCATGATTATTTTTATAATTGTTTTTATTATGATTATAATTTTATAGTTGCTATGATTATTATTATTATGGTTAATATGATTGTTATTACGATGAATATTTCATTGTTATGATTTTATTATCATGATTATTTATTATTATTATGTTGCTTGATGCTTATTTATATTTATTGCTTGATCAAACCTTTTTTATTGCATGTTTAAAGGGAATTGGTAATATAATCATGCTTATACACTACCACAAAAAGTGGAACAAGTAACAAATAATACACAACGCTCATCTTACATAGGCGATCTCTAGAATTCTATAGAACGCCTATGTAAGATGAGCGTTTTGTATATGAAAGTTATAGAACGCCTCCCTTAGTCAACCGTTCTATGTGATACATCCAAATTTTACACTATACGGTATAGAACGCCCCTCTCCATTAACCGTTATATAAGTGTTTAAAATAATTGATAATCTTGTTTAGGGTTAATTTGATTATAATTCAAGTGATCGCCAATAATAGATTTATTTGTGCATTAATATTCAACCAACATAGATAAACAGGTTTAGGGTTAATCCTATTGATTGCATGTTAGTTAGAAAGCGCACATTAATACGATCAGAATAAAGTATAGGCTTATTATTAGGGCAGGTTCAATCTCTTTTAGGTTGGATTTGTACCTTCATCCCTGAACCCTTATTTGGTTCAAGACCTTATGGAGTTGACGATCTCTTGGATCGTTAAGGGGTGTAACCTTCACCCTGTGAATAGTTTACAAGTTCCTAAAACTTTTTGGCGACTCTTTCGCTCTATCTTCTTCCCTTTTGGACGCCACCGTACTTTAGTGTATGATCACAGTGGGGTTCAAGCTAGGGGTTAACTCTTGAAATTATTCCCTACAACCCTTCTATACGGCTAAATTTTATTAGAATTTAAAAAACGCGTGAAAAAATTAATTAGCGCCTAACTCCAAACATTAGCGCCTGGCGCTAATGCCTGGCGCATGGCGCTAGCGTTAGCGCCTGGCACTAATGTTCTGCGCCTAGCGCTAACTTGTTTTTTCCTCCGTTTTTCATCACTAATTCTCATAAATTCATATATTCTCTAATTTCCTTCTCTCTCGAAGCTAAAGCTCTCTCTCTTTCTCCCTTTCTCTAAACCAACCTTTTCTTATTCGCAAAATTCCGCATTCACAAGACCATGAAACACCTAGCATTATTTGAAGTTGCCTTCGCCCAAGACGTGAAAGGTTTTAATTTCTGAGGGATTGGTCCCTAATCTCTATTTCAATTATTTAATTTAATCGTTTGATTTAATATTTTCCTTAAAGTTACTAACACGTGTATTTTTTTATTAGAAAGAGATATGAGGCATCCAAGTAAGTGCTTTAATTGATTTTAATTGATATTATGATGTAGAAATCATGCTTAGGTTGTTATTATGATTCCTAGCGTCATGTTAGGGTGCTTTGATCTTCCTAGTATCATGTTTATGGTAACAACTAAAAAATCCTAAGGTCAAGTATGATTAAAAGTATGATGCCTTTTATATTCTTCCTAATATTTATGATTGTTAGTATCATGTTAGGGCTATATATATTTGATCTTTTACTGTTTAGTGATATACTAGGGTTTGTTATTTATCTTGTTAGTATCATGCCTAGGATCTTGCTATTAATATTATGCTTTAACATGAACATGTTTATTTTTCTGATATATATCATGATTATGATTGTAATTATTTTGATTATTATTATTATGTTGCTTGATTATTTTTATTGTTATTGCTTGATCACGCCTTTTATGCATGTTTAAAGGGAATTGGTACTTGTAATCACGCTTAATAAGATAATTAATAATCTTGTTAAGTGTTAATTTGATTATAATTCAAGTGATCACCAATAATAATTTATTTGTGCATTAATATTCAACCGACATAGATAAATAGGTTTAGGGTTAAACCTATTGATTGCATGTTAACCAGAAGCGCACATGAATACGATCAGAATAAAGTATAGGCCTACTATTAGGGCTGGTTCAATCTCTTTTAGGTTGGATTTGTACCTTCATCGTGTTGGGGTTTTGTGAGTCCGACTCACGGCGGAAACAACCCCGACCCAAGGAACCACTCGTAATTAATAAAACCATAAATAATAAATAAATAAACATAAGAAAAAGGAAGAACGAATCATACCCTTGAAGCGAGCTTCGGCTTCTCAAAACGGGCTCTTACTTGAAAGCCTTTAGCACCGCAAATGTCGTGCCTCCAACGGTATCAACCCACAAAGGACGAACACGACTTTTTAGGTCCGCTACCTTAGAGTTAGGAAGGTCCGACAAAAACCCAAGTGTTAATGGAGTTTAAGAGTTTTTCCCAAAATATGGAATGCTCTTTCTAACTCCCACTCAAGCACTTTACTCCAAATCCCAAGGTTGGTATTTATAGAGGAAAGTATGAGTGGGAATTTCTGTCCCATCAATGTGGGATCATGAAATTCCACAAATTAATTTAAAGCTAAATTAAATTAAAATTGCAAACTAATAATAAATCCACAAGTGGCATTACCATGTGAAATGGGTTGGTGAGGACCACATGGAGAGTAGGGGACCATACTTGCTCCCCACTCAATACTCTCCTTGTGCCACATGTCCTTACCACTTGCTCCCATATTCCTCAACCTTCCCCATAGTGACCGGCCCTATGGCCCAGCCATGAGCCTAGCCCCGCACCAAGATGCGGGCTGCTACTGTGCGCGCAAGCCACGCACTTGGTGCGGGCTTGCTGCTTTGCGTGGCTGCTAGAGCGTGCGCTGCTAACACGCCTAGCTTGCGGCAGCTAGCTGCTGCATGCACCACGTGCACGCGGCCGCCAGCCGCTGCTGTGCGTGGCTGCTAGCACGGTGCGCTAGTACGCACCTAGCCAGCCATGCTAGCCTCGGCTTGGTGCGCTTGCTAGCCACCTTTGCTTGGACATTTTTGCCCCTAGCATTCGGATGCTCGGGGCATTCCGATGCTAGGGGTATTTTGGGAATATGGTAGATTTATTATAATTTTGCGCGTCTCGTATTTTTATTATTTTTTACTCTACTTCCGACGATCGGTTTCGACGCTCCAAGCTCGAATTACCAACGTATAAATATTTAACACTCAGGCGACGAATTAATTTCTTCCGAATTAATTCGTCGAGTCGGTTCGTATATTTTGCTTGGGTGTGACCGGAAGGGTTCAGTCAAGATTAAGCTGTAATATTAATTATATTAATATTACTGATCGGAAGCGGCCTCCACCCAGGCATTCCGATCACTTGACCTTACTGAATATATTAGCTTTCTAATAATTCTGAACCCGCTATCAGAATAATACACTTGTTCAAAGGACACCATTCCTTTCAATCTCCCACTTGTCCTTCCGGACAAGTGTGTATTTAGTGTATAGCCCCTTTCCTATGTCTCTTCATGAACTACAAAGTAAGATTACTCGTCATGTCTGTTACGTCCAGAAGTGTTTCTCGAAATTTGAGTTTGACTGTCAATAAGCAGATGATTTCTAAAATCCATCTCAGCACGGCCATGCATTTTCACAGTCTCGCTCTTCGAGAGGCCTTGTAAACAACAAGACATGTTCCCTATTGTTAGTAGGGGGAAATTTCCAGTCTTGTAATGTAGCTTCTCTTACTAAGAGGCTCTAGCCGCCCGATATCTGTAGTTGTAATCCCTAGTTACGGCAGACGTTTGGCGGATACCAAAGCGGACTAGTACTCAAACAAGAGACCTCCCACTACTCATGGTCAAGGAAAAGAGTTCCGATAGTAATAATGAGAAAAATACTTATGACGATTTTAAATCTCTTAAAGTATTCTCATAGGTCGATCTAGTATGGTTCTAAACCAATACCTGTGCACATGATTTATATCCTCATAGCACAAGAAACGGTGCTATAAATCATACTACACACTAATCTCTAATGGTCATTAATCGTCCACAAAAAATATGACCTTGATTAGGGATAATTTTCGATTAAAATATTCAATGTTCACTTAATAGGTGTTTCTTTATCCAAGCCATTGACTTGAAACCCTATTTTCAATATTTATTAAAATCGAATGGACTCATTATTTAATTCTAAACCACAGTTAAATAGAGACGGAGTGAATTAAATTGCATGAAAATTTTTAATTACTCCAAAAACTGAATGGTTCTTCATAGAGCTTTACATTAACATTGCCCAAAATTTAATTAAAACACTATAATATGGAAATCAAAGCCAGTTTGCGATATGCTTGATTCCCATTGCCTCAATGTGTTTGTTGTGCTTCACTTGAGACAAGGGTTTAGTAAGTGGATCGGCTACATTGTCATCCGTTCCCACTTTGCAAGTTCTGATTTCACCCTCTGTCTTCCATTCTCGAATCATGTAAAATCGCCTCTTGACATGTTTGACCTTCTGATGTTCTCGTGGCTCTCTAGCCTGAGCAATAGCTCCATTGTTGTCACAATGGAGGTCTATTGGACCCTTGATGGAGGGTACAACACCAAGTTCATCAATGAACTTGCGAATCCAAACTGCCTCCTTAGCTGCCTCAAACGCTGCCAAGTACTCGGCTTCAGTTGTAGAATCAGCGGTTGTGCTTTGCTTTGCACTCTTCCAACTAAACGCTCCTCCATTGAGACAGAATATGTATCCGGATTGTGACTTGGAGTCGTCTCTGTCTGTCTTGAAGCTTGCGTCGGTATATCCCTCAACAACCAATTCATCTTTACCGCCATAGACCAGGAATTTATCCTTGTTCCTTTTCAGGTACTTCAGAATATTCTTGGCCGTAGTCCAATGCGCCTCTCCTGGGTCTGATTGGTATCGGCTCGTAGCACTCAAGGCATACGATACATCCGGCCTAGTACATATCTACATGATCGATCCAATAAGCGAAGCATATGGTATAAATAGCCCCCTGCCCAGCTGATTTTATTCATAATTTCAGCAGATTAAATATAACCTTAGCTTTTGAAAAAAATAATAATCATGTCTCTAATCTCTAAAAAATTTACCAACTTCACTCATGAATGGTGTCAGTCTTTAACTGCCAAGGAGAGAAAAGAGTTAGACTTTTTTTCATATCGGGGGTATTTATGGTGTCAAGGGGGTAGATCTTGATGTATACTTTATTCATACCGCCTTAGAATATTGGGATGTGGGTACCCATTGTTTTAGATTAGGGTGTGATGAAATTAGCCCTTTGCCAGAAGAATTCGGTGATATCTTAGGCTTTCTTGCATTAGATCTTGCAGTAATCCCTAAAAAAAATGAATATTATTATAAGGATTTTGAGCGCTTCTTTAATTTAAAAGACAAATATCTAACAAATATAGTAGATGGTAGCATAGTTAATTTGAAATAATTTGCTCACAATTATTTTGATAAACCTTATTCTGAGTTTTTTCATGTTTATAGAAGAAGGGCTTTCCTGTTTTGCATGCTTAATCAATATCTTCTCACTAGTGGTAGAGCTAATGAGGGTCAAGCAATCATATCAATTGTTTTGGAGCAGATTGAATCTGGGAGAAATCCAATGCCATTAATTGTAGGAGAGACTATGCTTAGTCTTGATGAATTAAAGAAAAATCCAAAAGCACCTTTTCGGGGCTCTCCATATTTATTACTGGTAGAAAAAAATATTTTTAATACAGAAATCAAAAACATATTTTTGTATAGTAATATTAATTTATTTGCATTGAATTTTTTTTACAGATGTGGCTAATGGAAAGACTAGAATTAATTAGTCCTCTTGACAATGTTGAAAAATATACTCCAAATTGCTTAGTAAGAAGGAAGAACGCTTCTCTAAGATGGGGCGCCATGAGTGGAAGAAGGTCTTTGGCTCTTGCAATTTTACCATCAAGTGGGTCATCCCTTGGTGGAAAATAGAAAAGATGATTGGTGTCAACAAGCAATCCTTCTGCCGTCTTCCAAGCTTGTCTAAGATGACTTTTTATTATCCCTGCAGGGTAAAAATACAGTACGACCTACTTCAAACAATTCCTTCCGGGGATCATCGTCGTCCCTATGAATTTCCTATCTCTCAAGAAGTAGACAAATTTGATGCTTATTGGAGGGCTAGACCTTTATGGGAAATGATTACCCAAAAGGTTCCTCCTTCCTTGCCCAATGATGTGAAGAAGTGGCTTCTAAAGAAACCAACAAAGGACATGAAGAAAAATCAGAGTAAAACTGATGTGAAGAGTCGTCTAGGTGACAAAGTGATTCCCGTTAAGGAACTCTTGGGTGAAAAGGTTGAGTTCAAAACACCTACATTGCCTAGGAAGAAAAGCTTTACGAAGGATAAAGGAAAGAGAAAAGCTGACACTTCAGAGAAGAAGGCTTGGGTAGAGAAGAAACATGGGGTCCTAGCTAAGTGAGAAACTATTTACTCCAAAATTGAATGTAGGTCCTCTAAAGGATGCCTACTAGCTAAAGTTATGGATGAAGAAGAGGATACACAAAAAAAAAAATTGGAAGAGAGCAAAGAAGGAGAAAAACAATTAAAGCTTTGCTTAACTTTCAATGATTAGACTTAATTTTATATTTAAAGTTAATTTATTTAATCTTTAATTAAATCATCTCCTTAAATTTAATTTATTAAAGCAATGAAAACTGAAAATTTAATTTTCTTGAAATTTTTTCGAGTACGGAAGTCGAAAATTTTCCGAAAAACACCGAAATATTCCCAGGGTCTTTGCAGAAAAAATGGCGCCGCACTTTAACGACTGGCTCCAGCTGCGACAGTCTAGCGTCAAGCGATATACATTATCGTCTGGCACTAAGGTCCATAGGCTGGAGCTGGTATACGTGGTTGAAAAAAATAAAGTGGTTGTACCCGTAAAGGGTTGCTTACGTATCCTTTCTTAAGGAATCAGGCCAAACGTAGCTCTCTTGAGTGTCCTACTCAAGTAATTATGGGTAGTAATTTTTTAGTTGGTCAAGATTTGTCATGTTCGAGAACTCATAGCCATCCATATCAGTTAATTTTGTTGCACCCCCTGATATATGCGATTGTTTTTACTATATAAGGTCCAGACCAATTGGGCCTAAATGTCCCTCTTGGATCTAAAACATTCTTCCTTAATGCTTTTAACACCAAGTCTCCTACTTTTATGTTTCTTGTCCTGACCTTCTTATTAAAATGTCTAGCCATACGAGTTTGATAGCATTGAGTATGATGTAGAGCTTCTAGCCACTTTTCGTCAAGTAGAATTATCTCCTTATATCTCGCCCTAGTCCATTCAACTTCATCGAGTTTGCTTTCTAATGCAATGCGTATAGATGGTATCTCTAGCTTTACAGGTTGTACGACATCCATTCCATAAACCAAGGAAAATGGTGTATTTCCTGTTGATGTGCGAATTGACGTGTGATAACCCCACTATGAGAAGTGGAGTTTGTCAAGCCAATCCTTGTAATTTTCTGTCATTTTCTCGATGATAGTCTTTAAATTTTTATTAGCCGCTTCGACTGCTCCGTTTGCCTGAGATCTATAAGGAGAAGAATGATGATGTTGAATGCCATATTTTTGTAACAATTCTTCGCACTCAGCTTGAAAGTGAGTTATATTGTCACTTATTATTTCATGTGGGACTCCATATTGACAAATAATATTTCTTTCGATACAGAGTGCCACATGTTTTGCAGTGAGTTTAGCGTATGATTGCGCTTCAACCTACTTCGTGAAGTAATCAATTGCTACTAAGATATATTCGTGACCTCCTGTTCCCGGGGGAGTGATTTTACCAATAATGTCAATTCCCCATGTAGAGAATGGCCACGACAAAGTGTAGGTGTAGAGTAGAGACAGAGGAACATGTTGTAGATTGGCGTAGATTTGTCACTTAGGGCATCTTTTTACATATTGATGGCAATCCCTATTCATGGTAGTCCAATAGTATTCTTCTTGCATTATCTTTTTTACTAGCATCTTGCCATTTACGTGAGTTCCATAAATTCCTTCGTGGACTATTCTCATCGCTCTTTGAGCATCTCTTTTTCCTACACATAAAAGAGCTCGACCCTTAGGTACCATTTTGTGTAACTCGTTGTCTATACGTATTGGGAAGCCAAGAGTCTTAATGCTCGTTTTGCTCTATTGTCATCATGAAGATGGTATTCTCCTTTGGTAACATAATAAAGTATATCTGTATACCACGGTTCTTTTTCTTCTTCATCATCTTGGATCACTTCATCATCTTCTATAGCTTGAATATAGGTCGGTTGATGTCTTTTTCTATAGTTAGAGGCATTTGCTCGATTTCCGTAGAAATCCTAACCATTGACGCTAATCTTGCTAAGGCATCAGCAAATTGATTTTCTTTTCTAGGTAGATCCGTGTATTCCACCTTCTCTAACTGATTAGTGAGAGTTTCCTGATAAGTTTGGTAAGGGGCTAGGCTTTCGCTCCTTATTTTCCATCTTTAAGAGATTTAATTGATGATCAATGAAGAGTCTTCGAATATTCGTAATTTTTTCACTCCCAATGCCAAAGTTGTTTCAAGGCCTACCACGCATGCTTCGTATTCAGCAACGTTGTTGGTAACGTCGAAATCAAGTTTTATGGAGATTGGAACATGCTCTTCTTTAGGTGATACTGGTAATACTCCAACGCCACATCCTTTTTGGTTTTAGGCTCCATCGAAGTATAAGGTCCAAGTATCGTCCTCCGTGACCATCAAGTGTTCGTCTGGAAATTCATTGTCGTGTATTGGCGTCGAATCTTCTATTGGAAAGTCCGCTAGAAAATATGAAACCACAGATCCTTTAATAGCTTTTTGGGCCATGAATCTTACGTCAAATTGGGCTAAGTTGACTATCCATCCTGATATGCGCCTGTTGAGTGTAGATTTCTCGAATAAATACTTGAGTGGATCCAATCGGGAAACTACAAAGACTGTATGCACGAGCATGTAATGTCTTAACTTGGTTGTGGCCCACACCAACGCGAGGCACAATTTCTCAAGTGGTGTATAGCGTACTTCATACTCGAGCATCTTTTTTCTTAGATAGTAGACTACATTTTCTTTGCCTTCTACTGCTCGCGCTAGCATGGATCCCATTGTTTCTTTAGTGACTATTAAGTACAACCTAAGAGGTATTCCTGGAAGTGTTGGTTCCAATACGGGAGGATTGGCGAGATAGGCTTTGATCTTTTTAAATGATTTTTGACACTCGTCATCCCATATTACTGGTACATTCTTTTTAAGATTTTTGAAAATTAGTTCACATATTGTTGTCAACTTTGATATGAACCTGCTTATGTATTGGAACCGGCCAATAAATCCTCGAATTTACTTCTCGGTTTTGGGCGGTGGCATTGACATGATTGCCTTGATATTGGTTGGGTCTATCTCTATTCCTCTAGAGCTTATGACATAACCGAAAAGCTTGCCTGAGATGACTCCAAAAGCACACTTGGATGGGTACAACGTCATGTTGTATTTTCTTAGCCTTTTGAAGAATTTTCTCAAGGCTATTTGATGGCTTGGGCGATCTTTTGACTTCACAATCATATTGTCCAAATATACCTCAACTTCTTTGTGCATCATGGCATCGAGCAAGGTAGTTGTTGTTCATTGATAAGTAGCACCCGCGTTTTCTAACCCGAATGGCATTACTGTGTAGCAGTAAGTACCCCATGGTGTTATGAAGGTTGTTTTCTCCATGTCTTCTTCCGCCATGAGAATTTTATTTTACCCCGCGTATCCATCCATGAACGAGAGAAGTGCATGATTCGCTGTGTTATCTACCAGAATATCGATGTATGGTAAAGGGAAGTCGTCCTTTGGACTTGCCTTATTTAGATCTCGATAGTCGACACACATTCTTACCCTTCCATCCTTTTTCGGAACTGAGACGTCGTTGGCAAGCCATTCGGGGTATTTGGATACCTTGATAAAACCTGCAGTTATTTGTTTTTGAACTTCTTCTTTTATTTTAAGAGCTACGTCGGGTTTCATTCGACGCAACTTTTGTTTTATAGGTTTCATTCCTGGAATTAGGGGTATGTTGTGTTCAGCTATTTCTTTATTAATGCCTGGCATATTTTCATATGACCAAGCGAATACATCGATGAGTTTTTTAAGCAAATTGATTAAATCGGTTCTTTCTTGTTCATTAAGTGTTAATCCGATTTTAACTTCTCTTTTATTGGTTGAATCATTTGAGATATCAACCGTCTTAGTTTCCTCAATTATCGGTGTTTTCTTTTCAAGTGTTTCCATTGCTTTAATAAGTTCTTTGTCATTTTCATTGTTTTGTTTTTTTTTTTTTTTGGAAAATAAGAATTTTATTGCCAAAATAAGAAAGTTACAAACTTACAAGAAGCTAAGCTGTAACAACACCAAACACCACAGACCAAAAATGCCAAACCAACACCAATAGTCCAAGAATCTACCCAAACCACCTACTAGGAAGGGTGCTTGAGAGAAACAAGGACAACTACTGGACTCAAGCTCACAGCCACCTTCTAGGAAGGGTTTTGAGAGCTAGGACCAGTCAAGAACACCTAAGACAAAAGCAACATACAAAAATAGACAAAAACAGCAGCTAAAAGCACCAAAACCAACCTATACCAGCAAACAAAGAAGCTAAAGAAGCTAATTATGAAAAGAGAAAGACATTAAATCACCAGCTGCCAAAACAAAAACACAAAACCAGCACCCAAGCTCCAGTGGACTTGCTGACAGACATGCTGACCAAAAACTAGAAACAGCAGCAACAACAAACCAGAAACGGCAGCAGCAGACCAGAACAGCAGCAACAACAAACAGAAACAGCAGCAGCAGACCAGAACAACAGTTGCTGCATCAGAACAGCCTGCCAGAACAGAGCAGCTGCAGATCAATAGCAGCTCCAAGCCAAAGCACCTGAACCAAGCTGCAGCAAACAGACCAAGCTGCTGCAAACTTCAGAACAACAACAACTACCTGAAACCAGAGCAGAACAGCAGCAAATCTGCAGTTCCCTGTCAAAACCAACTAAACAGAAAATTACACAATCAATTACTTGCTTCCAGCTAGGATTCTACAAGCTGAATGAAAGATAATATTCTTAACTAGAACATCAGCAGGCTTAGAACAACCAGTAACAAAACTTCATCCTCTGTATCCAAATACCATAGACTGTTTCAGTGAAGGCAACTTGGATCACTTTGTTTTTCATTCTAGAACTTCTGCAGATTTTCTTTAACCATTCAATCTCATCATGAAACTGCTGAACAGGCTTGGAGACATGTAAAATACTCAAAACCTTATTCCAAACCTGTCTAGAGTACTCACAATCAAAGAATAAGTGTTAAACACTTTTATTACTATTCAAGCAAAAGAAACACCTTGGATCACAAGAGATGTGCCATTGTAGCAACCTATCCTTAGTAACAAGCCTATCCCACAAAGCGAGCCACAAGATAAACACACTTTTAGGAGTTGCCGAGTTATGACAAATGACCCTCTTCCAAGGAACCTTAGGGACTTGAGGCCTAATAGCAGCATAAAGCTTCTTGATTTTCATCTTATTGCCCTGTATGAAACCATCCCATCCCCCTTGATCATTCACAATATCTCTACAACTTAGAATTTTCTTCAAAAACCAAGAGCATTTAGCAGGGATAAGAGTGGTCCAACAATCTTTATGCATGAAATAATAAATATGGACCCACTTAACCCAAAGATTATCAGCCTTGTGAGCAATATCCCAAAGTAACTTAGTGACAACTGCCTTATTCCACTCAAGGAGAGAGAAAGCAAGTTCCAGCCACCACAGACTTTAGGAAGACATACATAGTTCCAAGCAACCAAAGATTTCTTAGTAGGAGCATAGGAGCTAGTCGACACTATAAGAAAATAACCTTTTCGTAGCGATTATTTTAACCTTTAGTATCGATTGTAATTGCAACAAAAAGCTTTCCTAACAAATGGTCATTCGATACAATATCCCTCGTTGCCTTAGCCTTTAGTAGTGGTTTTCAATATCGCTGGGGTTGGCCTCAATAATCGATACGAAAAACTACATCCAATCGTGGTGATTTTTGTAGCGATTACAATCGCTATAAATGTTTAACTCATTTTCTTCAAAAAAAAAAAAAAAAAAAAAAAAACATGCGTATGATCTTTACAAGATTCGAACATGCAACCTCAAACTCTTATATTAAATGTTTCATCAATAAGGTATGACATATTTTATGTATTCTTTGTCCAAAAATATTTATATATCTAGTGTTGAAAAGGCTTTTCGTATCGATTTTTAGGATTTAGTGGCGATTGTAAATGATACGATTTCTCAATATTATATAAATGTGTAAAAATAGTAAGGATATGTATTATTATGTTTTCCGTATCGATTTTATATGGGAAAACCATGGCGATTGTAAAAATGATACGACATCCTTCATTATTTCACAAACATACTTGCATATTGTAGTGAATGTACAATCGCTACGAAATAATCGCTACGAAAAGAGATTTTTCTTGTAGTGGGTCCATAGAAAGCATCTGAATATAGCCTCAATCTCTTTCAGAATTTTCTTTGGTAAGATAAAGATTTGAGCCCAATATGTCTGAATACCAAACAACACACTCTTAACCAACTAGAGCCTCCCAGCATAGGACAAGTGTTTAGCCATCCACCCTTGAATTCTAACAGTCACTTTCTCCACCAAAGGCCTACACTGAGCAATTGTAAGCTTCTTAGAAGAGAGAGGGACCCTAAGATATCTAAAAGGAATAGAACCTTGAGAAACACCAAGAAGCTCTTTAAGTTCTGTCTGAACATCAACAGAAACTCCTCCAAAGTAAACTTCACTTTTATCAAGGTTAGCAGAAAGACCTCAAGCACCAGAAAATTTCAAGAAAGCTTGGAAGAGAAGCTTGACAGAAACACTATCAGCTTTACAAAACATTAACAGATCATCAGCAAACATCATATGAGTTAGGTTTAACTTTTCACACCTAGGATGAAAGTAAAAATCAGGAGTTAACCTAAGCTCATCAAGGCATCTGGAAAGGTATTTCATACCAATAGCAAAAAGAAAAGGAGACATAGATCACCTTGCCGTAAACCTTTCTTAGCTTCAAAGGGAGGGGCAGGGAAACCATTAATAAGAATATAATAAGAGACAGAAGTAAGACAGGTCAAGATCAAGTTAATAAACCTTTGAGGAAAACCAAGCTCCTGCATAACACTAATCAAGAATCCCCACTAAACTGAATCATAGGCTTTTTTCAGATCCACCTTAACCATGCATCTAGGTGAAATAAACTTGTGATCATAGCCTTTGATCAACTCAGTTGCAAGAAGGATATTATCACCAATGTGCTTGCCTAGAATAAAACCTGCTTGAGAATCATCAATGACCTCACCAATGATAGCAACAAGTCTAGCAGTTATGACCTTAGAAATAAGCTTATAAACCACAGTGCAACAAGCTATAGGTCTAAAATCCTTAACATGGGAAGCATTAGGGATTTTAGGAACAAGAGTGATAGTTGTGCAATTCCATTGCTTTGGCAAGGTCCCTTTAGTAAAGAAATCAATGACACTTGCATAAATATCATCTTTCACAATATGCCAAGCTCTCTTAAAGAAAAAGGAGTTAAAACCATCAATACCAGGAGCTTTAGTGCTATCAATTCCCTTAAGAGCAGCATCAATTTCAGCATGAGAGATAGGCTGAATGAGATAGCTCTGAGTCAATTCTGTTCCTTGCTTGTCTATTCTTCATCATTGAGAAAAAATAATGGGAATTGCCATCTCCAAGCTTAATCTAGTTGATCCTAGACTTTTGTTTGAAGATGCTTTCTTGAATATCATTCCAGTGTTTGACAACCTTAATAGCATCAGATTCTTTTTCATATAAATCCAAATCATCAGGATTTTGAGCCATTAAGTTCTGAATTCCAGCAAGCTCAACATTAGCTTGATCAATCTTCTTAGCAATATTGCCAAACTGCTTGCTATTAAGAGACTTGATACCAGACTTCACAGAATTAAGCTTCTGCCAGACAGAACTACCAGAACACCAAGCCTGAGAAACAGTATCAAGGAAATTAGGATGATCGGCAATATAGTTTAGAAACTTCAAAGTTCTACCTTTCCCAGCAGGTGTAGGACAAATATCAAAAAGAACTGGACTGTGATCAGATAAAGAAGGGGGAAGATAGACAGTTTCAACATGACCTTGAGAGTCCAACCAAGCTTTGTTACCAAAGACTTTATCAATTCTAGAAAGAGTTCTAGGACCAGTGTTAGCCTTATTTCACCAAGAGTAGAAGGCTCCTTTGTTGTTGACCTCAGTGAGGTCCAAATCATCAACCAAACTCTGGAAATCTCTAGTCTTATAATCAGTAACATCAGTACCATGAAGCCTGTCTGAAGTATTAAGAACAGAGTTAAAGTCACCAGCACAGAGCCATGGAGAATGCTGAATAGAGATGTTCCTAATTCCTTCCCACATAGGAAGCCTATCATGAATAGAATGAAGCCCATAGATAACAGTGAGATGAATTTGAGTAGAAAGATCCTCAGAAAGGACACTACAATGTATAAACTTCTCATGAATCTTTAAGACATTGACAGTTACTCTATCTGCATTCCAATCAAGCCAAATCCTCCCTTTAGGAGAATGATCATAATTGCACACCCAAAGCCAAGAAGAGCCAAACTTCTTTTGGTAATTGAAAACATTTTCTGATTTGACTTTTGTTTCAAGAAGGCCAATAACATCAACTGAATGAGAATGAAGCAACCTCTTTACAGAGGCAACTTTGCCAGGTTCATTCAGGCCACTGACATTCCAAATAGAGTAAATTATGACACCAAAGGGGGATTAACCTCAGCCCCGCTTGGATTTATAGTGAAACCACCTGCACCATCCATTTCATTTGCAAATAAAGCAACAAAAGCATTAGAGGAAGAGGTAGGCTGATTAGCCCTAGTTTGCTGACTTTTTGCCTTCCTTCTAACTATTCTCCACCCCCCATCAGAGTTTTGAGAAGTATGAACCTGTAGTGTGATAAAAAATTTCCCATGAACAGAAGCATCAACATCAACAAAAGGAGCAGGGGCCTGACTAGGCTTAGCAACCCAGACTTGCTGCTGAGGAGCTGTAGTCACAGATTGCTTAGGAGCTTTAGTCACTAACTACTTGTGAGCTGCAGTCACTGATTGCTTAGGAACTGTTGGAGCTTTGACAAAACAGTCATGACCCACTTTATTGCACTTAGAGCAAAAGGGTGGAGTCCATTCATAGACTACCTTAAGTTCTAGATTTTCCTTCGACGGGCTTTCCACAAATACAGATTTAGGTAATGGCTTGTGTAGGGAATATTTTCAAGCCTTTAAAATCCCACTAGCTTGAACCCCACTGTGATCATACACTAAAGTACGGTGGCGTCCAAAAGGGAAGAAAATAGAGCAAAAGAGTCGCCAACAAGTTTTTAAGGAACTTGTAAACCGTTCACGAGGTGAAGGTTACACCCCTTAACGATCCAAGAGATCGTCAACTCCATAAGGTCATGAACCAAATAAGGGTCCGGGGATGATGGTACAAATCCAACCTAAAAGAGATTGAACCTGCCCTAATAATAGGCCTCTACTTTATTCTGCTCGTATTCATGTGCGCTTTCTGATTAACATACAATCAATAGGATTAACCCTAAACCTGTTTAATCTATGTTGGTTGAATTTAATGCACAAACAAATCTATTATTGGCGATCACTTGAATTATAATCACAATTAACCTAACAAGATTATTAATTATCTTATTAAGCGTGATTGCAAATACCAATTCCCTTTAACCTGCAATAAAAGGTGATCAAGCAATAACAATATTATAAAATATATATCAAGCAACATAATAAATAATCATCATCAATCATAATAATAAATGTTAGAAAGAACATAGGAAGCATCATATTCTTAATCATGCTTAATATTAAAAACACCCTAGACATGATACTAGGAATATCATAATAATAATATAAACATGATGTCTACATCATAAAATCAATTAAAATCAATAAAGTACTTACTTGGATGCCTCGTACCTCTTTCTAATTACAAAATACACACGTTAGTAACTTCAAGGAAAATAATAAACAAAGCAATTAAATTAAATAATAGAGATTTGGGACCAAACCCTCAGAAATTAAAACCTTTCACGTCTAGGGCGAAGGCAACTTCGAATATGGATAGGTGTATCAAGATCTTGTGAATGCGGAATTTTGTGTTTGAGAATAAAGTTTTGAAAGAGTGAAATAAAGAAAGATTAATGATATTGAGAAATGATAAAAGAGAGATGATGAATGAACGAAAACGAAATTTATTAAAACTTAAGAATAAAAGAAGTGGTGAATGATAGATGAGAATCCGTCCTCTAAAACGGAGTTTTTAATACGATATTTAAAGAGAAAAATCAGCCAAAAAAGATAATTTATCAAAATAGAGTCTGAAGATCGCAAAAACAACTTGGCGCCAGCCCTGGCTCATTGGCGCCAGGACCAATGGCTAGCGCCAGGCGCCAATGGCTGGCGTCTGGCGCCAATCCTGGTTCCAGGCGCCAAGGCCTGGGGTTGGACGCCAAACTGACTTTTAACACGTTTTCGAAAATCTGATAATTTTATCGTACTGGAAGATAAAATAATATAATTTCAGTCGAAAATGCTATTTGATCTAATTAAAACTCTGAAGAGTCCTAATTGAATTAAGAATGATAAAAACCTTCTAGAATGTTCTAGAAGACCAAAACCATTCCTAATTACATTAGGAATGATAAATCATATTAGGCCCTCCCCTAGATCATTGGGCCGTACTTAAAACTCAAACCGGGCCCAGTTTAGTAAATTTGCCATAAATTCCTCAATACTCATCGGAATTGGGCTTATAATATATCGTTGGAAAGGTCTTTGCAAGCCCCATCCAACTACACAACTATTGGACCCATATCATGGACCAACCAAACTGGATTGGCTGTTTTCCTTAAAATAAAGTTTTCAAAAACAGAGAGAAGAGAAAAGAAAAGAAAAGAAATAAAACTTTCCGCAACACTAGACCTTTCCACACTTTCGTTTCATTCGATTATGATTCGACATGAAAGGTACACATCACCGGGTTTGGTTTTGGGGAGACACAAATGGGTGTCTACAGAAGCCCCCACTTTGACTGAGTTTAGAGAAACGCAAGTTTCGGAAAACGAAAGTCAAAGTATCGATAGGGACGGAGAATGATTCAGAACGTTCTGCGATCCTAAATCAATCTTATAACGCCGATACCTGCAAAACTAGCATTAGTTAAACAGATAAAAGAGTTAAGAAACGCGTATCTTGCACCGTCGAGCACACGTCTCTGAAAGTAACCGATTGCTGCTGTACTGGTGTTTTGATGACCTCCTGCAAGCTAGAGAATGCCATCCCGCTTGAAAACCGCTACGCCTTGTAACTGCTTCCAAATTAGAAGATTGCTTCACCTGAAACTATCCTCTCCGCTTTGATAATATTCCACGTCCAAGGGAATACTATCGAAAATTATTTCTCTTAAAATAATTCTCATCCGCATTATGATCACGTTCCATGCCTTAGGAACTATGATCGAAGACAATTTCGCCCGAAATTACCTTCAGTTGTTTGTGACAACTTTCCGCAAGCTAGGGAATGATGTCGAAGACATCTTCTCTTGAAGTCATCCTCATTTGATGCGATAATCTCCCAAAGGAAAATACCAAAGATCCACGCCCGTCGATCTTTAAAAGTTCGCCTGAACTTGCTTTTTGCTATGCCTGTACGTCGGCACTCTTTGCTCTTGAACCTATATATCGGTGCCCTTTTTTGCTAATGAACCTGTATGTCGGTGCCTTTTGCTAATGAACATGTATGTCGGTGCCTTTTGCTAATGAGCCAATGCTTAGGCGCTTTAAGCTTAGTGAGACGATCTTTTCATAAGGTCGATCACTTCATGTAATCAAGCCGATTACCTAATCATGTCAAATTGCTCAGAGGGGCTAACTGGCGTACCAAGGAACCTAAAATATATTGCAGAAGGCTAGAACTACCCTAAAAGGTGGTTGGCTGCTTTGGCGTCGCTGAAAATCGATCAGCGCCAGCTTTATGGCATTAGCGCCATGCGCTGAAATTGGCGTCTGGCGCCAAGCACATAATGTGACGCCAATGCCTAGGGACTGGCGCCAGCACGGGAATCACTTTAAATTCTCGTTTTCAGTTCATTTCGTGCTCTGGTTTGTTGCGAACGCTGCTCGAAAGAAGTCGAAACTTCAATTGATCATTGCTCATTCGTTTCTCAACCGAATTTGCTCAAATTTGTTGCAAATCCAAGCTCTTTTCATCCATATTCCCGATCTATGTAAGTTTCCTTCCAACTCACACCGGTTTTTATGAATTATTGGCATGTTTATTCACGAATTTCATGAAAATTCGAAACTTATAATGCTCAATTTGCTTTGTTTATCAAGTTTTATGCCATGAAATTGCTTGTTTATGTTTGTATATTGCCTTAGGAGTAATTTGAGACTTGTTTGACCGAATTTGGCGAAGAAATGAGCAATCCGCCATTGTTGGACCTCCTAAGGTCGTGAAAAACAATGTGGCTCGTTCTTGATGTTTTTACTAGAAATTCTTGTTCAATTTGTCATAATAATCACTATAGTGTTGCAGGAAATTGTTTGATTGCTTGAAAAATGCTTATCATGCTCAATTCGAATTTGTGCTCTGTCTTAGTACTACGTACTCTGTTTTTGCGAACATAGTATCATGCGGCTAGGCAAACCTTTAAATACTATAGAACCTTGATTTATGATGATTCTGCACAATGTAGCATGGCTAGACAACGAGGCTCCGGTTCACGGTCCCGAAACACTCGACGGGAGCATGAGCCCGTGGAGGACGACACTACACCGTCCACTTCGCTTGGTCAGTTCCCAGAGTGGGATGATCAGACCTTGTTCTTTGCCCCTGTCCACCACATTTCTGAGAGGGTGAGACGGGGAACCGAGCCGGGAAGGACACGACATCACGGCTCTGGCTGCGATGGTCTCGGCGATTTGTATAGGATGCATATCGCCAGAGATCGAGAGACGAGACTCCTATGGGAGTCTTGCGGGTTGGTTGCCCTATTTGAGACCTCTGAGGCTATGGTGGAGTTCACTACGTAGTACGCGCTATGGTGGAGTTCTTTTGAGACACCACCAACACATTTCATTTTCCATGGGGTGAGATGATGGTCACTCCTACAGACTTCTGTCTCATCACAGGACTGGAGTTCTCTTCTATGTCGCTGCCATTCGACGGCGGTATCGACGTCTTCTCTCCAGAGGTCGAGGAACTACTAGGGCCGATTGCTGTTCGGGCCCGAGATGAGGTCGAGACGACTCAGTTTAGTGCTAGAGGGATTCGCCGCTCGACGCTGGCAGCGGCTCTTGATGACGATGCGACCACCCGAGAGCAGCGGGTGCGCATCTTTGTGCTGATGTTATTGTCAGGAACATTCTCCCCTGATAGGGGTAGTAGGGCATTGCTTTACTATCTCCCTGCTGTTCGCGATCTTCGGCGGATCGGGACTTATGACAGGGCCAGCTTGGCCTATACTGACTTCGTTCGCGCACTGAGGGACTCGTGTCGCCACCGGTCTCTTAGGACGAATGTCGCTTTGTCCGCCTTCTGGAAAGTTGTAGAGGTAAACATTATTCCCTATAAGATTTAGCCCTATATGTTTAGTTAGCATTTACTCATGCTTTAGCCTTTTGTAGATCTGGTTCTATGAATACTTTCCTTCCATTGCGCCGGCAAGACCATCGCCGAGGGGGTACCCAGTGAGCGCCTCTTGGGGCGGCCACCATGTGGACCTGTCTACTGCACGTGTCCGGAGTCGGATCATCTCGGTGTGTTTTTTGGTGCTTATCCTGCTCTTCTGCGACGTTTTATACATGTTCTTACCCGATTGGTATTTTTATAGGGACCTGAGGTAGTATACCGGCCATGGGGTGGTTGGACAGTCCCTGGATTAGCCACACAGTACTTTGCTGAACGCCGTTATTTTCTGGGGACCTACGGAGCAGTTGTGTATTTAGGAGAGAGAGTTGCTAGACAGCACTCTTCCGATGTCTTTGTCGTTCCTGTTCCTCCACCATGCCACATGTTCGGCGAGAGAGAGTTGTCGAGCATGGCTGAAGAGCCTGGTTCTCTTTGGCGGTCCCATGTGATTCTTGGGCGGAGTTATGCTGAGGAGCTACTTCCTTTGTTAGCTCCAGCCCTTGTGCCGGCCGAGGATGTGAGGGTAAGATTCTTGGCTTTTTGTTTTTCGCTGAGTAGCCCCAAGTAACACCTTACTGATTTCTTTTTCTGTTTTATCAGGATGGTCCCACTGAGTTTGTGCCACCCTGTATGTCCATCCACTACCAGGGGATGTACGGGCCGATCGAGGAGATGATTTCTCCGGCTCCTGAGGGCGAGCGCTTCGTGTAGCGGTCCATTCCTCGTCACCAGACCAGGGTAAGTCTAGTTCTAATTCAGAATCTTGTATTCAGTTATCATGCATTTTTACTGACTTAACTTTCCTTGACAGTTCTCACGTGAGGTGGTTTCGGCTATGGCACGATGCATAGATGCCTTCCGGAGCCAAATCGTCCGGATGAGGAATGCAGCTACCTGTCGTCGAGACGACGCTGTCTGAGAGGTAACTTTTCTTTACTTATTGTTTCTGCACTATGCTTCAGTTTTCACCTTGTTTCTGATTTATTTCTTTTTGCAGGGTCAGCCGATTGCTTCTCACACCCGTACGAGGCCTGAGGGGCGAAGAGAGCCGGCGAGGTCTAGCTCGAGACGTCGTCGCACTTCGTCAGGAGGTAGAGGTGGTCGTTCCGAGGCTGCTCGAGCCGACGTTGCTGAGGGCTCAGGGTCTTCTTCTGAGGAGGTTCCGGCTGCACCGTTAGGAGAGGCTACCTCGGCTTTCAAAGGTGGTGGGATGTACGAGGTTGGCTCGTCATTGCAACAGCCTCCGCGGTCTTAGCCTCAGGTTGGCCTTGGCTGGAGCGGTCCTGTTTTGAGTTTCCCTCCTCCTACAGAGAATGGGACTGGTGCTGAGGCTGGAGCTGGTGGAGAGGTGACTCCTCGGACGGCGCAGTTTTATGGCATGATGGGCCTACGTCCTGCGGCGCCGTAGTTTATTTCTGTATATGTATTTTATTTTGAATTTTTATAGAACTTTGCCTTTGACCTGTTACTTAGACACTCTGTTCTATAAATCTATTATTATGTATTATTATTATGTTAGTGTATGTTAGTGTGTGCAAATGTGATAACAATTTTGCGCAAAAATTCTGTCATTTTTATTATTGATGGAGGGTATTATCCGACTCTCTCCCCCAAAAGGAAAAAATAAAAAGGGAAAAATAAAAACAAAGAAAGGCTGATTTTTGAATATAAAATCCAAAAAAAAAGAATAAAAAATTAACTAAACATAATTGCTATATTTAATTAATTAAGAAAAGGATAGAAAGATATTTAGAAGAAATTAAAACGGGGCCATAAAGTCATTAACCGACTCCAATTTAATATCAAAACACAAACCGAGCACACGCGACTGTCCTGCTAACTTGGCGCCAGCTGGCGCCAGCCTGTGGCGCGTGGCCCCAGGCGCTATTGCTAGCGTGTGGCGCCAAGAGCTGCTGTGTGGCGCCAATTTCGGGTGTGTGACGCCAATTGACGCTGACTACGTATTCCAGTCAGGTTGAAATTCCTTGAAATTTGTGCATAAATAGCCCCCTGCTCAGTCGATTATTCACATAATTCCAGCGAAAAAATTATTCTTCTCTTTAGAAAAAATAATAATCATGACTTTAGCCACTAAAACCGTCACCCAATATTCTCATGAATGGTGTCGATCTCTCAATGCTAGAGAAAGAAAAGAATTGGATTTATTTCACTTGGGGGGAATATATGGCATTAAAGGGGTAGATCTAGACATAGACTTTATTCATACCGCTTTAGAATATTGGAACATTGACACACATTGTTTTAGAATAGGGTATGATGAAATTAGCCCTTTGCCAGAGGAATTTGGTGCTATTTTAGGCTTCCCTGTAATAGACCTGGTAGTGATCCCTAGAGTAGATGCATATTACTATAAGGATTTTGAGCGCTTCTTTAATTTGAAGGAAAGGGATTTATCAAGGATAGTGAATGGCAACGTGGTGAACTTAAAAGAATTCGCACGCTATTATTTTGATAAATCACTTTCTGAATCTCTTCACATATATAGAAGAAGGGCGTTCTTATTCTGCATGCTTAATCAATATTGTCTTAGTAGTGGTAAAATTAATGAGGGTCGATCAATTATAACCACTGTGCTAGAACAAATTGAATCAGGGAGAAATCCGATGCCTTTAATAGTTGGAAAGACTATGATTAGTCTAGATGAGTTGAAAAGGGACCCAAAAGCACCTCTTCGCGGTTCTCCAATTTTATTACAGGTAGAAAAATAATATTTTTAATTACAGAAATTAAAAAATATATTTTTGTATTGTAATATTGATTTATTTGCATTGAATTTTTTTTTTTTCAGATGTGGCTAATGGAAAGGCTAGGATTAATTAGCCCTCCGGACGACATTGAAAGTTATACGCCCACTTGCTTTGTAAGAAGAAAGAAGCACATCCCTAAAATTGGGCGCCATGGGTGGAAGAAAGTCTTTGAATCACGTGACTTTGCTATCAAGTGGGTCATCCCATGGTGGAAATTAAAAAGGATGGTTGGTGTTAACAAGCAACCTTTCTGCCGTCTTCCAAGCTTGTCTCTCATGACATATTATTATCCCTGTAGAGTAAAGAGACAATATGGCTTGCTTCAAAATATTCCTTCCGGGGATCTTCGTCCTCCTTATGAGTATCCCATATCTCAAGAAGTAGATAAATTTGACACGTACTGGAGCGCTAGACCTTTATGGGAAGTGATTACCCAAAAGGTTCCCCCTTCTTTGCCTAATGATGTAAAGAAGTGGTTGCTGAAGAAGTCTTCAATTGATCAGGGTAGAACTGATGTGAAGAATCGTCTAGGTGACAGGGTGACACTGGCCAAGGAACGCTTAGGTGCAAGAATTGAGTTCAAGACACCTATAATGCTTAAGAAGAAAAATTCTACTAAAGACAAGGGGAAAAGGAAAGCTACCACTACAGATAAAAAGGTTTGGGTGGAAAAAAAGCATGGGGTGCTAGCGGAAGGGGAAACAATCCATTCCAAGATTGAATGTTGGTCCTCTAAAGGATGCCTACTAGCTAAAGTAATGGATGAAGAGGAGGAGGCAGAAAAGAATTGGAAAAGAGCAAAGAAGGAGAAGAAAGATTAGAACATTGCTTAGCTTTAGATTTATTAGATTTAAAGTTAATTTATTTCAGCTTTATTTAAATTCCATTAACAATGCAATTTTATTTTATTAATGAAATTTCAACTTTCAATTAAATTTTTACTTTAAATTTGTTTTATTAAAGCAATGAAAAACCGAAATTGATTTTCCAGAAATTCTTCGAGTACGGAAGTCGAAAATTTTCCGAAAAACGCCGAAATTCGCCCAGATTTTATTACTGAATTGGCGTCAATAATTGCGAATTGGCGCCAGATATTGAGGTCTGGGGCCAGGCGCCAATACTGTCGTTTGGCGCTGATGGCCTTTTTCTGGCGCCAGGCTCTGTTCTGCGACGCCAGTTGCTTTTCCGACTTTTGTTGACTTTTTGTTGATTCTAGAATGCGGAGATGTCGAAAAATAAAGTGGCCGCACCCGTAATGGGTTGCCTACGTATCCTTTCCTAAGGAATCAGGCCGAACGTAGCTCTCTTGAGTGTCCTACTCAAGTAATTATGGGTAGTATTTTTTTAAGTTGGTCAAGATTGGTCATGTTTGAGAATTCATTGCCATCCATGTCAGTTAATTTTGTTGCACCACCTGACAGGATTGTTTTGACAATGTAGGGGCCAGACTAATTAGGTCTAAACTTTCCCCTTGGATCTAGAACATTTTTCCTTAGTGCCTTTAATACCAAATCTCCTATTTTGATATTTCTTGTCTTGACCTTCTTATTAAAATGTCTAGCCATACGAGTTTGATAACACTGAGTGTGATGTAGAGCTTCTAGTCGTTTTTCGTCGAGTAGGATCAATTCTTCATATCGTGTCCTAGTCCATTCGACTTCATCGAGTTTACTTTCTAGCGCAATACGTAGAGATGGTATTTCTAGTTCGACAGGTTGTACGGCATCCATTTCATATACCAAAGAAAATGGTGTATTTCCTGTTGACGTACGGATCGACGTACGATAACCCCACAATGCAAAGTGAAGCTTGTCATGCCAATCCTTGTAATTTTCTGTCATTTTCTCGATGATAGTCTTTAAATTTTTATTAGCTGCCTCGACTGCTCCGTTTGCTTGAGGTCTATAAGGGGACGAATGATGATGTTGGATACCATATTTATGTAGCAATTCTTCACATTCGGCTTGAAAGTGAGTTCCATTGTCACTTATCATTTCATGTGGGATTCCATATCGACAAATGATATTTCTCTCGATAAAAAGTGCTACATGTTTTGCGGTGAGTTTAGCATATGATTGTGCTTCAACCCACTTCGTAAAGTAATCAATCGCTACTAGAATAAATTCATGGCCTCCTGTCCCTGGAGGAGCGATCTTGCCAATTATATCAATTCCCCATGTAGAGAATGGCCATGGTGATGTGTAGGTGTAGAGCAGAGATGGAGGAACGTGCTGTAAATTGGCATAAATTTGACACTTAGGGCATCTTTTTACATATTGATGGCAATCCCTATTCATGGCAGTCCAATAATACCCTTCTCGCATTATTTTCTAGACTAACATTTTGCCATTTATATGAGTTCCACAGATTCCTTCGTGGACCGTTCTCATTATTCTTTGTGCATCCACCTTCTCTACGCATAGGAGAGCTCGACCTTTAGGTACCCTTTTATGTAGCTCGTTGTCTATGAGTACATATTGAGAGGCCAAAAGTCTCAAGGCTCGTTTTGCTCTTTTGTCAGCATGAGGAGGGTATTCTCCATTGGTGACATAGTTGAGAATGTCTGTGTACCATGGTTCTTCTTCTTGTTCTTCATCTTCGTCTTGGACTGGGTTGTCGTCTTCTATAGCCTGTATATATGCTGGTTTGTGCCTTTTTTCGATAGTTAGAGGCATTTGCTCGATATCCGTGGGAATCCTAACCATTGAGGCTAATCTTGCCAAGGCATCAGCAAATTGATTTTCTTCTCTAGGTAGATATGTGTATTCTACCTTCTCTAACTGATCGGTAAGAGTTTCCAGATAAGTTTAGTAAGGAGCTAGGCTTTCACTCCTCACTTTCCACCTTTTAGATATTTGATTGATGATTAGAGAAGAATCTCCGAATATCCTTAACTTCTTTACTTCCAATGCCAGGGCTGTTTCAAGGCCTACCACGCATGCTTCATATTCAGCAGCATTGTTGGTAACGTCGAAATCAAGCTTTATTGAGATTGGGACGTGTTCTTCTTTAGGTGATACTAATAACACTCCGACACCACATCCCTTTTGGTTTGAGGCTCCGTCAAAATATAAGGTCCAAGTATCATCTTCAGTGACCATCAAATCTTCATCTGGAAATTCACTATCCTGTATTGGTGTCGAGTCTTCTATTGGAAAGTCTGCCAGAAAGTCTGACACCACGGATCCTTTAATAGCTTTTTGTGGCATAAACCGTACATTGAACTGGGCTAAGTTGACTATCCATCTTGAAATACGTCCATTGAGCGTTGATTTCTCGAACAAGTATTTGAGTGGATCCAATCGAGATACCACAAAAACGGTATGCACCAACATGTAATGTCTCAACTTAGTTGTGGCCCACACCAAAGCGAGGCACAATTTCTCGAGTGGTGTATAGCGTGTTTCGTATTCGAGCATCTTCTTACTTAAGTAATAGATTGCATTCTCTTTGTTTTCTACCTCTTGTGCTAACATGGCTCCCATTGTCTCTTTGGTAACCGTCAAATATAACCTAAGAGGTATTCCGGGAAGTGCTGGCGCTAATACGGGAGGATTTGTGAGATAGGCTTTGATCCGGTCAAAGGCTTTTTGACACTCGTCATCCCATATTACTGGTACATTCTTCTTGAGCTTTTTGAAGATTGGTTCACATATCGTTGTTAGTTTTGATATGAACCTACTTATGTATTGTAACCGGCCAATGAATCCTCGAATCTGTTTCTCAGTCTTGGGCGGTGGCATTGACATGATTGCTTTAATCTTGGTTGGATCTATCTCTATTCCTCTAGAGCTTATGACGTATCCCAAGAGCTTTCCCGAGGTTACTCCAAAAGCACATTTTGAGGGATTTAACCTCATATTATATTTTCTTAGCCTTTCGAAAAATTTCCTTAAGGCTACTTGATGGCCTGGACGGTCATTTGATTTCACAATCATGTCGTCTACATATACCTCGACTTCTTTGTGCATCATGTCATGGAGCAAGGCAGTTGTTGCACGTTGGTAAGTAGCACCTGCGTTTTTCAACCCAAATGGCATTACCGTGTAACAGTAAGTGCCCCATGGTGTGATAAAAGTTGTCTTCTCCATGTCTTCTTCCGCCATGAGAATCTGATTGTACCCAGCGTATCCATCCATGAATGAGAGGAGCGCGTGATTTGCTGTGTTGTCTACCAGAATATCGATGCGTGGCAAAGGGAAGTCGTCCTTTGGACTTGCCTTATTTAAATCTCGATAGTCGACACACATCCTTACCCTTCCGTCTTTCTTAGGAACTGGGACGACGTTGGCGACCCATTCGGGGCATTTGGATACCTTGATGAAACCTGCAGTTATTTGTTTTTGAACTTCTTCTTTTATTTTAAGTGCTACGTCGGGTTTCATTCGACGCAACTTTTGTTTTACAGGTTTCATTCCTGGAATTAATGGTATAGTGTGTTGAGCTATTTCTCTGTTAATGCCTGGCATATCTTCATATGACCAAGCAAATACATCGATAAATTCTTTAAGCAAGTTAATTAAATCGGTTCTTTCTTGTTTATTCAATGTTAATTAGTCCGATTTTAACTTCTCTTTTATGAGTTGAATCATTTGAGATGTCAACTGTTTCAGTCTCTTCAATTACTGGTGTTTTCTTTTCAAGTGTTTCCATTGCTTTAATAAATTCTTTATCTTTTTCATCGTTAGCTAAGCAATGTTCATCATCTTGGGTTAGGGAAGAACACGAGAAGTAAGGAGAATGAGCGATATTATTATACTCTGAGATCATTACATCAAAGAGTGATATGTCCTCAGGGACTGGATCACTAACTATCCTAGGAGAAGAAACAGGAAGGGAAGGCGTTATAACTAAAGACTTAGAAGATTCTAAAGGGAAGGACTCTTGCTCAGACTCTGACTCTGACCCTGACGATTCTTCAAACATTGGCCCTTGTCCTGTTGTGATTGATATCTTCCTCCCACTTGGAGTAATCACCTTGATAGTCTTGCGCCACCCTTGCAAGGATCCTTCAACTGGAGTAATGAGCTTCGAGGGATCGAAGTTTTCGCTTTGTAGGACCGTTTGAATGAGTGAGGAGTTGTCTTCCTTATAAGCTGGCTCATTCTTTTCTCGCCCAAACAATAATCCCATGACGTTAAAGTCAAAGCATGGAGGTATTTTCTCCTTATGGACGGGAATTGGGATTTCATCAGTGAAATAGCAATCCAAGAAAATCTCGAATCCTGGTTGTCGTATGCCATTTACAACAAATGGTTCGGGAAATTCATAGCATGGATAGTCCTCTCCTTCTTTTATAAACTGACCATTAAGCGTAAGAGGGTACTGATCCATTGGAATTGCTTTCTTTTGAATGCGAGCGTCCCTACGTGCTTTCAATTTGTCCTGGGCTCGCTTGAGATCTTTCCGAGTCGGTTCGAAACCAAGTCCGAAAGTATCTAGTTTAGGGAGGCCAGGTGACTCTATTGATTTTTCTATCCTCTTCTTCTTTCCTAAGGTCATCCCAGGGAAGTGTCCTTGTTTTTTCAGCATAGTGTTGATAATCATGTTGGAATGGGGGTCGTGGCAAAGAGATGTCCTTTCATCCTCTTGGATTAAGGAGACTTCTTCGTTAAAGCCCCATAGGTCTTCATCATCTTTGTCGTGCTCCACGTTGATGATTGGATTCTCTATTGACTTGATCCTCATTGGCGAAGCATCAATGATGATGGGGATTCCTCCAACTATAGCTTTCACTTGTTGGTGGAGAGATGAAGGGACGACCTTTAGATCATGGAGCCAAGGGCGTCCTAACAACAGATTGAATGAGGCTTTGATGTCTACCACTTGAAAAGTAGTAGCATGTTCTATTGCTCCTGCCGTCACATTTAAGGTTATTTTTCCAAGAGATTGACGTCGAGTATTATCGTAAGCTCTTATTCCTTGTGTAGACGGAGTTAAATCCTCATCCTTTATGCCGAGCATCCTCGCAGTCCTAAGTGGACAGACATTAATAGCCGATCCATTGTCTACAAGAGTCATGGGAACATTCATTCTTTTGCAGACTACTGTGAGGTTTAACGCTTTTTAGTGCTTGTCACCTTCCGGGGGTAAATCTTTATCAGAGAAGGTGATTAGATTAATTGGACTAGGGAGATCACTCGTGTGGAAGTTAGCTAGTCCCTCAGGAGTGGTGTCAGAATCTATCCCGATTTTATCCAAAGCATTCATCACAGCCAACCTATGTTCCCGAGATGTTGCTAGAAGCTTCCATACATTCATCTCAACTTTTGTCTTCTTGAATTGTTTAACAATGTCATTGTCTTCAATGATAGGTATGGGAACTTGTTGCACTGTAGGCATGGGTTGCGTTGAAACAGGAAGTTGTACTCTCCCGGATCTTGTGAGGACGTCTATTGATGCATCTTCTTCAGCCCAGATGTCGTCTGTGGTGTATGATATGGAAGGTGAAGGTTCTAATATGTCCTTTAGATAGACATCTTCTTCATCACTGTCCCATACTCCATTAACATTTATATCCTCTTCTTGTTGAACTTGGACTAATTCCTTTCTATCAATCATTTTCTGCACCAAATCCTTGAATTTGAAGCAGTTTTCTATGGTGTGTCCTCCTGACTTATGGTATTGACAGTAATATCTATCTGTTCTTTTTAATGATTCAAATGGTCTCGGTTCGAGAGGTTTGACCTTGCCACTCTCGGAGAGCATTTTAAACATTTGTGCATACGGGATCCCAATTGGAGTATAAATTTTATTGCTCTTCTTGGGTCTTTCGGTGACTTGTAAGGGAAAGTATTTTGCCTCATAAGTCGTTTTTACTGGTGTGAATTCTCTCTTAGGTTCTTGATCATATTCCTTGCGAAGTTCATTCAGAATTTGGAGAGTTTCATGTAACAATTGTGATGTCTCCCTCAGATATAGTGTGAGTATTCGTATTTCTACCTCATTTGCTAGTTCTGGAGGATTATCCTCGACATCGAAAAAGATCTCTTCTTCTTCTTCTTCGGTCACTTTGACAGGCTTAATGAGAGATGAGGGGTCAACTTCGCTTTCTTCATCGGAAATAACCAATGTGTGAGCTAGAGGTGCATTGTCAATACTCGGTTTCTTACTGGCAGGAGGCAACGACAGCTTATTACTGTCAATCAGGTCTTGGATAGCTTCCTTAAGTTTCCAACAGCTTTTAGTAGAATGGCCCCTACCTTGATGATACTTGCAATGTGCATTGGGGTTCCAATTAGGCGACCTTTTCTCGACTGGTGGATCTCTGAATGGTCCAATGGGAGTTATAAGACCTTTTGCATTTAGCCGATCAAAGGCGGTGTCATAACTCATGCCAATAGGAGTGAAGTTTCTCCTAAACAGTTTCTTTTGCCCTTGGTTGTTCATTGCAAGGACTTCTCCTAAATTAAAGGCGCTAACATTATTTGAGTGGGCGGTTTTGGAAGAAGAAGGATTGTCGTTCTTCTTTCCTTTCCAGACACTGTTGGAGTTGTTGTTGGCAGCTTTAGATTTAGCTAAATCATCTTCAATATTAATCCCAATATCATAAACAGCCTTAATGGTATGAAGGTTATTTTGATATTTAAGATGTTTTGAATATTTTTCTTGGAGATTTTTAATGAACAATCTCACGGACTCTTTTTCACTTGGTACCTCAATCATTTTAGCTGAGGTTTCTCTCCACTTGTTAAAGAAAGATGTGAAGCCTTCATTCTCCTTCTGCTTGAGAATTTCAAGTTCTCTATGGTCAGTTTCGACTTGAACGTTGCACTTGTACCTATCAACGAAAGCGTTTGCTATGGATTCCCAGGTACAGGTCTTTTCTTTTTCAAGAGAAAAGAACCATTGTTGGCAAACGGTCTCGAGAGATAGCGAGAACAGAGAAGGGAAAATTTTCTTATCGATACCCTTGATACTCATTATTGTTTCAAATGCCCTTAGATGGAAGTAGGGGTTGTCGATTGCCCTAAACTTTGGGATGTCGTTGGCACTGAACTTCTGCGGAAGAAGATCCTTATCCACCGAGACCCCTTGGGATGTGAGTTCTTGAAACTTGTAGTCACTGGACAACTTGCTTAGGCTTTCTTGCATGAGGTCCATCTGTTGTTGCTTCGCGGGATCCTCGATCTTAAGTGCGAGAAGCTTTAGTGTCTCAGTTACAGTAGCCAATTGGTTTTTGAGATCGTTAACTTCTTCCTGAGTTGCCATTATAACTCTTGCTTTCCTCTTGCGAGCTATAGGTTTGTCGAAATGTTGGACTTGTACGAAGAGGTTATATTTAATTAATCTTCCTTCCTTTCTTGACCACGCGCTGTAAATTAAGCCAGTTTGCGTTTTAATTATTTGACTCGAATTAGTTTGACTTTATGGCTTTTGTTTAAATAAAAGAAAAAAGTATGCATATTTTTAGGGAGCAATAATGTACATGTGTTTAGGGAACTTAAGTGCTATTATTTATTGGAGGATTAATATCCGACTTACCCCCCTAAAAAAAATGACGAAAAATAACGCGCGCATACAAGACTCCCTTAATCATGGTCAAGACATGTGTAATGGTGTGTGTATTGAGTGTAAGTGACATGCTTGGACTCTTGTGTAAGACCATGGGACGTAGTGCCTAAACTCGAATATTGATTCAATTAAGCAGAATTAACCGAATTAAACAGGAAACTCAATAATTAGACATTAGGTGATGACTCGACAAATAATCCGAACTGTCGGCCAAGCGACAGGACTGGCGTCACAATATGGTGGTTGGCGCCAGACTTTTTAGTAAATGTCTGGCGCTACACACCATACAGTGGCGCTACAGCCCAGATTTTGGCACCAACATTGGAGCCTCGGTCTGGGACTGTTTTCGATATTATTAGTCAACTTGGGTATGCCTAAAGTTGTACTAGGTCAATTCCGATTAAAAGAAGAAAGAGAAAAAAAAATTATTGACTCGAATTAATTAATTAATTAATTAATTAGGCAAAGTTCTTTAAGTCATTAATTATAATCTCGACACAAATCAACAAACGGTTAGGAGAATCATAGAATATATGTGCGCAACATATAATGCACAATTAGTCAAGTAGGCACAATATGATGCAATGAGTTCGCAACCTAACCATGGCGCTAGTTCTCTAAAGTTCGGGATATGGTTTAGTCAAATAGGGTCCATGGTTAATTGTTCAGATGCACCGCGTAGAAGCCTAACCGTGAAGGGTTAACGCGTGTGGATAGAACACCGCGAGTTTTTTTAGAAAAAACTCACTTCCATGGTTTGGTGAATTCAACATCTCAAATGTACCCTTTGTTGCCAGGAGCGTTCAATCGGGTAGATAGAGCATGAATTCCCAGAGGGTTATGTCCATATGTAGAACACATATGGGTTTCAGAAAAATGAGAAAAAATTCAATCAGGAAGTAGGATCGAGCAAACAATACGAAAAACCGGTCGAAATTAGAACGCATATTTCTGGCTCGGCATTAGGGAAATTGGGGCCAGCAAACAGAGACTGGCGCCAACTTTTAACTGTAGCGCCTGGCGCGCCAATACTGGTGTCTGACGCTACGGCAAAAAGTGTGGCGCCAAGCTCTGGCCCCTGACGCTACTTCCCACATGCCTCAGCAGCTTTCTGTGCTCAATAAAATCATCCAGTTTCGCGCGGTGTTATTTCAGTCCTAGTTGTGAAAGACGTTTCTCAAATTTCCTACGTGTAAAATCCTATGTTTTTGACTCATTACGGATGGACTTTCCAATGAGAACCTTTATATGCATATGACAATAATGTTAATCAAAATTACGCACATGAAATACTTAGAACTTTTCGAGTCTCATCCACTCATTCTAAATCATTGCCGAAACAAATTCTGGAATTAAAATAGAAATCCTCCCCAGCGGAGTCGCCAAAAACTGTAGGGAATATTTTCAAGCCTTTAAAATCCCACTAGATTGAACCCCACTGTGATCATACACTAAAGTACGGTGGCGTCCAAAAGGGAAAAAGATAGAGCAAAAGAGTCGCCAACGAGTTTTTAAGGAACTTGTAAACCGTTCACGAGGTGAAGGTTACACCCCTTAACGATCCAAGAGATCGTCAACTCCATAAGGTCATGAACCAAATAAGGGTCCAGGGATGATGGTACAAATCCAACCTAAAAGAGATTGAACCTGCCCTAATAGTAGGCCTCTACTTTATTCTGCTCGTATTCATGTGCGCTTTCTGATTAACATACAATCAATAGGATTAACACTAAACCTGTTTAATCTATGTTGGTTGAATTAAATGCACAAACAAATCTATTATTGGCGATCACTTGAATTATAATCACAATTAACCTAACAAGATTATTAATTATCTTATTAAGCGTGATTGCAAATACCAATTCCCTTTAACCTGCAATAAAAGGTGATCAAGCAACATAATAAATAATCATCATCAATCATAATCATAAATGTTAGAAAGAACATAGGAAGCATCATATTCTTAATCATGCTTAATATTAAAAACACCCTAGACATGATACTAGGAATATCATAATAAATATATAAACATGATGTCTACATCATAAAATCAATTAAAATCAATAAAGTACTTACTTGGATGCCTCGTACCTCTTTCTAATTACAAAATACACACGTTAGTAACTTCAAGGAAAATAATAAACAAAGCAATTAAATTAAATAATAGAGATTTGGGACCAAACCCTCAGAAATTAAAACCTTTCACGTCTAGGGCGAAGGCAACTTCGAATATGGCTAGGTGTATCAAGATCTTGTGAATGCGGAATTTTGTGTTTGAGAATAAAGTTTTGAAAGAGTGAAATAAAGAAAGATTAATGATATTGAGAATTGATAAAAGAGAGATGATGAATGAACGAAAACGAAATTTATTAAAACTTAAGAATAAAGAAAAGTGGTGAATGATAGATGAGAATCCGTCCTCTAAAACGGAGTTTTTAATACGATATTTATAGAGAAAAATCAGCCAAAAAAGATAATTTATCAAAACAGAGTCTGAAGATCCCAAAAACAACTTGGCGCCAGCCGTGGCTCATTGGCGCCAGGACCAATGGCTAGCGTCTGGCGCCAATCCTGGTTCCAGGCGCCAAGGCCTGGGGTTGGACGCCAAACCGACTTTTAACACGTTTTCGAAAATCTGATAATTTTACCGTACTGGAAGATAAAATAATATAATTTCAGTCGAAAATGCTATTTGATCTAATTAAAACTCTGAAGAGTCCTAATTAAATTAAGAATGATAAAAACCTTCTAGAATGTTCTAGAAGACCAAAACCATTCCTAATTACATTAGGAATGATAAATCATATTAGGCCCTCCCCTAGATCATTGGGCCGTACTTAAAACTCAAACCGGGCCCAGTTTAGTAAATTGGCCATAAATTCCTCAATACTCATCGGAATTGGGCTTATAATATATCGTTGGAAAGGTCTTTGCAAGCCCCATCCAACTACACCACTATTGGACCCATATCATGGACCAACCAAACTGGATTGGCTGTTTTCCTTAAAATAAAGTTTTCAAAAACAGAGAGAAGAGAAAAGAAAAGAAAAGAAATAAAACTTTCCGCAACACTAGACCTTTCCACACTTTCGTTTCATTCGATTATGATTCGACATGAAAGGTACTCATCACCGGGTTTGGTTTTGGGGAGACACAAATGGGTGTCTACAGCTTGGTAACATCAATTTCTATTGGGACTCTAGCAAAGGAAACTCTTAGTTGTCTTGTAGTACATTCATCAGAACAAATTGGTACACTAAGCAAGCTACCAATACGACAAAGAGTTTCAGGACTCCGGAAATTTAAAGGTAAGTTTGGGAACTTAACCCATAATGGAACAGTTCTCAAAATCTCAGCAAAAAAATAAAATTTAGGACTCCGAGGCTTAATGATTGCTGGTTTCCCATGAACATATGCGGACCAAAGCAAAGATTAGTATCCTTATCACTAACTGAGCAACAATTAATGATAAAATACCCATCGTCATGCCAAAAAATGTCTAGTTTTTTCACATCATTCCATTGTTGAGCTATAAAACGATGAACAACAGCAATAGTAGAATAATGACCAACAACATAGAAAACTAAAGCATTAGAAAATTTATTATTACCTTCAATAAGTTCGGAATCCTGCAGCTGAGCTACCTGTTTCCCATTTTGAACCACCGGGGCAACATAGAGAATGAGCTAGGTTGATCTTCACCATCCTTGTGCAAGTTCTGTACCGGGGGAGGTATAGAGTGAGAATCGGGAACAGTTGGTTCAGATCGATGAGCAGCAGCTCCAGCATCCAATGGAACAGTAAACCCAGAAACCCTAGGTAATGTTTTATTGGAAATCGAAGATGCTGGTCTAGAAATGGCTTTAGCAAATAGTGCAATAGTTTCAGCATCCCTTCGGGGAATAGAACCACAAGATGAATTGACTAGTGCCGGCGCCAGAGTGACAAGCTCATCTACCTCCTGAATTGGGCTTGGAACAAAAGTAGAACCTGAGTTTCGCAAATCATTTTTATTGTTAGCTAAGCAATGCTCGTCATCTTGGGTTAAAGAAAAACACGAGGAGTAAGAGGAAGAAGACATATTATTAAATTCGGAAATCATTACATTGAAGAGAGATATGTCCTTAGGGACTTGATCGCTAACTATCCTAGGGGAAGAGATAGAAGAAGAAGGTGTTGCAACTAAAGATTTAGATGACTCTATAGGAAGAGACTCTGACTCTGACTCTAACTCTGACGAATCTTCGAACATCAGTCCTTGCCCCGTCGTAATGGAGATTTTCCTTCTACTTGGAGTAGTCACCATGACTGTCTTGCGCCACCCTTGTAGTGATCTTTCCACTAGAGTGATGAGCTTTAAGGGATCAAAGCTTTTACTTTTTAGGACCGTTTGGATGATAGAGGAGTTATCCTCTATGTACGTCAGCTCATCTTTTTCTCACTCAAATAGTAATCCCATGACATTAAAGTCAAAACTTAGGGGTGCTTTCTCCTTGTGGACAGGAGTTGGGATTTCATCTAGAAAATAGCAATCTAGGAAAATTTTGAATTTGCCATATTCCATTAAAGACAAAAGGTTCGGGAAATTTGTAGCATGGATAGTCCTCTACTTCTTTTATGAATTGTCCATTGAGGGTAAGAGGATATCAATCCATTGGGAGTGCTTTCTTTTGGAGGCGAGTGTTCCTACATGATTTTGACTTTTCCTGGGCTCGCTTGAGATCTTCCCGAGTCGGTTCAAAACAAAGTCCGAAAGTTTCTAATTTAGGGAGGCCAGGTGATTCCAGCGATTTTGCTATTCCTTTCTTCTTTCCTAGAGTCATCTCAAGAAAATGTCCTTGTTTCTTCAGAATAGTGTTCACTATCATATTGGAGTGGGGGTCGTGGTAGAGAGGGGTCCTTTCATCTTCCTCAATTAAGGAGACTTCTTCATTAAAGCCCCATAAATCTTCATCATCTTCATCGTGCTCCAGATTAATTATTAGATTTTCCATGGCTTTAATCCTCATGGGTGAAGCATCGATCGTAATGGGAATTCCTCCAACTATGGCCTTTACCTATTGGTGGAGAGACGAAGGGACGGCCTTTAGGTCATGAAGCCAAGGGCGTCCCAACAATAAATTGAATGAAGCCTTAATATCTACTACTTGGAATGTAGTAGCGTGTTCTTTAGCTCCCACCGTTATATTCTTAGTAATCTTACCAAGAGCTTGACGATGAGTGTTGTCGTAAGCTCTTATTCCTTGCGTTGACGGGGTTAGGTCTTCATCCCTTATGCCTAGCGTCCTCGCAGTTCTGAGTGGACAGACATTAATGGCCGATCCATTGTCTACAAGAGTCGTAGGGACGTTTATTCTCTTGCAAACTACTGTGAGGTTTAATGCCTTATAATGCTTGTTACCTTCTGCGGTAAATTCTTGTCGGAAAGGTGATCAAGTTGATAGGACTAGGGAGATCACTCGTAAGGAAGTTAACCAACCCCTCAGGAGTGGTGCCAGAATCTATCCCTATCTTATCCAAGGCATTTATCACTGCCAACCTATGCTCTCGAGATTTTTCTAGAAGTTTCCATACATTCATTTTAACCTTGGTTGTCTTGAACTGCTTGACAATATCATTGTCTTCTATGATAGGTATGGGAACTTGCCGCGTAGTTGGTATAGGTTGTGTGAAAATAGGAGGTTGCATTCTCCCAGATCTTGTGAAGATGTCTATAGATGAATCTATTTCAACCTAAAAGTCATCCATGGCATATGACACTGAAGGTGGAGGTCCTACCATGTCTTTTAAGTAAACTTCTTCTTCATAACTGTCCCAAACTCCATTAATACTTATGTCTTCCTCTTCAAAAAATTTGGACTAGCTTTTTATCATCAATCATTTTTTGAATTTAATCTTTAAATTTAAAAACAGTATTCAATAGTATGACCCCCTGATTGATGGTATTGACAGTAGAATCTATATGTCCTTTTGAATGATTCAAATGGTCTCGGTTCGAGAGGTTTGATCTCGCCTCTCTCGGAGAGCATATTGAACATTTTAGGGTATGACATCCCAATTGGAGTATAGAGTCTAATACTCTTCTTGGGTCTGTCAATTACTTGTAGAGAGAAGGGTTTCTTCTTTGTCGATGGAACCTTGTCACACTTTCTCTGAAGCTCTTCTAATTGTTTCTTCGCAACTTCGAGAGCTTCACGCAGAAAGTTTGATCCCTCCAACATGGACAGTGTAAGCAATTGTATATCTCTTTCCTTGCTAGTTCAGGAAAGTCATCCATGGCATCGAAAAAGATCTCCTTCTTTTCTTCAATAGCATGGATTTCTTCGATAGGTTTGATGAGAGATGAGGGATCAACCTCGTTTTCCTCTTCAGAGATGGCTAAGGAGTGAGCGAGAGGTGCACTATCAATGCTTGGCTTCTTACTTGCAGGAGGCAATGGCAGTTTGTTGTTGTCGATTAAATCTTGGATAGCTTCCTTAAGCTTCCAACAATTTTCGGTAAGATGGCCCCTACCTTTGTAGTACTTGCAATGTGCATTGGGGTTCCAATTAGCCGTTCTATTCTCGACCGGTGGGTCCTCAAATGGACTAATAAGAGTTATAAGACCTTTTGCGTTTAATCGGTCAAATACGGTGTCATAACTCATATCTATAGGAGTAAAGTTCCTCCTAAATGGTTTCTTTTGTCCTTGATTATTCATGGAAAGGACTTTACTTAAGTTAAAGGTACTAACATTGTTTGAGTGGGTAGTTTTGGAAGAAGAAGGATTGTCGTTCCTCTTGCCTTTCCAGCCACTGTTGGAGTTACTGTTAGCAGCTTTCAACTTAGCCAGGTCGTCTTCAATATTGATTCCAATGTCATAGACGACCTTGAAGGTATGCAGATTATTCTGGTATTTGAGATGCTTGGAGTACTTCTCTTGAAGGTTTTTGATGAATAACCTCACAAATTCTTTTTCGCTTGGCACCTCAATCATCTTAGCAGAGGTTCCTCTCCATTTGTTAAAGAAAGAGGTAAAACCTTCATTCTCCTTCTGTTTGAGGATTTCATGTTCGCTATAGTCAGTCTCAACTTGAATGTTGCACTTGTATCTATCAATGAAAGCGTTTACTATAGAATCCCAAGTAGAGGTTCTTTCTTTCTCAAGGGAGAAGAACCATTGTTGGCAAACGTTTTCAAGAGATAGAGAGAACAAAGAAGGAAACACCTCTTTGTCAATACCCTTAATACTCATTATTGTTTCGAAGGTTCTTAATTGAAACTAAGGGTTGTCAGTTGCTTTGAATTTCAGGATGTCGTTGGTATTGAACTTCTGCGGAAGAAGACCCTTGTCAACCGAGACCCCTTGTGAGCTAATTTATTGAAACTTTTAGTCACTATACAGATTGCTCAGACTCTCTTACACGAGGTCCATCTGTTGTTGCTTCACATTATCATCGATCTTAAGGGTTAAAACCTTGAAATCCTCAGTCACAGTAATCAATTGGTTCCTGAGCTCATTAACTTCCTCTTGAGTTGCCATTATTATCTTAGTTTTCCTTTTACGAGCGATCGGTTTGTAAAATATTTGGAATTGAATAAAAAGGTTGTCTTTGATGAAACGCCCTTCCTTTCTTGACCACACACTGTAAATTAAACCATTTTTGTTTTAATGACTTGACTCAAATTGACTCTTACTTTACGGTTTTAAAAAAGAAAAAAAGCAAAAATAGGGTGTATATTTTTGGCAAGAATAAGGTGTACATTTTTGGGAGTTAAGTATAGGGTTCAAACATGTGGTTTAATTGGAGGATTAATATCTGAATTACCCCCCTAAAAAAATGACGGAAAATACGCGCATACAAGACTCCCTTAGACATGGTCAAAGTGTGCATTAGTGTGTGCTTTATATGGTGAGTGAAAGTGACATGCTTTGACTCTTGTGTAAGACCATGGGACTTAGTGCTTAGACTTGATTAATGACTTGACGAGGTATTATTGCCAGTAAAAATTACTTTAATCGATTAGAAAACTGTTCAATTAGACATAAGGTCGTCAAAACAACAAGACTGACGCCTCTCTTTGCAGTGTAGCGCCAGACGACAGGACTGTCTCCAGGCGCTACGCTTCACAAAGTGGCGCTGCAGTTTTAATCTTGGCGCTATTGCTGGAACGTCGATCTGGAACTGCTTTCGGTATTATTACTCTACAGGGTGTGCCTAAAGTCGTACTACTCAAATTAATTAATTAATTAATTAATTAGGCAAAGTTCTTTTAGTCATAAATCAGTTTATTTAATCTTAACACAAGTTAAACAAACGGTTAGGAAAAACACATTGAGGATTCACAACAAATAATGCATAATTAGTCAAGTAGGCACAACATGATGCAATGAGTTTGCAACCTAACTATGGCTCTAGTACTCTAAAGTTCGGGATATGGGTTAGTCACTACAGGGTCCATGGTTAATTGTCCGGATGCACCTCGCGGAAGCCTAAACGTGAAGGGTAAGCGCGAGTTGATGAGACACTGCGAGTTTAGAAAACTCGCTTCCATGGTTTGGTGAATTCAACGTTCTTGGATGTACCCTTTGTTGCACAGAGCGTTCAATCAGAGGGTTATGTCCATATGTAGAACACATATGGGTTTCACAAAAGTGAGAAAAACTCAATCAGGAAGTAGGATCGAGCAAATAGTGCTAACAACTGGTCGAAATTAGAATGCATATTTCTGGCTCGGTATTGGAAGAACTTGGCGCCAGCAAATAGGGGCCAGCGCCACAATTTGGCTTTAGCGCCTGGCGACAGAAGCTGTCGCCTGACGCTAACGTCAAATTATTGGCGCTATACTTTGTTCTTTGACGCTAGTTCCTACATGCCTCAGCAGCTTTTTGTGATCGATAAAATTTTCCAGTTTCACGCAGTATTATTTCGATCCTACTTGTGAAAGATATTCCTCAAATTTCCTATGTGTAAAAATCCTATGTTTTAACTCATTACGGATGGTCTTTCCAATGAGATCTTTTTTATGCATATGACAATAATGTTAATTAAAATTACGCACATGAAATACTTAGAAATTTTCGAGTCTCATCCACTCATTCTAAAACATTCCGAAATAAATTTCAGGAATTAAAATAGAAATCCTCCCCAGTGGAGTAGCCAAAAACTGTAGGGAATATATCAAGCATTACCCCAAACTTGAACCCCACTATGATCATACACTAAAGTACGGTGGCGTCCAAAGGGAAGGAAGCTAGAGCAAAAGAGTCACCAACAAGTTTTAAGAACTTGTAAACCGTTCACGAGGTTAAGGTTACACCCTTTAACGATCCAAGGTATCGTCAACTCCAATAGGTTTGGAGCCATGACTGGTAGTTCGGGGATTGTAGACGTCGCTCGAAATGCGCCTATGTTAAAAGCATGGGTGAATATGCTTGGCACTCTTAGGAAGTAGGAGTTGACATAATACGATTAGGGACAAGTAAAGTAGGGAGCCGCCAACATGTTTTTAAGGAACTTGTAAACCGTTCACGGATCATAAAAGGCAACCACGATTAAGGGACAACGAAGGCAACAACGATTGAACCGTGAAGGTTACACCCCATTCATAATCCATGATATTACTAACTCCATATGGTTCGGAACCACGAAAGGAGGATCGGGGATGATGGTACGAAATGAGTCATGGAGTCACATTCGCCCGTATTGGCCTCTACTCGATTCTTATAGTGAAAAGTGATTCCTACGATCTCAAAGGCATACAAAAAAAAATTTAATTTGCTCCAAACTATTATTAAGCTAAATTGGTTGAATATTAATGCAACATATTATTCTAAAATATCGTGATCACTTGATTAAACAATAAGATTAAAAAGGAACCTAAGGCGGTTGTCCAAATTATCTTATTAGGCGTGATTTTTAATTACATATTCCCTTTAAACATGCAATAAGGTGATCATAAAAATAAGCATTAATAATGGAAGCAATTTAACCATAATTCCAACAATATAAAATCGTTAGAAAAATAATAGAAATAAAAGATTCTTACTTTGATTCTGTTTGTTTGCAACTACAAAATAATAAACGAGTTAGTAACTTCAAGGAAATAATAATAAAACAATAATTAAATTAAATTAAACAAAGTAGAGTTGATTTGGGGCCAAACCCTCAAACAGTTCTACCTTTCACGCCTTGGATTAAGGACAGAACCACGAGTAAAGTATGGACTCCTTGGACTACTTGAAGAAGGAATTTTGAAAGAATAAAGGGTAGGCTAGTGTTTAGGCTAAAGCATAGAAAAGAGGAAAAACTAGAGAATCATTGATGCCCCGTATATCATAAATGAGGGGGTATTTATAGAGAAAATGTGTTGGGGGAAACGCGGAACCCTAAAATGATAAAAACCCTAAAAAAGTATCCCGCGACACGGAAAAATGTACCGTGACACGGGAAATCCCACCGTCAGACGGGAAACATTCCCGTGACACGGTGAAGTTTAAGTGTGACGCGGGAAATTTTTAGTTAACAGGGAAGAAAACGCGTTAAGGGTTTACGCGGAAAAGACAGAAATTCCCGTGTCACAGCAGATTTCCCGTGGCGCGGGAATTCCCAGCCCGCTTTTCCGTCAAAATACATTTTTAACCCTAATTTCGTTCAGCATTTTAAGTGTCGATTGATAATTTCGGGCCTTTTTCTGATTTATTATTATTTGGGCTAAAATAAGATAATAATTAAATAATATAAATAAAAGGTTTGGGCCAAAAATAAATAATAAAACAATAAATAAAAAAAAGGTTTGGGCTAAAATTAAATAATAAATTTGGGCTGAAATTAAAACTATGCTTTTACCAAACATCAAGACTAATCCATGGACTGTTCAAAAATACAAATTTAATTAAATACGATATTTTAAGCACTCTCGGGATTAAGTACTGAACCCGACCAATAGTGGCGGTGAAAGGTTGTTCATCATCGGGTTTGGTTTTGGGGGGACATTTTTAGGTGTCTAGAGAAGCCCCCACTTTGACTGAGTTTGTAGAAACGTCAGTTTCGAAAACGATAGTCAAAGTAGTCGATAGGGACGGAGAATGATTTAAGACGTTTTGCGATCCTAAATCACTCTGTATACGCCAATACCTGCAGAAAAACGTTAATTCCACAAATAAAAGAGTAAAGGATAGAATACGTATCTAACACCAGTGTATCGATGACAAATGAGTTTGGCAGCTTCCTATGCTTGAAGGAATCCACCAGATAACGTTCGTGGAAACGCTTTCCATGCCTAAGGAAAGCCGACTGAGGAGTTTGGTAGTTTTCTAAGCATGAAGAAACCTACCGGATGATACTTTCCATGATACTAGGAATCAAAATAACAATCTAAACATGATATCTACATCATAAATCAATTAAACCATTAAAGCACTTAAAGTACTTACTTGGATGCCTCGTACCTCTTTCTAATAACACAATACACGCGTTAGTAACTTCAAGGAAAATAATAATCAAAGCAATCAAATTAAATAATTGAAAGAGAGATTTGGGACCAAACCCTCAGAAATTAAAACCTTCCACGTCTAGGGCGAAGGCAACTTTGAATATGGCTAGGTGTATCAAGATCTTGCGAATGCGGAATTTTGTATTCGAGAAAACAAAGTTTTAGAAAAGAAAGAAGAGAATGATTTTTAGAAGAGAATTGAAGATTCTTGGTGAATGAATATTGATAATCCGTCCATGAAAACGGAGGTTTTGATACGATATTTATAGAGAAAATCATCCAAAAAAGATAATTTATCAAAACAGAGTCTGAAGACCACAAAACCACCTTGGCGCCAGACCTGGCTTATTGGCGCCAGGACCAGTGGCTAGCGCCAGGAGCCAATGCTGGCGTCTGGCGCCAATCCTGGTTCCAGGCGCCAAGGCCTGGGGTTGGACGCCAAATTGGCTTTTAATGCGTTTTCGAAAATCTGATAAACTTACCGTACTGGAAGATACAATAATATAATTTCCGTCGAAAATGCTATTTGATCTAATTAAAACTCTGAAGAGTCCTAATTGAATTAAGATTGATAAGAACCTTCTAGAATGTTCTAGAAGACTAAAAACCATTACTAATTGCATTAGGAATGATAAATCATATTAGGCCCTCCCCTAGATCATTAGGCCGTACTTAAAACTCAAACCGGGCCCAGTTTAGTAAATTGGCCATAAATTCCTCAATATTCATCGGAATTGGGATTATAATATATCGTTGGAAAGGTCTTTGCAATCCCCATCCAAATACACAACTATTGGAACCATATCATGGACCAACCAAACTGGATTGGCTGTTTTCTTAAAATAAGAAGAGAAAAAGAAATAAAACTTTCCGCAACACTAGACCTTTCCACACTTTCGTTTCATTCAATTATGATTCGACGTGAAAGGCACTCATCACTGGGTTTGGTTTTGGGGATACACAAATGGGTGCCTACAGAAGCCCCCACTTTGACTGAGTTTGGAGAAACGCGAGTTTCGAAAACGAAAGTCAAAGTAACGATAGGGACGGAGAATGATTCAGAACGTTCTGCGATCCTAAATCACTCTTGTAACGCCGATACTTGCAAAACTAGCGTTAGTTAAACAGATAAAAGAGTTAAGAAACGCGTATCTTGCACCCGTCGAGCACACGTCTCTGAAAGTAACCGATTTGCCGCTGTTGCTGTTGTTTTGATGACCTCCTGCAAGCTAGAGAATGCCATCCCGCCTGAAAACCGCTACGCCTTGTAACTGCTTCCAAATTAGAAGATTGCTTCGCTTGAAACAATCCTCAGTTGTTTGTGACAACTCTCCACAATCTAGGGAACGCCACCTTGCTGTTTGTTTTGACGATCTTCCGCAATCTAGGGAACGCCGTCGATCAATGTTGCTACATCTTGAGCCTTTTCTTGAATCATAGTGACAACCTTTCCAATCATAGCAAAAGTCGTCGAAGACTGCCCATCTCGTGCTATCTTCTCAAATCTTGGGTGACAACCTCCACAATCTTAGCGAATGCCGTCAAAGACCGCCCATCTCGTGCTATCTTCTAAAATCTTTGGGTGACAATCTCCACAATCTTAGCGAATGCCGTCGAAGACCGCCCATCTCGTGCTATCTTCTTAAATCTTTGGTGACAACCTCCACAATCTTAGCGAACGCTGTCGAAAATAACTTTACTTGAAGTCATCCTCAGTTGTTGCGATGATATTCCAAAGAAAATTACCAAAGACCAACACTTGTCGATCTTTAAAGCTCACTCGAACTTTGCTTTCGCTATGCCTGTAAGTCGACGCTTTCGTTGCTTTGAACCTATACGTCGGTGCCTTTTCTGCTTTTGAGCCAATGCCTAGGCACTTTAAGCTAAGTGAGACGATCTTTCATCAGGTCGATCACTTATTGCAATTGTAATCCAACTGACTACTTAATCATGTCAAATTGCTTATAGGGGCTAACTGGCATACCAAGGAACCCGAAATTGCTGTATGAAGTCGAAATCACCTTTCTGAGAGGCTTCGAGCTCTGTCGTTACTGAGATATCTCTGGCGCCAGGCGCTGGAGTAGGGTCTTCCCTGTTCTGCTGCACCTGTATTTATTTTTGACTATAGAACTTTGCCAATTTCTTTAATTATCTTAGGGTTGACCTAAGGTTTAATGTTGCTTGACTCATCGACTTGACACAACTCAAGGTATAAACTTGACTCGCTGATTGACTGACTCGAGGTTGACTCGACTCAAAGTGAAATGACACATGTGTTAGACTCATGACCCGTGTGTGCATAGTGTTGATTATGCGACTTGAAAATGCAAAAAAGCAAAAAATTTCCGTCATTTTTGTGGAGGGTACCGACTTTCTCCCGAAAAAGAAAGACGCGAAAAAGAATCGAAGTTTTGAAGGTGCATGTCGAACGAGTTTAGTCAAATGTTGTTTGATACTATCTCTCAAGATTCAAGGATTAACCCATCCTAGGCTATCTCAACTGTTGACTCCATGATGAAAGTATTTGGGTAACTTAGGCACGGAGGCTAAGCACTTCATACTTCATGATGCAATGATGATTACGATTGATGAGCGATTTTGATATGACAAGGCATGCTTCAGCGTTGTATTAAGATTTCATGACAAAGGGTTCCTAAGGGAAGTATATTTGGTCATGTATATGTGCAGTGTGTGAAAGTGACACTAAAGCGAGAGCTAAATGTGTGGAAAAATATATTGAAAAGAGTCAAATAGTGGTGACTCTTAGGCTAGATAAGCTAATAATATAGGGATCAAGCCCCCAAGTTTAGCTCTAAATGAATAGGGATGAGCATAGGGAATTCCTTGATATGATTATGGTGTAAGTGTGTGAATGTGAATATGAATGCATGTTTATTACGACCGCACCTCGATGTGAGGTTGCCTACGTATCCGTTAGGAATCAAGCCGAACGTAGCTCTAGCCAAACCCCGCACAAGTGTGTATACCTCAAAAAGGTCTTTTTAAGGGTTTTAACGTGGTTAGGCTAAAGGCTAAAGAAGAAGGGGATAAAGGCTCAAGACCCTAGATAAGCCCCCAACGTGTGCAACCTCGCTTTTGAATCTTTGTATTTTCATGTTTGAATTTCTATTCTTTTTTTTTAGCTCTTTCTTTTATTTTTCTTTAGCATTTATTTTATTTTAATAAGTGTGGGCAATCCCGATCATGCGGTCTATCACTCACTTGGCATTCATGTTTCTCAGGCACGGTACCGAGCACTCGATAAGAGACGCAATCTGAGACGTGTTCTTATCGAAGATACTTTCATATCAAAGACATTGGAACACTTACCCTTTTGTACACTTGTTTTTGTTTTTTATTATTGCTTATTTTTTGCTATTGCTTTCTTTTGAATTTGCTCAAGCTTTCTTTAGAATTGCATAAGTTGCACGCCATCGCATCCCAAGGTTAGGTAGATGTAGGTCGAAAAAAGAAGGGTCTATCGTTAGACGAGGCTCAAAGTGGTTTATGAAGAAAGGATTGTAAATTTGAAAGGTGAAAGGAGATATGATGTGGCTACAAGGGGTGCCTCAAATCATTGGTATACCTTGTGCTTAATTTGACATGGTTTTTTTTTTTTTTTTTTTTATGGAATGTAATGAAATGATCATATGCAAGGAAATAAATGCTCATTTTATTAAAAAGGGAAAAAGGAAAAATCTACAAAATTAATCTAAAAGAAAATAAAAGGTGCCTATGCTAGACTTATTGGGGAAGGGGTAAAATGAAAATAGAAAAAGAGGTCATGAAATCTTGTCATTGAAGCTCGCCTCTTGTCTTGTGTTTGCATTATCATTACTCGTTCTTCTTGTTGACTGGAGGCATGGGAAGCTTGTTATTATCAATCAAATTTTGGATAGCCTCCTTTAGCTTCCAACAGCTCTCAGTAGTATGACCCCTACCTTGATGATACTTGCAGTGTTCGTCTGGATTCTAACTAGGCAATCTCTTTTCAGGTGCGGGATCTTGAATAGGTCCAATGGGAGTAATGAGTCCTTTGGCATGGAGTCGATCGAAGGCAGTATCGTAGCTCATCCCAATGGGGGTGAAGTCTTTCCTTAGTTGCTTCTTAGATCGTTGGTTATCTATGGCTAAAACTTCACTGAGATCAAAGGTACTAACATTGTTACTAGAGTGGGCGTTTTCGCAAGAAGAAGGATTGTCGTTCTTCTTTCCTTTCCAGCCACCGTGGTTGCTATTATTAGTAGCTTTTTGCTTTGCGAGGTCATCTTCGATTTCAATTCCGATGTCATAAACGGCCTTGAAAGTATTCAAATTGTGTTGATATTTTAGGTGCTACGAATACTTTTCTTGGAGATTCTTGATAAACATCCTCACAGATTCTTTTTCGGTGGGGACCTCAATCATCTTGGCGGAAGTTTCCCTCCATTTATTAAAGAAAGAAGTAAAGCCTTCATTCTCTTTTTGTCTTAGCATCTCAAGTTGTCTATGATCGATTTCAACTTTAATATTGCACTTGTACCTATCAACGAAAGCGTTTACTATCGATTCCCAGGTAGAGGTTTTCTCCTTGTCAAGGGAGAAGAACCATTGTTGGCAAACAGTTTCAAGAGATAGTGGGAACAGAGAGGGGAACACCTTCTTATCGATACCCTTAATGGTCATTATAGTTTCGAAAGCTCTTAGATGGAAGTAAGGATTATCTGTTGCCTTGAATTTTGGGATGTCGTTGGCATTGAACTTATGCGGAAGAAGTTCTTTATCCAGCGAGACCCCTTGCGAGCTCATGCCCTGAAATTTATAGTCACTAGATAACTTGCTCAGACTCTCTTGCATGAGGTCCATCCGTTGTTGCTTCACGGGATCATCGACCTTAAGTGTGAGGAGTTTCAGTGTCTCAGTCATAGTAACCAATTGATTCCTAAGCTCATTAACTTCTTCTTGAGTTGCCATTATCTTCTTAGCCTTTCTCTTTTGACGAATCGGTTTATCAAAAAGTAAGACTTGAACAAAGGTGTTGTCCTTGATTAATCACCCTTCTCTCCTCGACCAAGTACTGTGGGAAAGGAATTTGGGGATACTTATTGTTAATTATTTGACTCAAACTTTATTCAACATGCAATGGATGGAGGAAGTGAAGAAGGATTGGAATAGAATATCAAGAAGAAAGATGGAGTAGGAGGGATATGAAGAACTAGGAATAAAATGTACCCCCTAACTCAAATGACGGAAAAGACTGACTCATGCATGAACCTAAGACATGGCCATGGTGATGTATACTCAGAGTGTGTGCTAAGACTAGTGAGTGTAGGTGACATGTTAAGACTCGTGTCATGACCATATGGCTAGACTATGTGACCCAGACTCGATTTATGACTTGACGAGGTGTTATTGACAGCGAAAATTAACCGAATTAATTAGCAAACTGGTTAATTAGACCCTAGGCGATGACTCGACAAATAATCTGAACTGTCGGCTAAGCGACAGGACTGGCGTCACAATATGGTGATTGGCGCCAGACTTTTTAGTAAATGTCTGGCGCTACACACCATACAGTGGCGCTACAGCTCAGATTTTGGCACCAATATTGGAGCTTCGGTCCGGGACTGTTTTCGGTATTATTAGCCAACTGGGGTATGCCTAAAGTCGTACTAGGTCAATTCCGATTAAAGAAAATAGACTTTATTCACTCAAATTAATTAATTAATTAATTAAATAGGCAAAGTTCTTTAAGTCACTAATTTTAGTCTCAACACAAATCAACAAACGGTTAAGAGGAACATAGAATATATATGCACAACAAATAATGCACAATTAGTCAAGTAGGCACAATATGATGCAATGAGTTCGCAACCTAACCATGGCTCTAGTTCTCTAAAGTTCGGGATATGGTTTAGTCAAATAGGGTCCATGGTTAATTGTCCAGATGCACCGCGTAGAAGCCTAACCGTTAAGGGTTAACGCGTGTGGATAGGACACCGCGAGTTTTTTTTTTTAGAAAAAACTCACTTCCATGGTTTGGTGAATTCAACCTCTCAGATGTACCCTTTGTTGCCAGGAGCATTCAATCAGGTAGATAGAGCATGAATTCCCAGAGGGTTATGTCCATATGTAGAACACATATGGGTTTCAGAAAAGTGAGAAAAATTTCAATCAGGAAGTTGGATCGAGCAAACAATACGAAAAACCGGTCGAAATTAGAACGCATATTTCTGGCTCGGTATTGGGGAAAATTGGCGCCAGCAAACAGAGACTGGCGCCAACTTTTAACTGTAGCGCCTGGCGCCAATTCTGGCGTCTGGCGCTACGGCTAAAAGTTTGGCGCCAAGCTCTGGCCCCTGACGCTACTTCCCACATGCCTTAGCAGCTTTCTGTGCTCAATAAAATCATCTTGTTTCGCGCGGTGTTATTTCAGTCCTAGTTGTGAAAGACATTTCTCATATTTCCTACGTGTAAAATCCTTATGTTTTTGACTCATTACGGATGGTCTTTCCAATGAGAACCTTTTTATGCATATGCCACAATGTTAATCAAAATTACGCACATGAAATACTTAGAACTTTTCGAGTCTCATCCACTCATTCTAAATCATTGCCGAAACAAATTCAGGAATTAAAATAGAAATCCTCCCCAGTGGAGTCGCTAAAAACTGTAGAAAATAATTTCAAGCCTTTAAATCCCACTAGCTTGAACCCCACTGTGATCATACACTAAAGTACGGTGGCATCCAAAAGGGAAGAAGATAGAGCAAAAGAGTTGCCAACAAGTTTTTAAGGAACTTGTAAACCGTTCACGAGGTGAAGGTTACACCCCTTAACGATCCAAGAGATCGTCAACTCCATAAGGTCATGAACCAAATAAGGGTTCGGGGATAAAGGTACAAATCCAACCTAAAAGAGATTGAACCTGCCCTAATAATAGGCCTCTACTTTATTCTGATCGTATTCATGTGCGCTTTCTGATTAACATGCAATCAATAGGATTAACCCTAAACCTGTTTAATCTATGTTGGTTGAATATTAATGCACAAATAAATCTATTATTGGCGATCACTTGAATTATAATCACAATTAACCTAACAAGATTATTAATTATCTTATTAAGCGTGATTGCAAGTACCAATTCCCTTTAAACATGCAATAAAGGTGATCAAGCAATAACAATATGTAATATATCAAGCAACATAAATAAATAATCAATATCATGAATAATAATCATAATAATAATAATATCAATCATAATCATAATCATCATAATCATAATCATGTTAAAGCATAGCAAGATCCTAGGCATGATACTAACAAGATTAATAACAAACCCTAGCATGTCACTAAACAATAAAAATCAAAGATTTAGCCCTAACATGATACTAACAATCATAAGTATTAGGAAGAATATAGGAAGCATCGTACTTTTAATCATACTTGATATTAAAGTTACCCTAGACATGATACTAGGAATCAAAATAACAATCTAAACATGATATCTACATCATAAATTAATTAAACCATTAAAGCACTTAAAGTACTTACTTGGATGTCTCGTACCTCTTTCTAATAACACAATACACGCGTTAGTAACTTCAAGGAAAATAATAATCAAAGCAATCAAATTAAATAATTGAAAGAGAGATTTGGGACCAAACCCTCAGAAATTAAAACCTTCCACGTCTAGGGCGAAGGCAACTTCGAATATGGCTAGGTGTATCAAGATCTTGCGAATGCGGAATTTTGTATTCGAGAAAACAAAGTTTTAGAAAAGAAAGAAGAGAATGATTTTTAGAAGAGAATTGAAGATTCTTGGTGAATGAATATTGATAATCCGTCCATGAAAATGGAGTTTTTGATACGATATTTATAGAGAAAATCATCCAAAAAAGATAATTTATCAAAACAGAGTCTGAAGACCACAAAACCACCTTGGCGCCAGGACCAGTGGCTAGCGCCAGGCGCCAATGCTGGAGTCTGGCGCCAATCCTGGTTCCAGGCGCCAAGGCCTGGGGTTGGACGCCAAATCGGCTTTTAATGCGTTTTCGAAAATCTGATAAACTTACCGTACTGGAAGATAAAATAATATAATTTCCGTCGAAAATGCTATTTGATCTAATTAAAACTCTGAAGAGTCCTAATTGAATTAAGAATGATAAGAACCTTCTAGAATGTTCTAGAAGACTAAAAACCATTCCTAATTGCATTAGGAATGATAAATCATATTAGGCCCTCCCCTAGATCATTAGGCCGTACTTAAAACTCAAACCGGGCCCAGTTTAGTAAATTGGCCATAAATTCCTCAATATTCATCGGAATTGGGCTTATAATATATCGTTGGAAAGGTCTTTGCAAGCCCCATCCAACTACACCACTATTGGACCCATATCATGGACCAACCAAAATGGATTGGCTGTTTTCTTAAAATAAAGTTTTCAAAAACAGGAAGAAGAGAAAAAGAAATAAAACTTTCCGCAACACTAGACCTTTCCACACTTTCGTTTCATTCGATTATGATTCGACGTGAAAGGCACTCATCACTGGGTTTGGTTTTGGGGAGACACAAATGGGTGTCTACACAAGCCAACTCCGATCGCCCGCTCCTAGGACCACCTCGAGACACTGGCTGGGTCCTGATATGCTGAACGATCGGACCTAACAAATTTGCTGCCTCAGCCGCTCCCCAAGAAAGATCGGACATCTGTACTACGGCCCAGTCAGTGATGCGCAGCCTGCTAATCATGCTAAAGTCCAGAGGGGTCACTGTCATCTCCCCCCTAGCAAAGTGAAAGGTGTTGGTAGTATCCCAAAAATACTCCAACAATGCGCGAACGAGTGTCGCACCGTAACCCCGGGGGCTGCAAAACCCTACGACCGCCGAATAAAAATCCACTAAACAAGTAGATTCCCATAAGGCGTTCGTAGCAGGATCCCTCGTGATAATCTGGTGAAGTCGAGGAATCAAATCTCCGGCTCCAGAACCGTGGTGGCGAAGCGTGCCGTCAACTATGCCGGCAAGTGGGCGATGACAAACATGGTTCTCACGACAGAAAACCAACTGGTCTGGAGTCCACAGAGGTGGAACCCACCTACCCCTACCCGTAGAGGCCCGAGGCTCAGACTCTAAGACGTCATCGTCCATACCCTCGGGAATCGTGGAAGTGTCCTCCTGAAAAGCCCGACGCCGGCCATGGGTGGAAAGATCGCGATCCCGTCGCCTAGGCATGCTATTATAAAAATAAAAATCTAAATGCTTAGCATCATTTCCTAAGACATTTAGTTCGAGTTGCATTTTAAATAAAAATCTAAATGCTTAGCATCATTTCCTAAGACATTTAGTTCGAGTTGCATTTTAATAAAAAATCTAAATGCTTAGCATCACTTCCTAAGTTATTTAGTTGTTTATCGCATAATACGCTAAATTTTTACCTTAAGGCTAAAAATTGGCAAAATAATGGAATTATCTATAGTATTTAGTTTCTCCATTACGGACTAATATTATGTTCTCCTAATTGCATGATACTATGTTCTCCATGACAATGTAGTACATACACAATACAAAACATGTCTCAAAGTTGCACAAAAACAATAGATCGACGCATCATAGCATATTTTACAAGATCTACAACCAACAGGTCATCAATCCAAGTGCACAAGAACAACATGAACAACAAGGAACACCATTTACCACAAGTAGTGCCAAAAATGGTGATTTTGCTCAAATATTCACCAAATCATGTAATTTTAGCCTCAAATCGCTCACAAACACGCATACATACATGTGCAAGAAAATTCATAGTAAGAATTTCAACATAAACCACAAAATCAAAAAAAATCCCCAAATTGATTTTTAAGGGTTTTTCACAAAATTACTCATTTGAAGCAAATTCGAGGCAAAATCAAGGGAAACTTACATAGATCCTTGTAGAGAATCACGAAGATCAGAACAGCCGTTGCGACACGGTAAGCTGAAAACGTGTCACGGGGATGAAATCTCGTGTCACGGTAAATTCAGAGGACACCGGAGCTCCGTCAAACAGCAACAGCAACACGGCAGTAATAGCAGCAAGCAGCAGCAAATCTCAGCGAAGGAAAAAGAAAAAAAAAAGAAATGGGAACCAGCAGCAATGCCGCGCCACGGAGGAACACTCCGTCGAACGGGAACAGGCTCCGAGCACCGGTGAAATCTTGTCGTGGCTCGGTAGTTTGAGCTGAAGAAAAAAAAAAGAAAATGGAGAAGGGAAGTGCGGAAATGGCGAAAAATGGCAGAAGCAGCTTGAATTTAAAGCCAAAAAAGCATCCCGTTACATCCCGTTTCCCGTGTAACGGTAATATATTGGCGTGCCACACGTGGTTTGACTGGTCAAAGATGCCAATTGACTGGTTTTCGGCCAACAGATTTCCCGCGTCACGGGAATCTGCTCCGCGACACGGGAAATGATCCCGTCTGACGGCAAAACCCTACCGTGTCGCGGGATTTTTCCACATGGCACGGCGTTCAGGATATTCTTTTGCACGTTTTTCGAAGCTAGCAGCGAATATTTTTGGTATTTTTGACCAAAGCTGCACGATTTTCCGCGCAAATTGGACAGTTAATTTTTCGGTAAAATTACGCGAAAAATTCTAACTGACGGTTGGAGGGTACCAAAATTACTATTTTGCCCCTAGAAGCATTAAAGTCAATTTGTCGATATTTTAAACACCTAATATGGTCGGATAATCGACTAGAAGGTATGAATCATCTGCGGCCCACGTTCGGGGATAATCGGACTATCATACACTTGCATATTTAAGCGATTAAAGTAGTCGTCGTTTTTCCTCAAGCTTGGAAAGCGTTATCGGTGGATTTTTCTTCAAGTATAGAAAACCGCCAAGTCGGCTTTCCTCAAGCTTGGAAAGCGTTATCGGTGGATTTTTCTTCAAGTATAGAAAACCGCCAAGTCAGCTTTCCTCAAGCTTGGAAAGCGTTATCGATGGATTTTTCTTCAAGTATAGAAAACCGCCAAGTCGGCTTTCCTCAAGCATGGAAAGCGTTATCGGTGGATTTTTCTTCAAGTATAGAAAACCACCAAATTCCTTTGTCGGCTTTCCTCAAGCTTGGAAAGCGTTATCGGTGGATTTTTCTTCAAGTAAAGAAAACCGCCAAATCGGCTTTCCTCAAGCAAGGAAAGCGTTATCGGTGGATTTTTCTTCAAGTATCGAAAACCGCCAAATTCCTTTGTCGGCTTTCCTCAAGCATGGAAGGCATTATCGGTAGATTTTTCTTCAAGTATAGAAAACCACCAAATTCCTTTGTCGGCTTTCCTCAAGCATGGAAGGCATTATCAGTGGATTTCTTCAAGCATAGAATGACACCAAATTCTTACGTCGACTTTCCTCAGGCATGGAAAGTATTATCCGGTAGGTTTCTTCAGGCTTAGAAAACTACCAAACTCTTCAGTCGGCTTTCCTCAGGCATGGAAAGCGTTTCAACAAATGTCACCCGGTGGATTCCTTCAAGCATAGGAAGCTGCCAAGTTCGTTTGTCACCGATACACTGGTGTGCCAGATACGTATTCTATCCTTTTACTCTTTTATCTGTTAAATTAACATTTTTCTGCAGGTATCGACGTATACAGAGTGATTTAGGATCGCAGAACGTCTTAAATCATTCTCCGTCCCTATCGACTACTTTGACTATCGTTTTCGAAACTGGCGTTTCTACAAACTCAGTCAAAGTGGGGGCTTCTGTAGACACCTAAAAATGTCTCCCCAAAACCAAACCCGATGATGAACAACCTTTCACCGCCACTATTGGTCGGGTTCAGTATTTAATCCCGAGAGTGCTTACAAAATCGTATTTGATTAAATTCATATTTTTGAACAGTCCATGGATTAGTCTTGATGTTTGGTAAAAGCATAGTTTTAATTTCAGCCCAAATTTATTATTTAATTTTAGCCCAAACCTTTTTTTATTTATTAATTTATTATTTATTTTTGGCCCAAACCTTTTATTTAATTATTTTCTTATTTTAGCCCAAATGATAATAAATCAGAAAAGGCCCGAAATTATCAATCGACACTTAAAATGCTGAATGAAATTAGGGTTAAAAATGTATTTAGACGGAAAAGCGGGCTGGGAATTCCCGTGCCACGGCAGGTACCCACCGTGTCACGGGAATCATTCCCGTCTGACGGTGGGATTTCCCGTGACACGGGAAATTTCATGTCTTTTCCGCGTAAACCCTTAACGCGTTTTCTTTCCTGTTTATTGAAAATTTCCCGCGTCACACTAAAAATGCACCGTGTCACGGGAATGTTTCCCGTCTGACGGTGGGACTTCCCATGTCACGGTACAGTTTGCCGTGTCACGGGATACTTTTTTTAGGGTTTTTATCATTTTAGGGTTCCGTGTGCTCCCTCAGCACATTTTCTCTATAAATACCCCCTCATTTCTGATGTACGGGGCACCAATTAATTCTCTAGTTGATTTTTCTCTCTTCTATGCTTTAGCCTAAACACTAGCCTACCCTTCTTATTTCAAAATTCCTTCTTCAAGTACTCCAAGGAGTCCATACTTTACTCGTGGTTCTGTCTTTAAGCCAAGGCGTGAAAGGTAGAACTGTTTGAGGGTTTGGCCCCAAATCAACTCTACTTCATTTAATTTAATTTAATTGTTGTTTTATTATTATTTCCTTGAAGTTACTAACTCGTTTATTATTTTGTAGTTGCAAACAAACAGAATCAAAGTAAGAATTATGTTCCTCTTATTTCTATTATTTTTCTAACGATTTTATATTGTTGGAATTATTGCTAAATTGCTTCCAATATTGATGTTATTCTATTATTATTTTGATCACCATATTGCATGTTAAAGGGAATATGTAATTGAAAATCACGCCTAATAAGATAATTTGGACATCCGGTTTAGGTTCCTTTTTAATCTTGTTGTTTAATCAAGTGATCAAAATATTTTAGAGTAATGTGTTGCATTAATATTCAACTAATTTAGCATAATAATAGTTTGGAGCAAATTGATTATTTTGTTTGTATGCCTTCGAGATCGCAGGAATCACTTTTCACTATAAGAATCGAGTAGAGGCCAATACGGGCGAATGTGACTCCATGACTCACTTCGTACCATCATCCCCGATCCTCCTTTCGTGGTTCCGAACCATATGGAGTTAGTAATCTCATGGATTATGAATGGGGTGTAACCTTCACGGGTCAATCGTTGTGGCCTTTCGTTGTCCCTTTCTCGTGGTTGCCTTTTATGATCCGTGAATGGTTTACAAGTTCCTTAAAAACTTGTTGGCGGCTCCCTACTTTCCTTGTCCCTAATCGTATTATGTCATTTCCCACTTCCTATGAGTGCCAAGCATATTTACAACATGCTTTAACGTAGGCGCACTTCAAACGACGCCTACATATACCAATGATTTGAGGCACCCTTTGTAGCCTATTATATCATCTTCACCCTTTCAAATATACAATCATTTTTTGATAAACCACTTTGTGCCTCACCTAACGATAGGCCTTTCTTCTTTTCAACCCACATATACCAAACCTTGGGATGAGATAGTGTGCAATTTACGCATTTTTCAAAGACTAAAAGCTTGAGTGATTTTATGAAAATTTCAGAAGAATAAAATAACAATAAAAACTGTGCAAAAGGGCAAGTGTTCCAATGTCATTGATATGAACATGTGTTTGATATGAACACGTCTGAGATTACATCTCTTATCAAATGCTCGGTACCGTGCCTGAGAAACATGAATGTCAAGTGAGTGATAGACCACATGATCGAGATTTCCCACCCTTATCAAAAAAAGGTTCAAAAAATAATTCAAAAGCAAAAAAAAAAAAAAAAAAAAAAAAACAAAGAGAGCAAAAAAAAAAAAAAAGCTCAAATGTGAGAAACCTCAAGCATAATAATACAAAGATTTAAAAGCAAGGTTTCACACCTTGGGGGCTTATCTAGGGTTTTGAGCCTTTTATCCCCTTTTTATTCAACCTTTAGCCTTACCACGTTACAACCTTTTAAAGACCTCTTTGAGGTATATACACACTTGGGCAATGTTCGGCAAGAGCTACGTTCGGCCTGATTCCTATCGGATACGTAGGCAACTTTACAAAGGGGTGCGACTGTAATAATCATGCATTCATATTAACATTGACACACTCACACCATGATCATATCAAAGGATCTCCAATGCTCATCCCTATTCATTTAGAGTTAGACTTGGGGTCTTGATCGTTACATTATTAGCCATCCCAGCCTAAGAGTAACCACCATTTCGCTCTTTTCAATATATTTTTTCACACACTTAGCCCTTGTGTCCTAACTTTAGCGTCACTATCACACACATCACAGATACATGACTAAATATACTTCCTTTAGGAACCCTTTGTCAAGAAATCTTAACACAACGCTGAAGCATGCCATGTCATATCAACATCAATCATCATTGCATCACAAAGTATGAAGTACTTAGCCTCCGCGCCTAAGTTACCTAAATACTTTCATTATCGAGTCAACTAGGATAGTCTAAGATGTTACAATCCTTGTACTATGAGAGACAACTTTAACAGATTAAGCTCATTCAACATGCACCATCAAACACTTCGATTCTTTTTCGCGCCCTTCTCTTTCCGGAGACGCGTGGACATATCAAAAAATTCTTTTGCTCAAAGACACGTGGGTATATCAATCAAAGCTCTTTGTTTAGAGACGCGTGGACATGTCTTTCAAGCTCTCCTGCTCAGAGACACGTGGGCATCCTATTAAAACTTTTTTGGTCAGAGACGCATGGACATTTCTTCCAAATGCTCCATTGTTCAGAGACGATTAAACAATCCTTAAAAATGAAGCTCTTTTGTTTAGAGACGAGTGAACATCAACAACGGCAAAGTGGACCACAACATTAAAATAGCAATATGGTGTTCCTTGGCTTGTGGAAGGTTGTCACAACAACAAATGCAACAACAAATCGATTACCCTCAGAGACGTGTGTGCGACGGTGCAAGATACGCGTTTCTTAACTCTCTTATCTTTTGTAACTAACACTAGTTTGCAGGTATCGGCGTTACAAGAATGATTTAGGATTTCAGAATCTTCTGAATCATTCTCCGTCCCTATCGTTACTTTGACTTTTATTTTCGAAACTTGTGTTTCTCCAAACTCAGTCAAAGTGGGGGCTTCTGTAGACACCCAAATGTGTCTCCCCAAAACCAAACCCAGTGATGAATACCTTTCATGTCATTTTATTATCAAACAATGCAAAAATGTGAAAAGTCTAGTGATGAGGATGTTTTTATTAAAATATCTCTTCTTTCTGTTTTTGAAAATATTTCTTTTCTTACCCTATTTATGAAAAACGGGCATTATATTTTTATTTGGTCCATGATATGGGTCCAATAATAGTGTAGATGGATGGAGCTTGAAAATACCTTTCCAACGATATATTATAAGCCCAATTTCGAAGAATAATGAGGAAGTTGTGGCCAAAATAATAAAATGGGCTCAAACCGGATTTTACCTACGACCCTATGATCATGTGGAGGGTCCAAAGGTTTAATCCTACTCCTGTACTAATTAGGATTAATTATAAACTTCCATAAGTTTCTAAAAGATCTTAATCATCCTTTCTGGAAAGATAAAATCAAAGAGTTTGAAATTGAATAAAACTTTCCTTTTTCTAAATCCTAATTCTATTCGAATTTAAAGATGTTCAAAGAAAGTCAATTATTATTTTTTTGCCTCATAACTTTTATCCAAATCTTATAATTTTATATAGATCTTGAAATTATCTTTCCAATGATATACTATAATATTAATTCCGAGCTATAACGAAAAAGATATGAATGGAATACGAAACTCTATCCAAAACTGACACCCTTCAACTATTTCAGCCATTTGTTTTTATCTACAAAGGATTTTAATCTTATTCTAATTGGGTTGGAAAGTAGACTTCAGGATCTTTCTAACTACATTTATATGACTTAGCTAGACTTATGTATCAAAAGATAGGATATAAACAAAATCCGCAAAAACGTTGTCCCACCGCCAAATGACAGGTCTGTCGCCTGGCGACGAGCTTGTCTTTTGGCGTTGCTCCCGTCGTTGGCGACAGGAGTTCTTTTATTCCGAATAGGACTCAAACTCTTTTCTTTCGATTTTTGTGCTATTTTTTCTATTAATAGGTGTAATACCCCATATTTTTATGTATTTTTATAAAGTATTTAAGTATTAATAAAATGTATTGTCAAGGGCTCAAGTATTTTAATTAAATATTTTAAAGGGTTAAAGTATTTTAAATATAAAGTTTTATAAAAGTAAAATATGTTTTGGGCCAAACGTTTATTAATTATTGGGCAATGTAAATTATTCCAACATACTCTTGTTGGAATAACCCATTCCAAAACCCATAACTTAAGCCCTATCCCATAACTCAAGACCACATTTTTATAAGCCCAAATTTAACCCTACACTTTCTACTCTATAAATACCCCATGAATCCCCAAAAATTTCCCACACAAAAAGGTTAGTCTTATTTTCTCTCTCCTTTGTTTTATTAATTTGTGTAATTATAATTATTGATTTATGGGTTTTGATTTTATTGTTTGAAATTAATTTAATTAGTATCAAATTTTAATTTGATGATTGAACTTTATAATTTTCAAATTTTGTAAATTTTATAACCTAGGGTTTTTAATTATTGAAAATCATGATTTTAGGGTTTTAATGAATAATTGATTTAGGGCTTTTATAGTAATGATGTTTTGAAATTTTGGTGATTATAACTACTTATTAGTTTAACTTAATTCTGGATTTATTTTGAACACGCAAATTCATGTTTTAAAAATTAGATTTCCATTCGTTAATATTAATCTCGTTTTGATCCCGATCAGGTTCTAAACTCCTCTGATTTTGATAAAAAAAAAAAAAAAAAAAAAAGTAGTGTTTTTCGAGTGGAAACAACGTTTTAGGAAAGACACACTACCTTTGGTAGTAATCACTACCCTCTCGTGGCCAAATTCAGCCTCTAAATACGATTTTCGAGCAGTTTTTGATTTTTAACGAAGGTTTTTTCTATGCTTTAAATTTTATCTTTGAGTTTAAAAGGGGTAAGAGATAATTTAATGTTTCTATGGATAATTGAAGTATAAAGATGTATTTTGATGAAGTTTTAAAGGATTTTTTATTAGTTTAAAATTTTGGAATTTTATTTAAAGTAGTATAATTGTGATTTAGAATAAAAGGGTGTGATTATCCATTAAAAAGGAGTTTAATTAGGGGTTTTAAAATAATTTTCAGATTATTAAAAGTTATTTAAAGTGAGTTTAAGTTGCTGGAAATTGTGTATACAAGGGTAATTAATATAGTATTATTGTCCCTTTATGTAGGAGACTTGGTTCGGGAATTGTTGTAGTGTAATCGGCTACTTTAAGGGCTTATTTGAGGTACGTACGCGTACTTAGCATATTTTGATGATGTAGAATCATGTTAGGTTTGATTTCAATCAATTACAAGTAGTATCATGCTAAGGTTTATGTATGGAATTGAGAATTTATGGTGTTTGTGATTGAATTGTGAAGCATGAATTATTTGTGATGGTTATGGATTTGGAAAATTATATTTTAGGCCTGTTGTGTTTGAACCACATTTTTATTTATGACATTTTAGAAGCCATGATTAATTAAACTACATGTTTAATTATGTTTGGAATATTGAAAAGGAATTTTATTATGGTTCAGATAATTTTTATTGATGCTTTAAGCATGAGGAAGGAGCTATATAAGTGTCTATGTACACAAGGAATAAATAGTATGTTGGTGCCTTTGTGCACTTAAGGTGTTTTTAACACCGAGGGATAGGATTTTTGGCGCATTATGCATTTAAGGTGTCTTTGACACTGAGGTAGAATTAAAAAGGGTTCAACAATAAATAATATGTGGTCACTAATTATTCAAGAATTAAATTGGTATGTTTGTTTGATTGTACAATTATTGTTGATTGACTTATTATGCTTTGAGAGTCATCACCAAGTCTAATAGTCTGTAAATAACGTAAAGTGAAAGACATTACGCACCAAAACTCTTGGAACGTATATACCTTGAGTATGAACAATGGGGGGAGTTATGGGGTTTTATATTTAACCATAACTTCCAATGGAGTACAGGACGCTGTATATTCCTTTTTTATTATTTATTATTGTGCGCAGGAATTCCGCCACCTTTGTGTGGTTTTGTCGCTGGTACGGTTAGCTCCCGTGCCAGTTAACCTCAAATTTATTTGGGGGAGGTTAATAGGTGGAAACCCGTTCGATGCGTAATCAATGCAAAATGAATTAATTAGTGTCTAGTCATTGTGTCTTGTTGATTGGTGTGTATGCTTGTGAACAGGTGCAATGAGGTAAGTGTGTGTTGATAGGTGAAAGCATGTTAGTGTGGTTAATTTACGCTTATGTACTCAGCTTTGCTGATTGTGTGTGTGTTTGTGTATTTGGCCATGTCTTTACCTTGGCCCTATGATGACCCATCTCTAATGGAGAGTAGTGGAAACAAGTAGAGATAAACTTTTCAGGTATTGAAGCATGATCATGATGGGGCATGAGTGAAGAGTGAATCTTACTAGTTTTCATTAGGTTACAAGGTGTTTTATGCTTTATTTATTTATGACATATTTTATGTGGACTAACACAAAGGTTTGGTTTTGGAACGGTTTTTGAATAAGGGCCCTTAATGGTTCCAAGTTGTAGTTTGATTTTATTTAACTTTGTTTGTTTGGTTTTAAACTTTATTTTCGTTTGGTTGACTTTTGAGTTGACTTGCTTAATCGGTTTTTAATTTTGAGTCTTCCGCTATGTATCTTTGATGATTGCCTTAGCCGTTTTCACGGTGGTGGTAATGTCTTAGTTATTCCTAAATCGTGTTTTTAAAGGGTAGAATGGGTATTTAAAAGAAAGGAATTTCTAGGGTGTTACAATAGGGGTTGTATCTTCCATTTTTGAATGATTAGCAACAATCATCTCTCTCTTTCTCTCTCTAAAAGCTAGAAGCTTTCTCTCTCTTTATTCTTTTTCTAAACATTCCCTTTTGCAAAATTCCTCATACATTAGTTCTAGAAACACCTAGCCAAGTTCGAAGTTGCCTTCTCCATATACGTGAAAGGTTAATAATTTTTTAGGGTTTGGTCCCTAATCTCTATTTCAATTATTTAATTTAATTGTAATGTTTTAATATTTTCCTTGAAGTTACTAACGTGTGTATTTTGTTATTAGAAAGAGATAAGAGGCATCAAACATAGAGATTTCTATGTTATTTTAACCAAGTGTGGGAAGTTTGCAGAAGCTACAAGTTTGTTGATCTTTTGATATAGAAGTCATGTTTGGATTATTTTGTTGATTCCTAGTATGATTTTAGGATTTTATATTGCTTCCTAGTATCATGTTTAAGGTAATTAAAATTTCTTATATCAAGTATGATTATTATGATGCTTTCTATCTCTTTCCTAGTATCATATTAGTATCATGTTAGGGTTAAAGCTTTGATCTTTAATGTTTACTGACATGCTAGGGTTTGTTATTAATCTTGTTAGTATCATGTCTAGGATCTTGCTAATAATATTATGATTTAACATGATTATTATAATTATTATTATGATTATGATTATTGTTGTGTCGAATTATATAATATAACGTAATTTGTTAATTTACAAATTATGTACGTAATTTGTGTATTTACGAATTATTTCATGTTATTTTTTAATTGACAGATAATTTACATATAATTTGTGATTATTATGTTGCTTGATATATTATTATTATTATTGCTTGATCACACCTTTTATGCATGTTTAAAGGGAATTTGTACTTGTAATCACGCTTAATAAGATAATTAATAATCTTGTTCAGTATAATATGATTATAATTCAAGTTATCGCCAATAATAGTTTTATTTGTGCATTAATATTCAACCAACATAGATTTAACAGGTTTAGGGTTAACCTATTAATTGTATGTTAGTCAGAAAGCGCACATGAATACGAGAAGAATAAAGTAAAGGCCTATTTTTAGGGCAGGTTCAGTCTCTATTAGGTTGGATTTGTACCTTCATCCCAGAACTTCCAGTCATGGTTCCAGACCTATTGGAGTTATTGATCTCCTAGATCGTTGAGGGGTGTAACCTTCACCCTGTGAACGGTTTACAAGTTCCTGAAACTTAGCTTGTTGGCGACTGTTTTGCTCTAGCTTCCTTCCCTTTGGATGCCACCATGCTTAAGTGTATGATCACAGTGAGGCTCATATGTGGGATGGCTTGAAATATTCCCTACACCTTTGATCAGATCGAGGTAGTGAATACTTGAGCCAGAATTTGATGACCATCTGAAAGAAAAGGGTATACTTTCATAATTGACACCTTTAGGAACTCCCCAATGGAACAGAGCATCCGAAAGACTTGTTAGACATGGTACGATCTAAAATAGTTCTTAGGATCTTCCAATCTCTTTCTTGGGACACACACTTCTAACCGCGACACTAACACTGAACCGTGCTCCATCTAAAGCTGTAGAAAAGTCTCCACACGAGTTATGGATGAAGAAACCTTCTAGGTTGTCTTTTCTAAAGATATGGGGATATGAAGCATATGTCAAGAAATTGATTTATGACAAACTTCTCCCAAATCTGACAAGGTTTACTTTATGGGCTACTCAAAAGAAACCAAAGGGTATTACTTCTACAATACATCCGAGAACAAAGTGTTTGTTGCTCGCGATGGTGTATTTTTGGAGAAGGAGCACCTTTCCAAAATGAAAAGTTTGAGGAAAATCGAACTCAATAAAGTTCGAGAGGACGAGCAATAAAATCAGATTTACAGTCAAAGTGCTCAAACAGCATCTGTTGACGCCGAAAATGCAAATGGTCAGTCTGTTACTCTGCATAGGTCTTTAGGCCAAGATCTCAACCTGATAGATATCTTGGCATTGTATTAACCAAGAATCAAGACATCCTTGTTATGGATGGAGATGAATCGGCTACCTACAAGCAAGCGATGACAAGCACCGACTCTGCTAAATGGAAAGAGGCCATGAGATTTGAAATTGATTCCATCTTTGAAAATCAAGTCTGGGACTTGGTTGACTTACCCGAGGGTTACACACATATCGAATGTAAGTGGATTTTAAAATTGAAAACCGACAAAGATGGAAATGTATTCATTTAAAAATATAGATTGTAGCAAAAGATTACATGCAAGTTCATGGTATTGATTAAGATGAAACCTTGTCTCCAGTCGCAATGCTTAAATCCATTTGGATCCTCACTAGTAGAAAAAATGCTATTTGTAACTGACGAAATTGACTTTTTGTAACTGGCATTGTTGGTTGTGAATGTCACCGTTACAACTAGTGAAAATTATTCGTAACCAGCTAATGTTAGTTACAAATAATGTACTATTCGTAACTGGCTTAACCTAACACCAGTTACAAATAGACTATTTTCTAAGTTAGAAACCATACTATTTATATCTGGCGTTAAGTTATGCCAGTTACAAATAGAGTATTATTTACAACTAGTATAACCTAACGCCAGTTACGAATAGTGTTTTTATTAAAAAAAATAAATAAAATGGTAGCAATAGCAAATTCCTCTACTGCCACCACCTGCACACTGCATTTATATTTTTTTTAATCTAAAGACTAATTAATAGTTAATAAACTTTTATAAAATACAATAACTATCAATCTAACCAATATAAGACCAACTTTAAGCGACATCTTGTAAATAATATTGAATTGATGCACTTGTAAATTACAAATATTTCTCTCACAATTCACAATAAATAATACTTTATAATTAAAAAAAACTAGTTAGTTAATTGATACAATGGTCAACCTTCAAATTTTGACAATTTTGTCGATTTTGTCTTTGTTTGCTTCACAATTTTGATTGTTCTGTACGGGATAGTAGCAGTTCACACTAAGCACTTGATATTGCAACAGAATTCTGCATGGGAAAGAAATATAAACATAAAAAAGCCAAAATTAAAAAAGTGTTGGTTCGGACAGTCATCTAGTGAACTCTTCCAACATGGTCAATGCATCAAACTGAGGGGATATAAAAGAAAATAAGCATCAAATCTCACATGAAAAACCTTAGTCACTTATTAGACAAAACTAGCTAGTCACAAATAAATTCAACACAGAAATCCAAACCAGTAATTTCACTTATTAGACAAATCTTTCACAAATAAATTCAATACAGAAATCAAAACCACCCATATAAAATACAACAAAAACATAGAGTAGCAAATGCTTGGTGCCTGAACTAGCTCAATTTTCAGTTTCTTAGATGTCTGAACTAGCACAATCTATTACATACACAAGCTAGGAGGTACCTGAAGTAGCTCAAATTTCAATTTCTTAGGTGCCTGGGTGCAGAAGTGCCTGCGGAGGTGCCTGAACTAGCAGGTGGTCAATGTTTCACCCACTTATAGTTGTAGAAATATCTAAAGATTAGCGAGCTTTATAAATTGCATATATACTTGATGATCCTGCATCATTACAAGTAATATCTAAGCCCGAACCATTGCAAAAATCAAATGAGCCTACAATCATTGGAATCAAAAAATGAGCCTGCACCAGTAAATGTGTGATGACTTTGAGGAAGCTCTGTATCACGTGAGTTGCATTTTGCATTGTCTATTCTAAATTAATTTCACAGTCATCTAACAGTCTCATTTTTCATGCATACACCTATCGCATTAAGTCTGTTATAAGACTAAGCAAAGATGAACCAGCCTTACAGTCTATATTCCTAATTAATGAGCTAATCTCCAGATTAGATTTTACATGCTACATATGAAATTTTGTGACATAATGCAGTTTGTATAACTTCATAATTCTATGTGTTAGCCTCAAGTCCAGGCCAGATAGATATAAAGCAGTGTCAACAAAATTAACTTAGAACAGTTATCGCACACCTTGTGTGGTGAAGCTTAGTAGTCTTTAAAAAAATCTGCAACAGGGCATTATCATAGCACATCTAATATTTCGAACAAATAAACAACAATTCCAATTGTGCTGATAAAAGATATAAATATTGAATGTTGACTAAGCAACAGAGAAGAATTTCCAAACTTTCCTAGAACCAAACATAGTAGGGAAGCGGGTAGGGTAAGCCCTTTGGACACCTTAGTAAATTACCAAAAGAACTTCTGAACAGCAGCCATGTGACCTATAATTGTAAATATACAACCTAATTACTAGAGATAGATGCACAAAAATTCAAGGCAATTTATCAAAGCTTAATTGTTATTTCCATATTCCATAAGCCAGACACTAGCAGCCCATAGCTTGAGATAAGCCCTGATTCAAACAACACATGATTTGACAGTAAAAGCAAGACCCTGACATAGAATAGAATCATGGACAATAATTAATGGATTTAAAGGAAAGAATTAACCTCTAAAAGACATGGAACTTCTAATTATAACACTCCATATTTAGTAAGTGAATCTGGACTAAGATTTTAATTTTATAATCACTAATTTTGCTCTCAAACTCTAAGATATCGAACCTCAAGGAAAGTTGTAAGCTGATGTAAACATAATCAATATAATCAGCCAATTTAGACTAAGGTCAACCCAAATAAGATGCAACTAAAGTTAGCAAAAAGGTAATACTTCACAGCCAAGCAACATCTCTAACAAAAACAAAATCACATGAAAGCAACAAAAGGCTCTAAGTAACAATTGACCAATCTAACATATGAAACAACAATCTTACCCAAGCAACCAGATTCTGAAATAAACCTCTGAATTCAGTTTTGAAATTCAGCTCTGAATTGAGTTTTGAAATTCAGCTCTGAATTAAGTTATGAAATTTAGCTCTAAATTCATTTTTTAAATTCATCTCTGAATTCAGATATGAAATTTAGCTCTAAATTCATTTATGAAAGTTAGCTCTGATTTCAGTTCTGAAATTCAGCTTTGATTTCAGATCTGACTTTCAATTCTGCATTCAGTTATGAAATTGACTATTGGAAGCATACTCTAGCAATACAGCATCATCACATATAAAATGCTGCAGCCAATCTGTCTACAAATAACAAAAGAGTAGATTCATGAATTCAGATTATTTGACCCTCCTAAGACAACTCAACTGAGTTGTACGCTTATTAACCGAGTACATATTATTGCAGTTCAAGCTGGAGTTCTTAGTCAAAGATGTTGTGCCCTTGTCTTGGAAATAGGAGATATCTAGATAATCATCTATTTACGCACACAGTCACACACACGCGCACAGAATATGAGTATTTGATACAATTTTTATTCAACTCAACTAATTGTTTCTAGGCAGCAAGCTTTGAAAAAGGGTTCTGTTGGAAAGTTGGAAGAAATAACTTAAGAACAAATGAAAAGGAAGAGTAAAATGCAGAAATAGATGGAAAGACAACAGTTATAACTTCAACTAAAAAGGATTAGGAAATGTGTAGATGACCAGTAGTTCACTAGTTCAACACAGCCTATGAATCTATTACTTTTTATTTCATTATTGTATCAACTCTTTACTCTCTAGACCTTGAATGAAATTAAACATTTATTTATACTAACGAGAAAATCATGGGCTTATTAACTTGCAAAACAGTTAAACAAGTGATAAAAAAAACAAGATCATAAACACAAGGTTACTCAATAAGCCAAGTAATTAAATCAGGGAGTCAATTTAGAATCAAGTGACTACTTATTCAATTCATGCCTTAAATTCTACTTCATATTATCAATTTATCACTACTACAAGAAAAATATAACTCCATATCACACAACAATAATGATGCCACTTGTGTAAAGTTTATGAGCAGCTCAATCAAGGGATCAATAAATCAATTAAGCCACGCAAGTAAAAAAAAAAAGAGCTAATTAAACATGATAAGCTAAAATCTTCAAACAAATTCAGTCACAACAATAACCGAGGTTTAAAAAAAAGGCCCGAGTGGGCAATGATTTCACAACTGCTAATTGAAATCCTATATATATCTGGATAAAGATACTTTGCTACCTGCTAATTTGCCCGAGGTTCCACTTTGAGAGACAAAGAGTAACCCCTGATGCAAGTTCCATATATTTGTATATGTTTACCAGATTGTCTATGTGAGGAACAGGGAAAATTTCTGCAAAACGAGAAAGAAGACATACAATTAAGATATAGTCATATTTCAATACTTAGAAACACCAAAAACAAAACGATACTGAATACATTAGCAGCCTCTAGGCTTATACCAAAACCATCCAATAACGATGACCACAAAGTGTAACAATTGGGTCTTGTGCTAATTCAATACAAATACAACACTCAAAATCACCAGCATCATTATCATTATTGTTATTATCTTTTGATTCTCCATTACTTAAGCTTGATTCAGCCTTCATTGATTCCTCAAACCCACTTTCCATTTTCTAAACCCTAATTCTTGTACAAATTATAAACAAATCCCAGAAATTATAATCGACCTGTAAATAATGGGATCGAAGATTTCAATTCAATTGAAATTAAAAATAAAACAAATCAATTAAGCAAAATCAAGAAGCAACAATAACAAATATAGAAATAATAAAACTTAGAATAAAGAAATTAAAGATGAGATTTAATCAAAGAAAGAGGATAAAACTTACCAATGAAATTGGTTGAATAGTGAGAAGCACGAAAAATAAGGGAATTATTCAATTAGGGGTGATGTATAAATACGAGTGATAATAAATATAATCACAGTTTTAGAATTAATCTTTTTCGTTTTCTTTTTTTTTTCAAGTGGGCTTTCTTTATAGGATGGAAAAGTCATTGGGTCAGGAGTCAAGACGAAGATCGAAAATCAAGATTTTTTTTTTAATTGGGTTTAATTTACAATTACTAGCTCATTAATAGCCCAATAATTAAGATTATTGGGTTAAAGCTTTAGTGTCAATACTAGCATAGTGTCCGTGCGATGCACGGTTTATAAATCATATTATCAATTTCACGGGAAAAAACAAAACTAATTCAATTAGTAATAAAAGGTTCATTTTCATTAACAAATTAAATAAAATTAACAGGAAGTAGTAAATTAATATTTGTAACTGGCGTTTATAAGATAGTTACAAACTTTTTGCTGGTCAAAGTATTTTAACTTAATATTTGTAACTGGCGTTTGTAAGCTAGTTACAAATGCTTTGGTCAAAGTTACTTTGACTTGATATTTGTAACTGACGTTTATAAGCTAGTTACAAACTTTTTAGTCAAAGTTTCATTGACTTAATATTTGTAACTGACATTTATTTAGTTGGTTACTAATAAAACTTCAAACAATAACAAACCACATATTAGTAACTGACATTTAATAAGCCGGTTACTAATGTCATGAAATTTTTAACTAACATAACATACGTCAGTTACTATTGATGCTTTTGTAACTAGAATAACATACGCCAGTTACAAATAGGGCGTTACAAATAGCATTTTTTCTACTAGTGCCTCCTAGCGATTGCTGCATATTATAATTTTGAAATATGGCAAATTTACGTCAAAACCGCCTTCCTGAATGGGATTTTGGAAGAAACTCTATATATTATACATCCTAAAGGTTTTGTCAACCAAAACAATGTCAGGAAAGTTTGTAAGCTTAAAAAGTCCATTTACGGACTAAAGCAAGCTAACAGGAGTTGGAATATGCGATTCGATGAAGCCATCAGTAAGTTTGGGTTTATCAAGAATCAAGATGAATCTTGTGTTTACAAGAAGGTCAGTGGGAGTGACATCGCTTTCCTAGTCTTATATGTTGGTAACATATTCCTCATTGGAAACAGCATTTCGATGTTAGAGTCTGTAAAGGCCTAGCTAGCTCGAAAAGTGTTTTTCCATGAAAGACTTGGGAGAGGCTTAGTACATATTATAGGGATAGATCGAAAATGATGATTGGATTGACCAAAGTACTTATGTTGATTGGATTAAGCCAATGTACTTATATTGATAAGGTACTGGCACAATTCGGCATGCAGGAGGCCAATACAGGTCACCTACCCATGTCACATGGCATAACCCTAAGCAAGAAGTAGTGTCCACAAATACTGGATGAGCGGGAAAGGATGAATCAAATACCATATACTTTGCTAATTGGATCGGTCATGTATTCCATGATATGTACTAGGCCAGATGTATCGTATGCCTTGAGTACTACGAGCTAATACAAATCAGGCCCAGGAAAGGCCCATTGGACTGCAGCAAAGAATATCCTAAAGTAAGTTCGTAAGTTCGTTGGTGAACTTGATGTTGTACCCTCTATAAAGGGTCCAATAGCCCTCTATTGCGACAACAATGGAGATATTGCTCAGGCTAGAGAGCCAAGGGAACATCAGAAGATAAAACTTGTCAAGCGGCAATTTCACATAATTTGAGAATGGAAATCAGAAGGTGTAATCAGAATTTGTAAAGTTGGAACGGTTAACAATGTACCCAATCCAGTGACGCGCGTTGAGACTAGGTCGTTGAAACTAATCCTCCCACGGCCAAAACTAAATTTGTAAACACTAAACAAACCTAAATACTAGTATAGAGGCAAGTCAAGGGTCGAACCTAAAGGAATGGGGAAAAGTTAACTATTGCAAAGTTAAGCTATCTCGAAGCGTAAAAAGGGTATGTAGGTAGTTTAAGTTCAACTAAACAAACAAAGCAAACACAAAATAAATCAATATATCAAACACTAGGGATTTAGGATCCACATATTCTTGTAATAAACACACACTAATTAGGATGGAGATTAATCAATTCGAGTATTGGGAGGGAAAATAGATAATGCAATTAAAAGAGCTCAACAAGCTATCTCCTAGGGGTCTAACTAGTGCCAACTACGAAACACTCTACTAGGAACATCACAAACCAAGCTCAATCGATAAATGTGAGCTACAAATCAATGGTCCGTATCAATGTAGGCACACAATGCAATCTAGCATGACAATTAAAGTTAGCTACTCTTTAACTAATCACACACATGGACAAAATCAATCAACCAATTAAATCACAATGCTAAATTAATCAAAAACTCCCAATAAGGTATGATCCATCACTCAAACATAATTCACCACATCCGATCCCTAGTAAGTAAACTACTCACTATCCATGGAAAAAATCAAAATCAAAACAAATCTAATCAACAAATTCATCATCATCAATTCAATCAAACCAAATTTAATCAACTAATTTGAATAATTAACAAGTAATTGAGATAAAAAGAAAAACTAAAGATTGCATTAAAGTAAAATAAATGCTTACAAACTTTGGTGAAATAAAAGGAAATTGTGCTTAGAATCATTAATCATCAAATTCTCTCTCTAGAAATCTAAGAACAAGTGTTTCTCTCTCTAAAACTCTAATTCTAATTTTCTAATTGAATTCTCCAAAATCAATTCTCTATCTTAAAATAGAAGAAAAGTCTATATATAGTAAAACTAACAAAGAGAAGTTAGTTAGATCGTCAAAATAGACCCGTACAGGCGCGACCTTATTCAAAAGGATGCGCGGCTGCGCAAAAATGGGTACAAAATAGGGGGTGCAAGATGCACGACCGCGCTTAGGCTACGCGCACCCACGCCACCAGGCCGCGAGGCTGCGCCTTAGTCGTGCGCTCCCGCCTGGGAACATGGCAGCCTTCTTCCCTCTCATTTTAATGCTCCTTGTGCGCTCCACTTGTTGTGGTTGTTGAACACGGAGCATGGAAGACCCCAAATCACCTCGACGGTGGGTTTAAAACGAGAATTTGTGCCCCCATGACTTGAATGCATGACCTAAGGTCAATTAGAACTTGCACATCTCCAAACATGAGCTTCAAATGGCGAACACTAGGCATCTTCATCAATGCAGGACTCGGGAAGAAATCTCGGGAATCCTTGGACAACGATCATAGCCTGAAAAATGAAAGAAAACAATCAAATAAAATGGAAAAAGACAAAATAAACCAAGAAATGCATAAAAATGGAAAGTGAACTAAATAAAATGTGGAAACTAGAGAAATAAAGAGCAAAACTAAAGAAAAAGGAAATAAAAGAGCTATAAAAGTAATCTAAGATCACCCTAAAAGAGAAAAAATGAGTGTCATAACTAACACTCATAAAATTCCTCCAAGCTAAACTTTTGCTCGCCCTCGAGCAAAACCAAGCACGCTAGAAAAAGGATGAAAACTTATTCAAAAATGAAAAAGAAAGACATGAAGAGCATATACACTAAGAGTCGCTTTCGTAAGAATCACGATTAATTTTAGCAACTAAAGACAAGCCATTTGAACCTCTAAATCGCTTTAGTGGACGAATGATGCTCTTGTAAGGGTTTTCTAAGAGATTAAACCATAACTCTCAACAAACAACATGAGGCAAATCATAAAAGTAAAAGAAATTGGAAGAAAAGTAAAATCAAACCTTTACGAATTGAACTTTACAAAATGACTACACTTTAAATGAATAAACAACTTTCTTAAAAAAATAGGGGTATGCACGTTCCAAGATATGAGGTTGATTTAAACATAGAATATGCTAAGCGTAGAGAACTAGTTATCACAATCCACCTTCATCCCATTCGATTTTTACCGCGTTCTCCCTATAGTCTCAAATCTCCCTTTAGTGAGCATCTCAATAGCTCATTGAAGGAACCGAAAAGGAACATATTTTAGGCTACTCGACATCTTGACTTTGCATCCCCTCTCCTTAGGCTTTAATTCATAATGCCCTCTCCCGATATGTGACTCAACCTCTAGGTCAAAAGGTCTTTCGCCCAATGGTCGTAACGTAAAGGCAAAAGGGGCAAGGTACGCTTAAAATTTAGAATTTTGTGGTATTCCTAATTAGCAAAGCAAAAGGGTGATCAATCCTTCTCCTCATAACCAAGTAATCACCAAAAAAACAAAATAATACCACCCGAGCTTATTCAAAGCTATATCCACAATCATATATACAAAAAGCATAAACGCTTCTTGAAAAGGAGAAAAGAATCACATCAAAATATTTTGGGAAATTCTCTTTGGTAACACTATATTTTTTAAAATTCTCAGTGGTGAATTGCAAAAAAAGTTATTATCATTGGTAAACTTGAATTGTTGCATACCAAAGATAATAGCTATTTTAATATAAACTCACTAATCATGGTTAATTTTTTTTTATTTTTTAATAATTAATTTTATTTTTAAAAAAAATTAACAAATCGCATCTCTAACCCTCCCCCACCACCAGCCAGCCTGACCACCCTGACCCCCGTTGCCGGCGGCAACGTTAAGACCCACAAACCCTACCTTTCTCGGTGCCGAACCTGTCCACTATGATCGGAAGACCTCCCCTTCCCCAGTGTCGAACCCTTCCACACCTAGATCGCACAACCTTTCTCAGCGCATGACTGCTTGGACGGCCATATCCGCCGGTGACCCCTCTTTACTGGCGAAAATCGCCGCCTTCAAACCCTTACACTGAGCAAAATCGACCCTAAAACTAAGCAAAATCAACCCTAAAACCGAGCAAAAAACAAATCCAGCGAAATCAAACCCTAAAACCGAGGTGAATCAAGCCTAAAGCTTTGAAAATTGAAGAAACACCTAATTTTCGACCTTAATTTCAAAACCCTAATTACAGCAACACAAAGGAAATTGCAGAAACTAACTAGCGAAAAATCGTGAAGGGGTGGTGGTTAAGGGGGAAGGAGAGGTGCGGCGAGGTGGGGGAGGCCGGCGCACCGGCGAAGGTGGGGCTGGGCGTCGGCGTGGAAGGGGGCGATGGAGAGTGCTAGCTGTTGGGGTTTGGGTGATTTTTAAAAAAATATATATATAATAAATAAAAAAAAATAAAAAATAACTATGGTAATTAAATATTTATTTAAAATTTATCATTAATGTTATAGTCAATTGAATATGCAAAATTCAAGTTTACCAATGATATTACTTTTTTAGCAATTCACCACTGAAAATTTTAAAAATTATAGTGTTACCAAAGAGAATTTCCCAAATATTTTTTTAATTTTCTCATTTTTTTAATTTTTTTCAATTTTAGCCAAAGCGTTTGAATGAGCTTTGTTTTTTCTCATTTTTTCATGTTTTCACTTTATTCAATGTCCTCGCCTCTTTTAACTATGGACGGCTTTTTCAACTTTGCATTTGAAAGTCCTTGCCTTTTTAAACTTTGGACAGCTATTTCATTTATTCATTTGCCATTATTCACAAGAAATACAAAACACAAGCTTACTTACAAATAAGAACCAATATCCAAACTCATATACCATAATCTCCAACATGATCATTTGCTTCACAAAAACCAAAAATGGAACAAAAATAAACAAAAGGCTCAAAGTTCTAAAGATATGCTTGAAAACAAGGGAAAAGGCTTAAATGGTTAGCAAGTAGGCAAATGTAAACCCAAGAACTAAAAAAAAGAATCTCCTAGAAAAGAAAAATTACCACCCCGAAAAGATGTCTTTGTCCTCCCTAGATGGTTCGGTCTTATGTTTGAGAATTATGAGTGAAGATTCAAGATTAGGTCCCCAATAGTCAAGGATCCATGCCGCTCATGCAAGTAATAGTAGAAGGCTTGAATAATTGTAAACCTCACATGGATGTAGCAAAAACTCACTATAGGTGTCAAATCGACCATGGGAAGCAACTACCCAGCATGCCACAAACAAGTAGAATCGGGTTTCATGATCCCCTAGTTCTTAGACATGATACCTTAGCATACGCCTCTTAGAATCAACCAAGCATATTCTCAAACCGTGCATACCACTACCAATTAGGAAGATGTTCATTCAAAAGCAAAAGTCCGTTGGTATATAGTCCAATTCACAAGAAAGATAACAAAAAGAAAAGTAAAGCCTCAAAAACTTTATTCAAAGCAAGAACAAAAAGAAAATAAAAGTAAAGAAAAGAAAAATAAAGAAAATAGGAAAACAAAGGTAAAGGAATAGTGGGAAATAAAGAAAAGAACAATGATGTAAGTATAACACGTAATTCCAATTCCTCAAACAAGTGGTTATTCGACAACAACGTCAATGACCCCAAACACTCTAAAGTGTTACAAGCATACATCCTTGAACCATTCAACTTCTCCTAAAGCTAATCCTAATCTATGCATCAAAGAAAAGGAAAGGAATAAAAGAAAGAAAATAAGAAGGATCACACCGGGTTTCCAAGAAATGTTAATAAAAATAAGGTGAAAGATCAACCACCTGTATTAAGCTATAAGAATTAATAGCATCATCATTAAATCCAGGTGAAAAGAAAAAGATTGAAAATAGAGCTATAAACAAAGAAAATGGTTAGAAACTTAAAAACAAAGTAAAAGAAAGCAAAACTTAACAAAAAGAAACTACAAAGCAAAAAATCAAATGAAACTACCAAAAAGAAAGTAAGAATAAGAAAAGAAAGCTACAAGAACTATAAACTAAACTAGAAACTAATCATCTAAACTACAAGATTTTGATTTAAGGGATTTGGATTCAAGGGCTTTGGATTTTAGGGCTTTGGATTCACAGGAGCAAACAACATTTATCATCATCAAAGAAACAACAACAACAACAACAACATCATTAAGAGAAAAAGAATAAACATGGAAAGCTTAGAGAAACAACCACTCACCATCAAGAAGAGACCAAGGCATGCAACAATCGGTCATGGAGGCAAGAAGAAGACAAGGAAATTTCCAAAAACAATATTGGCCATCGAGAAAAACCCCTAAGAAGATAAAGTTCCCCGAAGCTAATCATGAATACATCTCAACATCCCATCAATACAAAGCAAACAACAACATAAAATAAGGGATGGAGGAAAAATGCCCAAAGTAGGGGAACTAACTACCACTCGGCCCGGCATTATCATTGTCATCCCTATCATCGGAAAACCTAGATGGGGGACCATAAGGATTTCATCCTCCGGTGTAACCGGGTGGCCAAACATAATGGTCCCTTAAGTTATCTTGTTGCCAAGGGGCCAAGGGAGAATATTACGCTCGCAAAGCGAGTGGTAGTGGATGATCGGGGTGTACATAGGGGTACTTTGGATAACCCCTATAATCGCTCCCACCAGGAACACGGTAATCATAGTTACCGTGCTTATCGGGGAATGAGCGAATCTCGGTATTGGACCCCGGAGGTCTTTGTCAATAAGGATACCCACTTGATGGAATAGGACCAAATTGGGGTGGAAATTAAGGATAGTTAACCGTGGAGGAGACACAAGAATCATACAATTGTTGTTGTTGAAGAAACATACGTTATTGCATCTCTGAAATTCCTCTCATTTAATTATACATTGCTTTAAAATCCTGATCCTACATGCCTTCCAAACGAATTTTCGTCCCCTTCATTTGCTTACTAAGAGCATCCATATAAGGGTTAGCAAATTTGTATTATTGTTGTTCTTGATGTTGTTTTTGCGGTTATCGTCGTCGTTGTTGTTGTTTTCGATGTTGTTGAAATTGTTGTAGTTGTTGTTGTGGAGCCACTTCTTCCTCTTTATCTTCTTCTTCTTCTCCTATTTCTTCATCATCATCATCATGGGAGAGGCGGTGACTTAGGGGAAAATTCCATACATTAGGCACATCCTCACGGTGGATAGAAGTCAAGGAAGTGTTAGGGAAATAACACCAATCCTTGTTTTCTCTAAGCCACTCGAACACCTCATCATTATCATTCTTTGCCAAAAATTGCACTTGTTTCAATTGAGCAATATCAAGGTAGAGGGTGCTAAGACTACCCACCGGAGTACAAGAAGGAAAATAGTGGCCAAGGCGAAGGTTGGTCATGAGCCTCGTAACCATGCTACCACAAGGGATCTCACTAGACTCCCTAGATTGCAACTTCTTGCAATATCTCACAAACATGAACCCTAAGTTCAATTGACATCGATACTCCTCCCTAGTAGCCAACCAAAGAATTCGGAGCTCTATTTGACTTAAAATTCCCAATTATTGCTTTGTGATTATCGAATATCCTAAAAGTCGATGAAGAATCTGAAGACATGGTTGGAAGACTTGGCTCATCGTGGCATACTGAGTAATAAAGTCACCTTCCCCCGAAATATCATCCCACCATGAGTTTTGCTCATATTCATCGAATAAGTACTCGGGGTCCAAGATATCCGCCCTCGGATTTAAATCAAGCACCGCATTGAACTCGGCGAGAGAAAGATCTTGATGAATGTTGAAGAGTTGAAAAGGGACCAGATGGTTTCCATCTTCTACCGTATCACATCTAACTGTAGCCAAGAACTCCAAAGTTGGCTCAAAGTAAGTGCGGTAGCAAGTGCTCACCAATGTGCTCATTCGAAGAATACTAAACAACTCCCTTAAATTTTCATCAATTCACAATTTTACCATATCCGGTTGAAAGTAGTGACGAGAAGGTTTTAGGGAACATTTGTTTTTTAGCTTGGCATAATCGGTCTTTGTGTAATGGGTCACAAATTTTTTTTTTTGGGTAGAGGAGTAGGCTTTTGTGGCTGAGAAGAAGATGGGTTTGAGGAGGGTTCCTCAATGGTGATTGTGGTTTTTCGCTTTTTGGAGGTAAGGTTTTTAATATAATTTGACATGGTGATTTATCCAAAAAAAACCAATTCAAAATCCAATTAACCAACTCCACAAACACCACAATAACACCAAAAAACACTACCAAAAAGCAAAAAACCACAATCACCATGTGCAAATTTGATGAACAAAAGCTTAGTGTTTCGGCGTTCATGAGTGATTAAGATAGAATGCGTTCTAGGTTGAGGGTGAAGGGGAAATGAGGGAAAGAAAAGAGAAAGAAATAAAAATAAAGGCCTCAGACTGGCTGGGTGCATGGCCGTGCAGACCCCTAGCACGCCCGCGTCCTTGCTTGGCAAGCCCCGCACCTCTTGGCTTTCTTCTTGAAATTTTTGCTCGGTGCGTTATACTGTGGGCTCATTGCCAATATAATTCTAGGATTATTAAACCCACCAAGTATGGCATTTTCAAAACACGATTATAGTGGGTTCAACATCCAAAAATAACGAGAGCACCACAATGAACCCACCAAGTTCAAATTTACTTCAAGTTATAACACAACTTTCCCTAACTTACCTCACTACTTTACCTTACCCTTTTACCTTAAAATTCAATAAAATCAAATATATTCTCATCAAAACACTATACCTTTTACTGCTCATGCTTACTCGAAATTATCCAATTCTCATGAATTTTTACCTATCAATCCTGATTAAAAAAAAAAAAAAAAAAAAAAAAAAAAAAAAAGTGAAAAAAAAGGGAAAACAAAAGAAAGAAAATTAAGAAAAATAGAAATAAAAAAGAAAAAGGGTTAGAAATCCGGGTTGCCTCCCGGGAAGCGCTTGCTTAAGGTCCTATCACGGAGGGTCAAAAAGCACCACCTTATATTAAGTGGTGGAGAGGGTAAAATCATTGCAAAGCTTGTGCAAAATCACATCAAGAACCATGTCATCTTGAATCATAGAAACCGAATCAAACTCTTTAGACTTCAAGTTAATCTTGTATCTCTTGGAAACTCTTTTTCTCTTCCTTGATTTCTTCTTCCTTGGATCCTTGAGATCCTCATGTTCACATCTTGAAAAACTATTCTCATCTTTCTTCAAAGAAAACTCAAACCAAGAAGGCATTTCAAACTCATCCTCAAGCTTTGAGGGATCTTTGTCTTCTTCACTAACAACCTACTCTCAACATTTTTATGAACATCATCACAAGCTACAAGCATATCGTTAGTAGAAGACACAAACATGGAATCATTATCATTCAAAGACAATGAGTTTATGCACATATTTCCTTGCACATATTTCCTTGCACATGAGACAAAGACTCATGCATCAACTTGAGCTTAAAACTTGCCTTCTTCCCTCTCATTTCATGATAAAGGGTTCCTAAGGGAAAGATGATATGGTTATGTGAGTGTGCAAGAAGTATGTGAAAGTGATACTAAGTTGAGGCTGCAAAGGCTATGGTGAGGGAAATATATGTGAGAAGAGTCGCGATGGTGACTCTTTAGGCTAGGTACGCTAAATGATGTGGGTTCAAGCCCCCAAGTCTAGCTCTAGATGGATAGGGTCATAGGGATAAGCATTGGATATTCTTTGACTCGATCATGCATATGAATGTGGCCGCACCTCAATGTGAGGTTGGCTATGGCCTATGTATCCGTTAAGAATCAGGCCGAACGTAGCTCTAACCGAACTTTGCACAAGTGTATGTACACCTCAAAAAGGTCTTTCAAGGGTTATAATATGGTTAAGTAGATGGTTTAAAGAAGAAAAGGGTACAAGGCTCAAGACCCGAGAGAATCCCTAAGATGTGTAATTGTGAATTTGAAAATTTTGAATTTTGCAAGTTTATTTTCATTTTTTTTTTCGCTTTCCGTTTTTTTTTCATTCTTTTGAATCAATGTAGGCAATCTCATATCATGCGCTCATCATTCACTTAGCATTCATGTTTCTCAGGCACGGTACCAAGCACTCGATGAGAGACGCAATTTGAGACGTGTTCATATCAAAGACATTGGAACACTTGCCCTTAGACATTGTTTTTTAATTTTTTGTTTACTTATTCTTTTTTTTCTTTTTCTTTTTTTTTTTTTATTTGAACTTGCTTTCTAACTGTCACACAAATTACACACCTTCCATTCCTGGGTTAAGTGAATGTGGGTTGAAAATAAGGCCAATCGTTAGACGAGGCTCAAAGTGGTCAATGAAGAAATAGATATGTATTTGAATGGTTAATGGGAAATAATGGGTTGCAAAGGTGCCTCAAATCATTGGTATACCTTGTGTTTGGTACGACGATTGATTTTTTCTTTTCTCCTTTTTTTTTTTTTTTTTTTGTTTTTGCTAATCACATTATCGAATGCAAGAAAGAGATGCTCATTTATGAAGAAGGTAAGAAATGTGACACATATATAGACACATGGATAAGGATAACCTATCACTACAACAAAATAAAGCAAAGGTTACACTGAAAAACTATTGCCTAATATCAAAAAAGTGTTGCCTTGTAGCTAAGGCAACACATATGAGGCGTAGTTTATGCCCCCGTTGTCTATTCCTAAGGCAACACATTTTAGTTCAAAGGCAACAATTTTAAAAGCCAAGGTATAATGATACCTAAGGCAACACTTTTACAAAGGCAACAAAAGAAAATTGTTGCAATCTTAGAAAACAATTTAAAAAATGTTTTCTTCTATAATAATATGCATCAAGCTCTTTATCTGTTGTATTAGATAGTAATAATACAATATTGTTGCCAAAAAATATGATAGACAACACTTTAAAAAATTATTGTATATGAATTGAAAGAACTATAATGAATAAACGTGTGAACTTAACAATGGTAGAAAAATTAATCTAAATGGAAGCTGAACATCAATATAGATGTAAAATTTTTTATATCATAACGCATGTGAACACATCTATCAAAATCCAAAAACAATATCCAAGTAAATATACTACATAATGTGTCTACCCTAAAAATGCTAAATAGATTCACAAACTAGAACATTATTAGTACCACTAATTGTTCGTATCTAATTGTATATACAATGGAGGGATTGTAAAGTCCAAAGCGGGAAACAAGTCAATTGACTATAGACAATCTAAAGCTCCAATAAATCAACTCTTTTTCTCTGTCTTCAATATATATCTTTCTTCCATGTGCTTTACCTGTAATACCAATCAAATAAAAAAGTTAAAGAATAACATAGTTTTTCAAAATTTAAGATAAATAATTGAAATTCTAAACAAAGAATTAAAACCTTTGGCAGCCTACAATGTCATATGACAGGAATCAGCTTCACCGTAATTGAATAAAAATGTTAGCTTCACTGTAATTCAATCAGAACCACTTTACACTCAGAGCTTCAACGTCAAAGAAAAAAAGGTATCATTCTTACCTAACCTGGTCCAAGGAATAAAAATGTATGTTCTGCCAAGGTGCCACCAACTAATTTCAGTGCCGAAAGAATTCTTGTTAGGACAATAGATGTAGTCCCCTATGCAGAGAAGAATAGAATTGAAAAAAAAAAAAAAGGGGTTAGAGCTGACACAGAGTAAATTATAACATAAAAACGTATCTATCTCATTACATACCTGAATATCACCATTGAACTAACACACGATAACTTGTTGAGTATTTTGAGAGCAGCTTGAAGGCATTATGGTTGGTAGTCTTTGAATTTCAGTTATAAATCCAATTAAATTTTAAAATATGAAAGGATACAAATTACTTTAAATAATGGAAATTATAATCATAGACAGTAGTAAGTCTAGTAACAAACCTGTATAACAAGAACTTTTCTCCATAGTTCTGCTTTACTGCACTCATGAACTCCTCAAGAAGCTCATCATATTCCTACAAAAAAAAAGTTATGTAACCTCAATCTATAATGTAACGAATTTTTCATCACATGTATCAAAGAAAAAAATTAAAAAAAGCTTTACAACCTTCCAAGTGGCTCTTCTTTGTCATAGACCAATGTAGAACTCATCGTTAAGCATTTTCTCGTTGTAAGTCCTGACATCAGTGGTTATTCGCAAACACTGAAACAAGAGAGGTAGGACGAACCTTCTGAAATTATATATTAAACATAATAAATTCACAAAGGATCTATTTTGCTTACCCTTGATGGACAAACTCCTCCAAGTGTTGTTTAATGAGCCAATTTTCCCACAAACATGTTCATTTTTACAACTATGAAATCACACAAGTTTTACAATAATAATGATCTATTTAGAGCTAAGGCACATCTAACCACCTGACAACCAAGATAACCGAGCCCCAAAATTTAGAGCTAGGGCACATCTAACCACCTGACAACCAAGATAACCGAGCCCCAAAATCCGTTTATAATCTGGCACAACTATATTTTGTATGGTTCTCTCAAGCTAATTTCTGAAAACATCAAGAATTCTTCTCAATCACTTCAAGTTTAGAAATGCACCAAAATCAAGCATTTGTTTACAAAAGACACCGGTATTTCCAAATCCACATATTAATTTAAGAAGTAATTTGTAAAAAATTGTAGAGAAAATAGAATAAAAATAAAAAAGAAAAGGCAGAGTATTCATTTTAGCAACCCTACCCAACTCAATGCAACAACCTCACATAGGCATCAAGAGAACAATAATAGCCTCGCTGCGATAGAACCAAGTTAGCAGACCACAGAAGTTTCTAGAAGGCATAACTTTCAGCACACAATTCCAAATTGAGAAATTTTTGAGCCTAGATTGGATAACTTTTCAAGATCTATAACTTTTATGAAGGGGCTAGGGGCTAAAAACGACTGTAGGTCCATAATTTTGGGACGGACAGAACTGCAGCTATGGGGCAACTGCAAAGTAACAACAGCAGCAATACAACATGGCAACAACAACATTATTACATGCAGCAATAATTTCAGACAAAATACAGTAGCAATTGAACAGAAAAACTATAGCTGCAATGTTAACATTCAAGCAACAATAATACAGAGTAGACAATAACACTAACTCAGCTTTTCCCACATAAAAGCAATGCTAACACCAAACTCTCACACACAACCCACATTCTTGAACATCTATGTAGAATATGTCTTGATTACAGAAATTAGTTAATCGCATCCAAATTATTCCATCTAAACATTATTGTACCAAATTGCATCCAACAAAATATTGTATGTGAATTATTTCCATCAATAAACACATGTAATCAAGTGGAGATGTCAATAAAATGGCTACAGATCTTAAGCAACAATTGAATGTAAAACAACTCATATATTAACGAAATAAATGCAATTCTGAAATCTAACATTACTACAGTATCATACAAGCAAATTCAAGTTAAGCAGGATAAATAATGACTATATAATCTGGTTATTAATTTCATAAAGAAGGTGGCTGAGCTTGTAATCCTTTTTTCTTTGAATTTTGATTGATAGAAATCAATTCATTAATTTCATTCCTAAAGATAACTTACATCAGTGGCTGATCCAGAAAACCAATATTATCAATTCCTAAGGAAAAAAAAAATCGAGAAAACCAATATTATCAATTCCTATAAAATTTAGAAACCCTAACTCTCTAATTTGATAAACTAAATAACAAATCATCAATTTCAAGCAACATCCAAACTAACTTGATAGATTAAATAACATAAACAAGTAATTTATGCACAAAATCAACCCAACAACTCATGTAGAATAACAAATTAAAAGCTTAAAAATCAATAGTACGTTAAGTATGAATACGGAATTAACTTGTCTAGAGTGTGGTTGTGCGGTGGCTGGAGACTGGATTGCGGTGGCTGGAGAGTAGAGTGCGGTGGATGGACGGTGCGGCGGCAGGTTGGCACACAGGTAGCAGCGGTGGCTGGCAGTGGCAGATTACCCATTGAAGAGAGAGAAGCGTTTCTCGCTGCACTTTTTTTTTTTTTTTTTTTTTTTTTTTTTTTTTTTTGAATTATGAGTAACTGATTCTTAGTGGAAAAACCCAAAAAACAATTCACCATTTTCGCGGTAATTGATTGTCTTTATTTTTTATTTTTATTTTTATTTTTATTTTTTTTTGAGATAAAAGTTCCACAGTAATTTTAATTTTTTAAATTTATTATCTATATCGTGTAACAGGACATTCTGCCGCTCCACGGCATAGTTCCCTCTGACACGGTGCCAGTGCCGTGAGACGGTACAGCCCCGTGTCTTTTCCGCGTAAACCCTTGACGTGTTTTAACTCCCGTAGGTTAAATATGTCCAGTGTCACTTCAGAGTATCCCGCGTCACACAAATATTTCCCGTGTGGCGGCATTCTCTGCTGTGTCACGGTAGTATTTTCCATGTCGCGGTAGTTTTTTAGAGTTTTTATCCTTTTTAGGGTTCTCTGTGTTCCCTCTACTCATTTTATCTATAAATACCCCCTCAATTCTGATGTAGCGCCGTGGCACGGTGCTTTGTACCGTATGACGGTGCATTGTACCGTGTCACGACAGTCAGCACCGTGACACGGTGCCTAAGAGTTTGGTCCAGTTAATCATTTTTTGGTCTTTGTGCGTGCTTATGTGGCTCGTATGTCCGATTTTATATCATGTCTAGTTGTACGGTCATAACACGCATCGCGACAGAACCATCGCACTATAATAGACTCTTTTCTCTCAACGACAGCTCCTAAATGCCTCAACAACTTTCCGTGTTCTTAGAATTTTCGATTTTTGCAGCGTTTTTTCGATTCCAGTTTTGAAAGATATTTCCCAATTTTCTTACGTATGAAAATCCTATGTTTTTGACGCATTACGGATGGTCTTTCCAATGCGGACCTTTTTTATGGTTATGCAATTAATGTCAATCAATATTACGCACATGAATGCTTAGAATGTCTCAAGTCTCATCCACTCATTCTAAATAAATGCCAACATAAATTTTAGAAATTAAAATGGAAATCCTCCCCGGCTAAATAGCCAAAAACTGTAGGGAATAATTTCAAGCATCCAACAGTGAGACCCACTGTGATATTACACATAAGTATGGTGGCGTCCAAAGGGAAGAAACCTAGAGCAAAATAGACGCCAACAAGTTTTAGGAACTTGTAAACCGTTCACACGGTGAAGGTTACACCCCTTCACAATCCATGAAATCGCTAACTCCATAGTGGTCCGGAACAATGACCGGATATTCGGGGATGAAGGTACAAATTAAACCTAAAAGAGATTGGACCTGCCCTAAATAAGCTTCTACTTTATTCTTTTCATATTCATGTGCGCTTTCTGAATAACATACAATCAATATATTAATCCTAAACATGTTTTGTCTATATTTGTTGATTTATTAATGCACAAACAAATCTATAATTGGAAATCACTTGAATTAAAATCATGTTAGCCTAAATAAAATTTTTAATTATCTAATTAAGCGTGATTTCTAGTACAAATTCTCTTTAAAATTGCAAAAAAGGGTGTGATCAAGTAATAACAAGAATACCAAGCAACATATAAATAAAAAGAATCATCATCATCATAATAATATTCTTACAGAATAATAATATTAGCAAGATCCTAGGCGTGATACTAAAAAGATTAATAACAAATCCTAGTATTTAGAGTAAAAATTACCCCAAGTACGTGGTCCAATCCCATAATGACACGTGGCCCAATAAATGGGCGACACGTGTCACCATAGGAAGAAGACTCGTACAAAGAGAAAGAGATCACCTAAAATCAAATATGTCATAAAGGCCTCCTTACATCAAGAGGCCCAAAATACTAGGAATACCGCAAAACGGTGCCCCTAGAAGACAGGTTTGCTTTACTGATTGCGCAGCCAATCAAGGGCCCTAAATTCTAGGTCACTAAACCTAATAGACACACATCCCCACCCCTATAAATACCCCAATCATTGATGATTGGAGGGGTTGATTGTGACATAACTTTCAATAGAGCACTAAAAGCTTCACCTTCTCTCTACTTTCTCTCTCTACATTTATTCCGTTTCCGATCACTTACTTAATCGTCGGAGGCGGATCTCCGATCATCGGAGATTCAAGTTTTTGCAGGTGTCCGAGTCCTGTTTCTAGTTAGAGCGTGACCAGTATCCCGAGAGATTCCAAAAAAACTTCAAAACATTTGGCGCCGTTTGTGGGGATACTCGTCCGTTATGGTAATGGATGGTAAGACACCAGGCGCTGGCCCTCGCCGCTGCGAGGATGACCTTGTTGAGAATACAGTCACAACAATTTATTCTAACGACCCTCTGTCCGCTTCATTCCATGAGGAAGAGGATCGTCCATTTACTACTTTTTTGCTCTTGCTCACTATGAACAAGATTTGAAAGGAGATGGAGGGTAAGAGGTCGTCTTCTTTTAGGAAGTCGCCCAGGAGAGAAGGAGAGGGCCAATAAAAGAATGCCTAGAGCAAAGCAACCAATGCTGAAGAAGCTGGAAATACCCCATAACGCCGACATAAGCGTACGCCAAGGGAGCCGAGGGCAGATATTACCTGGCCCCTTGACAAAACGTAGTTAGCTAGGAGGCAGGCCAGACGGCCTCAGAAAGATATTATTGAGTCGTCTCGACGTTAGAAGGATGCTAGGGATTACCTTCGGCACAAGCAGCGTGAACGAATAGCTTATTCAGACACGGCCTCTACACCGTCAATGCTAGATGATATCTAAAACCATACCTCTTCCAAGCGTACCATCACGGCAAGGACCGGCATTAGTCAAGCTCATCGGACTCAAACTTCTGTTCTAGTTGCTCCAGTGCAACCGTTTCAATATTCGGGTCCCCGGAATTTTAATACTTCTCTGCGGACTAACCCTGCTGCCTTTGGACAGTATGGGTAGTACGGTCAGCCGTTCGACCAAGCTGCTTACCTGGCCGAACTGGTTGCTCAGTCACAGCCTATAGAATGGCAGATGCGCTTGTTAAACCTTCGAGACAAGCCGCCTCCGTTTTCTCAAGAGATCCTCAGCACTCCTTAGCCTGCGAATGTGAAAAGTGTACTTGTGGGTGCCAGTGACGGTACGGGCAGCTCGGAAGAGCACGTCACCTTGTATTTGAATCTTAGGTACTTGCAATATGTGGATAATGCCACTTGGTGTAGGTGCTTCCTGGCCACCCTCAAGGGTGTGGCATTGGACTGGTTTAACAGTCTGCCGGTCGGATGCATCAACTATTTTACTACTTTAAGCATGTTGTTCGTTGGAAATTTTTCTTACAACATCCCGCCGAGGAAGACTAGCCTTAATTTGGCTATGATTTTTTAGGGCAAGAATGAACGTTTACGTTTGTTCGTCCAAAGATTTAATTAAGAGAAAGCCCAAATTCATAATCTGCCAGATGAAATGGCCTATTCGGAATTTCTCCAGGGATTAAGGCATAATGGTTTCAAATTTGACTTGGTCCGCAAAAAGGTTCTGACATACGCAGACGTTATGTGGGAAGTCAAAGCCTATATTGAGGAGGCAGACTTCTGTTCACTCACTAAAGCTGAAGTACCGGCCAAGGAGATAAGAAGAGGCAATCTTCTCAGCAAGACTCGGCTAGGAGAAAGAAAGAGGGAAAGAATAAAAGAAAGGAAGTCAGGGTATCCGATTGCCTAGAAACCAAGTCGAAGAAGCCAAATACGTACGAACCACATTATGAGTTCAACAAGGGTTCTTATTCAATTTTGATGGAGATCAAAGATAAGTTTGAATTTTAGAAGCCCACGTCGTTGAGAAGCTTGGTCCAATACAAGAACAAGAACAAGTATTGTCATTACCACAACGATGTGGGGCATGATACAAACGAGTGCAACAATTTGAAGAGGTTGCTAGACAAACTGGCCGAGAAGGGCATGCTCAATTCGTACGTGATGAAGTCCAAGTTCACATATACTCAGACGGACAACAAGTCTGAGAAGAAAAGGCAAAATGAAAACGAAAAAGATGGAAACAACACGGATTCTGGTTTTGTGGTTGTCATATCAGGCGGCTTTGCCGCAGGCGGCCCAACCATGAGAGGAATCAAGCAGGACGCATGGATTTAGGAAACAAAGTAATGCATGCGGAAGGGGTTAAGGTGGAGCCTTTCCTAGAGGTAACAGTGAGTGAGGCCGACCGAGAAGAGGTCAAGGCCTTGCATAATGATCCCAGTGTATTTCTGAAAATAGCTAACCTGAAGCTGGTCAAGAGGATACTGATTGATACGGGCAGCTCATCCGACATCATTAGCCTCGCATGTCTGAAAAATCTAAGGTTTTTGGAAGATGCTTTGAAGGACGTCTCTCACCTGTTGGTTGGGTTTGGAGGGAGAGTTATCTATCCGGTCAGACAGATTGACTTGCCAGTCCAGCTGGGCAAAAAGGGGCAGGAAGGGACATGTTTGTTTGCTTCCTAGTGGTCAAAGAGTTAACAGGCTACAACGTCATACTCGGCCTCCCCACTCTAACTGCATCCAAGGCAGTCATCGTGCCGCACCTCATGTTGTTAAAGTTTGAAAGATCGTATGAGTAGATTGGCTTGATCCAAGGAAATCAGAAAATGGCAAAAGAATGTAATCAATTAGCTATGAAGCCAACTATTTGTGGTCGAGCAAAGTCGTCCGAACCAAACTCAGATGAAGGATCACTCTAAGCATACCAGCCGGAAAAATAAAAGAGAAAGGCGGCCAAGAAAGAGCAGGCATAGCAATTAATGACCGTCGGCCGGCCAGAACTGTTAAGGCTGTAGCCGGTCGGTGAACACCGGGATGTAGTGTTGTATCCTGACTAGCCTGACTAGACGGTCAAGGTGGGCACTATAGCCATAGAACTGCTTGGGGACGACCTAGTCAAGATGCTAACAGAATTTAAAGATGTTTTTGCATTTGAAGTAAGCGAAATGCCGCGTATTAGCCAAGACCTGGCCGTGCATAAGCTTGCTGTTAATCCACTTGTTAAGCCCGTCCGTCAAAAGAAATAGAATCACAGGGTAGAAAGGAATCTGGAAGCCGCAGTTGAAGTACGAAAGCTGCTTAACGCTAGTTTCATTCGGCAATGTTGCTACCTAGATTGGGTAGCCAATGTAGTTCTTGTTAAGAAGCCGAATGAAACTTGGAGAATGTGCGTAGATTATACTGATCTCAACAAGGCATGCCCGAAGGATAGCTTTCCTTTTCTAAAAATTGACCGACTGGTCGACTCTACGGCCGGACATGCTCTTTTGAGCTTTATGGATGCATACTCCGGATTCCACCAGATCCCATTGTGGGAGGAAGATCAAGAAAAAATTGCTTTTGTGACCGAGAAAGGACTGTACTGCTATAAAGTCATGTTGTTCGGTCTCAAGAATGCTCCTGCTACTTTTTAGAGACTTGTCAATACAGTTTTTAGAGATTAGATCGGCCGTAATATGGAAGCGTATATTGATGACATGATTGTCAAGTCAAAGGAGACGACCGACCATTTGAAGGATCTTCGAGAAACGTTTACCAAACTCAAACGGCATAGGATGATGCTAAATCCAAAGAAATGTGTCTTTGGTGTTGAGTTCGACAAATTTCTCAGGTTTCTGATCGATCAACGAGGAATTGAGGCAACCCTTGAAAAAATTCAAGCTATTTTAGACATGAAGTCGCCAAGGACAATCAAAGAAGTACAAAGACTGATTAGTTGTCTAGCTGCACTCGGCCGATTTTTGTCAAAATCAGGGGATAAGTGCCGATACGTTTTCTAGACTATCAAGAAGAAAGTTGTATTTGAGTAGACAAAAGAAGACAAAGATGCCTTCGTACAGCTAAAAAGCCATTTTCATACACTGCCCCGGCTCGTCAGTCCACTCAAGGATGAAACGCTATACATGTATCTTGTTATTTCAAACCACTCCTTAAGCGTCGTCCTCCTTGTAAGGGAAGGCAATCAGATCCTAGTCTATTTCATCAGCCACTAATTACGCAATGCCGAGCTTAGGTATCCACCCATAGAGAAGTTTGGCCTTGCCTTGTTTATGGCATCAAAGAAGCTACGACCGTATTTTCTAGCCCACTAAATTGTGGTCTATACTGATCAACCGCTTAAGAAGTTGTTTGCAACTTTGGGAGCCAGTGGCCGAATGCTTAAGTGGGCCTTGGAGCTTAGGGGTTTCGACATCACGTTCAAACCCAGGAAAGTGATCAAGGGGCGTGCCTTTACTGATTTTCTACCACAAATGACTAGGCCGGACTTACTGCCGGCCAGGGATCAGATATGGAAGGTCTATGTGGACGAAAGCACAACAACAACCGGATGCAGTGCTGGAATTAATTGTCAGTCTCTCGAAGGAGATAAGTTTGAGTATGCGTTGAGATTTCAATTTCAAGCCTTTAACAACGAGGCCGAGTATGAAGCTCTTCTAGCCGGCCTTAGAATGTGTAAGGCGGTAGGAGCAACAAAGATTGATCTGATCTCGGATTCCCAACTAATAGTCAGCCAAGTGAATGGTAACAATGAAGCTAGGGAGCCGTTAATGATGAAGTATTTGAAGATGGCTAAAGAAGAGGCCGAGAGCCTAGAGCACTTTACTCTACAGCAAGTTCCCCGTTCATCTAATCATCAAGCGGACACCCTCTCCTAATTAGCATCCTTGGCATCATGTGATACTCCCAGATCAGTGTTATGGGAAAGTAAAGGAAAAGAGGAATATTGATGTCGAGCCAGTACAGACCATTGATAAAAGCTCAACCTAGATGGACAGAATTATTTCCTATCAGAGTGACGGATTGCTCCCAGCTGATAAGAAAAAGAGCTGGGTGATGAAAAAGAGAGCGGCCTGGTCGAGATGAAGAACGGGAAGTTATTCAAAAAAGTTTTTGTGAAACCTTATCTAAAGTGTATTACCCCGGAAAAAGAGCATGATATGCTGGACGACCTCCACCAGGGGCATTGTGGTTCGCATATTAGAGGACGAGTCGTGGCCGAGAAGGCCACCAACTTAGGGTATTACTGGCCGAGTTTAAGCTCAGACACCTTGCAGATGGTAAAGCAATGCAAAATGCCAGAAGTTTGCAACCTTAATTCGTTACCCAGCTAATAGTTTATCGGCCATAAGTAGTCCGCTTCCCTTTGCAAAATGAGGCATGGACATCTTAGGTCCATATATGCCAGCGTTTGGTCAAAGAAGGTATGTGTTAGTAGCAGTCGAATACTTCACAAAGTGGGTTGAAGCCGAGGTCGTCCGAGGAATTTAGTGGACGGACGTGTTAGCTTTCATTTAGAAAAATATAATTACTCACCATGGAGTGCCATAGTCAATGATATTCGATAATGGACCCCAATTTGAAACGCGTCAGGTCATAGAATTGCTGGGAGACCAGGGCGTCATGCCTCGGTCGGTCGACCACAAGCCAACGGCCAAGTTAAGGCTTATAACAAGTTAATCTCCAATGGCATCAAGATTATGCTTGTGAAAGTAGGGGGCATGTGAGATGATGAGTTGGTTAATGTTCTATGGTCCATACGAACAACAGCAAAAAGTTCCACAGAAGAAACCCCATTCTTTTTGGTCTATGATGCCGAAGTAGTACTCCCAATTGAGATGTATGAGCCTACCCTTTGGGTGATGTTATATGATGAATCGGCCAATTGGGAGGCCATGAAGACCGCCCTAAACTTCCTTCCAGAAGACATGGGCAATGCGGTGCTCATACATGAAATTTATCGTCTAAGGATGACAAGGGCATACAATCACCGAGTGTCTAAGCGTCCGCTAAAGATGAGGGATTTGGTTTTAAGGAAGATGGAAGCTGTAGGCCGAGCCAATAAAGATAGGAAGTTAATGTTGAAATATTTCCTACACACACCATCCCATCCCAAGGTTGAGTAGATGTGGGTAAAAAAAAAAAGAAAATGTCAATCGTTAGATGAAGCTCAAAGTGGTTTATCAAGAAAAAAATTATATATTTGAAAAGGTGAAAGTGATATGATGTGGCTACAAGGGATGCCACAAATCATTGGTATTCCTTGTGCTAAATTTGGCAATTTTTTTTAATGCAATGCAGTGATTGTATGCAAGGTAATAAAATGCTCATTTTATTAAAATAAAAAGGATAAAATCAAACTTTAATAAATCTAATGAAAATGAAGGGTGCCTATGCTAGACTTATTTGGGAAAGGGAAAATAAAAAATATAAAAAGAAATCATGAAATCTTTGTCACTGAAAAGCGCTCCTCGTGCTTATCACCACTTAGTCTCCTTAACAGATAGAGGGAATGAAATCTTGTTTGTTTAGATGTTATATCGGACGAGGTTTTAAAACTTGTATCATTCATTTGTAGTATGACCGTTTCCTCAATGGTACTTGTAACAGGAGTTGGGATTCCACTCGGGTGTTCTCTTTTTGGGAGGAGAATCTTGCATAGGCCCAATGGAAGTGATGAGCCCTTTAGCATAGAGTCAATTAAAGACGATATTGTATCTTATTCTGATTGGGGTGAACTTTCTTTCCAGTTCTTTGGTTCCAATTGATAGCTCTTATCATTAGTCTTCACAATCATTGATTAGCATGTTCTTCCCAAGTTGTTTCAATTGTCATGATTACTTGTTGATCCCCATTCCTAGTGTTTCATTTATTTATTTATTTGTTTGTTTTGTTTGTTATTAGTGTTGCCTCTTTACCTTTGGCTTTGACCTAACTTACGCGCCCTAATGGAAAGCACTTGAACATAATCGTTCCTTTGGGTTTGTTAAGTAATTATAAATTTAGTTTAACTTAGGTAGGATTAGTCAACAACCTAGTCTTTCCCTCATCATCGACGAGCTCTTAATTCAAAAGCCGAATCACGCAAGCGCGTAGACCTCCAACGATGGTCCACCCGCAACAAAGACTCGAACGGTCTCCAACTATGATTTTAGCCGAGTTCTAACCAAAAACAACTACTCGAGTTTTATGTGAACTTTAAGGTTTTCTCACTATTATCAAGATTCCTTTTTGAGTTCCAACTCATGTGAAAAATCCCAACTCCTAAGGTTGGTATTTATAGGAAAAGGCTCTCCTAAAATTCCTATCATATTTCCATGTGATAGAAGTGATAGTGTGAGAAGGGAATGATTTTATTTAATTCTAAATTAAATTAAATATTCATGCAACAAGTAAACGGCAAGTGGCACAAGAAAAGGGAGGGTTGATTAGAGGACCACCAATCCTTTGGGGACCAACGTTGGCTGTCCACCCACCTTACACCATATGGCAGCAGCCACCTTGAGTAACAAGGTGTGTTGTAACAGCTACCTTGTGCTCCAAGGCTGTGTAGTTGCTCGGTGTAGACACCCATTTGTGTCTCCCCAAAACAAAACCCAGTGATGAATACCTTTCGCGTCGAATCATAATAAAATGAAGTGAAAGTGTTGAAAGTCTAATGTTGTGGTTAGTTTTTTTAAAAAAAATCTCTCTTTCTGTTTTCGAAAACTTTTTCTATTTTATGAAAATAGCCAATCCAATTTATTTTGGTCCATAATAAGGGTCCAATAATAGCGTAGTTGGATTTGGCTTAAAAAGACCTTTCTAACGATATATTATAAGCTCAATTCCGATGAATAATGAGGAAGTTATGCCAAAATACTAAACTGTGCCCGGTTTGGTTCTTATACGCGGCCCAATGATCTAGAGGAGGGCCTATTAGTAATTATCATTCCTAAAGCTATTAGGATTGATTATAGTATTCTAGAATACTCTAGAAGGTTCTCTTAAATCCTAATGGAATTAAGATTGATAATTATGTTTCAAAGAGTTTGAAATTGAATAAAACTACTCCTTTTGAGAATCATTGTTTTGTACGAAACGGAATACATTCAGATATTATTTTCGTGCCTCATAATATATATCCAAATCTTATGGGTTGATAGATATTGAAATTATCTTTCCAATAATATATTATAATATTAAATCCGAGCTATAACGAAAAAGATATAAATGGAATATTAAACTCTATTTAAAACTGACACCCTTCCACTATTTTGGCCATATCTTTTTATCTGTAAAAGATTTTAATCTGAATCTAATTGGGTTGAAAAGTAGACTTCAAGATCTTTCCAACGACATAATATATAGCTTATTTGGACTTATGGATCAAAAGATTTGATAAAAACAAAATACGTAAAAACTGTCTTGCAACGCCAAACGACGCCTGGCGACGATTTTGTCGCCTTGCGACAAAGCCCTGTCGTTGGCGATAGAAGCGTGTTTTATTCCTTTTCAAACTATGATTCATTTCTATCAACTCCGGACTATTTTCTTATAAATAAGGTCCTGGACCTCCGTTTTTAATCATCAACTCTTACCCAGAATTCTCTAATTCTTCTCTTCTCTCTCTTAAGCAATATAGCTTATTCTTTCTCCCCTCTAGCTTTTTTAAACTAGACTTTTACAAACAAAATTCTTCATACATTAGCACTAGACACACCTAGCCAAGTTTGAAGTTACATTTGCCCTAGACGTGAAAGGTTTGATCTTTCTGAGGGTTTGGTCCCAAATCTCTATTTCAATTATTTAATTTAATTCTTTTATTTATTTTTCCTTGAAGTTACTAACGCGTGTATTTTGTTATTAGAAAGTGGTACGAGTCATCCAAGTAAGTAATTTAATTTCTTTATTGATATTTTGATATAGAAATCATGATTAGATTGTTATTTTGATTCCTAGTATCATGTTAGGATGTTTTATTGCTTCCTATTATCATGTTTAGGGTAATTTCTAATATCAAGTATGATTAGAACAATGATTCCTATTTCTTTCCTAATATCATGTTAAAGGTTAAAGCTTTGATCTTTAATGTTTAGTAACATGCTAGGGTTTGTTATTAATCTTGTTAGTATCATGCCTAGGATCTTGCTATAATTATTATGTTTTAAAATGATTATATTTATAATAGTTATGATTGTGATTATGATGATTATTATTCTTGTGTCGAATTATATAATTTAACGTAATTTTTTAATTAGCGAATTGTTTCACGTAATTTGTTAATTAACAAATTGTTTACATAATTTGTTAATTTATAAATTATTTCATATAATTTGTTAATTGACGGATAACTTATGATAATTTGTGATTATTATGTTGCTTGATTATATTTATTGTTATTGTTTGATCACACGTTTTATACATGTTTAAAGGTAATTTATAATTGTAATCACGCTTAATAAGATAATTCATAATCTTGTTTAAGGTTAATTTGATTATAGTTCAATTGATCGTCAATAATAGATTTATTTGTGCATTAATATTCAACCAACATAGATAAACAGGTTTAAGGTAAACCTATTGATTGCATGTTGGTCAGAAAGCGCATATGGATACGAGAAGAATAAAGTAGAGGCCTATTATTATGGCAAGTTCTTTCTCTTTTTGATTTGATTTGTACCTTCATCCCTGAACATACTGTATTGGTTCAAGACCTATTGGAGTTAACGATCCCCTGAATCGTTAAGGGGTGTAACCTTCACTATGTGAACGGTTTACAAGTTCCTAAAATTTGTTGGCGACTCTTTTGCTCTTGTTTCCTTCCCTTTGGACGCCACCATGCTTAAGTGTAAGATCACAGTGGGGTTCAAGTTTGGGGTAATGCTTGAAATATTCCCTACAGTTATTGGCGACTCCACTGGGAGGATTTTATTTCAATCCTAAAATTTATTTTGGCAATTATTTAAAATGAGTGGATGAGACTAGAAAAGTTCTAAGTATTTCATGTTCGTAATTTTGATTAACATTATTGTCTTATGCATAAAAAAGGTTCGCATTGGAAAGACCATCCGTAATAAGTAAAAAACATAGGATTTTTACATGTAGGAAATTTGAGAAATATCTTTCACAACTAGGATCGAAATAATACTGCAAAAACTGGAAAATTCTAAGAACACAGAAAGCTGCTGAGGCATGTAGGAACTTGTGTCTAGAAAACAAAGTGCGTCGCCTAAAAAATGGCTTCGTCACCTGGCGACAATTTTGTCGTCTGGCGACTAGGGATGGCAACAGGTCGGATCTGGACCCGGATCCAGATCCGTTTTTGTATATAGGATCCAGATCTGACCAGGATCCGTCGGGTCTAGAAAATGAGGACCCGGATATGGATCCGTCGGGTCCAACGGATCCGGGTCCGGGTCCGGGTCCAATATATTTTGCCTAATTTTTTGCAATAAATGTAACGTTCGGGTCAAAAAATTTATTTCAAACTTACGTTGTTGGTTATTAAATTCAACCCCAAATTAACCAACTTATACACTCATATTTTTCATTAAAATTATAAACAACAAAAAAAATACGACGTTACATATGAGCTAGTGAAAAAACAACGATGATGTATATAATATGAGCATCCACAATTCATCTCTTGAAAGGGTTAATCTTTATTATTACTAACATTATCAACATTTTTAATAATGAAACAAACAATTTTAGTTTTTTTTAATAGGAAAAATAAAAAAAAAAAAAAACGGGTCCACGGAACAGAATCCGGGTCTAGGGCCCAGACCCAAATCCAGATCCGTTTTTGTCAGCAAGACCCGGATCCGACCCGGATCCGTTGGGTCCAAAATTTGAAGGACCCAGATCCGTGAAAAACAGATCTGGATCCACGGATCCGGGTCGGGTCCAGATCCATTGCCATCCCTACTGGCGACAGAGCCATTTTCTTGCGACGAACTCTGTTGCCTGGCGCCGTGTTCTTTTAATACCGAGCTAGAAATCTGCCTTCTTATTTTGACTAGTTCTAGCACTGTTGGCTTCAATTCTACTTCCTGATTGAGTTTTTCTCTCTTTTCTGAAACCCATATGTATTCTACATATGGACATAACCCTCTGGGAATTCATGCTCCATCTACCCGATTGAACGCTTTGAGCAACAAAGGGTACATCCGAGAATGTTGAATTCACCAAACCATGGAAGCGAGTTTAACTCGCGGGGTCCCATCCACACGCGTCAACCCTTCCAAAGGTAAGGCTTGCGCGCGGTGCATCCGGACTCATAACCATGGACCCTCTATGACTAACCCATATCTTGAACTTTAGAGAACTAGAGCCATGGATAGGTTGTAAACTACTTGCATCATGTTGTGACTACTTGACTACTTGTGCATCTCTTACTTGTGCATACTTATTATGTGACTAAACTAACCGTTTGGTTTGACTTACGTTTGTAAATCAGTCTTAATAAACTAACCAATGACTAAAGGGCTTTGCTTAATTAATTGATTAATTAATTTGAGTTAATAAATTTGTCTAAATTAAGTCATAGTTCCTTTAAGCCAACCCGGATTTTTATTCACGTATACTGCACAAGTGTCAACTTGTTTTGGTTACAACCGGAGTTCTAGGAGGAGCTATGAGTCGTACAAAAAATGGATCTGTAGCCCCGAGTTTTATCTTTAATTTGGCGTTGGTTTCATCCCAATCAATGTTACAAATCAAAAGTTATGACTAAAATACCACAGCCTGTCCAGTTTAATGCCTATACATGAAGTCTTAACTTAGTCTTTGCTTGAGTCTAGTCACATAGTCTAGCCACATGGTGATAACACGAGTCTTTACATGTCACCTACACTCACTAGTCTTAGCACACACTTTGTATATATCACCATGACCATGTCTTAGGTTCATGCATAAGTTGTTTTTCGTCATTCGAGTGAGGGGTCCAATCTATTGCCATTCTCTTCCACATTCTCTTTCTTGTTGAATAGAGCTTGAGTCAAAATAAATAATAAAAAACTTATCCCTAATTTCTCTTTCCACAGTACTTGGTCAAGGAGAGAAGGGCGATTAATCAAGGATAACTTTATTCAAGTTCAACTTTTTGATAAACCAGTCGGTTGAAAAAGAAAAGCTAAGAAGATAATGACAATTCAAAAAGAAGTCAATGAGCTTAAGAAGCAAATGGATGACGTGACTGAGGTGTTGAAGGCTTTAACCCTTCAAATCAATGACCCTGTGAAACAACAACAAATGAAGCTCATGTAAGAAAGCTTGAGCAAAATATCCAATGACTTTCAATTCCAGGGCATTAGCTAAGAAGGGGTCTCAGTGGACAAGGAGCTTCTTTCGTAGAAGTTCAATACCAATGAAATCCATAAGTTTAAGACAACAGATAATCCTTACTTCCACTTAAGGGCCTTTGAAACTATAATGAACATTAAGGGGATTGATAAGAATATTTTTCACACTTTATTCTCAATGTCTTTAGAAACCGTTTTCTACATTGATTCTTTTCTCTTTGATAAAGAGAAAACCTCTACTTGGGATGGAATAAAAAACGCTTTCATTGATAGATATAAGTGTAATATTCAAGTCGAAACCGACGATAGACAACTTGAGATGCTAAGACAAAAAGAGAGTGAAGGCTTTACTTCTTTCTTTAATAAGTGGAGAGAAACTACCGCTAAGATGATTAAGGTGCCCACCGAAAAAGAAGTTGTAAGGATGTTTATCAAGAATCTCCAAGAGAAGTATTCGAAGCATTTAAAATATCAACATAATTTGAATAAGGCCGTCTATGACATCGGTATTGAAATCAAAGATAACCTCGTTAAGCAGAAAGCTACTAAAAATAGTAGCCACAGTGGCTGGAAAGGAAAGAAGAACGACAATCCTTTTTCTTCCGAAAACGCCAACTCTAGTAACAATGTTAGTACCTTTAACCACAATGAAGTCTTAGCCATGGATAATCAAGGATCTAAAAAAAACTCAAAAGAGAGTTCACACCCATTGGAATGACCTATGATGTTGCTTTTGATCGTCTCTATGATCAAGGATTAATCAAACGTATTGGCCCTATCGAGTATCCAAAAATAGAAAAGCGATCTTCAAGATGGGATCCCAATTCTTATTGCAAATACCATCAAGGAAATGTTCACACCACCAATGAATGCTATAGGTTTCAAAATCTCATTCAAGATCTCATAGAAGCAAACAAGATCCCGTTGCCTCTAGCTAGCAAGAAGATTGGGTGATGATAAAGCAAAAGATATAAGGCGGCCTTCAACAACAAGATTTCTTGACCTCTTTTTCTATTTTTTCTTTTATTCTTCCTTTCCCCAATAAGTCTAGCATAGGCACCTTTCACTTTCCTTAGATTTATTTTGTAGGATTTTTTTCCTTTTTCCTATTAATAAAATGAGCATTATTTATTTCCTTGCATATTATCATTGCATTGCATCGCATAAAAAAAAATCTATGTATAACTAAGTGAAAGGTATACCAATGATTTGAGGCACCCCTTGTAGCCACATCATATCACCTTTCACCCTTCAAATATGCAATCCTTTCTTGATAAACCACTTTGAGCCTCGTCTAACGATAGACATTTCTTTCTTCAACCCACATCTACCTAACCTTGGGATGGGATGGTGTGTAACTTATGAAATTTCATAAAAAGCTTGAGTGAATCAAAAGATTAAAATAGCAAATACAATAAAAGTGTACAAAAGGTCAAGTGTTCCAACGTCTTTGACATGAACATGTCTTTGATATATATAAACACGTCTCAGATTGCATTTCTTATCGAGTGCTCAGTACCGGGCCTGAGAAACATGAATGCCAAGTGAGTGATAGACCGCATGACCGGGATTGCCAACACTTATAAAAATAAAATAAATGCTAAAGCAAAAGAGAGAGGTAAAAAAGAGTAGAAAGCCTCAAGCATAAAAATATAAAGATTCAAAAGCAAGGTTGCACACCTTGGGGGTTTATCTAAGGTCTTGAGCCTTTATCCCTTTCTTCTATAACCTTTAGCCTAACCACGTTATAACCCTCAAAAACCTGTTTGAGGAATACACATACTTGTGCGAGGTTCGGCTAGAGCTACGTTTGGCCTGATTCCTAACGGATACGTAGGCAACCTCACATCGAGGTGCGACCATAATAAAAATGCATTCATATTTACGTTCATAATTGATCATATCAAGGGGATCTCCTATGCTCATCCCTATCCATTTAGAGCTAGATTTAGGGCTTGATCCTTACATTATTAGCCTACCCAACCTAAGAGTCACCACCATTTGACTCTTTTCAATAATATTTTTTCCACACACTTAGCCTTTGCAACCTAGCTTTAGTGTCACTATCACACACATCACAGATACATGACCAAACATACTTCCCTTAGGAACCCTTTTGTCATGAAATCTTAACACAACATTGAAGCATACTTTGTCATAACAAAATCACTCATCACTCATCATTGCATAAAAAAGTATAAAGTGCTTAGCCTCCGTGCCTAAGTTACCCAAATACTTTCATCATTGAGTCAACAATTGAGATAGTCTAGGATGAATTAATCCTTGCACCTTGAGAGATAGTATCAAACAACATTTGACTAAGCTCATTCAACCATGCACCCTCAAACACTTTGATACTTTTTTTTGCGTCTTTCTTTTTTAGGAGAAAGTCGGTAGCCTCCACAAAAATGACAAAATTTTTAGTTTTTTTTTGCATTTAGATTCATGTACATATTGAGTTTCATGAGTCAACACTACGCACACACAAGTCACATTGAGTCGGGTGAACCTCGAGTCAATCAATCACAGTGAGTCAAGTTTATACCTTGAGTCATGTCAAGTCAATGAGTTAAGCAACACTAAGACTTAGGTCAACCCTAAAGAGAGATAAGTAAAGTCCTATAGTGAAAAATATAAATGTAGGTACATTCCAGCGAGCAAGAACATTCCCGATTTTTTTTCGAAAAACCGCGAATTAAAACTTGACTCCAGCGTCAGACGGCAAGGCTGTCACTTGGCGACAAAATCTGTCACCTGGCGACAGAGCAAGGGCGCGGCGACAGAGTCTTCTGGCATGTGCCAGTGCGGCGATGAGATAAATGGCCCCATATTGGATTTTGCAGACCTCTTACAGCAATTTTGGGTTACTTGGTACGCCAATTAGCCCCTACAAGCAAAATTGACATGAATAGTAGTCGGCTCGATTACAATCGCAGTAAGTGATTGACCTGACGATGATCGTCTCACTTAGCTTAAGCGCCTAAGCATTGGCTCATTATAAGCACCAAGGCATCGGTTCAAAAGCAAGCACTTATACGACAATTTTTCCAAGATTGGATTGTCATCCCCAATTGACAATACTTCAAAAAGTTTATTGTCGCGCATTCTTCTTAAACGACAATTTTTCCAAGATTGGATTGTCATCATTGGCAAAGTTTCCCAGCGTAGATTGTTGTGCTCCTTCTCTATTTGGCAATTTTTTCCAAGTTTGGATTGTCATCTCTGGCAAGTTTTCCGAGATTGGATTGGCATACACATAGTTCCCTATGGAAAAATTTCCCAAAGGAATTTCGTAGGTCTCTACTCATCATAAATTTTTGCACAGGTTCCTCAACGTGGATTGTCATTCCTTTCAGTAAGTGGCAAATTTTCCCAAAGTGGATTGTCAGTCGACTCTTTTTCGCAAATGTTCCAAGACGCGGATTGTCAATAGTGGCAATATTTTCCTAAAACGATTGTCGCATAGCGTTGGTAAATTTCAAAGGTGGATTTCTTTCAAGAGTTATATTCCAACATGTGGATTGTCGATCATAGCAAAGTTCTTATGACAGATTGTTACGAAACATTGGTAACTTTTACCAAAATTGGATTTTTGCAAATTTTTCGAGATACGGATTGTCGCTTCATCGTAGCAACATTTCCAAGGATGGATTGTTACGTGGCATTGACAACTTCCCTAAATTGGATTGTCATACATTATACAAGAGTCGTGTTGACAACTGTTCTTGAAGAAAATAGGGTTGTCATCACCAAAGCATCAATAGCAAAATTCAAGCAGCATTAAGGATCGACAGGCGTTGATCTTCGGTAATTTTCTTCGGAATATTATCGCAACTATTGAGGATGGCTTCAGGCAAAGCAATCTTTTATCATGTTCCCTGGCTTGCGGAAGATGGTCACAAGACGGTAGAAGATCGTTTCAGGCGAAGCAATCTTTGATAGTATTCTCTGGCTTGTAGAAGGCTATCACAGCTGAAATTGGAGGTAGTTACAAGCGTAGCAGTCTTCAGGCGGTATTCCCTAGCTTGAGGAAGATCGTGAAACAAAAAAAAGAAGTTCTTTGCTCAGAGACGCGTGGGCATATTATCCAAAGCTCTTTGTTCAGAGACGTAGGGACATATCAAATGGAAAGCTCTTAGTTCAGAGACACGTGAACCTATCCAAAAAAAGCTCCATTGTTCAGAGACAAGTGAACATCAAAAAAGAAAGATGGTGTTCCCTAGCTGGTGGAAAGTTGTCACAACATCAAATGCAACAACAAAACGGTTATCTTTAGAGACGTGTGCTCGACGGTGCAAGATACGCGTTTCTTAACTCTTTTATCTGTTTAACTAACGCTAGTGTGAAGGTATCGGCGTTACAAGGATGATTTAGGATCGCAAAAAGTTCTGAATCATTCTCCGTCCCTATCGCTACTTTGACTTTTATTTTCGAAACCTGCGTTTCTCCAAACTCAGTCAAAGTAGGGGCTTCTGTAGACTCCCATTTGTGTCTACCTATAACCAAACCCAATGATGAATAACTTTTGCGTCGAATCATAATCAAATGAAGTGAAAAAGTGGAAAGTCTAATATTGTGGTTAGTTTTTATTAAAAAATCTCTCTTTATGTTTTTGAAAACCTGCTCTATTTTATGAAAATAGCCAATCCAGTTTAGTTTGGTCCATAACAAGGGTCCAATAATAGTGTATTTGGATTGGGCTTGAAAATACCTTTGAAACGATATATTATAAGCCCAATTTTGATGAAAAATGAGGAAGTTATGGCCAAAATACTAAACTGGGCCTAGTTTGGTTCTTACATGCGGCCCAATGATCTAGAGGAGGGCCTATTATTAATTATCATTCCTAAAGCTATTAGGATTGATTATAGTATTCTAGAATACTCTAGAAGGCTCTCTTAAATCCTAATGGAGTTACGATTGATAATTATGTTTCAAAGTATTTGAAATTGAATAAAACTACTCCTTTTGAGAATCCTTATTTTGTACGAAATGGAAATATTCCGATATTATTTTCGTGCCTCATAATATATATCCAAATCTTATATGGTTGGATAGATATTGAAATTATCTTTCCAATAATATATTATAATATTAAATCCGAGCTATAACGAAAAAGATATAAATTGAATATGAAACTCTATCCAAAACTAACACCCTTCCACTATTTCAGCTATATCTTTTTATCTGCAAAATATTTTAATTTGATTATAATTGGGTTCGAAATTAGACTTCAAGAGTTTTCCAACGACATACTTAATGCTTTATTTGGACTTCTGGATCAAAAGATTTGATAAAAATGAAATCCGCAAAAACTGTTTTGCAGCGCTAAAAACGACAGGTTTGTCGCATGACGACGATTTTGTTGCCTGGCGACAAAGCCCTGTCGTTGGCGACAGAAGCGTGTTTTATTCCTTTTCAAACTTTGATTTGTTTCTATCAATTCTTACCTAGAATTCTCTAATTATTCTCTTCTCTCTCTTAAGCAATATAGCTTATTCTTTCTCCCTCTAGCTTTTCTAAGCTATCCATTTACAAATAAAATCCCTCATACATTAGCGGAAATTTTGTCAACAACCACCAATTATAGTTTCTGTTTTGAAAACAATTACCTTTTAAATTTTTTTTTAAAACAACTACCACAAAAATTTTAAAAGTTAGAGTAGCACTACCACATTAGTATTTCCGGCTAGAATTTCCGGTGATAGGGGCCCACTTTTCACCTTTCCCTCCAATATGAGTTTCTCTCTCCTCTCTATATAACTGTTTATATAGGTGAAAAGTGGGCCCCTATCACCGGAGATTCTAGCCGAAAATACTAATGTGGTAGTGCTACTCTAACTTTAAAATTTTTGTGGTAGTTGTTTTTTAAAAAAAAATTAAAAGGTAGTTGTTTTCAAAACAGAGGCTATAATTGGTAGTTGTTGACAAAATTTCCTACATTAGCATTAGACACACCTAGCCAAGTTCGAAGTTACCTTCGCCCTAGACGTGAAAGATTTTATCTTTCTTAGGGTTTGGTCCCAAATCTCTATTTTAATTATTTAATTTTATTCTTTTATTTATTTTTCCTTGAAGTTACTAACGCGTGTATTTTGTTACTAGAAAGAGGAACGAGGCATCTAATTAAGTAATTCAATTGCTTTATAGATCTTTTGATATAGAAATCATGCATAGATTGTTATTTTTATTTCTAGTATCATGTTAAGATGTTTTATTATTTCCTAGTATCATAATTAGGATAATTTCTAATATCAAGTATGATTAAAAGAATGCTTTCTATTTCTTTTCTAATATCAAGTTAGGGCTAAAGATTTGATCTTTAATGTTTAGTAACATGCTAGGGTTTGTTATTAATCTTGTTAGTATCATGCCTAGGATCTTGTTATGATTATTATGTTTTACCATGATTATATTTATAATTGTTATGATTATGATTATGATGATGATTATTATTATGTCGAATTATATAATTTAACGTAATTTATTAATTAGCGAAATGTTTCACGTAATTTGTTAATTAGCGAATTGTTTCACGTAATTTGTTAATTTACGTATTGTTTACGTAGTTTGTTAATTTACAAATTATTTCATACTATTTGTTAATTGACGGATAACTTATCATAATTTGTGATTACTATGTTGCTTGATTATATTTATTGTATTGCTTGATCACACCTTTTATGCGTGTTTAAAGGGAATTTGTATTTGTAATCACGCTTAATAAGATAATTAATAATCTTGTTTAATGTTAATTTGATTATAATTCAAGTGATCGCCAATAATAAATTTATTTGTGCATTAATATTCAACCAACATAGATAAACAGGTTTAGGGTAAACCTATTGATTGCATGTTGGTTAGAAAGCACACATGAATACGAGAAGAATAAAATAAAGGCCTATTATTAGGGCAAATTCTTTCTCTTTTAGACTGGATTTATACCTTGATCCCCGAACTTGCAGTTTTGTTTCCAGATCTATTTGAGTTAACAATCTCCTTGATCGTTAAGGGGTGTAACCTTCTCCTTGTGAACGGTTTACAAGTTCCTAAAACTTGTTGGCGACTCTTTTGCTCTTGTTTCTTTCCTTTTGGGCGCCACCATGCTAAGTGTATGATCACAGTGAGGTTCAAGTTTGGGGTAATGCTTGAAATATTCCCTACACTTGGGCTTGTCGCAAAGGCCTGGCTGGCAGCCAACCTTGCTGCGTGGCATAGCCAGCCCGTGCACAGGCCAACCATACGTGCTGGGCCTTGTGCTGGGCGGCCTTGCTGTTCTATACGGGCTGCTGCTAGGCCTTGCCGTAAGGCTCAGCTAGCAGTTAACATTGCTAGGCACTGCACCTAGCCTACGCAAAGCCAGCCATTGTGCTAGGCCTAGTGTTGGGTGGCTTGGCAGCTCGCTTGGCCTAGCACGCTACTAGGCCTTGTGCTACGACCACTAGCCAGCACAGACAAGGTCACCTAGCATGCTAGGCAAGAGTGGTGCAGTTGGTGTTCTCGGCACATGTTCTTGTCCTAAGTCTTGTCCCACCATCGAGGTAAATATGTCGTTTGACTAATGAATTTAAATCTCATAATTGACTTGACTCACAATGCTCGGTTACGATAGTTTAAGCTCAGAATCTGACGTTTTTGTTCATTTTACTCGAGTGACTCATTATTCCTTTCGGATTAATTCGTCGAGATGGATCGTTAGTTGCTTGGGTGTGACCCGAAGGGTTCAATCAAGATTAATTTGTAATATTAAGGATACATTAATAAAAATGATCGGAAGCGGCCTCTAACTAGGCATTCCGATCACTTGACCTCCTGAATAATTAGCTTTCTAATAATTCTGAACTGTCTATTGGAATAATACACTTGTTCGAAGGATATCATTCCTATCAGATCCTTCATCGGAGGTATATGATCTTTCTCCTAGTGTGCCTCTTTTTGCATTCAATGTTTTTTCTCCTTGATAGTTTGATATCTATGCGGTTTCATTCGGTGAAATCTATTCTTTCTAAGTGTCAATTAGGTTTTTCTTGGGTTCTCAAAGGAGCGCTTGATAAGGTGATTTACAAGCCTGATTTCATCTCACGTTGGGTTTAACTGCTTGTTTTGCCTCTCTGTGGCCTTAAAACTTTTTCTCTAAGGTGTAGTCGGGAGTGTTTTTCGGGTGCGAGGCGACAACAACAAGAAAAGTGTATCTCCGCTGCTATTCGTTTTTGGTGTAAGCTAGGTGGTTCTGTGCATCTTGTGCTGGTTACGTTGCCTGATGTGTCTCCACCTTTCTTGGATGCTAACGGGGAGCATGATTTGTGTGAGCGTAACATTAAGCAATGTAAGAGAAAAAAATTTAACGGACATTACACTGCTGCAGTTAGGGTTCTTTTGTCTTCTGGTCTTGCCCTTTACAATGATGCTACTCTTGCAGATTTACAAGCTAAGCACCCTTCTTTTCCAATTCCTATCTTACCGGATATTCCCGTTGATCAGCACCATATTGCTACTGCTACTGTTGTTTTGGATCTAATTAGGGGATTTTTAGGTGGTAGTTAGACCTGGAAAATGGGTCATTCGGGTCGGGCATGGGTCGGGTCAAGTTCGGGTCAGGTCGGGTCATTTCGGGTTTCGGGTTGATTTCGTGTCGATTGATAATCGGGTCGTATCGGGTCGAGTTCGGGACGGCTCAAGTTTGGGTCGGGTCAGTTTGGGTCGGGTCAATTTTCGGGTCAGGTCAGTTCGGGTTAGGTTAATTTTCGGGTCCAATTTCCGGGTCAACTTCGGGTCGGGTCAACTTCTAGTCGAGTCATATTCGGGTGATTCATTGGGTTAAATTCAACTCTGTATATATATTTATTTATTTTTTTTACGAAAAGCTCACTATATTTATTAAGGCTATTTTTTCATGGATTATAGTAATTGTTTGACTTTTATTAACCTTTTTTTTTTTTTTTTTTTTTGTGTTTAGAACTTTAGGCTGAGAATCACTTTCAGGATCTCTTGAAACTAAGAAGGATGCTCTAACTAATTGAGTTATACCTCACTCTCTTATTGATCTTAGTTTTAATACGTACTCTTATTATTATTGTCATTGTTGTAATAATTTCTTTGAATTAGTCTTATACTCCCTTCGTCCCAAATTACTCTTAACGATTTAACATTTTGCACTATTCACACATCTCACTTTGACCATCTTTTTTAACTATTATATGAAAGTCAATGTAGTCATGTAAGATGTTATGGGTCTATTTTAATGTATAATTTCCTAATATAAACTTTTTATACTACCTCCGTTAACTTTTATTTGTAACTTTGGGGTATTATTTGTGAGATATAAAATATTCCAAAATTGCAAATAAAAGTTAACGGATGTAGTAACTTATATAATTATTTACTAAAAGAAGTTAAAGGTCGGGTCATTTTCGGGTCGGGTCAACTTCGGATCTCGGGTCAACTTCGGGTAGGGTCGTTTCGGGTCTCGGGTCAACTTTGGGTCGGGTCATCTCAGGTCGGGTCGTTTCGGGTTGGGTCATTTCGGATTTCGGGTCAAGGTCGGGTCAGTTCCACTTCGGGTTGGGTATGGGTCGGGTCGGGTTAATTCGAGTTTTGGGACAATTTCGGATCACTGGTTTCGGGTCGATATTGGGTCATGGGTCGGGTCATTCGGCGGCCGGGTCATCGGGTCTAGGTCAGGATTGCCAGGTCTAGGTGGTACGTCATGCGATAGAGACGTTTTATGTGCTCAACACCTTATGGATTTCTTGAGTGGTGCTGTAGTTGCTATTTTGGATGAGTTAGTGGACTCTATTACACAGGTGGTTAACCTTTTATTTTCTTACTTGGAAATGTCTTGCTGAGTTGGGAGAATACAATACTAGTGCTCCTCTTACGCAACTTGTTAAGCCCGATGGTAGTATTAAGCCTATTGTTGTGGGTACCATTTGGAGGCGTATGGTTTCAACGGTTGGGGCTACTTTAATTGGTCTGCATCTGGAAAGCTATTTAGGAGGTCTTAAGTTTTTTGTTAGGGTGTCGGCGGGTGGTGAGGCTATTCTTCATGTTATTAATCGTTTGGTTGAGGATTGTGGTGGTGATGTTGGTCTTTCTATGTTGCTAGTGGATTTCCATAATGCATTTAATTTGGTTGACTGTTCGACTTTATTGCTTGAGGTTCGTCTCCGTTGTATAGCTCTCTCGCGATGGGTTGAATTCTGTTACTCTACTCCAGCCAGTTTCTTTTATGAGGAGCATACCTTATGGTCATGTCAAGGAGTGCAACAGGGTGATCGTCTAAGACCTTTGCTTCTTTCTTTGTTTCTTCATCTGTTGGTGTGCCAAATTAGGGATTCTTTTGACTTATGTTTGCAGACTTGGTATGAAGATGACGGTACTATTGTTGGTGACACCATAGTGGTAGGAAAGGTTTTGGAGTTGATTTTGGCAAAGGGACCTTGTCTCGGCCTCCATATAAACGTTGAGAAAACGGAAATTTTCTTTCCCTTGGAGGACCCTGGTAGCCGTCTCGTGGGTGTCTTTCCTCCAGATATGGTCATCCTGTGCAAGGTGTTAAGTCGTTGGGTAGTCCTGTTAGTGTGGATTACTTTTTCAATGGTGAGATTGTTTCGCAAAGGGTGTTAAAGACCATTGTGCTAATGGATGTTGTTCCCAAGTTCGATGATCCTCAATGTGAGTTGTTAATTCTTCGATCATGTATTGGGGTTTCAAAACTGTACTTTGCTATGCGCACTTGTCCTCCTTATCTTTTTGAAGTGGCATAGATTTCTTTTAATGTGGCCTTTCTGGTTTCTTTGGAGCGCATAATAACTGCTTTGGGGCGTGGTTTTGGTGATTGGCAATAGCGAATTTCCACCTTACCTTTTGCTTATGGTGGAATGGGTGTCTATTCAGCGGGTGATGTTTAGCACTATGCTTTCCTCTCGTCGCGTCTACAGTGTTCTGGTCTTCAGGCTACACTTCTTCGATTGTTGGTCCAGGACCGACCTTCGATGGTGCTCTTAGCCTTTTTAATAGGATTGTGGAGACTGACCTTATGAGTAACGCTAGTGTGATCGCTACCCCCAAACTCATGAAGAAATTGGCAAATAAATATTTCACAAAGGTCACTATATTTGTGGAATCCACTTTCTCTTAAATCTCCGCGTCGGATTGCCTTATGGAAGTCCCAATATGGGGATCACACTTCGGCCTGGTTGCGAGTGGTCCCAATATCAGGTTTGGGGTCAGACTATGAAAGGTAAGACTTACTGTTGTGTTCTTTGCTACCGGTTGTTCCTTTGTTCTTTATTTTGATACCGTGTTCTGTTTGCTCAAGGGTTTTTGATGGGGATATTTCTGGGGAACATGCAGTGTCTTGTGATGGATGGTGGGCATTAAATATCGGCACAACGTTGTTCGTGATACCCTTGTTGATATTTGTTTACTTTCCGGGATTTATGCGAGAAAGGAGGTTAACGTTGGGTTGACTAGAGGGAACGACGGGGCTCTTTGACCAGCTGATGTGCTGCTTTATTCCAAGGATAGAGGCCTTGATGTATGTGTGATGATTTTATTAGGTCTTCTCCTTTAACACATTTTGGTTGTTTTATTTCTTTCCTGGTTGGGTTGTGTCGGTTACGACTCAACGGAAGCGGGGTAGTATGGGGCACGTTGCAGGGGTATTGGTCTGGCAATGGTTTTCTACCTTTCTTATTTTCTTCATTGGGAGAATTAGAGAAGGATGATATTTCCTTGCTAAAGCGTGCGGATTCAGGCGCTCGCTAGGACTCATGATATTGGTGCTCGTGCGGCAGCTCACATCTCCAACAGGATCGGGTTCGCTATAAGCCTATAGCTAGAAGGTAGGGCCCAGCAGATTGTATCTCGGCTCTCCTCCAATCTCTTGTAAATTGATTGACTTTATAGGTTTTTGTTATTTTTATAATAATAATAATAATAATAATAATAATAATAATAATAATAATAATAATAATAATAATAATAATAATAATAATAATAATAATAATAATAATAATAATAATAATAATAATAATAATAATAATAATAATAATAATAATAATTCACTAGGGTAGGCTTTGCTATAGCTAGGGGAGTGGGGGCCCAGATTGTATCTCGGCTTCCCACTAACTTATTGTAGGTTGTATGACTTTTGTTTTTGAGATACACCAATAATAATAATAATAATAATAATAATAATAATAATAATAATAATAATAATAATAATAATAATAATAATAATAATAATAATAATAATAGTAATAATAATAATAATAGTAATAATAATAGTAATAATAATAGTAATAATAATAATAATAATAATAATAATAATAATAATAATAATAATAATAATAATAATAATAATAATACCCCTAAAAATATGTGCTTACATATTTCTTCATTAATGTTACCAACAATTAAATTTGTGACGTAAGGACAAACCGAAAGATATCTAGAACATGACTAGCTATGGCACTCACGGACCATGTTAGCTTCCCTAGCTATAGTTATTATAAAAAAAATTATAAGTGTTTAGGCAAATCTCAGTTAGGACATCCAAGAATTTGCTAGGATTTGAGGGGTAATAACAATCATTCCATAAATATTGAATAAAGAAACCAAGAACAATAATAAGGCAATAGACAATTAATAAATAAGTAATAAGCATGCGAATAAGACTAAAGAAATAGGTTTAGAGACACAATACTGAGTAAGGACGAGCTTCCTCATTCAGCAGGGACATAGATCCGTAGCCATGAGCAAAATAATCAGTTTATATTGAAATGTAAGTCAATGTGTGTGTGTTACAATGTCTGACTTTGCTATTTATACCTAGGAACTACTAGGGTTACAAAGATATCGAATATATTTTTGCACTAAAGATCTTTATTGATTTTATCTTGTTTCCTTATGCAATAGGTATATTCTTGGCAAGTATCTTCATGATTGATATTCTCTATCCCTTTTCCTTGCTTGTTCCAATCAAGCAGTTTTTCTTGATTTGTTGTGCCTCTTGATCATGAAGTGGTGCCCTAGATATACTGGGTCGTATACTAATACGGGCCCAACAATTTCCCCTAATTTTTATGATCAAGTGTTGAAGGTAAAAATTACCTAAAGAAGCCGTTGAAGGATTTTCGAATTTTGGAAGTTATTTCAACGGTTAACAAAAATAAGGAACATGGTGGGAGTTTTATAGCAACTTCCTCGTTAATCGTGGAGGGCGGTTTATTTCTCTTGCCAATATTTATTGAGTGTGCAGGCTTACCTCTAATAACTTTACTCTTCGCTTCAAATTCGAATTTTCTCAGGTATTTTCTTTCTCTTCTCTGTTTCTTTACTTCTTTGCTTCTCTTCTGTATTTGCGATGGGTGACGCTGTAAAAGTGGTGTTCGCCGGTGTTAATGAGGGTGTAAAGAAACCAACCTTGGTTGCGCAGAACGTCTTCCCTGCTAAGGACGTTTATCCTTCAATGGTGACGAGGGAGGAGGTTCAGAGGATTGCCACTGTTGCGCGATTTCCTGATGGAGTGGTGGTGAAAATCCCATCTTCTAGGGAGAGGACTGACTTGACTGCCCCTGGCTGGGTGTGCTTCTTTGAGTATCCCTTTATGATTGGGCATACCTTCCCTTTCTCTCCCCTTGTTCGACAGTTTCTGTCTAGGGTTAGGGTTTCACCTTGTTAGTTATTGCCTCAAACTTTGAGGGTTTTAAGAACTCTTGATATACTGAGTGCGAAATTGGGTATAGAACTTGATGTGAGGGATTTATGTTATCCTTACACCATTAGGACCAGTGATAAGGGTCGGGTTGGTCTTCGTTAGAAGGATGGTGTTGGCCCTTTGGTGACTTATTTGGAGAAAGCGTTTGACAAGAAGTGGTATCTCAAGTTTTTCTTTGTGAGGATTGATTCGTTGGGTGATGATTGTGATTTTTTTTATTGACACTATTGAGGCTGAAGGTATTTTATTTTCTTGTTTTTCTGTGTCTTGCTTTCCTTCTTTATTGGCTTGGGCTTATTTGCTTAATGGCTGCAGTGAGTAAGTTGAAGCAACGTTCTCAATCTCCATCTTTGGTTGATGAGCTGTACGAGTTGAGTGCGGACGAGAGATCTTTCATCAAATTGACGCAGCCCGAAGCAGTTATCCAGATCGAGTCCCTGGTCGATTCTGATTCTGAACAGAAAGTTGCCCCTACTATGTCTCAAGGTTTGTTTTCCTTTTTGTCTTGTTATTGTATTATTGTCGTGCTATTCCTAGTCGTAAATCTACTTGTGGTGATGTTGTTGCGTTCTTGGTGTTGTTGTTGTAAATTTGGTTGACCTCTCGTTTGTTTTCCCTCTTGGATTAATTATGTACCTTGTTGGGTTTGTTGCCCCTGTACTCTTTTCGTTTCATATAGAATCTGCTATGTTCCTTGCTGTATTTCCTCTTGAATTTGTCATGTTCCTTGTATATACTTCAAGGTCGTTGAGGTCTAATGAATTGCTTAGTTCTTCCTCTATCTTGGGTCGCATTAGATCGCGGGCCTCTTCTAAGGGTTCAGAGGATGTCCCTGCTCCGGCAAATGTGAAGCCTCTAAGGAGTGCTCCTCCTCCACCCCCTCCTCGCAACAATCTTAAGAGGAAGCTGGAGATTCCTGCTGATGTTGATGTTGTCAACTTTTCTTATGATTCTCTAGCCCCTCATGTGGGTAATTTGCTCTTCCCAGCCATCAAGGAGCGCCAATCTGCACATACTTTCGCTGACCTTTCTCAAGAGGCTGCTATGCAGTCTTTCCAGGTATAGTATACTCCCTAAAAAAATCGACAAAACAATATTGAATGTTCAATTGTGTCCCCTAACCTTGTTGTGAGCTTTTGCAGAACTTTCAGTTGTGCCTTGGTGTGTTAAACAAGGTGTCAAAGTTCACACAGGCTTATGATGTCATAAAGAAGGAGCGTGATGCTCTTATTGCCAAGTATAAGGCTGCCACTTACGCTTTGAAGACTGAAAGGACCAAGTACAAGCAGTGCCTTGCTGATCGGGATGCGCTGAATAATACTCTAAAGGAGGCTGCAAACGACTCTCCTGACGCGGCTAGTTATTATTTTGGAAAGGCACGCTTGGAGATGATGGAGGATTATCAGCAAGGGAAGCATGAGGCATGGAATTATGCTGCTGAGAAGTCTGCCTTTGAGAAAACTTTTCCTGCAGGGACTGGTGCTCCTGGCACATTGCTGTTTGGTTATGCTGATGAAGAAGTTGACTCCCCTATGAACGAGGATGTTAAAGATGGTCCTAAGGATTCCAAGTCTGCTGCTGAAGAGAAGACCCCTGTTGATAACACTAGGGAGAATTAGTTTCAATGGTGCTGTGTCACCTGTTAGTTCTGAACAATTTTAAATTTTGTTTGTTTTTACTGTCTTAGTGCAGTTGGATGTTTGTTCTTTGTTTTTGTGCTGCTTTCTGCATCTGGATGTTTTGCTTGTTTTGTTTCCCTTTGCAACTAGATAATCTTACTATTTTGCTATGTTATGTGTGCTTTCTTCTCAGCCTTGCATTTCTTACTGTATTATAGTTGTATTACAGTTGTAGTATCGCTTACATGTATTCGTTGCTAGTGTTTGCTTGCTCTGCAGGGATAAATGATTTGCTCCTTGGAGGGATAAATAGTCGTTGCCATGCCTTGTTGTACTTTTGTATGGCGGTGTAGCTGTTGTCCTTGCAAAATAGAGTTGGGTGAGGGGTGGCCGTGGGTTTCCCAAACGGCCCTTCGATGCCAAAGTCAGTACTCATAGTGAATATAAATTGAATTGACAAAGTTTTAAGTGAAGAGGAGTACCTGTTGTGCTGCTTTGGCTGTTGGAGATTTTTGTATTTTTCTGTTGTTCTTCTTTTTTTTTTTGGGTTTTTGTTGTTTTTGTTGTTTTGTATTTTTTGTAAAAAAACGAAATTGGAATGATAACTATGTACCTTTGCTCTTTAGAAATGATAGAGTTTTAAATGTGATGCGTTCCAACTTCTTTGCACCTCTTTCCCTTTTGTGCTCTTGAGTCTGTAGGCTCCGTTGCCTACTACTTTGATGATTTCGTAGGGCCCTTCCCATTTGGGTGCTAGCTTTCATGCGTTTACTTCTCTGGTATTCTCGTATACCTTTCTAAGGACCCAATCTGCTAATTTGAAAGCCTTTGCTATGACATTCTTGTTAAAAGATCTCGCGACTTCTTGCTGATAGGCTGCCATCCTCATTTTTGCTTCTTCTCTTAGTTCCTCTACGGTGTCTAGGTTGTGAATTAGTTCGGCTTGGTTCTTTTCTTCTGTCATCAACCCGTACCTTGTTGTAGGAACTTATACTTCTGTTGGGATTACTGCTTTGCATCCGTATACCAACGAGAAAGGGGTATGACCTGTAGCGCCTTTTGGAGTTGTCCTATCTGCCCATAGTATATTGGGTAGTTCATCTGCCCATTTCCCTTTTGCTCCTTCCAGTCTTTTCTTCATGTTGCCTATTAGGACCTTATTGCTGGACTCTGCTTGTCCGTTTGCTTGTGGGTATCTTGGTGTGGACTTGATGAGGGAGATGTTCTATTCCTTGCAGAACTTTGTTGTTTTGTTGCTGATGAACTGGGACCCATTGTCTGTAATGATCTCTGCTGGTACTCTAAATCTGCTTAAGATGTTCCTCTTGATAAACGAGATGACATGTTTATCCTTGTATGCTTCTGCTTCTAGCCATTATGAGAAGTAATCCGTCATTGCAAGGAAGTATACTCTTTGTCCTGATGACGGAGGTAGTTTCACTATATCCATTCCCCACTTCATGAATGGCCAAGGTGTCAATGTTGGGTGCAACTCTTCAGACGGCTTGTGTGTTAAAGGTGCGTGTTTCTGGCATGCTAAGCATTTCTTAGAAAACTCTACAACGTCCTTTCTCATGCTGGGCCAATAGTACCCCATTCTGAGTGCTCTGTTGGCTAAATCCCTTCCTCCTGAATGGTTTCCGCATTCACCACTCTATAGGGATTGCAGGACCTATCGTGCTTCTTCTTTTTCTAAGCATCGTAAGAAGGGACCTGCTACGGACTTTTTGAAGAGTACGTTGCTGATTAGGCAATATTTTAAGGCTTTTAAGGCTAGTGCTTGGGCTGCCACCTTCCCTGCTGGTGCTGTTTTGTCTATGTAGACACCTAAAAATGTCTCCCCAAAACCAAACCCGTTGATGAACACCTTTCACCGCCATTATTGGTCGAGTTGAGTATTTAATCTTTGGAGTGCTTAATCCATGTTCTATCCAATATATTTCATGAACCAATCCAATTTCTAGCTCATTTCCCTAAACCATAACCTATTTTCCACTTTTCGTGTCCACTGAGAGAAACTGATTTTATGGCTATAAAATTTTGATCCAATTATTATTTTGTTGGATAGGCCTTTAAATAAGCTTTCCAACCATATATCATAAGCCCAATTCCGAGCTATAACGAAAAAGATATGAGCAAAACATTAAACTCGGCCCAAAACCGACACCCTTCTACTAAAACGATCATATCTTAAAATATACAAATTATTTTGACCTTATTTCAATTGGGTTGGAAAGTAGACTTGATAAGCTTTCCAATGATATATTATATGCTTTATTCCGAGTTACGGATCAAAAGTTATGATGATTTTAAAAACGCGTAAAAAACTGGAATTGCCGCGCAACAGCTAAAATGCCGCGACGCGGCAAGATCTGACTTGGCACGGGAGAAATTCCCGTGACACGGTAATTTGGAGGGTATTTTCATGTTTTTTAGTGCTCCGTGACCCGGCGCCATATGCCGTGACACGGTGGATTTTGCCGCGTCACGACGTTTTCTGCCGTGTCACGGTGGGTTGCTGACGTGTCACGGTGCTTAAAACTTCCCCGCGTCACGGGGAACTGTGCCGCGACACGGGAATTACTGCCGTGTCACAGTAGGAATTCCCGTGTTACGTTGCCAGTGCTGTGACACGGGACAACTCCGTGTCTTTTCCGCGTAATCCCTTCACGCCTTTTTACTCCCGTATGTCAAATATTTCCCGCGTCACTCTATTTTTCCCCGCGTCACGCTAATTTCCCCCGTGACACGGTAGAATCTGTCGTGTCGCGGTAGCCTTTTTTAGGGTTTTTATCTTTTTAGGGTTCCGTGTGTTCCCTCTGCTCATTTTCCCTATAAATACCCCCCTCCTTTCTGCAGTTTGGGGCACCAATAATCATTCTCTCTCACCTTACACCAAAAATCATTCTCTTCTCCCTCTTTAAACTAATTTCTAGCCTCCTTATTCTTTCATAACAATTCCCCTAAGCACTCCAAGGAGTATATACTTAACCCGAGGTTCCGTCCTTAAACCAAGGCGTGAAAGATACAAATAATTGAGGGTTTGGACCAAATCAAATCTAATATTTATTTAATTTAATTTCCATTTACTTTATATTTTTATTGAAGTTACTAACAGTTTATTCATGATGTAGCAATTTAAAGGAACGCGCGGAATGTGAGTAATTAATTAATTTAATTACTCTTGTTTTATTTTCTTATTGCTAGTATCATGATTAGGTTATTTCATATTTAATTTGACTAACGCTATTATTGTCAAATTGCTTCCAATATTAATGTTTATTCTATTATATTTTTTTATGATCACCATATTGCATGTTTAAAGGGAATATGTAATTGAAAATCACGCCTAATAAGATAATTTGGACAACCGGTTTAGGATCCTTTTTAATCTTGTTGTTTAATCAAGTGATCACCAATATTTTAGAATTATGTTGCATTAATATTAAACCAATTTAGCTTAATAATAGTTTGGAGCAAATTGAATATTTTGTTTGTATGCCTTTGAGATCACAGGAATGCTTTTCAATATAAGAATCGAGTAGAGGCCAATACGGGCAAATGTGACTCCATGACTCACTTCGTACCATCATCCCCGATCCTCCTTTCGTGGTTCCGAACCATATGGAGTTAGTAATCTCATGGATTATGAATGGGGTGTAACCTTCACGGGTCAATCGTTGTTGCCTTCGTTGTCCCTTATTCGTGGTTGCCTTTTATGATCCGTGAACGGTTTACAAGTTCCTTAAAAACTTGTTGGCGGCTCCCTACTTTATTTGTCCCTAATCGTAATGTCAATTCCCACTTCCTATGAGTGCCAAGCATATTCACCACATGCTTTTAACGTAGGCGCACTTCAAACGACGCCTACAATTTGGCGACTCCACTGGGGAGGATTCTTAATTATTTATCGATTTGAGTGATCGATATTTAATTAAGATGAGTGGATGAGACTTGAAAGATTCTTGAAAAAATATTCCTGTGATTAATTTGGCATTTTTGCATTTGCATAGACGTTTTAACGTCGCATTTAGGTCTGTCCCGTAGGAAAAATTGGATAACTTGGTTGCGCGCGAAGGAAAACAGGGCACCAGTCAGATCTTCTGACTGCCGTGCCACGGCAGAATCTGCCGTGTCACGGTACAGTGCACCGTCTGACGGTGCACAGTACCGTGACACGGGAATTGTTGTCGTGTCACGGTACAGTGCACCGTCTGACGGTGCACAGTACCGTGACACGAGAATTTTGCCGTGTCACGGCAGTCCTAAAATAGTCCGGTGGCTTATTTTCTTTCCTCACAGTCGACTTCCTTCGATTTTTCTGAAAAAACGTATGTGTTCTACATGCGTCTTAGCCCCGGGGGATTTAAGCTCTATCGACCCAAAAACGCTCATGGCAATAAGGGTTCATCCGAGTTATTAAATCCACCCAAACCATGGAGTCGAGTTCGATTTCATCACGAACTCACGGAGCCGCCCGTTGGCATACACCCTCAAGGGAGGCTGCCTTGCTAACGCGTCCAAACTCTTAACCATGGTACCCTATTGACACCAAATAAACTTGACCATAGTCGAACATAGAACTTGACCTTAGGTTGCGAACTATTCTTTGCATCATTGTGCCTATATGTTTTATGTTTGGTCGTTTTGATCCTAACCTTAACGATCTTTCTTTGTCTATGGTGGATTATTTTATGACTAACGATTGCCAATGGACCGTACTCACTTAGTAATTAGCAAAAAAAAAAAAAAAAAAAAAAAATTGCCGTGTCACGGTACAGTGCACCGTCTGACGGTGTGTTGTACCGTGGCACGGGAAAGTTCACCGTGTCAGGCAATTTCCACCGTGACACGGTGGATTTTCCAAAAAAAAAAAAAAAAAAGTTTGCCTCGCCATGGATTTTCCAAAAAAAAAAAAAAAAAGAAAGCGTCAGTCAAGTCTTCCGTGTTAATTTGGTCCTCGCGTCAGTCATTTTGGTTATTGTTCACATGTCTAGCCATACGATCATACCACGAGTCTTATAACATCACTTAGTCACTCACGAGTCAAGTATAGTCCACACACTTTCTTTATGTTCCGACTCGAGTCGTGCACCAAGTCGTTTATGATCGTATATTAGGTTCATGCACCCTTTTTTCGTCATAATACAAAATGAGTGGAGTTTTCTCACTTGTTTTCAAATGTCTATTTTTTTCCTTCCTTTCCTATCTTGAGCAATGAGTCAAACAATTAAGTGAATTATTTTATTTCACAGTACTTGGTCAAGGAACAGGGATAGATCAATACGGTTCGAGCCATTACCGCAACAATCTCTCAGATCTAATAGGCGTTCAAAGAGAACTTTGTCATCTCCGTTACTCATCACCTTTCAATGGCCACTAAAGAAGACATTGAGAACATCAACAAATCCATTGAGGCACTGTCTTCCATGATGCAAACCCTTACCACTAGGGTCACTACCATGGAACAAAACAAGGTCACTGTTTCCACCCTTGACAAACTGAAGGAAGAAATGAGTAAGATCTCTGAGGATTTCACTTATGTGGAACGGCCTCCCACTCCTTTGGATGTGAAGGATAGACTCCTTGAAAAGTTCTCCTCTACTGATATTCCAAAGTTCAAGCCTACTGACAATCCAATATTCCATTTGAAGGCGTTCTCTGCAACCATGGCTCTTAAGGGATTGGACGTAACACTCTTCCCTACGGTGTTCCCTCTTTCCTTAGAACATGCTTGCCAACAATGGTTTTATTCCTTAGATGCCAAGCGTACTGCGACTTGGCAAGATGTCACCGAAAGTTTCATGAATCGTTACAAGTGTAACATTCAAACTAAAACTTCTGAACGTGAACTCTCCATTCTCAAACAGAAAGAGAATGAAGGCTTCACCGCTTATCTGAACAGGTGGAGTGAAACGGCTTCACTCTTGGTAGATCCTCCCAAAGAAAGAGAGATGGTTCGCCTCTTTATTCAAAATCTGACTCACAAGTATAGGGAACATCTCAAATTTCTTCCACTGAACACTTTCAAAGCTGTATACGACATCGGCATCAATATCGAGGATGAGCTAATAAAGACTGCTGGTAGTAACAATAATAACACTTGGAAAAACAAGAAGAACGACCATCCTTCTTCTTCGTCTTCTAAGCACGAAAATACTACCAACAATATAAGCCAAGTTGATCTCAATGAAGTGTTAGCTCTTGATACTCCATTGCCCAAGAAGAAAAGAACTTACACTCCTTTAGGAATGACTTATGATGCGGCCTTTGATCGCCTTTACAGTTAAGGCTTGATCACACCTATTGGGCCATTTCCAGAGCCAAAACCTGAAGAAAGGAGCGCCAAATGCAATCCCAATGCCCATTGCAAATACCATCAAGGAAGAGGCCACACAACGGAGCAATGTTGGAATTTGAAGGACGTCATTCAAGACTTGATGGATGCAAATAAACTTCATGTCCCTCCAGGAGGCAAGAAGTAATAAATACAAGGCACACAGATCCTTCGTGCAAGATTTCATGCTTTTTTTTATTCTTTTGTTTCAACCCTCTCCCCCAATAAGTCTAGCATAGGTTCCCGTTATCCAAGTGTACTGTCTATGTGTCATATTTCTTACCTTTTCCATCAATGAGAATTCCTTTCCTTTGCAATCGATCATCGAATTCATTTGCAAAATAAAAAAAAAAACCAATTACCGAACTAAACCCAAGGTACACCAATGACTTGAGGCACCTTTGCAACCATGTCATTCCCTGTTAACCGTTCAATCACATTCCATTTCTTCATCAACCATTTTGAGCCTCGTCTAACGTTTGGCCTTCATTTCTTCAACCCACATTCACTTAACCCTGGGATTGGAAGATGTGTAATTGTATAACATTCAAAAAGCAAGTAAAAAAAAAAGTAGCAAAGCAAAAATAAAACAATGTCTAAAGGCAAGTGTTCCAATGTCTTTGATATGAACACGTCTCAAATTGCGTCTCTCATCGAGTGCTCGGTATCGTGCCTGAGAAACATGAATGCTAAGTGAGTGATGGACTGCATGATCTGAGATTACCTACATTGATTCAAAAGAATGAAAAAAAAAAGTTCAAAGAAAAAAAAAAATGTGTTGAAAATAAACTCGCAAAATTCAAAATTTTCAAATTCAAAATTACACATCTTGGGGATTCTCTCGGGTCTTGATCCTTTTACCCCTTTCTTCCTTAAACCATCAACTTAACCACATTAAAACCCTTGAAAGACCTCTTTGAGGTGTACATACACTTGTGCAAAGTTCGGTTAGAGCTACGTTGGCCTGATTCCTAACGGATACGTAGGCAACCTCATATCGAGGTGCGGCCACATTCACATTCATATTCACATTTATATTCATATCTATGCATGATTGAGTCAAAGAATATCCAATGCTTATCCCTACCCATTTAGAGCTAGACTTGGGGGCTTGAACCCAAATCACATTAGCTTACCCAGCCTGAAGAGTCATCATCTTTAACTCTTCTCACATCTCTTTCCATCGCTATAACCCTTGCAGCCAGCCTTAGTATCACATTCACACACTTCACTCACACATCAATATCCATATCAATCATCCTTCCCTTTAAGAGCCCTTTATCATGAAATCTTGTTTCAACACTGTGCATGCTTCATCATATTTAAAGACAACATTCAGTAGAAGAAACATTGCATACTTGCTTAGCTTCCTGACCTAAGCAATGTTCATTGTTTCTCATAATGTTCTAAGAAACATTTATATATCAATGATTTTTAATCATACAAAGCATATCGTGCTTAGCTCCTTGACCTAAGCAACGTTCATTATGCAATAATCACTATACGTGCTTAGCTTCCAGACCTAAGTGACGTTCAAAATCTCTTGTTTACACCATATATGATGCTTAGCTCCATGACTTAAGTTCATTCATCTATTGTGTCACATGATGTAATTTTCCTTAGCCTCCTGGCCTAAGAACATGCATCATGCATACATTATTTTCAGGACAAACAATTAAATCCATACGATTCATTTCGTCTTGCTCAAGGAGGAAGTTCAAAACTTCTTTCCTTTTTCATTATTTTATTTTGGGGAAGTTCAAAAACTTTTTCCAAGTTTTCATGGAAGGAAGTTCGAAAATAAAAGTTCAGTTTTCACATCTTTCTTTTTCGGGAGAAAGTCGGTACCCTCCACTCATGACAAAAATTGACGGAAAATTTTTGCTTTTGCATCTTCTTTTGCTTGTGTCTGCACACACACATATACACACTCATACACTCACAAGTCATACACATGTCATGTCACATCAAGTCAAACTTGGTCAAGTTAGTGGTCAAGTCAATCACAGTATATACGAGTCCATTGGCAAATTTATTTTTGCAGGTCTCATCTACAGCCCACGTCCGGGGACAAGCGGACCATCTACAACCCACGTCCGGGGACAAGCGGACCATCTACAGCCCACGTCCGGGGACAAGCGGACCACCATCATTTCATGACGCAAGGTTCTCGATACACAGAGACTTGCAATCTCATCATCTTTTGACTTTCCTCAAGCATGGAAAGTATTATCTGGTGGATTTTTCTTCAAGTATAGAAAACCGCCAAATCGGCTTTCCTCAAGCATGGAAGGCATTATCGGTGGAATTCTTCAAGCATAGAATGACACCATATTCATCAGTCGGCTTTCCTCAGGCTTGGAAAGCGTTATCGGTGGATTTTTCTTCAAGTATAGAAAACCGCCAAGTCGACTTTCCTCAAGCTTGGAAAGCGTTATCGGTGGATTTTTCTTCAAGTATAGAAAACCGCCAAGTCGGCTTTCCTCAAGCATGGAAAGCATCATCGATGGATTTCTTCAAGCATAGAATGACACCAAATTCATACGTCGACTTTCCTCAAGCATGGAAAGTATTATCCGGTAGGTTTCTTCAGGCTTAGAAAACTATGAAACTCCTCAGTCGGCTTTCCTCAGGCTTGGAAAGCGTTATCGGTGGATTTTTCTTCAAGTATAGAAAACCGCCAAGTCGACTTTCCTCAAGCTTGGAAAGCGTTATCGGTGGATCTTTCTTCAAGTATAGAAAACCGTCAAGTCGGCTTTCCTCAAGCATGGAAAGCATCATCGGGGGATTTCTTCAAGCATAGAATGACACCAAATTCATACGTTGACTTTCCTCAACCATGGAAAGTATTATCCGGTAGGTTTCTTCAGGCTTAGAAAACTACCAAACTCCTCAGTCGGCTTTCCTCAGGCATGGAAAGCGTTTCAACAGACGTCATCCGGTGGATTTCTTCAAGCATAGGAAGCTACCAAGCTCATTTGCCACCAATACACTGGTGTTAGATAAGCATTCTATCCCTTTACTCTTTTATCTGTAGAACTAACATTTTTCTGCAGGTATCGGCATGATTTAGGATCGTAGAACGTCTTAAATCATTCTCCGTCCCTATCGGCTACTTTGACTATCATTTTCGAAACTGACGTTTCTACAAACTCAGTCAAAGTGGGGGCTTCTGTAGACACCTAAAAATGTCTCCCCAAAACAAAACCCGTTGATGAACACCTTTCACCGCCATTATTGGTCAAATTGAGTATTTAATCTTTGGAGTGCTTAAATCCATGTTCAATCCAATATATTTCATGAACCAATCCAATTTCTAGCTCATTTTCCTAAACCATAACCTATTTTCCACTTTTCGTGTCCACTGAGAGAAACTGATTTTATGGCTATAAAATTTTGATCCAATTATTATTTTTTTGGATAGGCCTTTAAATAAGCTTTCCAACCATATATCATAAGCCCAATTCCGAGCTATAACGAAAAAGATGTGAGCAAAACATTAAACTCGGCCCAAAACCGACACCCTTCTACTAAAACGGCCATATATTAAAATTTACAAATTATTTTGACCTTATTCCAATATGGTTGGAAAGTAGACTTAATAAGCTTTCCAATTATATATTATAAGCTTTATTTCGAGTTACGGATCAAAAGTTATGATGATTTTAAAAACGCGTAAAAAACTGGAATTGCCGCGCAGCAGCTAAAATGCCGCGACGCGGCAAAATCTGACGTGGCACGGGAGAAATTCCCGTGACACGGTAATTTGGAGGGGATTTTCATGTTTTTTAGTGCTCCGTGACTTGGCATAAGTACCGTGACCCGGCGCCATATGCCGTGACACGGTGGATTTTGCCGCGTCACGACGTTTTCTGCCGTGTCACGGTGGGTTGCTGACGTGTCACGGTGCTTAAAACTTCCCCGCGTCACGGGGAACTGTGCCGCGACACGGGAATTACTGCCGTGTCACAGTAGGAATTCCCGTGTCACGTTGCCAGTGCTGTGACACAGGACAACTCCGTGTCTTTTCCGCGTAATCCCTTCACGCGTTTTTACTCCCGTAGGTCAAATATTTCCTGCGTCACTCTATTTTTCCCCGCGTCACGCTAATTTCCCCCGTGACACGGTAGAATCTGTCGTGTCGCGGTAGAATCTACCGTGTCGCGGTAGCCTTTTTTAGGGTTTTTATCTTTTTAGGGTTCCGTGTGTTCCCTCTGCTCATTTTCCCTATAAATACCCCCCTCCTTTCTGCAGTTTGGGGCACCAATAATCATTCTCTCTCACCTTACACCAAAAATCATTCCATTCTCCCTCTTTAAACTAATTTCTATCCTCCTTATTCTTTCATAACAATTCCCCTAAGCACTCCAAGGAGTATATACTTAACCCGAGGTTCCGTCCTTAAACCAAGGCGTGAAAGATACAAATAACTGAGGGTTTGGACCAAATCAAATCTAATATTTATTTAATTTAATTTCCATTTACTTTATATTTTTATTGAAGTTACTAACAGTTTATTCATGATGTAGCAATTTAAAGGAACGCGCGGAATGTGAGTAATTAATTAATTTAATTACTCTTGTTTTATTTTCTTATTGCTAGTATCATGATTAGGTTATTTCATATTTAATTTGACTAACGCTATTATTGTCAAATTGCTTCCAATATTAATGTTTATTCTGTTATATTTTTTTATGATCACCATATTGCATGTTTAAAGGGAATATGTAATTGAAAATCACGCCTAATAAGATAATTTGGACAACCGGTTTAGGATCCTTTTTAATCTTGTTGTTTAATCAAGTGATCACCAATATTTTAGAATTATGTTGCATTAATATTAAACCAATTTAGCTTAATAATAGTTTGGAGCAAATTGAATATTTTGTTTGTATGCCTTTGAGATCACAGGAATGCTTTTCAATATAAGAATCGAGTAGAGGCCAATACGGGCGAATGTGACTCCATGACTCACTTCGTACCATCATCCCCGATCCTCCTTTCGTGGTTCCGAACCATATGGAGTTAGTAATCTCATGGATTATGAATGGGGTGTAACCTTCACGGGTCAATCGTTGTTGCCTTCGTTGTCCCTTATTCGTGGTTGCCTTTTATGATCCGTGAACGGTTTACAAGTTCCTTAAAAACTTGTTGGCGGCTCCCTACTTTATTTGTCCCTAATCGTAATGTCAATTCCCACTTCCTATGAGTGCCAAGCATATTCACCACATGCTTTTAACGTAGGCGCACTTCGAGCGACGCCTACAGTCTAGGAGGTAGTCTTTGAGAGGTTCCATCCAGCCTCTTTCTTCCTTCCCTGTAGGGTCTGTTTGAATCTCGTAGACGTTCATAGATAATTCTTTCTCTATGGCTAGGGAAAGTACGTGTACTAGGGGAATGGCCCCAAATTCTTCAGGATTAATATTTGACCCCAATTTTGTCAGGGCGTCTACTTCAGTGTTTAAGTTTCTGGGTGTAGACACCCATTTGTGTCTCCCCAAAACAAAACCCAGTGATGAGTATCTTTCACGTCGAATCATGATCGAATGAAGTGAAAGTGTGGAAAGTCTAGTGTTGCGGATAATTTTAATTTCTTTTCTCTTCTCTCTGTTTTTGAAAACTTATTTTAAGAAAATAGCCAAACCAATTTGGTTGGTCCATGATATGGGTCCAATAGTAGTGTAGTTGGATGGGGCTTGACAAGAGCTTTCCAACGATATATTATAAGCCCAATTCCGATGAATATTGAGGAAGTTATGGCCAAATTACTGAACTGGGCCCGGTTTGAGCCTTATATGCGGCCCAATGATCTAGAGGAGGGCCTAATATAGATTTATCATTCCTAATGCAATTAGGAATGGTATTAGTCTTCTAGATTCTTCTAGAAGGTTCTTTTCATTCCTAATTCAATTAGCATTGATAAATTGACTTTTGTTGACTTTTCAGAGTTTTAATTAAAATCAAAGAGCATTTTTGAGGAAAAATACGATTTTATCCTCCTGTACGACAATTTTTATCTGATTTTAAGAAAACGCGAGAATTTCCAGATCAGCGCCAAACGCCAGCTGTAGCGCCTGACGCTACAATTAGCGCATGACGCTAGCATTGGCGCCTGGCGCTAATGTTGGCGTATGGCGCTAATGTTGGCGTCTGGCGCCAATAGCCAGCATTGGCGCTAATTCAATTTTATATGCGCCAGAACTCTGTTTTGATATTTTATCTTTTTGGCTGATTTTCTCTATAAATAACGTCGTAAAAACTCCGTTTTCATTCATCAACAGTCACCAATTTTCACCAATTTTTATTCACCAACATTCATCAACATTCACCTACAATCATCAATTCTCTCTCATTCTCTTCAATAATCATTTACCAACTCTCGTCAAGATTTTCTTGATTACTCTTTCTCTCTTTCCTTTTTCTAAACTAGCTTCTCTCAAATACAAAATTCCGCATTCATTAGATCTAGATACATCTAGCCATATTCGAAGTTGCCTTCGCCCTTTACGTGAAAGGTTTAATTTATGAGGGTTTGGTCCCAAATCTCTATTTTAATTATTTAATTTAATTGTTTTGTTTATTATTTTCCTTGAAGTTACTAACGCGTGTATTTTGTTATTAGAAAGAGGTACGAGGCATCAAAGTAAGTACTTTAATGGTTTTATTGATGTTATGATATAGAGTTCATGCTTAGGTTGTTATTATGATATTCCTAGTATCATGTCTAGGGTAGATTTAATGCTAAATATGATCGTTATGATGCCTTTTATTTTCTTCCTAATATTTATGATTGTTAGTATCATATTAGGGTTAAAGCTTTGATTTTTATTGTTAGTGACATGCTAGGGTTTGTTATTAATCTTGTTAGTATCATGCCTAGGATCTTTCTATTATTATACTTTAACATGAACATGTTTATTTTTTATGATGATAATTATTATGATTATATTTGTTATAATTATTGTTATGCTGATTATTATTATTATGTTGCTTGATAATATTTATTTTTATTGCTTGATCACACCTTTTATGCATGTTTAAAGGGAATTTGTACTTGTAATCACGCTTAATAAGATAATTAATAATCTTGTTTAGGGTTAATTTGATTATAATTCAAGTGATCGCCAATAATAGTTTATTTGTGCATTAATATTCAACCAACATAGATAAACAGGTTTAGGGTTAATCCTATTGCTTGTATGTTAATCAGAAAGCGCACATGAATACGATCAGAATAAAGTAGAGGCCTATTATTAAGGAAGGTTCAATCTCTTCTAGGTTGGATTTGTACCTTCATCCCCGAACCCTATTTGGTTCAAGACCTTATGGAGTTGACGATCTCTTGGATCGTTAAGGGGTGTAACCTTTACCTCGTGAACGGTTTACAAGTTCCTAAAAAAACTTGTTGGCGACTCTTTTGCTCTATCTTCTTTCCCTTTAGACGCCACCGTACTTTAGTGTATGATCACAGTGGGGTTCAAGCTAGGAGATTAACGCTTGAAATATTCCCTACACTGGGTACCTGGTTTATCTTGAATTCCTTAAATTCCTTAATGAGCTTCTTTGTGACCTCTAGGTAGGCTATCATCCTGACGTCCTTTGCTGCGTATTCCCCATTGATTTGGTTTACCATGAGTAAGGAATCTGAGATTACCTCTTGATGATGTTTCTTCATATCTCTTGTGACAGTTAACCCTGTGTTTAATGCTTCGTATTCGTCCTCATTGTTGGTTGCCTTGAAATTACTCCTTACTGCTTGCGCTATTTTATCTCCTTGTGGTGATGTCAACACCACTCCAAGGCCTACGCCGTGTATATTTGCTGCGCCATCTGTATGGAGTGTCCATTTCTGTGTACCTTTTGGCTCCTGTAAGGCCAATACCTCTTTTTGTGCTTCCACCTCAAGGGTCGGGCTGAAGTCAGCCATGAAATCTGCTAGGGCTTGTGACTTGATTGCGGTTTTGGGCTCGTATTGTATATCGTACCTGCTTAGCTGTAGGGCCCATTTCTCCATCCTTCATGACATTTCTAGCTTTCTCATGATGGCCTTGATGGGGTAGTTGGTTCGTACTCGTATAGAATTGCTTTTAAAGTATGGGCGTAGCTTTATTGAGGCAGTGACTAAGGCTAGAATGATTTTCTCTAAGGATGCGTACCTTATTTCTACACTGAGTAGAGTTTTGCTTACATAGTATATAGGAAATTGCTCTTTGTCTTCTTCTCTGGTGAGGACTGCGCTGATTGTCCCTTCTGATACTGCGAGGTACAATTGGAGTGGCTCCCCTTCTCTGGGTTTAGAGAGTATCAACGGGTTGGCCAAGTATTCCTTCAATTTCTGAAATGCTTCGTCGTGCTCTTGTTCCCATTTGAATTCCTTGTTCTTCTTCAAGACTTCGTAGAAGACTCTGTTTTGTCTGAGGATTTTGAGATGAACCTGTTCAGTGCTGCAATTTTTCCTATTAAGCTTTGTACGCCCTTCTTTGACTTCGGTCGTTCTAGGTCCAAGATGGCTTTGACTTGGTCCGGGATGGCTTCTATTCCTCTTTGTTTTACCATGTATCCCATGAATTTTCTTGACTGAACTCCGAATGTGCATTTTGTAGGATTTAGCTTCATGCCATACTATTTCAAGATGACGAAGGCTTCTTTGAGGTCTTTGACGTGATCAGCTGCCTTCTTGGATTTAACTACCATGTCATCTATGTAGACTTCCATTGTGTTCTCGATTTGCTCTTCGAAAACCTTGTTCACCAACCTTTGGTACATCGCTCCTGCGTTCTTCAATCCAAAAGGCATTACCTTATAGCAATAGATTCCTTGACTATTGATGAAAGCGGTTTTTTCTTGGTCATCTTTGTGCATAAGGATTTGGTTGTACCCACTGTATGCATCCATGAAGGATAACAGCTCGTGCCCTGCTGTTGCGTCTACCATGGCATCAATGTGAGGTAACGGGAAGGGGTCTTTTGGACAGGCCTTGTTGATGTCTATGAAATCAATACAGATCCACCATTTCCCGTTCTTCTTTTTTACCACCACTACGTTAGTAAGCCATTGTGGGTACTTTACCTCTCTAATCTTTCATGTCTTCAACAGATTTTGGATTTCTTCATTGATGATCTTGTTCCTTTCTGGCGCAAATTTTCTTCTTTTCTGCTTTACCGACGTATGCATTGGGTCTATGATTGATCACATATAGGGAGATGTCTTTCATGTCTTCGTGAGTCCAAGCGAATGCATCTTTCTCTTCTTCTAAGAATTCATAAATTTGTTGACAAGATCTGAGTTCAACTCTGATCCTATTTTGACCTTCTGATCTGGATGGTTAGGGTTCAACTGGACTTCTATGGCTTCTTGTTTTTCTGCTATACTCAGCTTCTCTTGGCCCAGCTGACCCTCTGATTGCTATGCTGAACTCTTCTCTGCAGATGTTGCTTTTAGGGCGATCTTGTAGCATTCCTTAGCTTCCTTAGGGTCCCCTTTGATTTCCTGAATACCCCATCTGGTAGGGAATTTAATGACTTGATGATATGTGGAGGGGATGGCTTTTATCTCATGTATCCATGGTTTGCCAAGAATCATATTGTATGATGATAGAGTGTCGATCTCTAGGAATTTGACTTGTAAGTTGACCTCTTTTGCATAAGTGGCTAATGTGATCTTTCCACTTGTCTTCTTGGTTTCCCCACTAAACCCTACTATCATTGTTGACTTGTTGATGATTTTATTCTCATCGATGTTCATATGTTTCAAGGTATCAAGCATGATGATGTTTGCCGAGCTTCCATTGTCAACAAGGATTCGCTTGATCATACAATTTCCAACTGGGAGCGAGATTACTAGGCCGTCATGATGGCCTTCCACTGCGTCGCTTTTTCAAACATGATGGGGATATCCATTTTTTACCTTTCCCTTCTGTCGGATTGATCCTTATAGCTTTCTTTTGCATGCCGCTTTGCTGCTGAGTATGTTAAGTCGCACACTTCTGATCCTCCTGATATGAAGCAGATGGTTTTAACAATTGGGGGAGGAAGTGGGGGGGGGGGGCACCTTGCTTGGATTCTTTTTCTCTTCATGGAGCTTTGGATTTGTCTGATAGGAGTTCCTTGAGATACCCTTTCTTCAACAGGTAAGCAACCTCCTTCCTGAGCGCAACGCATTCATCGGTTGTATGACCAATATCCGAATGGAAGTCGCACCATCTTGACGGATCCTTCTTCTCTCCAGGCCTGTCACTCTTTCTAGGCCACTGCACGGTATCTCCCATCTTATTCAAGGTCCTAATTACTCCTGCAGGGTTAACATTGAAACAATATTCATGTAATTTAGGTGGTTGTTCAGGATCTTCCCTCCAATCTGAGAATTCTTCCTCGACAGCATTGACTGATCCTTCATCAAAGCGGGAACGCTGATACGGCTTGAATCGATGATATCTCCAGGGAAATTTGTTGCTCCTTCTTGACTGGCGATCTGGTTTGGGAGTTTTTCTTGCATAGACGTCCTCTTCAAATCTGACTTGCGCCATAGCTTTAGCTTGCACATCATCGAAGGTCGTAAAGGGATACTTGGTTAACTCTTTGTAAAGCTCACTATGGTTTAGCAACCCTCTCCTGGATGCTTCGATTGTTGTAGGAACATCGCATTTATGTGTCCCGATTTTCTCCCTGTTGAACCTGTTAAGATAGTCCCTCAAGGATTCTCCGTGTCTTTGCACAACACGGTACAGATCTAAGGGCTGCTTCTCGATTATTCTACTGCTAGCAAATTGAATCTTGAATAGATTCACCATTCCTGCAAAAGATTGAATTGTCCCATTATTTAAATTAATGAACCAAGTTAGGGCTGAACCTGATAACGTGGCTCCAAAGCCTTTGCACATGATGGCTTCTCTGATATCTCTAGGGATTGAGCTCATCATCATATTTTGCTTGTGCAGGGACACGTGCTCATCAGGGTCCGTTGTTCTGTCATACATGGCCATGTTGGGCGTGCTGAACCTCTTTGGCACTTCTACCATGGCGATCTCTTCTGAGAAAGGAGACTCTATATAGCCATTCGATGGTTCTTCTTCCATGGGCTTTGGCACTTCAGGGATTTTGGCGATCTTGGCCTCAAATGCTTTGAGGTACTCCTTAACCACCTTCTCTATTTTTTCCTGCTCAGTTCCTTCCTGCTTGTCCTTCTTGAGAGTTCCTGCATCCAGAAAATTTAGTTCCAATGGAGTTTCCCTGCTGTTAGATCCTTTTTCCCTATTAGGGGTGTGGAAGGTTCCAGACATATCAAGCTGCATGGCTATACTTTTGGTACTTTTTCTGGTGTTAACGGTTTTGGATTCAACTGATTGAATTTAGCTACGAAGGGCTTCATTTTGTTTGGTTAAACTAGTGAGTTTGGCTTCGGTTTGAACCTCTTGGGCCAACAATGTTTCGATTTGGCTTTTCTGTTGGTCTAAGGTTTATCGGAATGCGTTCATTCCCTCATTGATTTCAGCAATAATGAAGGGTACCGGTTGTCTAGTCATGGTGATTGTCTTTGTTTTTTGCGAGTTGGTAGGTTAATTGATTAGCAGCCCCACGGTGGGCGCCAAATTGTTTAGGCAAATCTCAGTTACGACATCCAAGAATTTGCTAGGATTTGAGGGGTAATAACAACCAATCCACAAATATTGAACAAAGCAACCAATTCAAGAACAATAATAAGGCAATAGACAATTAATAAATAAGCAATAAGCATGTGAATAAGACTAAAGAAATAGGATTAGAGACACAATACTGAGTAAGGACGAGCTTCCTCATTTAGCAGGTACATAGATCCGTAGCCATGAGCAAAATAATCAGTTTATATTGAAATGTGAGTCAATGTGTGTGTGTTACAATGTCTGACTTTGCTATTTATACCTAGGAACTACTAGGGTTACAAAGATATCGAATATATTTGTACATGGAAGATCTTTATTGATTTTATCTTGTTTCCTTGTTCAATAGGTATATTCTTGGCAAGTATCATCATGATTGATATTCTCTATCCCTCTTTCCTTGCTTGTTCCAATCAAGTCGTTTTGCTTGATTTGTTGTGCCTCTTGATCATGAAGTGGTGCCCTAGATATATTGGGTCGTATACTGATACGGGCCCAACAATAAGAAAACTTTTGTAATAATTTATCTTGTCTTAACATTTACATTCTTCCCTATATCTTTAATATTTTAATTCTTCAACATTTTTAATCAATTGTATTCATTTCCTATTCAATTTACATACTAGTCATTCTTTTCTTCCCACACTCCTTAAGTTTCATTAATTAATTAATAGAAATTCAATCACTTTATAATTACAACATTTTTTCAAAAGTATTCATTGAGTTTATTCCAATGGACTAAAAATTGTTAACGTTTTTTCTTTTCCAATTTTTTTATATAGCCCGTATACAGCACGAGCCAAATGGCTTGATTACATATTAATAATGCGGTAATATTGTTTTACGGAATTTAGTGATGTTGTTGATTAGGTTAAATAAACCTTCACGCCATAATGTATAAAAAACACTTAATTGAAAAGAAAAAAAAATCAAAATCATATAACCATAAAATATTTATTACACTACAACCCATGACAACTCACGAGCTTAACAGTTTTAGTACATTAACCGTACCAATAATCACCGAAGTACTTTTCAAGTAGGTGAATTGCTATATTTGCTACCGTACTAGCACTGTCAAAACGGTTTGACAGTTCGGGTTTGGTTCGGTTTGAAATCGGTTCGGTATTAAATCGGGTCGGTTTGAAATCGGTTTAATTTAAATGTATCGCGGGTCGGTTTCAGTTCGTTTTAAATAGTTATCGGTTCGATTCGGTTTCGGTTTATTCTTGAGCGGTTTTAATTCGGTTCGGGTTGTAAACGGTTCGGGAAGTAAACGGTTCGGTATAGCCGGGTTGCGGTTTGTTAATGGTTCGGTGTAAACGGTTTTTATACCGGTTCAAACAGTTTCGGGTTGGAAACGGTTTCGAGTTAGAAACGGTTCGGTTCTTTTTCGGTTTAGTTTTATTTTGGTTCGGTTTGTTGACGGGTTCGCCTTTTATACGATTTAACGTTATTCGGATCAGTTCCATTTCACGTTTACTAAATTATGGTTCAAAATGGTTTTTTATTTCAAAAGGTCGGTTTTTAATCGGGTCATTTGGATTCGGACAGTTAAACAATTTTGGTTTGAAATTTCATAGTACCTGCTAACTAACCTTTTGCTCGTTAGCAAGTTTTATATCAAGCCGAGACTTCATCACTTCATATTTAGGCATTAGGCATTAGGCATTATATTATATACAAATTCTCATCGATTTTAAAAATACATATCATGTTATTTTCAAGTTTAGTCATACTGATGTTACTGGTTTATTACGAAGTAACGTAGATTATAAAAGTTTAGTGTATTAATGAATTATTATTGTTTTACTATCACATTGTTAGCTGCTTCTTATTCAATCATCTAATTGATGTGTATGTCATAATCATGATTTGATGAGTTATTGTGAGATCGAAATTACAGTTTGATTTATAGACAGTTCGATTTATTAACGGTTCGGTGCAAACGGGTTGCAGTTTGTTAACGGTTCGGTGTAAACGGTTTTTACCTCGGTTCAAACGGTTCGGTTCTTTTTCGGTTCGGTTTGATTTCAGTTCGGTTTAAAACTGGTTCGGTTTGTTAACGGGTTCGGCGCTTATACGGTTTGACATTATTCGGATCGGTTCGGTTTCGATTTTACTTAAATACGGTCCGGGTCGGTTTTCGGTTTTACAAAATCGGTTTTTAATCGGTTCGGTTCTCATTTGGGTCGGTTGGTTTCGGACAGTTAAACGGTTTCGGTTTGAAATTTGATAGCACTATACCGTACCTATCCACAAATTAGGTGAGATCGTTTTCAATCATAACTCTATACAAGTTGTAGCGTTTACTTGTCAAACAGTAAAATTGAAATCAAAGGTGGCAATGTAACGTACACATAATATCCGCGTACTTAGTTTATGTTATAACAACTAGATTTACATAATTGTACAAATTAAATTGATTGCCTTACTCAAATTTATCATCGTTATTCAATTTTGGTTCACCCTCTTCTATAAGCTACCACTATTTATTACTATAATACTGCTAACCTACTTTGGGACCCTCATTCTTTCATATATTGCCTATAAATACATGTGCAACATTTTGTGTTTGTATTCCAAAACTAAAGAAGAGTTAAGTCTTCACAAATAGTAGTACAAGTTGATTAGCTTGTTTCCTAGAGAAGTACTTGAAAATGGCCTATTCAAAGGCTTTGCTGCTTGCCCTTATTGCTGTGACTCTAGTCATATGCTCAGCTCGTCAATTGGCTGAATCATCAACCACTGAGGAACCACGTGAGTTTCTATTGCCTTCTAAATTCTATTTTACGAGTTTAAGTCAGCTTGTGACGAATTTAATATCCAACTAGACTACCTAAAATATCATTATGCGTTCTTTTTTTTTTTTTTTTTTTTTTTTAACATTTTTTAACATAATTTTGAAATTAAAAGTACACATTGCATGCACTTTGATCTTTATTGCATACGCAAGCAGACAAGCATAATCTTGTTTAGATAATTAATAAGAGCTTTGGGACATGCATATCTAAAGCACGTCATTCATATACTTTTTTCTAAATAAACTTTATATCTTTCTAATTTTCTAATGAGCGGATTGGATCGCTGGTCTTATTCACTTATTCACTTTTTTTCTTTTTCTTTTTTATTTTTGTAAAGATTTGTAGTGTTTTAAATTTAACAGCAAAGAATGTCAGTGTACTAATAAAGTAATGCATATATTTCTTATTTTGCAGAGTCTGTAGAGGAGTCTAAGTATGGACACTACGGTGGCGGCCACTTTGGAGGACATGGTGGCAGCCACTATGGTGGAGGCCATGGTGGACACGGCGGTCATTACCCACCTAAAGAAGAGGAGTCCGTGGAGGAGTCTAAGTATGGACACTACGGACATGGTGGCGGATATGGCCATGGTGGCGGTTATGGACATGGTGGGGGTTATGGACATGGTGGCGGTTATGGTCAAGGTGGGGGTTATGGACATGGAGGTGGATATGGCCAAGGTGGAGGTTACGGACATGGTGGTGGATATGGCCAAGGTGGTGGTTATGGACACGGTGGAGGATACGGACACGGTGGACATGGTGGTCACTATCCCCCAAAGGTGACAAAAACTTCCGTAGAACAAAAGGGTAACTAATGAGTGATGGCTATAAAATGTGCCGAGTGTTAATATTTTATGATATGTTAATAATGTATTGATCAAAGAGTTGGGTATTATCATGAGTTCTTCTTATTATCAAAGAGTTCTTCTTATATGTTGGTCATGTACTAACTATCCTTTTCATATACCCCTTGTAATTTTCAAATTATGCGATGTTAAAATAATAAAATTGGAATTGGTTTTTGATGTTACATGTTATCTTTTACCAACATGACTAATTTTGCTAAATTATTTACCAAAAACTAGCTAAGTTATACATTTGGAATGAAATAATCTACTTTTTATTTTTCCTTGAACCGTTTGGTTCACTTTACAATTTATATATATATATATATATATATATATATATATATATATATATATATATATATATATATATATATATATATATATATATATATATACTTCCTCCGTTCGATTAATATTGCAATAATGGACTTTTTGCACTATTTATCACTCTTGTTTGACCATATAATATGAGTTATACGTTAAGCAAAATATAGTCAAGTGGGATCTTGTTGGATTCGTCTCATAAAATACTTTCACAATATCAACTTTTTATAATTTTTACTCTTACACAATTATAGATATTTAGCATGTAAAATGTGTTTCGAAATGCGTAATTTCCTCCTTGTTGCAATATACTTATATACTTGTTGGAAATTCTATTAACATAGTTTAAATATCCCATTAATTAAGACATAACATTCAACATAATATATTATTCGTTATTATCAGCATATTTAAAGTGCACATGATCAATAAAATCTCAATACAAAGGCTCTTCATATTCAATTTCAAAGTCTGACTCAAGAACTTGAATACTATAATCTAGTCGTTTTTTTTTTGGGTGTGAGTGATCGAAATTATGGTTTTTGCAACTGTCTACCTACTTGGCTCCTTTGTATATTTTTTGTTTTTTATGAAAGTACTCCATTTTTTTTTTTTTTCAAGTGCACACCCACACAACTAGTTTTTATTATTACTCAAACAAAAGTCAGAAGCAACGAGATCTGCCATCACACTTGGACAACCCCCAACCCACACTCTCGTCGAAATTCAAGCAGAGTGAGGTGAACCGTACCATAGCATGAGCTACACAACTTGCATCTCTAAAAACATGTCTTAAAGTAATAATACTCTTAAAGAAACTAGAAATAGAGACTGCTCCGCAGAGGCGGAGCTAGCTATGGTTCTTGTAAGGCAGTGCCCTACCAGATTAAAAAAAATAAAAGGTTAAATAAAATATAAAGTGCTTAATTGTATCTTACCTTATCTACAGCCTAGTGGTGACAGCATTAGTTTTTCTATCAAAATGTCATGGGTTCAAGTCTCTTTTCCAGCATTTTTTCTTATTTTAAAAAAAAAATTTGGTTAATTTGTGCTTAATTTTCTATTTATCCAATACAAAAATACCATAAAAGTTACTTATATCACATTAAACAAGATTACTTTTCCATTAAGATGATGGAATTCATGAAGTAATACCATTTCAAACTTGAAGATTGGTCTAGTTTAATTGCACTCGTACTTTTTTTTTCTAATATTTTTATTAAATAAGGCAGTCAACGCACGCGTTGCGCGCGGAATGGCTAGCCTTTGCAACTTAATTTTACTTGTCTTGGGTTTGCACTTCACATGGAGGAATAAAAGACCTGCAAAGGAATATACTACCTCTGGTTCAATTTACTGGCAACAAAAGAATATTTTATGTCTCACAAATAATACCCCTTTGTTGCGAGTACATTGAACCGGAGATAGTATTTCTATTGCTTAGGCATTGTTTGTTTGTAGTCGTGCTAAGTTGAATGTTTGTAGTCGTGCTAAGTTGAATGTTATGTGTGAAATATCTCGTATATTGAAAAAAATCTTTATTTTACTATTTGTATATGGTGATTCTTTTAATTGAAATACTATGTAGAGTCACTGTAGAATATAATTCTTAGGTTTTTCAATGATAATGCAGAAAAGGAACAAATGTTAGAATTGTTGTTTATTTATTTTCGCAGTGTTGATATTAGCATTACTTAATTGTGGTGGTACAATACGAAATAGAGAAATAATCATCAATGATGAAACCGAAACGACCAATTCCTAATCCACCACAGAGGCTAACAATATTAAACAACTGCTATATATTGGTATTGTCATTTTTTTTTTGCCACAATTTGATTTGGGAATTTTGGGAAGGTGGTGAACAAAGATGTGGAATTTAGTACTTGGAAATGGCAATGATAGTGTGGAGAGAGAAAGTTAAAAGCTTTAAAAAGATGGAGCCATGGAGAGGAGGAGAGAAAGCTCAAATGTATAAGGAAAATGTAGACGGGTAAGAACAATTTGAAGTTGCACTGTTGGAGTACAAAATTACAAATAAGGGTACAAAGGTAAAATACATTTTGAAGGGTAAATAGGGGTACAAAGGTAAAATAACATTTTGAAGGGTATAAAAGTCCGTGCACTATTCATAAGAACAAATTTCTACTATTTATAACGTAGGGACATATGCACACTCGAATCATTAGTTGTAAGTTGCTATTTTTAATCACGCTATTTGACACAAAGAATGTATTTAGTGATTCCAAACTCATACATATGATGAATATATGTTTTTTAAATGGGTCATTGCTGAAAGCTTAGACTAGGTCGGTGTAAAATTTGATGGATTTTAGAATACTCTCTAATTAAGATTTAACAAATATGATTGTTAAATAAATTTAAATTTTAATATTAAGAACATCCTTTCACTATTAATGTTAACGATAAGTAATCTATTATCTTAATTTTTTTAATGAAAAGTTTAAGGATACAATTTGTTTTATAAGACGATATGTAGATGGTGCGGTGCCGTACCATTGAAACAATCATGGTTCCGCCCCTACTACTCCGTATTTCTTTAACAATCATGCTTAGAAACCAACCATCTTAAATTTGTATGTACGTTGTATATGGCTTAAATTTTCCAACAATATAAAAATTGTAAAAAAAAAAATTATATAAAGTGAACCAAAGTGGTTCAAAGAAAATTAACAAATAGATGATTTGCTTCCAAGTCAATAATTTAGCTAATTTTGAAATTAAAATTTAAAATTAACCATTTTGATAAATATTTTGTCAAATTAGGCCCTGTTTGATTCACCTTAAAAAATAATATTAAATAAAAATGATTTCAGTTCAGTAAAAATAAGTTCAGTTCAGTAAAATTAATTTCAGTTCAGTAAAAATAATTTCAGTTCAGTAAAAATAAGTTCAGTTCAGTATAATTCAGTTTTCTTAAAGAAGTATTATAATAGAAAATCAGTAAAAATAATTTCAGTTCAATAAAATTAATTTAAGTTCAGTAAAAATAATTTCAGTTCAGTAAAATTAAGTTCAGTTCAATAAAAATAAGTTCAGTTCAGTAAAAATAATTTCAGTTCAGCAAAATTAAGGTGAATCAAACATGCCTTAGCCATTTTGATAAAATATATCCGGTTATTGTTTTGACATGTCAATTGTTATTATCGTACGATTTAGAGTACATATTGTCGTTCTTCGGGAAGAATTCGTTGACTTCCTCAACGATATATTATCATGTGTCCTTCAGTTGCGGATATATTTTGAGTATCAAAGGATATATTATGTTACCATATTTTGTGGCTAATAAATCTTTAGATAATCTTTTGATTGTTTCCTAATCCTACCATTGTAGGGTAAAGCCCCATTCTTTAGAGCTGCTCTGCTCTACTCTACTCAAATCAAATCTGCTCTGCTCTGCTCAAAAGAAATCTTTTCTGCTCTACTCTATTTTTAAATAATAATTAATAATAATAATAATTAATATTCAATAATAATAATTAATATTGTATTGATGATAATAATTTATTATTTTGAATAATTTTAATAATTATTAATATTAATAATAATTAATATTTCTTAATCATAATAATAATCATATAACTAATATATAAAGCTAAACTTTTAGCCAAGCGACAAGACAGCAACACTTGGCGTTCTAACTTTTCGCCAAGTGTTGCGCCATGTAGGATAAAGTTATAAAGAATTCAATTTGTAGGATAAAAAAGTTCGTTTAGAATTCTATTTTCAATCAAATTTGGATAGAATTTTAAGATAAAATGGTTAATTTAGAGTTTTATTTTCGATAAAGTACCAATATTTACAAATTGAATTATAATTTTATTCAAAAAATAATTACATTATAACTCTCATAAATTATCATATAAATTTATTTTTTGTATCATAATATTTTTTTGGAGCGAAGCAATTAGTTCAAAATGTACCACATCTATTATTTATAATATATTCTAATCAATTAAAATATTAATACTTCAAAATCTAATATAATTTTATTACTGTGTGTAAACCTACGCATCAATCGGTCGGATCACGAGTAATTTCGGACAGGGTCATTATTTCAGGTCACGGGTAAAGAAATGTTTTCACCAATATTATTATTATTAGTCATTACATGCCTACTACATAGTTTAAATTGTCACAAAATTAAAACATATAATTTCCTAACTAAATTTGTATCAATGATATGTTTTAAAATTTGGTATATAGATTAAAAATTAATCTTAAAATTCAATAAATAACCCGGGCATAACACGGGGTACAAAACTAGTTAATAATAATAGTTATCATTATTAATATTTAATAATTCAAACTATTAAGAATTAATATTTAATATTATTATGAATTAATAATTTCTAATAATTATAATAATTATTTCAAAAAAATAAAAAATAATAATAACAATTTCATTTATAAACATTTGATATTAGAATCACAATGTGTAGAAACATTTTATGTATGTGGGTATTGATTGTTAGTTCATTGAGTTAAATTATTTTTCAAATATTTCCATACAATTTAAGAATTAAAAAAAAGAGGTTGTTTTCAAGTAGTACTTTTTATATCATTATTATTTTTAGGGTTAAAAAATATATGATTAAGACAAATTTATAAGTAAAAACATTATTACTCGTTAAATCATTTTATTTTAAAATTTTTGTGAAATAAATATATGTAAACCGTTGTCTTTTATCTTTCTACTTTTAACATATGTTAAATATGGTATACATATATTTAAGTTTTCACTCACCTAAATAAATGGTATATGCACTTAATAATAGTAATAGTAATAGTACTAATAATAATAATAATAATAATAATAATAATAATAATAATAATAATAATAATAATAATAATAATAATAATAATAATAATAATAATAATAATAATAATAATAATGACAACAACATTAATTTTTATAACAATAATAATAGTATTAATAATAATAATAATAATAATAATAATAATAATAATAATAATAATAATAACAATAACAACAATAATAACAATAACAACAACATTAATAATAGTATTAATTATAATAATAATAATAATCATAATAATAATAATAATAATAATAATAATAATAATAATAATAATAATAATAATAATATTTTTAATAATAATAATAATAACATTAATAATAGTATTAATAATAATGTTGAAATCTGCCCTGCTCGGCTTGGCTCTGCTCTGCTCGGCTATGTTCTGCTATCCTAAAATTTGCTATGCTCTGCTGAAATTTAATCTGCTCTGCTCTGCTGACCCCTGCTCTGCTCTGCTGACCCCTGCTTTGCTCTGCCTAGAAGCTCAAAAGAATAGGGCATAAGTTCTTGTATTAGATATTGGTTACAAAGTCATGAATGAAGGCAAGCCAAACTATTCTATTCTCTCTTCTGTCTAATTTAGCATGGTACCAAGAGTAGGTTGATTTTTTTTTAATCATAAAATATGGTCAGGGATGATGATAAGTCTCCACCGCCACCCTCCAACAAAAATCAAACCAAACTCCCCTTTTTACCTTTGGTGGCAAGATCGTCACGGAGATTTTATCACTCCCACACGCCTAAAAGCCGACAATTATGATAATTGGGCTGCTGATATGGAGACTGCTTTGGAGGCTAGACGCAAGTTCGTGTTTTCAGATGGCACAATTAATCACGGCCCCTGTTCCACCGTGTGGTATGTCCGAATGGGTGGCTATTAATGCAATGTTGATTTCTTGGATATCTAATACTTTTGACCCAGAGGTACGTTCTTCACTTTCTAAATTTCGTGAGGCTAGATTGCTATGGGAACATCTTAGGAAACGGTATTCTCAAACTAATGGCCCTAGAATTCAACAATTAAAATCATCTCTTGCTAAATAAGAACAAACACATTTGATGGCTGTTTCAGTTTATTATGGAAAACTACATGCTTTGTGGCAAGAATTAGACCATCATGAACCTTTGATTGCATGTACTTGTTGCTCAAATTGTACGGCTGGGGTGTTACATGAAGCTCGCCGTGAACAAAATAAATTGCATGATTTTTTGATGGGATTGTTTACTGATTTTGATGCCTCTTTGCCCACCAATATTCTATCCTAAGACCCTTTACCGAGTCTTGATCGTGATTACCAGTTAGTTGTTCAAGAAGAAAGGGTTCGGTCTGCTAAAACAGAACACAAACAAAAGCCCACAAAGGCCCTTGGCTTCCCTGTTCGAACAGGGGTAGGCCATGGCCAAGCGTCAGGTTCTAGTCGTGAAGGATTAGGTTCCATATGTGCTAAATGCAAGAAAATTGGCCATGACACCGCCAATTGTTGGTCAAAAAAAGTATGCAATTATTGCAAGAAAAAGGGTCACATTGAAACCAAATGTTTCGAACTACATGGTTATCCCCCTAGTACGGGTGATTGGCAGTTAGGGTGAAAGGCCTCAAGTGGGCGTGGTCAAGGACAGATGCGTGTGTAGACATCTACTTTTGGCCTCCTGTCCCGACAGGAAGTTCAATAACGATAAATAAAACCATCTTCGTGTTGGATCAAAGTGAAGAATACTTATGGATAACTAGTTAAGCCACAAAACACAAAAGACTAGCCCAAGTTAAAGAAAAAGCCAAAATAAAGGTCCAATTAACTAAACCTGGTCGTAATTAGGCTTAAACCCGTGCTTAAACCCTAATAATGACGGATTTAGGAGCGCCTAGGTTAAATCTTAGTGTTGCCGCAGAAAAAGCCTAAACCTAATCAAACCCTAAACGTAATCATTCGCTATAAATACGAGCTTAGACCGAGGCTTAAACAGACAGAAATTAACCTAAAACTCTTGCGAAATAACTTGTGAACTTGTGCAACCTAGCCCCTCTTGTCCTAAACACTCACCCATTCGATATTTTGTTATTACGGTGGAGGTTCCCCAACAAGAAGGAGTCCATAAGTGTTCTAAACGGAGATCTAGCAAAGAGAAGTGGTAAATTCCCGAGCACTTAGTTAAATCACCTTTATTTTCTTGTTTAAAAGGACTTTAAGTAATTAATTAATGTTTCTTGATCACCTTTAAAATAATTAATTAATCAATTCCACATAGTATCTTGCGTTAAATAAAGATTAGAATTGAATTAAATAATTGTTGGTTGATCACTTAAGCCAAGGCGAATCTTGTTTATTTTCTTATTCGTTCACGAATTTGATTAAATAAGAATAACGACATCACGATTTAATTCCTACGTGAATTAATGCTTTTGAATAAAATCAACTAACATAGTTTTAGGTATCGCGTTGCATATATTGTTTGGTGATAAATTGTAAAAAAAGGAAGAGCTAGTAAAGGCCGCACTAGGACTAGGATAACGATTCCCCTCTAAAAGGAACGTTATCTTAGTACTCTCGCTCCCGAACTCATTTCTGGTTTATAGACCAATTTGGGCATGGTTAAACTTATGCTTTGTGCTAATTATTCCATGAACTCCACATGGAAGAAAGGCATGAACGAGGTTTATGAGTTTTTCCTTAAACTCATTGGTGACTCCTACTTGTTTCTTACAAAAAAGCATAATGATAGAATCAATTCTAATTCAAGGTCCCCCAAATAGTCAGGAATTCAAATCCCACTACACCCTAACAAGTGTAAAGTCCTAGGCTTTTAAGTGGCCAAGGGCATTTAAGGAGAGTACCCCTTACGATGGGATCACCCTCCTTACAGTGGCGACTCCACTGGGGACTTAGAGGTTACATGATTAATTTGTAGTTATGGTCCAAGGTTTCCAACACAAGGTTGCCTATGGGTTGTAACGAGAATTAACTTAGATAATCTCTAGTTAGAGAGCGAGACTTGAACGCATAATATCTTCCTTTTGCACAAGAGTAAAAACCAAACAAGCAACATTGCATTATGCATAAGCATAGCACACTTAAACCATTGGGGATTGGCTTATTGACTAGGGGTCGCCAACACTAGGCTTCTATCCCAAAATTAATAACAATCATCCCACCCATATCACCAACAAAATGTTGGGAGGGCGATGTCATGAGTCAACATGTTGAGTGATTGATTAATGCGTCGTTTCTTAAGATATGGTACCTTTGGACACCCAAGCCTTTTTTGACCTTAGAACGACATTGCGTGAATCTTGACTTATGTCATGCTTATGTGATTATGTGACTATGTGTAACGTATTAGGATAGTCTTTTTTTTTTATTTTTTATTTTTTTTTATTTTATTTTTTATCTTTTTAGTTTGGTTTAGGTTCCCAATTACGAAGTTTGTCTCTTCGTGATTTAGCGTCATATTCAAAGGATAGCATAAAAAAAAGGTAAAAAAATCGATTAAAAAAAACGATGATAAAAAAAACGCTCGAATTAAAAAAAATTCTACGAGCAGGTTGCGCGACCCCTCCCAGCGCAAGTGATTTCGTTGCGCACGACAGCTGCACGCAACTGAGTCACTTGCGCGCACTCACTGGACGAATCAATTTGGATTTTTCAAAAAACGAATTGACTCGTCCGAACAATATCTTCATTGAAGAATTGTTAAGGGCGATATTATCCATTTGAATATATTTTGCGTCTTTTTTCTTTTTTTTTTCTTCTTTTAACTAGCGTATCGATTTACTTATCCTTTCATACTCCTTTAGGGCCGGTTTTCAAGCTTGGGAAAGAGGACCCCCGGGCACTCGCATTTTACGTTTACCACCTAATGATCAACCCCTTTCAAACCACTTTTCTTCGACAACTAATCCTAGTCCAACAACAATGCCAACCATCAAAGAACTTCAACAAGAGATTCTTCATTTGAGAGAGGAAAAGGCTCAAGAGGCCGAGGAAAGAATTTTTAAGAAAATGGAAAATGCTGAAAAGAAAAAAGCTGAAATTAAACTTTAGCCTTACAAGAAAAGATGGAACAATTATCCATCAAAGAAAAGTCGTTGGAGAAGCTAGTTCTTCGTTCTACAATGGGGAACAAGTACTTTGAAACAGAAAAGTTTGCTCCTCCTCCAAGACTTGCTTTACCAGAAAACTTTGTAGCTACGGACTTCCAATATTTAAGGTGACCAATAATCCACAAAATCATTTAATGTGTTTTACTAGCACTATGGAACTAAAGGGAGTTGATCCTAAGCTTTATTCTTTGACTTTCCCTTTATCCCTAGACCCAACCGCGAGAGAGTGGTATTATGGGTTAGATAAAAAATTCAAAGCAACATGGGAAGATGTAGTTTCGGCTTTCATTACCCAATATGAGAGTAAAGTAGAGTTCAAGTCAACTTTACGTGAACTCGAGATGCTTAAGCAAGGTGACGATGAAGGTTTCCTTGCTTTCTATGGTAGATTGCGAGAAAAGGCGGCCCACCTTGCCCAAAGGCCTCCTGAACTCGAGTTAGTACAAAAATTCATTGACAATTTTCATGAAAAGTACAACAAACATCTACGTTACCTTGGTCTAGACACTTTTCAAAAGGTCTATTCTGTGGCTACAAGGATTGAAGATGATCTTGCTAAAGAAAAAGCGAAAAAACCTCATCATCATCATCAACCTAAGAATGACTACAAGAAGGGGAATGATAATGCATCATCCATATTGACGTATTTGTGACTTCCACGCAATACAATAACACAAATAGATATGATGATCCTAGAAAAAGATGGACAAAAGAAACAAAATTTAATCCATTTCCAGTAAGCTATAAAGAATTGCTAGAAAAATAGAATGAAAAAGGCTTACTTACGCCAATAGGGCCAACACCACCCACTCCACCAGAAAGGAGATTTCCTCAATGTAATGGTAGTGCTTATTGTGCTTATCATAGAGGCGTTGGACATGATACTGAACGTTGCTATGTTTTAAAGCATAAAATACAAGATTTAGTAGACGATGGGAGAACTCCCACGCCTAAACCTAACAATAATGTATCCCCCTTAGGGGTGTTTCACATCAATGAGGACCATATGGGAAGTGATACGTTCAATCCTTTGAACTATATCACACCTATAGGAGAACCTCTATCCACAATACTCATAGGGGCAACTAATAAAGTATGTGGACTATGGGACGACGACTTTCAAGACTTATATGTCTCTAAGTATGCCGCCGTCTCACCTCCATCTTGTTTACAAAATGAAACAAATGGAGCGCTTGATTGGGATCATTTCTTGGGGAAATCGCAAGAATTATCGAATCTCTCCTTGGATAAACAATGGCATCAAGCACAACTCATGGAACATCTTGAAATGGAGGCATATCCAAAGCCTCTAGAAGAAAGTTGGTTTGTAAGTTCTACAACTAACCCAAATGAGATAGATCATTTAACTCGTTCTAGACGAGTCTACCAAGCACCACCACCAATTAGATCTTCGACCACACATAATCAAACTCAAGGTCAAGTAAAAAATCCAATTCCACCTCCACTTGAGGTGGAAGATCCATTGGTCAAACAACTTCGCCAATCCAAGGCGAATGTTAGCATTTGGGAACTCTTAAATACTTCTAAGGAACATAGGAATTCTCTCATGAACGCTCTAACGGCTTTGTCTGTAAGCACGGACACAACCCCTCAGGATCTCGTTAGCTTGCTTACTAGCGAGAAATCCGACAAGTCAATCATTTTTACTAATGATGATTTACCTTCAAAAGACACTACCCACAACAATGAATTATACTTAACTGTGGGATGCAAGGGATATAACATCCCTCTGACTTTGGTAGACAATGGGTCGGCGGTAAACGTATGCCCATTGCGAACGGAAAAATACTTAGGCCGAAATCAAGAAAAAGACTTTCAATCAACAACACAAAGCATTAGGGCCTATGATAATTCGAGAAGATCGGTGTGTGGAACTGTTAAGCTACCAATTACCACAGGCCCAATTCAAAAGATGGTTGAATTCCATGTTATGGACATAAAACCTACATTCAACCTTTTACTTGGACGTCCTAGGATACATGAGCTTGGTGCAATACCATCCTCGCTTCATCAAATGATTAGGTTGAACTATCAAGGGCTTCCTATGACTATACATGCTTCTCCACTCAAAATAGCAATAAATGATCAATCACTCTTAGAAATAAAACATGATAATGATGAAGAGGACATGTGGGGATTTGCCGTGGATCCAATCTTCACAATTAAAATAGAAGAAGACTTTGAAGAACCATTCAAGCTTGATCCATATTCCACTCGGATAGTAAACAACATCATGCTCAAGAGTAGTTACTTTCCTGGGATGCCTTTGGGAATAGGAATGAAGAAATCACTCTTACTTCCTATCCCAAAGAAAAGCTTTTCCTTTGGATTGGGATATAAACCAACCAAAGAAGAATTGGAGTCTCAGGATGCAAAAAATAAAGCACGTAGAGACAATAATAAGAAAGGGATAATCACTTTACTCCCATCCTATCAACAAACCCTTAATGGGCAATTTATTAGGGAAGGAGAAGATTACCCATGCTACGTATTTCCGGAACCTTTAGTTTTGGAAGGAATCAAGAAGCCTGGATTTGAAATATTTCATGATTGCTACTTCTTGGATGACGATCTTAGTATCGTTAAATCAAAACACCCAACTCTAGGGTGCTATGATGGGCAAGAATTTAACTTGCTATTTGGACTAGAGCAAAATAATGTCGCAAAAATGACTAATCAAAACGCCATTCAAGATGAAGCTTTTGACCCAACCTCGTTGATCACCCTTTCCAACAAAACTTTTGAGCTTGGATGGAGGAAATCTTTCAAATGGACCAATCACAAAGGCGATAAACTGGAAATCGTCACAGGCGAAGGGAAGATGTTTGAAGAATCGGACGATGAATCTATTATAGACTCTAGGGAAGCTGAAAATCTAGGCCTTGTGGCCATTACTGAGTCTTTATTTTCTAGTTCTAAGGACAAAGATCCCAAAAAGGATTCTTCTCTTGATGTACTCTCGTTTGATTTTAATAATATGAGCTCTATTTCCGAGTATATGCCTTCTCTTGAATCTTTCGAATGCTATAACAATCAATCTAATGAAGATGATAACATTAATAAATTGGTTGAACTAATGAATGAACGAGAACAAAAGAACCCTATCATTAAAGAAACTGAAATAGTTAATATAGGAACTAACGAAAATAAAAGAGAAGTCAAAATTGGCTTAACTCTAAATCCGGAAGAGCGATCGACCCTCATATCGACGCTCAAAGAATTCGAATACGTGTTTGCTTGGTTAGACAAGGACATGCCTGGAATAGATAGGGAAATCGCAGAACATACCATTCCCTTGAACCCTACTTCTAAACCAGTAAAACAAAAACTTCGACGAATGAAACCTGATGTCGCATTAAAAATAAAAGAAGAATTACAAAAATAGTTGGACTCTGGTTTTGTTCACGTACGTAATTACCCAAAATGGGTAGCGAACATAGTTCCAGTCCTTAAAAAGGATGGACGAGTTCGCATGTGTGTCGACTTTAGGGATATTAATAAAGCTAGCCCTAAAGACGATTTTCCTCTACCACATATTGATATATTGGTAGATAACACGGCTGCACATGCGATATTATCCTTTATGGATGGATACGCAGGTTACAACCAAATTTTAATGGCTAAAGAAGACGAAGAAAAGACATGCTTTATTCCCCCTTGGGGTATGTATTGCTACACAGTCATGCCATTCGGTTTAAAAAATGCAGGAGCTACGTACCAAAGAACAGCCACGACTCTCTTGCATGATATGATGCATAAAGAAATAGAAGTGTATGTGAATGATATGATCGTGAAGTCCAAAGATAGAATGGGACATATAAAATCTTTACGCAAATTTTTCACTCGCATAAAAGAATACAAAATGCGATTGAATCCACAAAATGCGCCTTCGGAGTAACTTCTGGCAAGTTACTCAGATACGTAGTAAGCACACGTGGCATTTAGATCGATCCCTCTAAAATAAAGGAAATTGTTGACATGCCTCCCCCTCAAACAGAAAAAGAAATTAGGGGATTCCTTGGCAAACTACAATACATTAGTAGATTTATGAACAAATTGACTATGACTTGTGAGCCAATATTTAAAATATTGAAAAAAGAGGAGAAACATGAATGGGACGATCAATGCCAAAAGGCCTTTTAGAAAATCAAAGATTATCTCAAAAGTCCACCAATTTTAGCACCACCAGTACCCAAACTACCTCATAGGCTATACATTACAGTTACAGACACGGCCACAGGCGCCATGTTAGCACAAGAGGCAGAAAAAGTCGAGCGTGCAATATATTACATAAGTAAAAAATTCATCCAATACAAAACAAAATATAGCACCTTGGAAAATACAAGCCTAGCATTAGTGTGGGAAACCAAAAAGTTACGACATTATATGTTACCACACACTACTCATGTGATTTCTCAACAAAATCCGATAAAGTATTTGTTTGAACAACCACCCATACAAGGAAGGATATCTAAGTGGTTGGTGATGTTGGCCGAATTTGAGCTAAAATATATTCCTGAAAAATCAATGAAAGGAAAAGTAATTCACGACTTTCTAGCGCAACATCCAATTCAAACAAGTCGTGTAGAAACTACTCATCTTCCGGATGAAGAGATTCTCATGACACAAGATCACAAATGGGTAATGTACTTTGACGGTGCGTCCAATAAAAAAGGATGTGGCGTAAGAGTGTTACTCATAAGTCCAGAGGGAGCACATACTCCAATCTCTGTTAAATTAGACTTTGAGGTTACTAATAATGCCGCAGAATGTGAAGCATGCATTATTGGATTAGAAGCAGCGGCTAGCATAGGTGTTTAAAAATTAGAGGTATATGGAGACTCCAGTTTGATTATAAATCATATGCTAAAAAAATGGAAAATAAAGAACTCCACAATGATATTATACCAAGCACACTTAGAGAAACAGATCGAGCATTTTGAACATATTGATTGTAAATATCTCCCAAGAGATGACAATCAATTTGCCGATGCGCTAGAAAAATTAGCCTCAATGATCAACATTCCAAATCATTTAAATATGATGCTTTTATGCGTTGATAGAAGAAAAGAACCAGCGTATTGCAACGCAATAGAGAAAATAAATGACATTGAAGGAGACAATCCTTGGTATGATCATATCCTCCAATATATTACTCATGGCACATATCCCAAAAATACTTCATCGAAATACCAACGAGCCTTATGAACACTTGCGGCCCAATATGGTCTAATAAATGGTCAATTATGCAAAAAAGGACCTAATGGTAAAAGTTTATTATGTATAGGCCAACCAGAAGCCACACGCCTTATGGAAAATACTCACAAAGGTGTTTGTGGACCTCACATGAATGGTAAAATGCTTTCAAAAATAATTTCACGACAAGGGTACTATTGGTCCACTATGAAACATGATTGCATACAATATGTTAAAAAATGTCCACAGTGCCAAATGTTCGCTAATTTACAACACCTTCCACCATCCGAACTATACAATCTCACTTCCCCTTGGCCTTTTTCGACTTGGGGAAATGACATAATTGGAAAAGTCTCTCCAACAGGAGCGGAGGGCACGAGTACGTATTAGCAGCCATCGATTACTTCACTAAGTGGATTGAGGCTGCTTCTTACATGAATATTACTTCTAAACATGTCGCAAAGTTTCTCGAACAAAACATATTTTGTAGATATGGAGTTCCACATGAACTAATTAGTGATCAGGGATCTCAATTCAAAGCTGAAGTCGAGACCCTTTTAACTCGTTATAAAGTAAAACATCATCATTCATCCCCATACAGACCTCAAATGAATGGAGCTGTAGAATCGGCAAATAAAAATATAACAGTCATCATTAAGAAAATGGCAGAAAATTATAAAGACTGGCTTAACAAACTACACTTCGCATTATGGGGTTATAGAACGTCTATACAAACATCAATAGGAGTAAATCCATACTCCTTATTTTTCGGAATGGACGCAGTTCAACCAGTCAAACTGGAAATACCATCCCTACGTATCGTACTTGAAAGTAAGCTACCGGAAGCTGAATGGGTAAGAGTGAGGTATGAAGAGCTTTTATTCCTCGATGAACGACGATTAAGAGCTTTGCATCATGTACAAGTCTACCAAAGGCGCATTGCGCGTCATTTCAATAAAAGAGTAAAAACTAGAAATATAAAAGAAGGTGACTTTGTACTAAAGGAGGTTAGGGGTCCACTAACTGATCCAAGAGGGAAATTCAAACCTAATTGGATAGGTCCTTACCGCGTAATTGAAATCCTATCAGGAGGAGCCGTCAAATTAATGGATATTGGAGGAGATGAAATTCGACAATTAATAAACATTGATCGCCTTAAGAAATATTACATATATATGAAATCCAGATAAAACTCGTTCACTCATACAACCAATTTTAATTAGCATTCAATTGAAAGATTCTAAGTGTTATGCATTTTACCGAATAACACGGTAAAATACATAACACTTGGCGGGGTAAATTAGAAATAATAAACCATTCTAAGTGCTGAAATTTTTTCGAACATCACGAAAAAATCTTCATACTTGGGGGGGGGGGGGTAATAATACATAATTTTTTTTTTTTAAAAAAAAATTCCAGACATTCGTAGCACAGGTGTCATGCGCAACTGGAAGAGTTGCGCGCGGATGTCACGCGCAACTGATTTTGTTGTGCGCGACAAGCTTGCGTAACTACAGACGTTACGCGCGCCACCTGATGACGAACTGCGAACCCGAATTTTTGCGTTTAAATGAAGTTGCGATTTATACTTGCGGCAAAAAGAGGGTGTTTCTTAAATATAACATATACTCAGAAAATAAAATTAAACTTTGATTTAATTTTTTTTAACAAGGTTCAATTAATTTTTTCATTTAATTTCTATCTAAGAGATTAAAGAAAAATAAAAAAAAAACATAATAATAAAAAATTTTAAAAAAAGAATTAGAACTACGCAAAGACTTGATTTCGTAATGCGAATACGTAGGCAATCTTTATGATTTGGTCATATAAAAATATAAAGCTCATTTTATTTCATTCAATATTCAAAAGAGAGACATTATTGAACTAGATAGTAAACGAAAAAAAAACATAGTAGTGATTACACTTTATTCGAAATAATAAACTAATGAAAAAATTGTGTAACACTCTAAGGTTTTACTTTGTCCTCAATTGTCACATATGATGGAGGAGTAGTTTCCATCGCAGCATTTTCAGAAACCTTGAAGCTTTCCCCTACACTCTTCTTCTTTACCCAAACATTGTTTTTCAATTTAGGGATTGGGGTCTTTGCAACCTGTTTTCCTTTTCCTTTGACTATTGGAGCTTTCTTGCGAGTATTTGGTGAAGGTTCTTTGATTTTCACACCTTGGTGCGCGGGTTTGGAAGGAGCCTTCCTTTTTGTTTCCTTCGAACCAGCCTTAGGGGATGAGAAGTCTAATTTTCTTCTCGCTCCTTTGTTTTGGCCACTAGGAGGAGTAGTAGTGGTTGAATGCATCAAAGGCTTAGGTGGATTGCGAGTGATGGCGGCTTGAAGTTGAGATCGAGCATTGTTTAATTCACCCTTATCCGCCGCATTCATCCAAGCCTTGTAAAAGGAAGATAATGTAATACTCGCGGTAGAATTTTGTATTACCCACCTAGGAAGACTTGACTAATATTTAATCCAACGAGCAATTCTTTCGGGTTTAAAGATCACATCTTTAGGGGCATCACAATCTTGTGGGGGAATAAATTGTCTCATCCCGTATGTCTCATTACCCTACAAGAAAAATATAAGTAGTACTTCCTCTGTTCTTTTTTACTTGACCCGACAATTCACCAACCCTCCTTTGACCATGTTTTGTGAATAATATGTAAGAAAAAACATATTCATAGTGGATCATTTTGAATTCATCTTAATAAGTACTATCATAATATATAATTTTTATATTTTTTAATTATGGAGAATTAAAGTTATTGACCATTAAAATTTTGCATTGGTGTAGGCGTCGTTCGAAGTGCGCCTACGTTAAAAGCATGTTGTGAATATGCTTGACACTCATAGGAAGTGGGAATTGACATTACGATTAGGGACAACGATTAGGGACAAATAAAGTGGGGAGCCGCCAACAAGTTTTTAAGGAACTTGTAAACCGTCCACGGATCATAAAAAGGCAACCACGATAAGGGACAACGATAGGCAACAACGATTGACCCGTGAAGGTTACACCCCATTCATAATCCATGAGATTACTAACTCCATATGGTTCGGAACCACGAAAGGAGGATCGGGGATGATGGTACGAAGTGAGTCATGGAGTCACATTCGCCCGTATTGGCCTCTACTCGATTCTTATAGTGAAAAGTGATTCCTGTGATCTCAAAGGCATACAATAAAATATTCAATTTTCTCCAAACTATTATTTAACTAAATTGGTTTAAAATTAATGCACACATAATTCTAAATATTTGGTGATCACTTCAATTAATAATAAGATTAAAAAGGAATCTAAACCGGTTGTCCAAATTATCTTATTAGGCGTGATTTTCAATTACATATTCCCTTTAAACATGCAATATAGTGATCAAAATAAATAATAGAATCAATATCAACATAAAAACCAATTTAATCATAATTCCAACAACATAAAAATCGTTAGAAAAACAATAATAATAAAAAGAGCATGATCCTTACTTTGAATCTGTTTGTTTGCAACTACAAAATAATAAATGAGTTAGTAACTTCAAGAAAATAATAAAGCAATGACTAAATTAAATTAAATAAAATAAAGTTGATTTTGGGGCCAAACCCTCAAACAATTCTACCTTTCACGCCTTGGTTTAAGGACAAAATCTCGAGTAAAATATGGACTCCTTTGAGTGCTTGAAGAAGGAATTTTGAAGTGAAAAGGGTAGGCTAGTGTTTAGGTTAAGAGCATAGAAGAGAGAAAGTAAGAATAATCGAATTCTGCCCCTCCCCCCGTTCATCAGAAATGAGGGGGTATTTATAGGGAAATGTGCTGAGGGAGCACACGGAACCCTAAAATGATAAAAACCCTAAAAATGCATCCCGTGACACGGTCAGGCTGTACTGTGACACGGTTAGACTGTACTGTCCGACGGTACAAGTTCCCGTGACACGGTCAGTTTTATAGTGTCGCGGGAAATTTTTAGAAAACGGAACGGAAACGCGTTAAGGGTTTACGCGAAAAGGACACGGAACTTCCCGTGTCACGGCAGACCTCCCGTGTCACGGGAAGTCCCACCGTCATACGGGAAGAGTTCCCGTGACACGGTCAAGCTTGACCGTGACACGGTCAGTTCCAGTCCACTTTTCCGTCTAAATTCACTTTTAACCCTAATTTCTTTCGGCTTTTTTAAGTGCCGATTGATAATTTCGGGCTTTTTTTCTGACTTTTATTATTCGGGCTAAAAATAAGAAAATAACAAAAATAAATAAAATATTTGGGCCAAAAATAATAAAATAATAAAATAAAAAGGTTTGGGCTTAAAATTAATTAACAAATTAAAACTATGCCTTTACCAAACACCAAGACTGATCCATAGACCTTTCAAAAACAAGAATTTAATAAGATACGATTTTTTAAGCACTCTCAGGATTAAATACTAAAGCCGACCAATAGTGGCGGTGAAAGGTTATTTATCATCGGGTTTGGTTTTGGGGAGACATTTTTAGGTGTCTACAATTGGCAAGCGTGATAAAAGAAATAGGTCAAGTAAAATAAAACAGAAGAAGTACTAGATAGGCCTAAAAGCCTAATGTAAGGACAATTGAGACTATTCCTAATCATACTATTTATATTCCACCAAGGAATCACAAAACGTATGTTAGGAACCCCATGAAAGAAAAACGACGTCCATTCCTCTTCATTCTTATGTTTATAAAGGATTCGACGTCCCGGGAATGTCTTTACTCCATTAGCCTCAAGGTTTTGTGGCTGATCAACAATTCGCAAGCGCTCCATGAGCCAAATCTTAAAAAAAATAAAAATCAGTTTGCAAATTTTTACACAAGCAGGTGGCGCACGCAGCGAAGAAGATTGCGCTGGTCATGCCAGCGCAACTTCGTGACTTGCGCTGATAAACGCCAAAAAAAAAGTACGTGTAAAAGGAGTAGACTTCCCGTGAAACTGTTTTCGTTAGGATCTCCTCTAAGGTGATTCAAGCGCAGAACAGTTTCCGCCAAAACCAAAGGAGCGGGTGTATGAGATCGCTCTATTTGCTCTACTATGGACACCATGGAATAATCTCCGTATTCTTTGCCTGTCCTAAGTGAACAATTAACAACAAGACAATAACATAAAGCACGAATTTTAAAGCGTTCTTTAGTCATGTTGTCACGAGGGGCGACAAAGTGTTCAATAAATTGAATCAAGTTCACGCCTTCTTCAGTTACTATATTGGTCATATCATTGTCGGACAAGCCAAAAAATCTTTAGAATATAGGTTTGGGATCCGACAAGGTAGGCGAATAAGTCACAGGGAGAGTGTTTGTAGGGAAACCTAGCAAGGCCTCAAACTCACCGGGAAGGGGGACAATTTTGTCCCCTCTGAACAAGAAAAGATGGTGGTTAGAGTCCCAATGGTTGACCGCGGCATGAAGAAAATCAAAGTTAACCACTAGTTGCAAATAATTCAATAAAGGGTCTAAGTGGTAAATTTTGAAAGCTAGTTTGTTCTCGGTTGAAAGGGAAGTGACCCATTGCTTCAAACGTTGTTCAAAGGTCTTCACCATTGTTAAAAAAAAAAGAGAGAGAATAAGAATTTAGAGAGATTAATTCTTTTTAGTTTCTTATATTACTAAGCGAATGAATGCGAGATGATCAAAAGACTACACGAAAACACGTTTAAATAGACCCAAGAGGGGCAAATTTTCGGTAAATTCGGCTTAAAGGAAAGTTCACTAATAGGTGGCGCGCGCAACTGATTTATATGCGCGTGACAGCCTCGCGCAACTCACGCAGTTGCGCGCGTCTCCCCTAACGCGACATGTGAGTGAGTTTATTTCCGTATTTTGGCTCATTTAATGACGAAATCTTCACGAAATCTTAAGACGAATCATACGCTTGCCTTCTAACACTTTGTGTCCCTTCTCATGCCTATTTTATTATTTTCTTTTTATTTTCTTTTTTCCTTATTATTTTCCTACTTTCTTTTTCTTGTTATTTTCTTTATTATTATTTTCCTGCTTCCTTATTTTCTCTTTTTTATTATTTTCTTATTTTCTTTTTTCTCTTTTTTTCTTTTCACCTTCTTTTTCGAGTTTGGTTGTTTTCTCGAGGGGGGTAACTCGAGAACCCTTTCCCTCCCTCGAAATTTTTTTGCTTTTTTGCTAATAATAATAAAGTACACATAGAAACAAAAAAAATATAATAATGAAATATATACAAATGTGTCATATATACAAAAATGCAAAAAAATATAAATCAGTTTCCTACAAAAATAACAAAGTGTGTACAAGAGGAATCAGGGTGCTCGGCGACTACTAGACGGTAGCTGCACATCCTGCAAAATCCAAAACAAATATTAATACATGAAATGTAATAACTCCGTTGCAAAGAAAAAAGAAATAAAACTTAATGCGATCATCGATCCGATTATCACGGCATGAAAAAGTCTCAAGGGCTCTCCGATAAGCAGCTCCAAAAGCACATAAAGTCCTCACCATGCCGTTCACGGTTTCCCGCGGAACCTGTTCCAAGAATACAAGGACAGTTAGTAAACAAATGTATATGAAACAAAAAAAAAATAGAAATATTTAAGTACATATACATAAAAGACATACCGACTCGACCGTCTCAGGTACAAACGGTATCCCCTTGTCATCCTTGGGTGCTGGAAGGGTTTCACGAATTACCGATCCGACAACATCGGTATACGTGATCTCCGCTGTAGGAGGAACCCAACCACCTAGCTGGACCCGCTAAAATACATGTGACAAAAAACGATAAAAGGGTCAAAGTTCGGAAAAAATAAATAGAAACACGGAAAAAAGAGAGTTAGAGTACTAACCGGAACAAAAGTCAGAAATGGAGTCAGCCTGGATCCTATAAAAGCCGGATAAGAAGCCTCCGACAGCACCAGCTGCTCCGCTGGATAACCAAGGATCGCTTGAGCTCGATCCTCGGTAGACAGCAAGTCCGAACGAAGCATCCAGATCGGGGGATCCGCAGGAACCAAAGGCTCCTCGGACGAAAGCTTCTAGAGAACACGCTTGCCTAAAAACCAAGCGTCTGTCCTCTACAGCACCAAGGATCCCATATAGAGGGCCGGAAACAGCAACGAACCATACCAGACCAGATAGCCTCAGGGACTCCAACGATCGTCAGAAAATAAAAAAAAAAGAAGAGAGACACATGTAGTTGGAGTAGTCACCGACGCACGAGTTGCCGAAAGAATCCTCTGGCGAAAGTCGCCGGCAGAAGTGGCTCGTCTCCTCTTGTAGACACCCAAATGTGTCTCCCCAAAACCAAACCCAGTGATGAATACCTTTCATGTCATTTGATTATCGAACGAAGCAAAAGTGTGAAAAGTCTAGTGATGAGGATGTTTTTATTAAAACATCTCTTCTTTCAGTTTTTGAAAATATTTCTTTTCTTACCTTATTTATGAAAAACGTGCATTAAAGTTTAGTTTGGTCCATTATAAGGGTCCAATAATAGTGTAGTTGGATAAGGTTTGAAAATACCTTTCCAACGATATATTATAAGCCCAATTCCGATGAATAATGAGGAAGTTATGGCCAAAATACTAAAGTGGGCCCGGTTTGGTTTTTATATGCGGCACAATGATCTAGAGGAGGGCCTATTATTAATTATCATTCCTAAAGCTATTAGGATTGATTATAGTCTTATAGAATATTCTAGAAGGTTCTTTTAAATCTTAATGGAGTAAGGATTGAAAATTATGTTTCAAAGAGTTTGAGATTGAATAAAACTACTCCTTTTTAGAATCCTTGTTTAGTACGAAGTGGAATATATTCAAATATTATTTTCGTGCCTCATAATATTTATCCAAATTTTATATGGTTGGATATATCATGAAATTATCTTTCCAATGATATATTATAATATTAAATCCGAGCTATAACGAATAAGATATAAATGAGATATGAAACTCTATCCAAAACTGACACCCTTCCACTATTTCGGGTATATATTTTTATTTAAAAAATATTGTAATTTGATTCTAATTGAAATGGAAAGTAGACTTCAAGAGCTTTTCAAAGACATATTATATGTCTTATTTGGACTTATGGATCAAAAGATATGATAAAAACTAAATCCGCAAAAACTGCTTTCCAGTGTCTGACGACAGGACCAACGCCTGGGGCCATGCCTGGCGTCTGGCGCTAGAGTCCAGCGTTTGGCGCCACGCGCGTGTTTGATGCTGCGATCGTGTTTTATTCTTTTCGAAACTCTGATTCGTTTTTTATCACATCCGACTGATTTTCTCTATAAATAGCCTCTTAAAACCTCCGTTTTCAATCATCAATTATAATCAATTTCCATCAAATTTCATCAAAAAATCACGAACTCTCTTCAAGAATATCGTGATTACCTTCTTTTCTCTCTTTCTCTTTTCTAAACTAGCCTTTTGCATACAAAATTCCGCATTTACAAGACCAAGAAACACCTAGCCAAGTTCGAAGTTGCCTTCGCCCTAGACGTGAAAGGTTTTAATTTCTGAGGGTTTGGTCCCAAATCTCTCTTTCAATTTGTAGAGAATATTTCAAGTGTTAATCCCCTAGCTTGAACCCCACTGTGATCATACACTAAAGTACGGTGGCGTTCAAAAGGGAAGAAGATAGAGCAAAAGAGTCGCTAACAAGTTTTAGGAACTTGTAAACCGTTCACAGGGTGAAGGTTACACCCCTTAACGATCCAAGAGATTGTCAACTTCATAGGTCTTAAACCAAATAAGGGTTCAGGGATGAAGGTACAAATCCAACCTAAAAGAGATTGAACCTGCCCTAATAATAGGCCTCTACTTTATTCTGATCGTATTCATGTGCGCAATCTGATTAACATGCAATGAATAGGATTAACCCTAAACCTGTTTATCTATGTTAGTTGAATATTAATGCAGAAATAAATCTATTATTGGCGATCACTTGAATTATAATCAAATTAACCCTAACAAGATTATTAATTATCTTATTAAGCGTGATTACAAGTACTAAATTCCCTTTAAACATGCATAAAAGGCGTGATCAAGCAATAACAATAAATAAGCATCAAGCAACATAATAATAATCAAAATAATAATTATAATCATTATAATCAAAATAATAATCACCATAATTAATAATCATAATAATAATAATCATATTAAAGCATAATAATAGCAAGATCCTAGGCATGATACTAACAAGATTAATAACAAACCCTAGCATGTCACTAAGCAATAAAAATCAAATCTTTAACCCTAACATGATACTAACAATAATAAATATTAGGGATAACATAAAAGGCATCACAATAATCATACTTGATATTAAAATTACCCTAGACATGATACTAGGAATTAAAATAACAATCTAAGCATGCTTTCTACATCATAACATCAATATAAACCATTAAAGTACTTACTTTGATGCCTCGTACCTCTTTCTAATAACAAAATACACGCATTAATAACTTCAACGAAAATAATAAACAAACAATTAAATTAAATAATTTAAATAGAGATTTGGGACCAAACCCTCAGAAATTAAAACCTTTCACGTCTAGGGCGAAGGCAACTTCGAATATGGCTAGGTGCTTCTAGATCTAATGAATGCGAAATTTTGTATGTAAAACGGTAGTTTAGAAAAGAGAGAGAAAGAAAGATGGTGAATGATTAAAGAGAATGAGAGAGAATTGAAAACTGGTTGTAGGTGTATGAAAACGGAGTTTTTAATACGTTATTTATAGAGAAAATCAACCAAAAAGATAAAATATCAAAACAGAGTCCTGGCGCACAAAAAACAGAACCAGCGCCAACGCTGGCTTTTGGCGCCAGGCGCTACAACTGGCGTTTGGCGCTGATTTCAGAAATTCAAGCGTTTTCTAAAATCAAATAAAAATTGCCGTACAGGAGGATAAAATCGTCTTTTCCTCAAAAATGCTCTTTGATTTTAATTAAAACTCTGAAAAGTCAACAAAAGTCAATTTATCAATGCTAATTGAATTAGGAATGAAAAGAACCTTATAGAAGAATCTAGAAGACTAAAAACATTCCTAATTGCATTAGGAATGATAAATCGTATTAGGCCCTCCCCTAGATCATTGGACCGTACATAAGGCTCAAACCGGGCCCAGTTCAGTAAATTGGCCATAACTTCCTCAATATTCATCGGAATTGGGCTTATAATATATCGTTGCAAAGCTCTTGTCAAGCCCCATCCAACTACACTACTATTAGACACATATCATGCACCAACCAAACTGGATATGCTGTTTTCTTAAAATAAGTTTTCAAAAAACAAAGAGAAGAGAAAAGAAATTAAAACTATCCGCAACACTAAACTTTCCACACTTTCGATTCATTCGATTGTGATTCGACGTGAAAGGCACTTCATTCGGTTTGAGCTTTATATACGGCCCAATGATCTAGGGGAGGGCCTAATATGATTTATCATTCCTAATGCAATTAGGAATGGTTTTAGTCTTCTAGATTTTTCTAGAAGGTTCTTTTCATTTCTAATTCAATTAACATTGATAAATTGACTTTCGTTGACTTTTCAGAGTTTTAATCAAAATCAAATAGCATTTTGAAGAAATTATATTATTTTATCCTCCAGTACGGTAAACTTATCGGATTTTCAAAAACGCGTTAAATTTAAGCTTGGCGTCTGACCCCAGGCTTTGGCGCCTGGAACCAGGCCTGGCGCCTGGCGCTAGCCATTGGCGCCTGGCGCTAGTGTTAGTGCCTGGCGCCAGCTAGCCAGGGTTGGCGCCAGCTCTGTTTTCTGAGCGTCAGACTCTATTTTGTCTAATTTATCTTTTTAGCTGATTTTCTCTATAAATATCGTATTAAAAACTCCGTTTTCATTCACCGATCATCTTCATTCATTCACCAATTGTTCTCATTCACCAATTCTCACGATCATTCATCTACAATCAGTTTTCTAATTCTCTCTTTCCTTAATTCATTCAATTCTTTCTTCTAACTTTGCTTTTTCATACAAAATTCCACATTCGCAAGATCTAGAAACACCTAACCATATTCGAAGTTGCCTTCGCCCTAGACGTGAAAGGTTTAATTTCTGAGGGTTTGGTCCCAAATCTCTCTTTCAATTATTTAATTTAATTTTTTGTTTATTATTTTCCTTGAAGTTACTAACGTGTGTATTTTGTTATTAGAAAGAGGTACGAAGCATCAAAGTAAGTGCTTTAATGGTTTTTATTGATATTATGATAAAGATATCATGTTTACATTGTTATTATGATATTCCTAGTATCATGTCTAGGGTATATTTAATATTAAATATGATTGTTACGATGCTTCCTATGTTCTTCCTAATATTTATGATTGTTAGTATCATGTTAGGGTTAAAGATTTGATTTTTATTGCTTAGCGACATGCTAGGGTTTGTTATTAATCTTGTTAGTATCATGCCTAGGATCTTGCTATTATTATGCTTTAATATTAACATGAACATGATTATTATTATAATTTATGATTATGATGATTATGAATATTATTATTATTATTATTATTATGCTGATATGATTATTTATGATTATTATTATGATTATAATTTTATTGTCATGATATTTATTGTTATTTATTATGTTGCTTGATGCTTGATGATATTTATTGCTTGATCACACCTTTATGCATGTTAAAGGGAATTTTGTACTTGTCATCACGCTTAATAAGATATTTAATAATCTTGTTAGGGTTAATTTGATTATAATTTCAAGTGATCGCCAATAATAGATTTATTTGTGCATTAAATTCAACCAACATAGATTAAACAGGTTTAGGGTTAATCCTATTGATTGCATGTTAATCAGAAAGCGCACATGAATACGATCTGAATAAAGTAGAAGCCTATTATTAGGGCAGGTTCAATCTCTTTTAGGTTGGATTTGTACCTTCATCCCCAAACCCTTATTTGGTTCATGACCTTATGGAGTTGACGATCTCTTGGATCGTTAAGGGGTGTAACCTTCACCTCGTGAACGGTTTACAAGTTCCTAAAAATCTTGTTGGCGACTCTTTTGCTCTATCTTCTTCCCTTTTGGACGCCATCGTACTTTAGTGTATGATCACAGTGGAGTTCAAGCTAGTGGGATTTTAAAGGCTTGAAATTTTTCCCTACAGTTTTTGGCGACTCCACTGGGGAGGATTTCTATTTTAATTCCTGAATTTATTTCGGCAATGATTTAGAATGAGTGGATGAGACTCGAAAAGTTCTAAGTATTTCATGTGCGTAATTTTGATTAACATTATTGTCATATGCATAAAAAAGATCTCATTGGAAAGACCATCCATAATGAGTTATAAACATAGGATTTTACACGTAGGAAATTTGAGGAATGTCTTTCACAACTAGGACTGAAATAACACCGCGCGAAACTGGAAAATTTTATCAAGCACAGAAAGCTGCTGAGGCATGTGGGAAGTAGCGTCAGGGGCCAGAGCTTGGCGCCAGTGTTTTAGTTGTAGCGCCAGACGCCAGCATTGGCGCCAGGCGCTACAGTTAAAATCTGGCGCCAGTCTCTGATTGCTGGCGCCAATTTCCCCCAATACCGAGCCAGAAATATGTGTTCTAATTTCGACCGGTTTTTCGTATTGTTTGCTCGATCCTACTTCCTGATTGAATTTTTTCTCACTTTTCTGAAACCCATATGTGTTCTACATATGGACATAACCCTCTGGGAATTCATCCTCCATCTACCCGATTGAACGCTCTGTGCAACAAAGGGTACATCCGAGATGTTGAATTCACCAAACCATGGAAGCGAGTTTTTTCTAAAGCTCGCGGTGTCCCATCCACTCGCGCCAACCCTTCACGGTTAGGCTTCCATGCGGTGCATCCGGACAATTAACCATGGACCCTTTATTGACTAAACCATATCCCGAACTTTAGAGAACTAGAGCCATGGTTAGGTTGCGAACGCATTGCATCATGTTGTGCCTACTTGACTAATTGTGCATTATTTGTTGTGCATATATATTCTATGTTTCTCTTAACCGTTTGTTGACTTGTGTTGAGACTAAATCAATTAATGACTTAAAGAACTTTGCCTAATTAATTAATTAATTAATTAATTTGAGTCAATAAAGTCTAATATTTTAATCAGAATTGACCTAGTACGACTTTAGGCATACCCCAGTTGACTAATAACACCGAAAACAGTCCCAGACCGAAGCTCCAATATTGGCGCCAAGGTCTGAGCTGTAGCGCCACACTATGGAGTGTAGCGCCTGACGACAGTTCTGTCCTCTGGCGCCAAGCTCCACAGTGTGACGCCAGTCCTGTCGCTTGGCCGACAGTTCGGATTATTGGTCGAGTCATCACCTAGGGTCTAATTAATCAGTCTTCTGTTTAATTCGGTCATTTTTGCTGTCAATAATATTTAATTGAATCGATGATCGAGTTTAGGCACTAAGTCCCATGGTCTTACACAAGAGTCCAAGCATGTCACTTACACTCAACGCACACACCAATACACATACTTTGACCATGATTAAGTGAGTCTTGTGTGCGCGTTTTTCCGTCATTTTTTTAGGGGGGTAAGTCGGATATTAATCCTCCAATAAAAATAATAATACTTAGTTCCCTAAAAATATGTACATTATTTTTGCCAAAATACGCACCCTTTTCTTTTTTCTTTTTTCCCTTAAAATAAACCATAAAGTCAAGATGATTCGAGTCAAGTAATTAAAACGCAAAATGGTTTAATTTACAGCGCGTGGTCAAGAAAGGAAGGACGATTAATCAAAGATAACCTCTTCGTACAAGTCCAACTTTTCGACAAACCTATAGCTCGCAAGAGGAAAGCTAGGGTTATCATGGCAACTCAAGAAGAAGTCAATGATCTTAAGAACCAACTGGCTACTGTGACTGAGACACTGAAGCTTCTCGCACTTAGGATCGATGATCCCGTGAAACAACAACAAATGGACCTCATGCAAGAGAGTTTAAGCAAGTTGTCTAGCGACTACAAGTTTCAAGAGCTTACATCACAAGGGGTCTCGGTGGACAAGGATCTTCTTCCGCAGAAGTTCAACGCCAACTGCATCCCAAAATTCAGAGCAATTGACAACCCTTACTTTCATTTAAGAGCATTCGAAACCATAATGAGTATCAAGGGTATCGATAAGAAGCTCTTCCCTTCTCTTTTCTCACTATCTCTCGAGACCGTTTGCCAACAATGGTTCTTTTCTCTCGAGAAAGAAAAGACCTCTACCTGGGAGTCTATAGAAAACGCTTTCGTAGACAGGTACAAGTGCAACATTCAATTCGAGACTGACCATAGAGAACTTGAAATCCTCAAACAAAAAGAGAATGAAGGCTTCACCTCTTTCTTTAACAAGTGGAGAGAAACCTCAGCTAAGATGATTGAGGTACCAAGTGAAAAAGAGTCTGTGAGACTGTTTATCAAGAATCTCCAAGAAAAATATTCCAAGCATCTCAAATATCAAAATAATCTCCATACCTTCAAAGCCGTTTATGACATTGGGATCAATATTGAAGATGACTTGGCTAAGTCAAAAGCTGCCAACAATAACTCCAACAGTGGCTGGAAAGGAAAGAAGAACGACAATCCTTCTTCTTCCAAAACCGCCCACTCAAATAATGTTAGCACCTTTAATTTAGGAGAAGTTCTTGCCATGAACAACCAAGGACAGAAGAAACCATTTAGGAGGAACTTCACTCCTATTGGCATGAGTTATGACACCGCATTTGATCGATTAAATGCAAAAGGTCTTATAACTCCCATTGGACCATTTGGGGACCCACCAGTTGAGAAGAGGTCGGTTAACTGGAACCCCAATGCACACTGTAAGTATCACCAAGGTAGGGGCCATTCTAATGAAAGCTGTTGGAAGCTTAAGGAAGCTATCCAAGACCTAATCGACAATAACAAACTGCCGTTGCCCCCTGCCAGTAAGAAGCCAAGCATCAACAATGCACCTCTAGCTCATACCCTGGCTATCTCCGATGAGGAAACGAGGTTGACCCCTCCTCTCTCATTAGACCTATTGAAGAAATCAGTGCCATAGAAAAAGAAGAGGAGATCTTTTTCGATGTCAAGGATAACCTTCCAGAACTGGCAAATAAAGATGATATACAATTGCTCACACTGTCTATGAAGGAGGCATCGCAATTACTACGTGAAGCTCTCAAAGTTATGAACGAACTCCATAAGAAATGTGATGAGCTTCCACTTCTAAAAGAAGAACCTAAAAGACAATTCACACCAGTGAGAACGACTTATGAGGCAAAGCACTTTCCCTTACAAGTCACTGAAAAACCCAAGAAGAGCAATAGAATTTACACTCCTATTGGGATCCCATATGCGCAAATGTTCGAAATGCTCTCCGAGAGTGGCGAGGTCAAACATCTCGAACCGAGACCATTCGAGTCATTAAAAAGGACAGATAGATATTACTGCCAGTATCATCAATCAGGGGGTCAAACTATAGAAAACTGTTTCAAATTCAAGGATTTGGTACAGAAAATGATTGATGAAAAGAAACTAGTCCAAGTTCAACAAGAAGAGGATACAACCATTAATGGAGTTTGGGATAGTGATGAAGAAGATGTTTATCTAAAGGACATGGTAGGACCTTCACCTTCTGTGTCATACACCACAGATGACATTTGGGCTGAAGAAGATTCATCAATAGATGTCCTCAAAAGATCTGGGAGTATGCAACCTCCCGTTTCAACACAACCTATGCCAACCGTACATCGAGTTCCCATACCTATCATTGAAGACAACGACATTGTTAAACAGTTTAAGAAGACAAAAGTTGAGATGAATGTATGGAAACTTCTGGCAACATCTCGAGAGCATAGGTTGGCTGTAATGAATTCCTTGGATAAAATCGGGATAGATTCTGACACTACTCCTGAGGGACTAGCCAACTTCCTCACAAGTGACCTTCCTAGTCCAATTAATTTGATCACCTTTTCTGACAAAGATTTACCCCCAGAAGGTGACAAACATTACAAGGCCTTAAACCTCACGGTAGTCTGCAAAAGGATGAATGTTCCTATGACTCTTGTAGACAATGGATCGGCTATCAATGTCTGTCCACTTAGAACTACGAGGATGCTCGGCATAAGGGATGAAGACTTAACTCCGTCCACACAAGGAATAAGAGCTTATGATAATACTCGTCGTCAAGCTCTTGGCAAGATTACCCTAAATGTAACGGCGGGAGCAAGAGAACATGCTACTACTTTCCAAGTAGTGGACATCAAAGCTTCATTCAACTTATTGTTGGGACGCCCTTGGCTTCATGATCTAAAGGCCGTCCCTTCATCTCTTCACCAACAAGTGAAAGCTATAGTTGGAGGAATTCCAATCACCATCGATGCTTCGCCAATGAGAATCAAATCCATAGAAAATCCAATTATTAATGTGGAGCACGACGAGGATGATGAAGACCTATGGGGATTTAACGAAGAAGTCTCCTTAATCCAGGAGGATAAAAGGACATCTCTTTGCCATGACCCCCATTCCAACATGATTGTCAACGCCATGCTGAAGACACAAGGACACTTTCCTGGGATGACTTTAGGAAAGAAGAAAGGAATTGCAGAACTGCTGAAGTCACCTGGCCTCCCTAAGTTAGATACTTTCGGACTTGGTTTTGAACCAACTCGAAAAGATCTCAAGCGAGCCCATGAAAAGTTGAAAGCACGTAGGGACGCTCGCATTCAAAAGAAAGCAATTCCAATGTATCAGTACCCCCTTACGCTTAAAGGTCAGTTTATAAAAGAAGGAGAGGACTATCCATGCCATGAATTTCCCGAGCCATTTGTTGTAAACGGCATAAGACAACCGGGATTCGAGATTTTCTTGGATTGCTACTTCACTGATGAAATCCCAACTCCCGTCCATAAGGAGAAAGAACCCCCATGCTTTGACTTTAACGTCATGGGATTAATGTTCGGGCGAGAAAAGAATTAGCCAACTTATGAAGAAGATAACTCCTCACTCATTCAAACGGTCCTACAAAGTGAAAGCTTCGACCCCTCGAAGCTAATTACTCCAGCCGAAGGATCACTACAAGGGTGGCGCAAGACTATCAAAGTGACTACACCAAGCGGAAGGAAGATATCAATCACGACAGGACAGGGACCGATGTTTGAAGAGTCGTCTGAGTCAGAGTCTTTCCCTTTAGAGTCTTCTAAGTCTTTAGTAGTGACACCTTCCCCCCCTTATTTCTTCTCCTAGGATAGTTAGTGATCCAGTCCCTGAGGACATATCACTCTTTGATGTAATGATCTCAGAGTATAATAGTATTTCTCCTTCTCCTTACTTCTTGTGTTCTTCCCTAACCCAAGATGACGAGCATTGCTTAGCTAACGATGAAAAAGACAAAGAAATTATTAAAGCAATGGAAACACTCGAAAAGAAAACATCGGTAATTGAAGAAACTGAAACAGTTGATATCTCGAATGATTCAACTCATAAAAGAGAGGTTAAAATCAGATTAACATTGAATAAGCAAGAAAGAACCGATTTAATTAACTTACTTAAAGAATTTATCGATGTATTTTCTTGGTCATATGAAGATATGCCAGGCATTAATAGAGAAATAGCTCAACACACTATACCACTAATTCCAGGAATGAAACTTGTAAAACAAAAGTTACGTCGAATGAAACCCGACGTAGCACTTAAAATAAAAGAAGAAGTTCAAAAACAAATAATTGCAGGTTTCATCAAGGTATCCAAATACCCCGAATGGGTTGCCAACGCCGTCCCAGTTCCAAAGAAAGACGGAAGGGTAAGGATGTGTGTCGACTATCGAGATCTAAATAAGGCATGTTCAAAGGACGACTTCCCTTTGCCACACATCGATATTCTGGTAGATAACACGGCAAACCACGAGCTTCTTTCGTTTATGGATGGATACGCAGGGTACAACCAGATTCTCATGGCAGAAGAAGACATGGAGAAAACAACCTTTATAACACCATGGGGCACTTACTGCTACACGGTAATGCCATTCGGGATGAAAAACGCGGGTGCTACTTACCAACGGGCAGCAATTGCCTTACTCCATGACATGATGCACAAAGAAGTTGAAGTATATGTCGACGACATGATTGTAAAATCAAAAGACCGTCCAGGCCATCAAGTAGCCTTAAGGAAATTTTTCGAAAGGCTAAGAAAGTATAACATGAGGTTGAATCCATCAAAATGTGCTTTTGGAGTCACCTCAGGCAAGCTCTTGGGATACGTCATAAGCTCTAGAGGAATAGAGGTAGATCTAACCAAGATTAAAGCAATCATGTCAATGCCACCGCCCAAGACTGAGAAACAGATTCGAGGATTTATTGGCCGGTTGCAATACATAAGTAGGTTCATATCAAAACTGACGACGATATGTGAACCAATCTTCAAGAAGCTCAAGAAGAATGTACCAGTAATATGGGATGACGAGTGTCAAAAAGCCTTTGAAAAGATCAAAGCCTATCTCGCAAATCCTCCCGTATTAGCACCAGCACTTCCCGGAATACCTCTTAGATTATATTTGATGGTTACCAAAGAGACAATGGGAGCCATGCTAGCACAAGAAATAGAAGGCAAAGAGAACGCAATTTATTACCTAAGTAAAAATATGCTCGAATACGAAACACGCTATACACCGCTCGAGAAATTGTGCCTCGCCTTGGTGTGGGCCACAACTAAGTTATGACATTAGATGTTGGTGCATATCGTTTTCGTAGTCTCCCGATTAGATCCCCTCAAGTATCTATTCGAGAAATCTACACTCAATGGACGCATATCAAGATGGATAGTCAATCTAACCCAGTTTGATGTAAGGTTTATGCCACAAAAAGCTATTAAAGGATCCGTGGTGTCAGACTTTCTAGCAGATTTTCCAATAGAAGACTCGACGCCAATACAAGACAATGAATTTCCAGATGAAGACCTAATGGTCACTAAAGATGATACTTGGACCTTGTATTTCGACAGAGCCTCAAACCAAAAGGGATGTGGCGTCGGAGTGCTACTAGTATCACCTAAAGAGGAGCATGTCCCAATCTCCATAAAGCTTGATTTCGATGTTACCAACAATGCTGCTGAATACGAAGCATGCGTGGTAGGCCTTGAAACAGCTTTGGCATTGGGAGTAAAGAAATTAAGGATATTCGGAGACTCCTCTTTGATCATCAATCAGATATCTAAAAGGTGGAAAGTAAGGAGCAAAAGCCTAGCCCCTTACCAAACCTATCTGGAAACTCTTACCGAACAGTTAGAGAAGGTAGAATACACATATCTACCTACAGAAGAAAACCAATTTGCTGATGCCTTGGCTAGATTAGCCTCAATGGTTAGGATTCCCACGGAAATCGAGCAAATGCCTCTAACTATCGAAAAAAGGCACAAACAAGCATATATCCAGGCTATAGAAGACGACGACTTAGTCCAAGGCGAAGAAGAAGAAGAAGAAGAACCATGGTACACGGACATACTCACTTATGTCACCAATGGTGAATACCCTCCTCATGCTGACAAAAGAGCAAAGCGAGCATTGAGACTTTTGGCTTCTCAATATGTACTCATAGACAACGAGCTACATAAAAGGGTACCTAAAGGTCGAGCTCTCTTATGTGTAGGAAAGATGGATGCACAAAGAGTAATGAGAATAGTTCACGAAGGAATCTGTGGCACTCATGTAAACGGCAAAATGTTAGTCCAGAAAATAATGCGAGAAGGATATTATTAGACTACAATGAATAGGGATTGGCATCAATACGTACAAAGATGTCCCAAGTTCCAAATTTATGCCAATTTGCAACATGTCCCTCCATCTTTGCTCTACACCTACACATCGCCATGGCCATTCTCTACATGGGGAATTGACATCATTGGCAAAATCACTCCCCCAGGAACAGGAGGCCACGAATTTATCCTAGTAGCAATTGATTACTTTACAAAGTGGGTCGAAGCGCAATCGTACGCTAAACTCACTGCAAAACATGTAGCACTCTTTATCGAAAGAAATATTATTTGTCGATATGGAGTCCCACATGAAATGATAAGTGACAATGGAACTCACTTTCAAGCCGAATGTGAAGAATTGCTACAAAAATATGGCGTTCAGCATCATCATTCTTCCCCTTATAGACCTCAAGCAAACGGAGCAGTCGAGGCAGCTAATAAAAATCTAAAGACTATCATCGAGAAAATGACAGAAAATTATAAGGATTGGCCTGACAAGCTTCACTTCGCATTGTGGGGTTATTACACGTCAATCCGTACATCAACAGGAAACACGCCATTTTCCTTGGTATATGGGATGGATACCGTACAACCTGTCGAACTAGAAATACCATCTTTACGCATCGCGTTAGTGAGTAAACTCGATGAAGTTGAATGGACTAGGGCAAGATACGAAGAATTGATTCTACTCGATGAGAAACGACTAGAAGCTCTACATCACACTCAGTGTTACCAAACTCGTATGGCTACGCATTTTAATAAGGAGGTCAAGACAAGAAATATCAAAGTAGGAGATTTGGTATTAAAAGCACTAAGGAAAAATGTTTTAGACCCAAGGGGAAAATTTAGACCTAATTGGTCTGGACCCTACATTGTCAAGACAATCCTATCAGGAGGTGCAGCAAAACTAACTGACATGGATGGCAATGAATTCTCAAACATGACCAATCTTGACCAACTTAAGAAATACTATCCATAATTACTTGAGTAGGATACTCAAGAGAGCTACGTTCGGCCTGATTCCTGAAGAAAAGATACGTAGGCAACCCTTTACGGGTGCGACCACTTTATTTTTCGACATCTCCGCGTTCTAGAATTAATTAAAATTCCAACAGAGAATCGGCGAATTATTGGCGTCGCAGAACAGAACCTGGCACCAGCCAGAAGTCATCAGCGCAAGCCGATGGAATTGGCGCCTGGCGCCAAATGCCAATAACTGGCGACAATCTGGAAATAAGATCTGGGCGAATTTTCGATGTTTTTCGGAAAATTTTCGACTTCCGTACTCGAAGAATTTCTGGAAATTAAATTTTTTTATTTTCATTGCTTTAATAAATTTAAAGTAAATAATTTAATTGAAAGCTAAAATTTCATTAATAAAATAAAATTACATTATTGATGGAATTTAAATAAAAGCTGAAATAAATTAACTTTAAATAATAATCTAAGTCTAATAAATCTAAAGCTAAGCAATGCTCTTAATCATTCTTTTCCTTTCTAGCTCTTTTCCAATTCTTGTCTGTTTCCTCCTCTTCATCCATGACTTTAGCTAGTAGGCATCCTTTAGAGGACCTACATTCAATTTTAGAGTAGATGGTCTCCCCTTCAGCTAACACTCCATGCTTTTTTTCCACCCAAGCTTTTTTATTTGTGGTGTTAGCTCTCCTTTTCCTTTTGTCTTTGGTAGCACCTTTCTTCCTAGGAATTGCAGGTGTTTTGAATTCAATTCTTGCACCTAAGCGTTCCTTGGCAGGAGTCACCCTGTCACCTAGACGATTCTTCACATCGGTTCTACCATGATCAGTCGAAGATTTCTTCAGCAACCACTTCTTTACATCATTTGGCAAAGAAGGAGGGACCTTTTGGGTAATCACTTCCCATAAAGGTCTAGCACTCCAGTAAGCATCAAATCTGTCTACTTATTGAGAAATAGGGTACTCAAGGGGAGGATGAAGATCCCCGGAAGGAATATTCTGAAGCAAGCCGTATTGTCTTTTTACCCTACAGGGATAATAATAAGTTACACGAGACAAGCTTGGAAGACGGTAGAAAGGTTGCTTGTTAACACCAACCATCCTTTCTATTTTCCACCATGGGATGACCCACTTGATAGCAAAATCACGTGATTCAAAGACTTTTCTCCACCCATGGCGCCCAATTTTAGGGATGCGCTTCTTCCTTCTCACGAAGCAATTGGGAGTATATTTTTCAATATCGTCCGGAGGGCTAATTAATCCTAGCCTCTCAATTAGCCACATCTGTAAAAAAAAAATAAAAAATATTGCAATGCAAATAAATTATTATTACAATACAAAAATATATTTTTTGATTTCTGTAATGAAAAATATCATTTTTCTACCTGTAATAAAATTGGAGATCCGCGAAGAGGCGCTTTTGGGTCACTTTTCAATTCATCTAGACTAATCATAGTCTCTCCAACTATTAATGGCATTGGATTTCTCCCTGATTCAATTTGTTCTAGTACAATGGTTATAATTGATTGACCCTCATTATTTTTACCACTACTAAGAAAAAATTTGTTAAGCATGCAAAATAAGAACGCCCTTCTTCTATATATATATAAAAAGATTCAGAAAGAGGTTTATCAAAATAATAGCGTGCTAATTCTTTCAAATTAACTATATTGCCATCCACTATTTTTGATAAATCCCTTTCCTTCAAATTAAAGAAGCGCTCAAAATCCTTCTAATAGTATGCGTCTACTATAGGGATTGCTATAAGGTCTATTGCAGGGAAGCCTAAGATAGCGCCAAATTCCTCCGGCAAAGGGCTAATCTCATCATACCCTATTCTGAAACAATGAGTATCAACATTCCAAAATTTTAAAGCGGTATGTATGAAGTCTAGGTCAAGATCTACCCTTTGATGCCGTAAATTCCCCCAGGTGAAATAAATCTAATTCTTTTCTCTCCCTCGCATTAAGAGATCGACACCATTCATGAGTGTATTGGGTGAAGGTCTTGGTGACTAAAGACATGATTATTGTTTTTCTAAAGAAGAGAATTATTTATTCGCTGGAATTATGAGAAGAATCGACTGGGCAGGGGGGATATTTATACACAAATCGCGAAGAATTTTAATCAGAATGAAACACGGAGTCAGCGTCAATTGGCGTCAAAATCCCGTGATTGGCGCCAACCGCCAGCGCTTGGCGCCACACGCTAAGTGTAGCGCCTGGCGCCAAGTTGCCAGACCAGCCGCGCGTCCTCAACGTGCGTTTTTAATATTAGACTCGAGTCGGTTAATGATTTTATGGCTCTATTTAATTTTCCTAAACATCTTTTTTATCCTTTTTCTTAATTAATTAAATATAACTATTATTTTAATTGATATTATTCCTGTTGGACTTTATTTTAAATTCCAAACACCCGACTTTTTATTCGATTATTTTCCTTTTTTTATTTTTCCTTTTTGGGGGAGAGAGTCGGATACCCTCCATCAATAATAAAAATGACGGAATTTTTGCGCAAAATTGTTGTCACACTTTTTCTTGCACACACTAACATACACATAATAACAACAGTAAATAAACTCATAATAACATAAATATACAAAGTGAATAATGAGTCTAAGGCAAAGTTCTATAATAAAGTCAAAATAAAATATACACAGGAACAAACTACGGCGCTGGAGGACATAGGCCCATCATGTCATAAAATTGCGTCGTACGAGGAGTCACCTCTCCACCAGCTCCAGCTCCAGCTCCAGTCTCCGTAGGAGGAGGAAGACTCAATATAGGACCACTCCAGCCAGGATCAACCTGAGGCTGAGGACGCGGAGGCTGCTGCGATGACGAGCCAACCTCGTACATCCAACCACCTCTGAAAGCCGAGGTAGCCTCTCCTACCGGTGTAGCGTGAGCACCCTCAGAAGAAGATCCCAAGCCCTCTGCAACGTCAGCTCGAGCAGCCTCAGAGCGCCACCTCTACCCCCTGACGAAGTGCGACGACGTCTCGAGCTAGACCTCGCTGGATCCCTCCGCCCCTCAGGTCTCGCGCGGGTGTGAGAAGCGATAGGCTGACCCTGCAAAAAGAGTTAAATCAGAAACAAAGTAAAATTGAAGCAGCAATGCAAAAATAATGAGTAAAGAAAGGCTACCTCTCAGATGACGTCATCTCGACCGCAAGTGGCCGCATTCCTCATCTGGACGAGCTGGCTCCGAAAGGCATCTATGCATTGTGCCATTGCCGAAACCACCTCGTGTGAAAACTGTCAGAAAAATAAGTCAGTAAATATACACGATATATGAGCACAAGATTCTGAAATAACTAGGCTTACCCTAGTCTGGTGGCGAGGAATCGACCGCTCTACGAAGCGCTCGCCCTCGGGAGCTGGAGAAATCATCTTCTCAATCGGTCAGTACATCCCCTGATAGTGGATGGATATACGGGGTGGCACGAATTCAGCAGCACCATCCTGATAAAGCAAAAAAAAAAAAAATCAGTAAAGCATTACTTGGGGGCTACTTAATCGAAAATAAAGCTAAGAAAAACTTACCCTCACATCCTCAGCCGGTACGGGGGCTGGAGCTAACAAAGGTAATAGCTCCTCATCATAACATCGCCCGAGGATTACATGGGACCGCCAAGGGGTGCTAGCTCCCTCATACATGCTCGACAACCGCGCCTCGTCGAACATATGACGTGGTGGAGCAGCAGGAACGACGAAGACATCAGAAGAATGCTGTCTAGCGACCCTCTCTCCTAAGTACGCGACCGCTCCATAAGTCCCCAGAAAATAGCGACGCTCAGCAGAATACTGTGCGGCTAACCCAGGGACTGTCCAACCGCCCCACGTCCGGTATATCACCTCAGGTCCCTATAAAGAGCATCGATCAGGCAAGAATATATCTAAGCACCGCGAAAAATGCAAGATAAACAATGAAAGTTGTACCGAGATGATCCGGTTCCGGACATGTGTAGTGGCCATGTCCACATGGTGGCCGCCCCAAGAGGCGCTCACTGGAAATCCCCGCGGCGATGGTCTGCTGGCGCAGCAGAAGGAAAATACTCGTAGAACCAGATCTGCAAGGAGTTAAAAGTGTGGGTAAATGCTAACTAATATGCAGAGCTAAACTTTATAGGGAATAAATGTTTACCTCTACGACCTTCCAAAAGGCAGACAAAGCAACGTTCGTCCCAAAGGACCGGTTTCGACACGAGTCCCTCAGCGTACGAACGAAGTCAGCATAGGCCAAGCTGGCCCAGTCATAAGTCCCGATCCGGTGAAGATCACGGACAACAGGGAGGTAGTAAAGCAATGCCCTACTACCCTTATCAGGGGAGAATGTCCCTGACAACAACATCAGCACAAAAATGCGCACCCACTGCTCTCGGGTGGTCGCATCGTCATCAAGAGACGCTGCCAGCGTCGAGCGGCGAATTCTTCTAGCACTAAACTAAGTCGTCTCGACCTCAGCTCGGGCCCAAATAGCGATCGGCCCCAACAGCTCCTCGACCTCCGAAGAAAAGACGTCGATTCCACTGTCAAACGGCAGTGGCACGGAAGTGAACTCCAGTCCTGTGATGAGACTGAAGTCCGTAGGGGTGACCATCATCTCGCCCCAGGGGAAATGGAAGGTGTTGGTGGTGTCCCAGAAGAACTCCACCAAAGCGCGCACTACGTGGTGACCCCCGCTGGAGGCGACCATAGCCTCAGAGGTCTCGAACAGAGTAGCTAGTCCACAATACTCCCATAGGAGTCTCGTCTCGAGATCCCTGGCGATGTACATCCTGTACAAATCGCCTAAACCATCACAGCCAGAGACGTGATGACGTGTCCTCCCAGGCGTGATGCGCTGTCTCGCCCTCTCAGAAATGTGGTGGACAGGGGCGAAGAACAAGGTACGCTCATCCCACTCCGGAAGTCGACCAAGCGAAGTGGAAGGCGTGATGTCATCCTCTACGGGCTCATGCTCCCGTCTAGTGTTTCGGGACCGTGAACCCAAGCCTCGCTGTCTAGCCATGCTACATTGTGCAAAATTATCATGAATTAAGGTTCTATAGTATCTAAGGTTCGCCTAGCCGCATGATACTATGTTCGCAAAAACAGAGTACGTAGTACTAAAATAGAGCACAAATTCGAATTAAGCATGACAACATTTTTCAAGCAATTAAACAATTTCTTGCAACACTATAGTGATTATTGTGACAAATGGAACAAGAATTGCTAGCAAAAATATCAAGAACGAGTCACATTGTTCTTCACGGCCTTAAGAGGTCCTACAATGGCAAATTGCTCATTTCTTTACCAAAATTGAGTCAAACAAGTCTCAAATTACTCGCAAGGCAATATACAAACATAATCAAGCAATTTCATGGCATAAAACTTGACAAACAAAGCAAATTGAGCATTATAAGTTTCGAATTTTCATGAAATTCGTGAATAAACATGCCAAGAATTCATAAAAACTGATGTGAGTTTGAATAAAACTTACATAGATCAGGAAAATAGATGAAAAGAGCTTTGATTTGCAACAAATTTGAGCGAATTCGGTTGAGAAACGAGCAAGCAATGAGCAATTGAAGTTTCGGACTTCTTTCGAGCAGTTTCGTGACGAACAAAGCAGCCAAATGAAGAGGAAGGGGGTATTTAAGGAAATCCCCGTGCTGGCGCCAGACCTATGCATTGGCGTCACAAATTTGGCTTGGCGCCTGGCGCAAATATCAGCGCCTGGCGCTAATGCTAATAAGGTGGCGCTGAGGATTTTTCAGCGACGCCAAAGCACCCAGCCACCTGATGAGGTTGTGCTAGCCTTCTGCAACATATTTTTGGGTTCCTTGGTACGCCAGTTAACCCCTCTATGCAATTTGACATGATTTAGTAATCGGCTTGATTACATAAAGTGATCGACCTGATAAGAGATCGTCTCACTCAGCTTAAAGCGCCTAAGCATTGGCTCATTGGCAAAAAAGCACCGACATATAGGTTCAAAAGCGCAAAAAGGCACCGATATATAGGTTCAACAGAAAAAGAGCACCGACATACAGGTTCAAAGCAACGGAAGCACCGACGTACAGGCATAACAGAAGCAAAGTTCAGGCAAACTTTTAAAGATCGACAGGAGTGGATCTTCGGTAATTTTCTTTGGAAAATTATCGCATCAAATGAAGGTGACTTCAAGAGAAGATATCTTCGACGGAATTCCCTAGCTTGCGGAAAGTTGTCACGAACAACTGGAGGTAATTTCGGGCGAAGTTATCTTTGATGGTATTCCCTAGGATGTGGAATATTATCAATGCGGATGGAGATTGTTTCAAGAGAAATAATATTCGTTAGTATTTCCTAGGATGTGGAATATTATCAATGCGGAGGAGGATCGTTTCAGGCGAAGCAATCTTCTAATTGGAAGCAGTTACGGGCGTAGCAGTTTTCAAGCGGAAGGCCATTCTCTAGCTTGCAGGAGGTCATCAAAACAATCGGTTACTTTCAGAGAAGTGTGATCGACGGTGGAAGACACGCGTTTCTTAACTCTTTTATCTGTTTAACTAACGCTAGTATGCAGGTATCGGTGTTGCAAGATTGATTTAGGATCGCAGAACGTTCTGAATCATTCTCCGTCCCTATCGATACTTTGAATTTTGTTTTCGAAACTTGCGTTTCTCCAAACTCAGTCAAAGTGGGGGCTTCTGTAGACACCCATTTGTGTCTCCCCAAAACCAAACCCAGTGATGAGTACCTTTCACGCCGAATCATAATCAAATGAAACGAAAGTGTGGAAAGTCTAGTGTTGCGGAAAGTTTTAATTTCTTTTCTCTTCTTTTTGTTTTTGAAAACTTATTTTAAGAAAATAGCCAATCCAGTTTGGTTGGTCCATGATATGGGTCCAATAGTAGTGTAGTTGGATGGGGCTTGCAAAGACCTTTCCAACGATATATTATAAGCCTAATTCCGATGAATATTGAGGAAGTTATGGCCAATTTACTAAACTGGGCCCAAATTGAGCTTTATATAGGGCCCAATGATCTAGGGGAGGGCCTAATATGATTTATCATTCCTAATGCAATTAGGAATGGTTTTAGTCTTCTAGATTCTTCTAGAAGGTTCTTTTCATTCCTAATTCAATTAGCATTGATAAATTGACTTTCGTTGACTTTTCAGAGTTTTAATCAAAATCAAATAGCATTTTCGAAGAAATTATATTATTTTATCCTCCAGTACAGTAAGCTTATCGGATTTTCGAAAACGCGTTAAATTTAAGCTTGGCGTCTGACCCCAGGCCTTGGCGCCTGGAACCAGGCCTGGCGCCTGGAGCCAGGCGCTAGTGTTGGTGCCTGGCGCCAGCTAGCCAGGGTTTGCGCCAACTCTGTTTTTTGAGCGTCAGACTCTGTTTTGTCTAATTTGTCTTTTTAGCTGATTTTCTCTATAAATATCGTATTAAAAACTCCGTTTTCATTCACCGATCGTCTTCATTCATTCACCAATTCTTACGATCATTCATCTAAAATCAGTTTTCTAATTCTCTCTTTCCTTAATTCATTCAATTCTTTCTTCTAAATTTGCTTTTTCATACAAAATTCCGCATTCGCAAGATCTAGAAACACCTAGCCATATTCGAAGTTGCCTTCACCCTAGACGTGAAAGGTTTAATTTCTGAGGGTTTGGTCCCAAATCTCTCTTTCAATTATTGAATTTAATTTGTTTGTTTATTATTTTCCTTGAAGTTACTAACGTGTGTATTTTGTTATTAGAAAGAGGTACGAAGCATCAAAGTAAGTGCTTTAATGGTTTTTTTTGATATTTTGATAAAGATATCATGTTTACATTGTTATTATGATATTCCTAGTATCATGTTTAGGGTATTTTTAATATTAAATATGATTGTTACGATGCTTCCTATGTTCTTCCTAATATTTATGATTGTTAGTATCATGTTAGGGTTAAAGATTTGATTTTTATTGCTTAGCGACATGCTAGGGTTTGTTATTAATCTTGTTAGTATCATGCCTAGGTTCTTGCTATTATTATGCTTTAATATTAATATTAACATGAACATGATTATTATTATAATTTATGATTATGATGATTATGAATATTATTATTATTATTATTATGTTGATATGATTATTTATGATTATTATTATGATTATAATTTTATTGTCATGATATTTATTGCTTGATCACACCTTTATGCATGTTAAAGGGAATTTTGTACTTGTCATCACGCTTAATAAGATATTTAATAATCTTGTTAGGGTTAATTTGATTATAATTTCAAGTGATCGCCAATAATAGATTTATTTGTGCATTAAATTCAACCAACATAGATTAAACAGGTTTAGGGTTAATCCTATTGATTGCATGTTAATCAGAAAGCGCACATGAATACGATCTGAATAATGTTGAGGCCTATTATTAGGGCAGGTTCAATCTCTTTTAGGTTGGATTTGTACCTTCATCCCCGAACCCTTATTTGGTTCATGACCTTATGGAGTTGACGATCTCTTGGATCGTTAAGGGGTGTACCCTTCACCTCGTGAACGGTTTACAAGTTCCTAAAAAACTTGTTGGCGACTCTTTTGCTCTATCTTCTTCTCTTTTGGACACCACCGTACTTTAGTGTATGATCACAGTGGGGTTCAAGCTAGTGGGATTTTAAAGGCTTGAAATTATTCCCTACACCTATTGATTGCATGTTCGTTAGAAAGCGCACATGAATACGAGTAGAATAAAGTAGAGGCCTATTATTAGGGCAGATTTAATCTCTTTTAGGTTACCTTCATCCCCGAACTACCAGTCATGGTTCCAGAGCTATTGGAGTTGACGAACTCCTGGATCGTTAAGGGGTGTAACCTTCACCTCGTGAACGGTTTACAAGTTCCTAAAACTTGTAGGCAACTCTTTTGCTCTAGCTTCCTTCCCTTTGGACGCCACCATGCTTTAGTGTATGATCACAGTGGGGTTCAAGTTTGGGATAATGCTTGAAATATTCCCTACAGTTTTTTGGCGACTCTGCTGGGGAGGATTTCTATTTTAATTCTTGAAATTTATTTTGGCAATGATTTAGAATGAGTGGATGAGACTCGAAAATTTCTAAGTATTTCATGTGCGTAATTTTGATTAACATTATTGTCATATGCATAAAAAAGATCTCATTGGAAAGACCATCCGTAATGAGTTAAAAACATAGGATTTTTACACGTAGGAAATTTGAGAAATATCTTTCACAACTAGGATCGAAATAATACTGCGCGAAATTAGAAAATTTTATTGAGCACAGAATGCTGCTGAGGCATGTAGGAACTAGCGTCAGAAAACAGAGTATGTCGCCGAGAATTTCACTTTGGCGCTAGGCGACACTCCTGTCGTCAGGCGCCAGAGTCAAATTTCGGCGCCATCCTCTTTTCGCTGGCGCCAAGTTCTTCCAATACTGAGCCAGAAATATGCGTTCTAATTTTGACCAGTTTTTAGCATTATTTGCTCGATCCTACTTCCTGATTGGGTTTTTCTCACTTTTCTGAAACCCATATGTGTTCTACATATGGACATAACCATTTAGGAATTCATGCTCTATCTACCTGATTGAACGCTCTGTGCATCAAAGGGTACATCCGAGAATCACTAGTACAAAAATGGCCAAAGAGACCCAATATAAGAGACCGTTTATCTACATAACCGGTCTCTTTGGTCCTAGAGACTGTTTATTAATAATAACGGGTCTTAAACTTGAAAATTTTGATAGTAAAAATATGCGAAAGACCTGTTATCTAAGAAAACCGGTCTCTTGCGTTTTTTAAAATTTAATTATTTTAAGAAAATAATAGTTAAAGACCCGTGATGTAAGAAAACAGGTCTCTCCTTTGTTTTAAAGAAAAAAAAAATAAAAATGAAATATTCGGAGAGACATGTTATACCACTTAACAGGTGTCCCATATTATAAAATAAATGAAACCCTAATTGATTCACTAATCTTCAATCACAACATTTCCACGCCTCCATTTATTATTTTGCTCCCAGCCCTTCTTCCTTTTATGATTTTCTCCTTCTTTCTCCTCTCTTCTTCATCCTCACCCTCTCTTTCTTACCTTCTTTCATCTTTTAGACTCCAATTCCTATAAACTCATAGCACATCCTCTTCGTTCGGTTTCTTTGGTTCAAAATAATTTGGTTTGAATTTGTTCGATTCAGTTTGATTTTGGTTTGAAAACTTAATCTCTTCGTTCGGTTTCTTTGGTTCGAAATAATCAATCCTCCTCGGTGCGATTTTGTTCGAAAACTCAATTTCTTTGATTTGATTTTGTTATCTCTTCTATTAAACTGATTAGAATAAGCATGCAAGGCGACGGTGAAGGTTGGTTCCTCCTCTTCTATTTCGTTTTATATTTTAATTTTGTTCTTATTAGCTAGTGTTCTTGAATTTTCATGCTAATTTCAAGATCTATATAAATTAATCAACATATTTCGTATTTTCGTATTTTTCTCAACTTTTCGTATTTAAATTCAACTTTTATTGTGATATGTGTTCACGTTTTACTGCTAGATCTCACTTCATCAGTTGATAATGGATTTTGTTTTTTTATTTTTTAGTCTTATCTTTAATTTTTCTGTACATATTTCTTTTATTTTTTGGGTCTTGGGGTTCTTAGAGTTAGGGATGTGACTTGCGAGTAACTATCAAGTAAGGATTCTGCTTTGATTTAATGTTAGTCATCATTTTGAAGGAATTTTATTTTAGATCTCTTATTTCATTAGTTCTAAGTTTTAGAATCTGTTTCAGTTTTTTTTTTTTTTTTTTAGACGGGCTGTTTTCGGTTTTTAATATAGTTTATTTCTTTTTTTAATTGTAGTTTTTGTTAAATTTAATTTCTTTATTTATTTTTTAATTCTATTATAAGTGTTTTGATTTACTGTTGTGGAGATTAATTTTTGTTTTTATCGTTATTTTTTGAAATATTTGTATTTGTGGTTGTAGGTAAAAATCTACTATTTGAAGTGAAGAAATTTATAGTTGAAGATCTTTGAAGCTTGAAGAGTTGATGTTAAAATTTACATAGTATTTTTTTTATTGGATTTTATTGATATTTGTACTCATATTATGTTTGTAATTTTGACGAATGTATGAAATTTAAGACTTATTTGTACTCTGTATTTGATAATGTAAAAATAAAATAAAATTACTCCGAAAAAATAGTAAATTATATTGATGAATATTGTTTCAAAAAAAAAAAAAATTAATTTTTTTTATTTTAAATGAGGCCAAAGAGACTGCTTTAGTTAAATAAGCGGTCTTATTTTTTCTGTAAAAGAGACTCCCTATCTTAAATAGGCAGTCTTAATTTTCTAAAATTTGAGACTGCCTATCTAAGATAGGCGGTCTCAGTTTTTTCATTCTAGAGACCACTTTTACTAAAGCAGTCTCTTTTCCAAAGAGACCACTTAGCTAGAGACCGCCTCTAAGGCAGTCTCTTTGGCCAATTTGGACGGGTCTCTTTGGCTATTTTTGTAGTATTAAATGTTGAATTCACCAAACCATGGAAGCGAGTTTTAACTCGCGGTGTCCCATCCACTCGCGCCAACCCTTCAAAAGGTAAGGCTTCCGCGCGGTGCATCAGGACAATTAACCGTGGACCCTCTTTGACTAACCCATATCCCGAACTTTAGAGAACTAGAGCCATGGTTAGGTTGCAAACTCATTGCATCATGTTGTGACTACTTGACTATTTGTGCATCTCTTACTTGTGCATACTTATTATGTGAATAAACTAACCGTTTGGTTTGACTTGTGTTTGTAAATAAGTCTTAATAAACTAATTAATGACTAAAGGACTTTTCTTAACTAATTAATTAATTAATTTGAGCCAATAAATATGTCTAAAATCGAGTCATAATCCCTCTAAGTCAACCCGGATTTTTATTCCCATATACTGCACAAGCGTCAACTTGTTTTGATCATAGCCGTAGTTATAGGAAGAACTACGAGTCATACAATCTATAGATCTGTAGCCCCGAGTTTTATCTTTAATTTGGAGTTGGTTTCATCCCAATCTGAGTCACAGAGCAAAAGTTATGACTAAAATACCACAGTCCAATTTAATGCATATACGTGAGGTCTTAACTTAGTCTTTGTTCGAGTCTAGTCACATATCTAGCCACATGGTCATGACACGAGTCTTAAAATGTCACCTACACTCACTAGTCTTAGCACACACTTTGTGTATATGTCACCATGAATATGTCTTAGGTTCATGCATGAGTCGTTCTTTCCATCACTTGAGTTGGGGATACATTCTATTCCTAATTTTTCCATTTCTCTCCACCTACTTCATCTTTTCATTCTCTACATGCTTTCCCCATATCACATTATTCATTCTTCCTACCTTCTTTCATCTATTGCATGTTAAATAGAGTTTGAGTCAAATAATAAACAGTCGATATCCCTAATTTCCCTTTCCATAGCACTTGGTCAAGGAGGGAAGGGCGATTAATCAGGGACAAGATCTTTATTCAAGTTCAACTTTTTGATAAACCGGTTAGTTGAAAAAGAAAAGCTAAGAAGGTAATGGAAAGTCAAGAAGAAGTCAATGAACTTAGGAATCAATTGACTGGCGTAATTGAGGGGTTGAATGCTTTAACCCTCAAAATCAATGATCCTGTGAAGCAACAACAAATGGATCTTATGTAAGAAAGCTTGAGCCAGCTATCCAATGACTATAAATTCCAGGGCATCAGTTCGCAAGGGGTCTTGGTGGACAAGGAGCTTCTTCCGCAGAAGTTTAGTGCCACTGACATCCCTAAATTCAAGGCAACAGATAATCCTTACCTTTACTTAAGAGCCTTTTAAACTATAATGAACATTAAAGGGATTGATAGGAAAGTCTTTCATTCCTTGTTTTCTTTATCTCTTGAAACCGTTTGTCAACAATGGTTCTTTTCTCTTGATAAAGAAAAAACCTCTACTTGGGATGCTATTGTAAACGCTTTCATTAATAAATATAAGTGTAATATTCAAGTCAAAACCAATTATAGACAACTCGAGATGCTAAGACAAAAAGAGAACGAAGGCTTTACTTCCTTCTTTAATAAGTGGAGGGAAACTTCCGCTAAGATGATTGAGGTGCCCACCGAAAAAGAATCTATGTGGATGTTTATCAAGAATCTCAAAGAGAAGTATTCGAAGCATTTAAAATATCAACACAATCCGAATACTTTCAAGGCCATTTATGACATTGGAATTGAAATCGAAGATGACCTCGCAAAACAAAAAGCTACTAACAATAGTAACCACAGTGGCTGGAAAGGAAAGAAGACCGACAATCCTTCTTTTTCCAAAAACTCCCACTCTAGTAATAATGTTAGTACCTTTGACCATAATGGTGTCTTAGCCATGGACAATCAAGGATCTAAAAGGAAACCCAGGAGAGAGTTCACACCCATTGGAATGACCTACGATGCTGCTTTCGATCGTCTCCATGATCGAGGATTAATCAAACCTATTGGCCCTACCGAGGATCCAACGCCAGAAAATCGATCTTGGAGATGGAATCCCAACTCTTATTGCAAGTACCATCGAGGACACAGTCATACTACTGATGAATGCTACAGGTTTCAAAATCTCATTCAAGATCTCATAGAAGCAAATAAGATTCCGTTGCCTCTAGCTAACGAGAAGACTGGGTGATGATGAAGCAAACAACACAAGACAAGAGGCGAGCTGCAACGACAAGATTTCATGACCTTTTTTTTCTATTTCTTTTTCATTTTTTCCTTTCCCCAATAAGTCTAGCATAGTGATGAGTGACATTTATGTCACTCTTAGGGAGTAGTTTTAGAGTCATTTTCGTGTTTATTTTATCTTATTTTCCCTTTCTTTCTCTTGTTTTCTCTTAATAACTTTTCTTGTTTATTTGGTAGTTTTGGAGCGTTTTAGTTTATTTTCTTTATTTTATTAGCTTTAGTTTATTTTCGTATTTTATTTTACTTTATTTGCTTGTATAGTTTTTGTTTTATTTTTATTAGTTTAGTTTTATGTCTCTTATTTTCTATTTTATTTTATTTATTTCTATTTTATTTATTTTATTTTATTTGTCGTGGTTTTGTTTTATTTCGTCCTTTGTTTATTTTCATTTTATTTTATTTTATTCTTTGTCCCATTTCTCCCCTCATGTTTGGTTTTTGGTTGTAGGTGTGTTCGGGTTGACGCTCGATTTCCATGTTCAAATCAAGTTCGAAGTCCGAGGTTCGAGGCACAAATTTTGAGCCAAGCAAACTGTGCTGTGCTGCCTTTAGATGCTGCCTCCTATTCTTCACCCCATCTCTTTCTTAACCTCCACCACACCAACCTTTCCCCTAATGCCTCCCTCAACCAACACCAACAGCAACACAACCTGACCACACCACAGCAGCGCCACCACACATCACAGCAGCTCCCTCGACCAGCCACACCCCTCACATCTGCCGCAACCAATACACTACTCAACCCACCTTCATCCACCTCGCGCATCCCCGGCAACGGCGCCAATTTGACAAGGGAATAAACGCGTCGTCAATTGTCTATCCCTAGATCAAATACAATTTATACAACCTAAACAAACCTAATACGAGTATAAGGCAAGCATAGGGGTCCAACCACAGAGAACGGTAAACACCACCAAATGTTATCGACAATTAAGCTAGTCCGGAATAGGAGATGAATAAACTAAAGTCTAAAAAAAAATCTAAAACAAGAAATAAAACATTAAGGGAAATGGTTTAGGTATAGCATTCACTTGAACATAAACAAAGGCATAGAAATTGAATTAATTATGAACTAAACATGCTCGAATATCAAAATTAAAATCCAATCTAGCCGCCTTCCGGGGTCAATTGGCTTCCCCTAACATAGCCTCTATGTTTCCACATTAGAACCATATACTAGGAGGTACTATTAAATGACAATCGATAGTAATGAACCTTAACTAAGTCAACTTCCGTTTCTTGTTAGCAAAGATTCACCTTTAATCAACCAACAATGTGCACTTGCAAGAAGATTAAAGAATATCAAGCATATAAAGGCTTTAATCACAAATAAATCAATTCTAAACCCTAGAACATGCTCAAGGTCCAACTACACCACAACCATCCCCTTAATGGGGAAATTACTCACTAATCATGATAATAACAAGATTAATCAACAAATAATCAAGAATCAACATGATCAACAAGCAATACCAACAACTAAAATAATAATCAAAATAAACAAATAAAAATAGAGGAGAGAGAGTAAGAAATTGCTCATTAATTGAAGATGAAGGTCTACAAAGGATTGAACAAGCTCCTTCTTCAAAATCCAAGTTCATTAATGAAGAAAACCTCACTTTCTCTCCCTACCAATGAAGACTAACCCTAACCTAACCTAAAACTAAAACTAACTAGAGAGAGGAATAGATAGTTGTTCAATTCCCCTCTAATTACCCCCAAAATTGGGTATTTATACTAAGCTAATAAAACTAGGAAAAATAGAAAAATAAAAGAAGGAAATAAAATAAAGAAAGAAAAGGAAATAAAAAGAAAATAAAATAAATGAAAAGAAAAACAAAAGAGAAAAGAAATAAATAAAGAAAGAAAAGGAAATAAAAATAAAAGAAAAAGAAAAAAAAACAAAACAAAACCAACCAAAATCCCCAAAAGAAAAAAAACATCAGACCCCCCGATTTCCCTCTTCTTCCTCGAAATTGGCTGCTTCAAGAACTCCATTGAAACGCACCACCATCACCACCGTTCATCAACTATCATCATCAAATCGAGGTCGTTCATCTTCATTAAAAGCCATGTGCATAGCTCGTGAAGCGGTTCGGTCGAACCATGGGTTGGTGCGGCCGAACTACGGGGTTGGTTCGGTCGAACCATGGGTATGTTCGACCACTCCTCTTCGAATAACAAAACCCACAAAGTCTCTGACTCGAAGTTCGGCCGAACATCTCAATGGGTTTGCTCGAACTTGATTGATTTTCAATTTGTTCTGATTCTTGCTGTAATTGATGCTGGTGGCTTGCGGTTGGTGGTTTGTGATGGCTGGTGGTTTGCGAGGTGAAGCAGGGGCTGTTGCGTGGTGATTGCGGTTAATTGCGGGTTGGTGGAATTGATGGTTGATGGTGGTTGTTGTTGCTGATTGGTGGTGGGTACGGAGGTGATTGAGGGAGGCAGCAGCTATGAGGGGTGTTGTGGTGCTTGCGGGGTTGCAGGCTGGTTGGGTGGTGTATTGGTTGCGGCAGCTGTGAGGGGTGTGGCTGGTCGAGGGAGCTGCTGTGATGTGTGGTGGCGCTGCTGTGGTGTGGTCAGGTTGTGTTGCTGTTGGTGTTGGTTGAGGGAGGCAGCAGGGGAGTTGTATTGGTGTGGGTTTGGTTTGGGGGGGATTCTGTGGTTGATGGTGGTTGTTGTTGCTGATTGGTGGTGGATACGGAGGTGATTGAGGGAGGCAACAGCTATGAGGGGTGTTGTGGTGCTTGCGGGGTTGCAGGCTGGTTGGGTAGTGTATTGGTTGCGGCAGCTGTGAGGGGTGTGGCTGGTCGAGGGAGCTGCTGTGATGTGTGGTGATGCCTGCTTTGTTGCGTGAGGGAGGTACAGGGGCTGCTCTATGGATTCGGTGGTGAGGTGGAGTTAATTTGTGGCTGCTGTTGCTGGTTTGCGGTTGGTGTAAGGGATGTTGCGGGATGGCAATTGGTGGTTGAAGGTTGGACTGGTGGTGAGTTGATGGTTGATGGTGGTTGTTGTTGCTGATTAGTGGTGGGTACGGAGGTGATTGAGGGTGATATCAATGAAATAATCAATGAAAAACATTTAGGCTACCCGACATCTTGGCATTGATAGCTCGCTCAAAAGGCTTGGCTTGATTACCCTCCATCGGTAGTAACTAAACCTCACTAAGGTCAAAAGGTCTTAAAAGGGTTGAAACGTTTAGGCTAGGGTAAAGGGTGTGGAAATAAATTTGGAAATTGGTGGTAAACTTAGAAGTGAAGCAAGGTTGATCATTCCTCAATTCAAATTCAATAAACTACCAACTTTCAAATCAAAAATTCTAGCAACACCTCCCCCAAGCTTCGCCAATAATAGATTTATTTGTGCATTAATGTTCAACCAACATAGATAAACAGGTTTAGTGTTAACCTATTGATTGCATGTTAGTAAGAAAGCGCACATGAACACGAGCAGAATAAAGTAGAGGTCTATTATTAGGGCAGGTTCAATCTCATTTAGGTTGGATTTGTACCTTTATCCCCGAACTACCAGTCATGGTTCTAGAACTATTGGAGTTGAGGATCTTCTTGATCGTTAAGGGGTGTAACCTTTACCTCGTGAACGGTTTACAAGTACCTAAAACTTGTTGGCGACTCTTTTGCTCTACCTTCCTTCCCTTTGGACGCCATTATGCTTTAGCGTATGATCACAGTGGGGTTCAAGTTTGGGATAATGCTTGAATTATTCCCTACTCCTCTTAATCGCGACCAATCGATGGCCGAAAGGAAAACGAGCAGCCCCAAGCACCCTGGTGGCTAAGAAAGGCAGGTACGAGTATCCCCAAGCCTGAAATCGAGAAAAGATAAGCCTAAAAGAAAAAAGAAAAAGTAATAATCGAAAGAAGCTTAAAACACGTACCTCAAGGATACGACCATGCCACGTAAGCGAGATTCGAGGCACCTCAGTAGTTACCGCCGAATCCAAGACCCAGGTTGCCTTGCCCACAGCTGTAAGCATACGGGCATACGACACCTCCGACTTACCCCAAGTCACTGAGGCAAATAAGTAACCCAATGGCGAAACGCTCTCCTCGATCACTCAAAATGGTGACGGAAAGAACGTGAGCAATGTATATTCGAGCCAGCTGCTCAGGTGTACACTGTCGTTCAAGCTTGTCAGCCGACAACTCGTCGACAAGAACCGAGTACAGATAGGATTGCGCGCACACGTGGAGGGCCGACACAAGACAGTCCCCCACAAGGTCGCGCAATCTCTCATCTGACCCCTTAAAAACTCTATAACTACAGGCTCGCCTCCGAAAGGAAAACCCGTAATCATAGAGAAATCAAAAGGGTCAACCGTCATCTCTCCCCATGGAAAGTGTTGGTGGAATCTAACCAAAACTCCAGCAATCCACGGAGGAAAGCTGACGATACAGGCTGACTCGATAAATCCCGAAGAGCCGCCAGCTAGGAGTCAATCCCAAAAAGTGCTACAATCTCCTTTTCCACCTCGGGCAAACTCTTAAAACGGGCTCGCAGGTCACTAGAGCCGTAAAGACGCATGCAGGGCTCACTCTGAATAAAAATAAATAAAATGGTTATGGTTTAAAAAGGAGAAGAAACAAAAGAAAAGAGAAAGAAACGAAAGTGCGGAAAACTCACGATGTCGCGCCACCCTCTGATCGAAACGTGGTGGTCTGGGTACCACTTAAGGACCCTAGGGTCCCAGTTGGGAGGAGCCTCCCAAACCACCTCAACCTGGCGATGTCGATCGACCGCAACGCGTCGCTCTCGAACCTCCTCTCGAGGACGGGTCACCCTCTTCCGAGGGCGAACCGCCTCGTCCGAACCACCGAGAACCTCCTTAGCATCGACAAACGGAGGCGAGTCCATGCAATGACAGATAAAGTTTCTTTAATTAGTTTACATTATTTCCTAACTAAACTAATATACGTATTCTAGACCCATTTTGGCAGCATAACGGCTGCCGATAGGGCAAAATACGAAAATCAAATGCCACCCACTTGGGGGCTACGATACCTGCAGTTAAACTCAGTAAATGGGGGCTTCTAACACCCACAAAAGCCATCTTATTCCAGTTTCAACTAAGTATTCAAGGGATTGTCTTCCACAATCTCAAAGAATCAACTAATTCTAGACGAATAACAGTAATATAAACATAATTATCGTCTACCAAACTATTTTGAAGTTCGAATATGGCAAAAATAAGCTAAGAGTATGTTTCACGCCATTTTTCAACAATTCAAAATTCACAAAAATGAATTATGAAATTTATTTTAGTTCCATCACTATAATATACTTCATAATCAACAATTATAACCAAAATGAAAAAAGTAAGCAATAAAATCAAGCAAAAATTCGAAAAAATAAGCAAGAACAAACTTGAACAAAGAAATGCTCATACAAGGTTCAATACTTTACCATTTTTCATGAAATTTGTTGCAAAACGCTCCTTAAACATAGCATAACAACATAGAGAAAACAATTTCAAGAAATATAAGTCAAATCGAAAACCCCTAAATTTGAAATTTGGGGTTTAACGATTCGAAAATCGTTCGAATTCAGCCCAAAATGAACAAATTTGGCAAAAAAACTTACATTGGATTACGGCAAATATGAATTGAGGACGGAATTTGCTTCCTTTAGCTTTGAAAATCACAAAAAACCGAGCTTCCTAGAGAGAGAAAAATTCGAAAATGGCGAAGGAAGGAGAAAGAGTGAAGTGAATTTACTGACATAAATGTCACGCGCAACTGAATCTGTTGTGCGTGACATACCAGCGCAAATCAAAAAGATGTGCGCGCCTCGCCAGCGCGACCTTCTGAGTTGTGTGCGGATACTATTCACTAAAAGACCGGGATTTTGATTTTGATCTGTTTGATCATTTTTTTAACGGTTTTTTCTCGTTATTAGACGTAATGGTGCGAAAATTATCAAAATATTTTTTAATTGCTTTGCATATTGTAGTTTGTTTTCTTCTTTGTTAGTTTTTTGCATCATTCTTGCATGCATACCGTGCTTTGTGCCTTCCCCAAGCATACGTTATGAACGTGCGCGTCGAACCTTTAAGAACGGGCACTTCATGAATGGGAGCAAATACGGTAGTTAGTGCGCTTACTAACTTACCGGACAGTTAGGGTGTCGAATCCATCCCCTGTATAAAGAAGCGACGAGACGATGTCGCGCCTATGTAGTCACGTGCCCCCAGTCCTGAGACACGTGCACTCATCTTGTGGACAAAACTGATGAGAGAGTTGCTGGCTTTCTTCCCTCTCTTTGAATTTGGATATATGCCTCCAGACCTGAGACATGTATTTCTATCTTGTGGACTTCCGGCTCTAACACTGAAAACCTTTTTTCATCTTTTACTTTGTTAAAGTCAGGCTAAAGTTTCAATGACATATCGAGGGACTTTAGACCAACGATGACACAATTGAGAGGAAATCTTCCCCTTTTATCCTTTTAAAACCGATCTCTTCTCATGACTTGACATCACCAAGAACACCTTTACTTGTAAAAGTGTTCTACAATTGCAAAGGATCAATCTAGATTCTTTAGCGCGTTAAGACTAAGAAGGATATTTTCTAGCCTTAATAGCTACTTGTTTCGAACACTTAGCGAATCCAGGATTCTTTTGACATCCTTAAACATTACTAAAAGGTTCTCTTCCTTATATGAATTCACAGAATGAGTCTCGGATTTATTTCCTTGACTACTTTAATCATTGTCTACTCTAGACTCGATCAAAGTGGGGGCTAACTGTAGACATCTACTTTTGGCCTCCTGTCTCGACAGGAAGTGCAATGACGATAAATAAAACCATCTTCGTGTTTGATCGAAGTGAAGAATACTTATAGATAACTAATTAAGCCACAAAACACAAAAGACTAGCACAAGTTAAAGAAAACGCCAAAATAAAGGTCCAATTAACTAAACCCGATCATATTTAGGCTTAAGTCTGTGCTTAAACCCTAATAATAACGGATTTAGGAGCGCCTTGGTTAAATCTTAGTGCTGCCGCAGAAAAAGCCGCGTGCATCTCAAAGAGTCGCGCTAGGCTGCCGCACGCAAATAATTCAGCTGCGCGACACCCAGCGCAACCCCAAGAGTTGCGCTGCAGAAGATTCAGAATTATAAGGAAAATATAAAATCGAATCTTACCATAAAGCCACGCGTAAGACAATTAGTTGCGCTGCCTTTAGCAGCGCAACCAAATCACTTGCGCTGGGATGCCGCGCGCAACTCATTCAGTTGCGCGCGACACTTGCTTCGGCAGAATGCTCGAAACCCTAAACCTAATCATTCCCTATAAATACGAGCTTAGACCAAGGTTCCACAACAAGAAGGAGTCCATAAGTGTTCTAAACGGAGATCTAGCAAAGAGAAGTGGTAAATTCCCGAGCACTTAGTTAAATCACCTTTATTTTCTTGTTTAAAATTAAAGGACTTTAATTAATTAATTAATGTTGCTTGATCACCTTTAAAATAATTAATTAATCAATTCCACATAGTATCTTGCGTTAAATAAAGATTAGAATTGAATTAAATAATTGTTGGTTGATCACTTAAGCCAAGGCGAATCTTGTTTATTTTCTTGTTCTTTCACGAATTTGATTAAATAAGAATAACGACATCACGATGTAATTCCTAGGTGAATTAATGCTTGTAAATAAAATCAACTAACATAGTTTTAGGTATCGCGTTGCATATATTGTTTGGTGATGAAATTGTAAAAAAGAAGAGCTAGTAGAGGCCGCACTAGGGCTAGGATAACGATTCCCATCTAAAAGGAACGTTATCTTAGTACCCTCGCTCCCAAACTCATTTCTGGTTTATAGACCAATTTGGGCATGGGTAAACTTATGCTTTGTGCTAATTATTCAATGGACTCCACATGGAAGAAAGGCATGAACGAGGTTTATGAGTTTTTCCTAAAACTCATTGGCGACTCCTTCTTGTTTCTTACAAAAAAGCGTAATGATAGAATCAATTATAATTCAAGGTCCCCCAAACAGTCAAGAATTCAAATCCCACTACACCCTAACAAGTGTAAAGTCCTAGGCTTTTAAGTGGCCAAGGGAATTTAAGGAGAGTACCCCTTACGATGGGATCACCCTCCTTACAGCGTGCAAATGCAGTTTTGGGCTCTTGTGTTCCTTCTCAAAGTCAAGTCTTTTCAAACGAACAATGGAAGGCAATTACGGGTTGTTTGGTAATGCCACCATCTCTGAAAATTGTTTGAATGGTAATTTTGATGTTTCTTCTTTGATTATTGACACCGAAGCAATGCATCATGTCGCTGGAGAAAAATCATGGTTGTTTGACATTAAGAACTTTGAATGTTCCATTAGTTTACCTAACGGGGACAATGTAGTAGCTTCTTTAATCGCTTTTGTTCGTTTGTCGGACAAGATAAATCTAACCAGGGTTCTCTATGTCCCACATTTGAGTTGTAATTTGCTTTCAGTGTCTTAACATTTTGATGAGCTAAATTGTGTTGTCTAATTTAACCCTTATATGTGTGCTATATAGGACCAAACGAAGGAGCTGATTGGAACAGGAGCTAGGAGAGACGAATTATATTATTTTAGCAATTCGGAATTGGTGAATCATGTTGGTGTTAGTGAAGCAACCTCAAATTTGGAGTTGTGGCATCGTCGAATGGGTCATCCTTTCGAGAAAGTGGTTAAGTTACTTCCTCATGTTAGTAATGATAAAGATTGTCTTGTTAAGGGATGTAAAGTATGTATGCGTGCTAAGCATTCTAGATATAAATTTCCTTTACGTGATAGTAGAGCTTCTAGGACTTTTGAAAAGATACATTGTGATTTTTGGGGTCCATATCGACATGTTTCTTCATGTGGAGCTCGTTATTTTTTTACTATTTTGGATGATTACTCTTGAGCAGTTTGGATTTATTTATTGGTTGATAAAACTGGAGTTTTTATAATGTTTTTGGCATTTGTTGCAATGGTCGAAAGACAATTCTCACAAACCATTAAAATTGTGCAAAGTGAAAACGGTATTGATTTTAATAGGATAGATTGCATGATTATTTTGTTGCTACGAGCATTCTTTTCCAAACCTCTTGTGTTGGTACTCCACAACAAAATGGGAGGGTTGAGTGAAAACATAAACACATTCTTAATTTTGGGAGAGTTTTGATATTCCAAGCCAAATTACCAATTTATTTTTGGGGTGAGTGTGTTCTTGCTGCCGCTCATCTAATCAATCGTACACCCACACCCTTGCTCCAAAATAAAACTCCCTTTGAAATCTTATTCAATAAATCCCTGTCCTTTGATGCAATTTGCACTTTTGGTTGTCTATGCTTTGCACATAATCAGAAAACAAACGGAGACAAATTTGCGATTCGTAGTAGGAAATGTGTTTTTGTGGGGTATCCCTTTGGAAAGAAAGGATGGAAGTTGTATGATCTTGAGTCAAAAGTTTTTTTTTTTTTTTTTTTTTTTTTTGTATCTCGGGATGTCAAATTTGTTGAAGAAGTTTTTCCTTTTGATTGCCCGAATGATGTGAATATTATGCCGACCTCTTATGATAGTAGGGTTGTCTGTGATGATTTTTTGGAGTATGAGATTAATGGGGATGATAAGGTGATTTTTGATGATAATTTGGTGAATGTCGAAGATGAGAAGCCTGCCCCGATTAAAGGGCACACTGCCCCACAATCTACGGGCGCAATAGTTCCTGTGTGTAACACCCTAGAAATTCCTTTCTTTTAAAATACATGTTTTGCCCTGTTTAAAATATTAAATATGAAAATCTATGATATTAACGCCACCGTGAAAACGACTAAGGCAACTATCAAAGACACACAGCGGAAGACTTCTCCTTTAAAAATATTAAATTGACTCACCTTAAAAAGTCAACTCACGAAAGTAAAGTCATATTAAAGTAGAATAAAGTCAACCTACAACTTGGAATAATTGTAGGTCCTTAACCAAAACAAATTCCACTTAAAAACTTTTACATTAGTATCGCAATAGAAATATCATAATGTAATTAAAGCAATAACACATCATAAACTTATGGAAACTAGCATGATTCGTTCTTCACTCATGCCCATCATGAATATTCTTCATCTCCTAAAAGCTTTTCTTTACTTGTTTTCACTACTCTCCATTAGAAATGGGTCATCATAGGGCCAAGTTAAAGACATGGCCAACAAATACACAATCAGTAAAGCTGAGTACATAAGCGTATTAAACACACTAACATGCTTTTACCTAACAACTCACAACTTACCTTATTGCACCTGTTTACAAGGACACTACATACAACAAACTTCTCAACTAATTAACTAAATAATTTATTTAGTTTCGATAACACATCGAACGGTTTCCCCCTAACCTACCCCAATAAATGGGTACTAACACGGGAGCTAACCGTGCCAGTATAAAATAACCACTCATAAGTGGCGGAATTCCTGTGCATAATAAAAAGGAAAATACAACGTCCTGTACTCCTAGTAGAAGTTATGGTCAAATATAAAGTCGCATAGTTCCCCCCATATGTTCATACTCAAGGTATATACGCTCTAAGAGTTTTGGTGCGTAATCTCTTTCACTTTACGTTCTTTACAATTTATTAAACTTGGTGATGACTCTCAAATCATAATAACATCAAACATCATAATTATTCAAACAATTAAACACTCCAATTTAAATCTTGAATAATTAGTGACCATATGATATTTGATGTTGAACCCTTTAAAAATCTACCTTAGTGTCAAAGACACCTTAAACGCTTAAAGCGCCAAACATCCTATCCCTCGGTGCTAAAAACACCTTAAGTGCACTAAGGCACCAACATAGAATTTATTCCTCGTGTACATAGACACTTACATAGCTCTTTTTCCATGCTTATAGCATCAATAAAAAATTATATGAACCATAATAAAATTCCCTTTTAATATTCCAATCCAAATTAAACATTTAGTTTAATTATACATGCTTTCTATCATGCCATAAATAAAAAAGTGTGGTTCATATTCAACATCTCAAGCTTTTATTTTCCATCAATTAATCCATCACGTATAAATAAATCATGCTTCATAATTCAATCATCAATATCAACCAAATTACAATCTCCATTCATAATGTAGCATGATACTACTTGTACTCAAATAATCACATCTAGCATGCTACTACGTCACCAAAAATATGCTAAGTACGCTAACATACCTTGAATACAATCTTAATATCGCCACGACTAATAGACCTAAAATTTAAAATAATAATAGAGCAATAAAACCCTCTCTACACAAATTTCCAGCAATATATATTCTTATAAAACCACTGATAAGTGACTTTTATGCCACTTTTTAGGGTGTTTATTGAGTCGTTTTTCGGCTTATTTTTCCAATAATTTAACCCTTTTTGTCCTTTATTTCTTTATTTACTTATTCTTGTCTTTTATCTTGATTTCGAGTATTTAAGTGGTTTTTAATAGTTTTTAGCTTATTTTCTTAATTTATTTAATTTATCTTCTTTGTTTTTATTTTGATCTCCATGCTTTGGTTTTGTAGGAATTATGCGCCGAAAGAAAGAGGATATCAAGAAGCCAAGTTATCTGTTGTGCGCGGGGTGCTGTGCGGCTTATGCGCGGGCGCACATGTGAGGCTGTGCGGGCGCGCAGCCCTGTCAGAACCCGCACAGCCAGACTGAAGAAACAGAGCAAAACCAGAGAGTTTGCGCGACCCTATGCGCGACCGCTGTGCGGGCGCACACACCTTTGCGCGGGCGCGCATGACTCATGTGCGGGCGCGCTTATTTTCCCCGTACCCACAAAGTTGCGGCCGCACACTACGATGAGAGGGCGCACACACATTGTGTGCGGGCGCACAGGACTCATGTGCGGGCGCGCACGACTGGGTTTACGATTTATTTGCGCCTTGTTGTCCAAGTCTCTTTCTTTTGTGTGGAGCCACATATATATAGACGGGACTCTTTGTAAAAAGGGGGGGATCTATTATGCTATTTTCTTAGTTAGTTTAGGAGAGCTTCTCTCTCTTAGGGTTAGATTAGGAGTTTCTCTCTCTAGTTTAGGAGTAGTTTAGAGAGAGAAAGCTTGGATTTTTCATGGAGTTTTTGGGATTTTGAAGAAGCAAATTTGTGGATTTTTCCTCTCATAAATTCAATGAGTCTTCCTAACTTTCTCTCACCTTTATTGCTTTCATTTATTATTGTTTTTGCTTATTTATTTGTTTATTTGAGTAGATTAATTAGTTTAGTGGTTGATTCTTGCTTTTATTATTATTTTACCTAGTTTTCCTTGTTTTTGTTCACCATGTTAGTTTAGGTTTTGTTCTAGGGAAATGGATGAAGGTCATGTTAATAAATTGAATGATTGATTGTGATTAGTGTGGAATTGTTTCTTGATTATTGTGTATGGATGATGCTTTTATGTATTAGAATCTTTCTAGCTAATTGATTCTATGCTTTTAATTGTGTTTTCAATCGATTGTGCGAGAGTGAGTTGGTTGAGAGCCCTAAATTCTTCCATACCTTTGCTAGGCTAGTTGCACGAGAGTGAATTAGTTTAGTAGGATAATTAACATGCTTAATTGTGCGAGAGTGAGTTAAATGTGTTAATTGTTCCTAATCAAGGTCATTTTCATCTAATTGTATGATGTTATTGAATGTATTGATGTAATTGGATTCCACTTTCCCTAGTTTTAGTTATTTGCTCTTAGTAGTGTTTAATTGAACCTCTCTTACCTCACAAGCTTTCCTAGTAGTCTAATTAGCATAGATTGATACACTTAGTCCTTTTGGGTTCGACCCTTTACTTACCCCTATACTCGTATTAGGGTAGTTTAGGTATTATAAATTGTTAATTTGATTAGGGTTAGTAGACTAACGACACTATCTATCCCCGATCAACCACACATAATTTAATTAAAATAAGCTGCAATTTTATTTAAATCCTCATACTTTAATCCCAATTAATGGGTAATTAAAATTCCTTACGGAAACTTGATTTTTAATAAAAAAAAAAAATTCCAGCATTATATATTAATGAAAACTTGCTGTAATTTGGCTTTAAAACACATATATCAAAGATCTAAACCACCCTAAATCATAATCCTTCAATAATTAATAATTTACGAATCTAGGGTTTCAAAATTTGGGCTTTTTAATTAGAATTAAAATCTGAAAATTTAATTACACCATACATAATATTAATCATCATAACATTAATCACAAAACCCATATTTAATTATTAGATCTAAGGTTTAACAAAAATTAAAACAAAGATTTTTTTTTCGAAAATCCGGGCAGTAGCCACGGCACCACAGCCGACTTTTGCCGTGCTACTTGCTAGCTGTGGCTAGCGGCCCACCGGTGGTGTGGTGGTGGCCGGCGGTGGTGAAAATCGAAGAGGAGAAGGGGAAAAAGAAAGAAAAAGAAAATAAAAATAAAGGAGAAGAGGGAGAAAGTTTACCATGGGTTTTCTCCATTCTAGGCAAAGTTTAATTTTCCCAAGTGTTGAATATTTATACCCCTTTATCTAGAAACCCTTCTTACCTAGACTTCCCTTTTTTAATCTTTCCTAATCTCTTTCCTAATAAAACTATACTAAAAGAAAACTTTCCTAAATTAAACTCCAACTTAAATAAAATAATTAATTAAATAATTTTCCTTTTAATTATAAAATATTTCTAAACTTATTTAAAATAAATAATAAAAATTCCATAAATAAAACATTTCAAATTATTTAAATACTCCATAAAATACATTGGATATTGTTTCGGAGACACGGTTATTAGGTGCAAAACTGAGTGGCTTTTTTATTGAGCAAAATCACAAGCTTAGCCTCGCGAGTGGTGAGTTGCTTGCAGTTCCCGAGACATATTGTAGGCTAGTAGGAAGATTGATCTATCTCTCAGTTACGACACCGGATTTTTCATACTCAATTCATGTTCTTTATTATTTTATGTGTGAGCCTCGGATTGAGCACTGGGAGGCTGCTCTGCGAGTGGATCGATATTTAAAGGGTACCCCGGGTCAGGGGATCTTGTTGAGTGCAGATAGTGATTTAACATTGCAGGGGTGGTGTGATTCTGATTGGGCGATATGTCCCCTTACTTGTCGTTCGTTCACAGGTTGGCTAGTATTTCTTGGACACTCTCCTATTTCTTGGAAGACCAAGAAACAACCTACTGTGTCTATCTCTTCGGCTGAGGTCGAATATCGCTCTATGGCTTCAATTACTAATGAGTTGAAGTGGTTGAAGGCTTTGTTATTGAGTCTAGGAGTACAACACCCTAAGGAAATCCAGTTATTTTGTGATAGTCAATCTGCCCTACACTTTGCCAAAAATCCACTCTTTCATGAGCGAACAAAGCATATTGAGATTTACTGTCACATTGTTCGTGATGCTATTACTGAAGGCTTAATTGCTCCATCATATATTTCTACTTCATCACAATTAGCGGATATATTTACAAAGGCGCTTGGGAAGACCGAGTTTCATCATCTTCTTTCCAAGTTGGGCATTTTTTATCCTCATGCTCCAACTTGAGGGGGAGTATTGCGGATATATTTTGACTATCATAGGATATATTATGTTACCATATTTTGTGGCTAGTAAATCTTTAGATAATATTTTGATTGTTTCCTAATCCTATCATAGTAGGGTTAGTTCTTGTATTATATATTGGTTACAAAGTCATGAATGAAGAACCTTGCGTTGTTGTTGAACTTACGATCATGTCATAAAATAATTCATGGAAATATTAAATAAAATTGTTGGCATTGCTGGTACACCTTCAATAAGTTTTATTTCTTGTCAAAAAAAAATGTTTTATTTTGTTGTAAAAATACTGGGTATCTATTGGATAAACATAATTATAATTCCATCTTTCAATTTAATTTCAAGCTTAATTTGATACCCCATAAGTATCTATGTAACATAATCTACTCAAAACTTAAAAGCTCTATTTATAACTCTTTGATGAAGTATAAGATAGTGATAAAATACAGCCCGTTTGGTAAATCATGTTACAAAGATGAAAATTCACAAAAACAAATCCCGATTAAAATAAATTAATAAAGTTCTTCAAAAAAAGTAAAATTTTTAAGAATAATATGACCTGTCACTGGTCTTTCAACAATAAAACGATCTTTCTAATATTCTATAAACCGACCTTTGACATACATCTTCCATAAATAGAATGTGTCCGCTTGGTAACCTGATACTTACAGCATGTGTTGCTTTATAATTAGAAATTGCTTTTTTGTTTAAAAATATTATTCATTAAAATAATAAATTAGAATTAAAAAAATAATAAAAACAAAAACCCAACAACCCCAACCCCGTGAACAATCCCCCTTTAGCAATCTACCACCATCTTCACCACAACCACGAACCTTACTATACCGTTCGCCGACAACCATGTTGTCTCCATCACAAACCCACCCCACGCCAACCAACACTCTGACCCCTTTATGGACCCAGCCTTGCGCCGAACTCCTCTCACTTTTGAACCCCCACGACGACCACAGAACGCCTCCCTCCTTGGATTCCCCACAAACCCAGCCTCCTACCGATGTAGGCGACTTTCTCTTTATAACCCCCAAGTTGACCACCTATCTCCTTGGTGATGAATCTTAAGAGTTTTGATGATGATGAATATAAATCAGCAAACTTCAATTAATAATATTTCTCTAGGTGTTGAAATTAGAACAGGTGAAGTAGACTTTGGAAGTGGAAGAGTAACATAATTATGAAGACTCGAAGAGATTTCAAGGAAAGTTAAAGAAGATAGATAAAGAGTTCCAACCAGGAAATTACTGAGTTCCCTAGCTAACAGGAACATGAATACAACAAGTTCATAAGCTCAACTTGGCCTGCGTTAAAGACATCAAGTTTCATAAGAACTTGGCCTACGAAATTCCAATTGAGAATTGGAAGTCAATTGACAGCAGGAACTTACTTGTGGACTACGTGAATCCCAAGTATTGTGGAATGCAATAATTGACAGAGCAATTTAGTCTTGTTAAGTTTTTATTCTTTAAAATTGCTATAAATATGTATGGCGGGTTTATACATGAGATTTATTAGAAACGAGACAAAAGCTTGGCAAGCTTAAATTAGGAAAGATTTAAAGAAGATAAGTTTTGAGAAAAGATTTATTAAAAAGATTTTTTTTCATAAAATCCGGATTTTCTAAAAGATATTATTCTTTTCAATATTTATTTTTGATAAGTTTTTCTGAAAAGATTTTATTCTAAAAGATTTAATTAAAAACCGTGTTTTGTGATTTGGTAAAATAACATAATTATCTTTTGCAAAACCCTACTTTCTATATGAGCTAGTCTTATATAAATTGTAGTATTTACATTTCATATTTTCTATGATTTTATGCGTGAAGAATTCGAAGAGTGCTTAAAAGTATAAGTTTCCAAGTTCATTCCTTGTCATATTAGTATCAGATTTCATGTGTATCTTACCTTTCATATACTAGAGTTCAATTATTTGTATTGGTTGGGTTCTTGGGTTTGTGTGTGTGATTATAGCTTCCAGTTTGAAGCTGAGTGAGAGTACTTAGGAAGTACGAGTGAATCTAAGTAAGGGACTTGGATTATGTAGAATAGGTTCTACTGTGCAGCGAATTCAGTCTAGAAATTGTGAATAAAGGTCTGAGTATAATAGGTTGTAACTTGTCTGTTTTGCCTATTATAGTGGATTGGTTTGGTTCTTGAAATCCGTTAGAGGGTCGAGGTTTTACTTCTAGTTGGGTCCTGGAAGGTTTCCTCGTAAAATATTGTGTGCATTGCAAGTTCCTTTACATTATGTTTCATATTCCGCAAAAGTAGTCATTAGTAACTCACATACAATTCACCCCCCTCTTATAGTGTTCGTCTCAACTAACACTTGGAACCCCTAAGAACCAAGTTTGCTGATGTGGTTACCGCTCCCGGGTTAGTGGTGATGTGAGTAAGGGTTGGGGCCATAGGGAGGTGGCTAACGAGGGAATGGAGAAGAGATAAATGGGAAGGGGAAACATGGGAAAGGGAGGGATTTTTTTTTTAATTTAAAATCATTATCATGCAAATTAAAAAATAAAAGTTTAATCAATTATAATGCGACACGTGTCTAATTTACTTGTAATACAAGTCACCGATTTTTTATTCTATTTATAGAAGATTCATGTCAAAGGTTATTTTTCCAGAATAATCAAAATATCGTTTTATTTTTGGTAGATCGTTGAAAGGTCGTATTATTCTTGGCAATTTTTCCTAAATAAAATTGAGAGTTGTATAAAGTTATTTAGAATATAATATAATATATACTAATCTATAATTAATACTAAAATAACAACCGCTGACATCATCCTAGACACATGTCAAATTGTTATTAAATTTTTTCCCTCCAAAATTATACATTATCACATTATTTTGTAAATTTTATTTTATTTAGTTAAAATTTTGATTAGCTATATATTAATTATTATTAGTAGTATTTTATTTCAAAAATATTATTATTGGTATCAGTATATTAAAATCAATCTAAATCAGTTAATTTCTCTTTCTTAATACCCCCCATCATTCAATTTTTTTATAAGCTCTATATGTTTAAAAAAATATTTGATGTATGTATTATTAATTTTGAGATTTTTTTTAATTATGATGTAAGAAAATGAACAAATTTAAAATATTTTATTTGTTTGAATCGTGCATCGCAAAAGACTAATCTAGTATATTAAAAAGTGTCCCTAATTAGAATATATGTCATGTAGACCCTTACATTACGCTACGCCACATCACCCACTCAACTTTTCATTACACCACATGACTCTCCCTTTCATTTTTTTCTCATTTCATGTCATGCACTTTAATACAAAAAGTTCTCCACAAGATTTGAATATGCACCCTCTAGTTCTAGAATTGTATACCTTACCATCAAGCTTTATAATATTTTATGTTATCATAAGAATACAAAACATTAATGTGTAGAAAATAACATTATGATTAGTAAATTTAATTACTAGAAATTTGAGTCATAATTAAAATATATACTACCTACGCTTCGCATTACTCGCAACAAAATAAGAATACAAAACATTAATGTGTAGAAAATAACAATATGATTAAAAAATTTAATATGATTAGAAAATACAATAGGCGGTGCACGTTCAGCTGAAATTTCAAAATCGTCAAGCCTACGCTCGAACTCATCTTGAGCCTGATCCTCTGGCTCACCCAAGTCATCCTCCTTATTCACATCATAAGGCTCATCATCATCGTCCTCGTCCTCGTCCTCATCCTCGTACTCGTCCTCATACTCATCATCGTCAATGTCCTCTACACAATGCGGATCATGATCTTCCGCCGTGAGATATAAGCACCTGTCAAAGCTATCATAAAACAATATTAGTGTATAGTAAAGTATATGCATGATAGTTATTATGGTTAAGTAGAAGCTATTTAATCCATTTTAACCTACTTATTATGGTCCTATAACCTTGTATATGCATGATAATGAGTACAAAATGACAATTTCAATCTACAAACATGTTAAATATAATGAATATAGGTTGTTAGAATGAATAAATGCTAGTTCATACACAAAACAAAGGAGTTGAGTTAAGTAGAAGCTATTTAAGCCATTTTCACCTACTTATGGTCCTATAACCTTGTATATGAATGATAATGAGTCCACTTAGGCAATTTCAAACTACAAACATGTTAAATATATTGAATATAGGTTGTTAGAATGAATAAATGTTAGTTCATACACAAAACAAAAGAATTCGGTTAAGTAAAAGCTATTTAAGCCATTTTCACCTACTTATGGTCCTATAACCTTGTATATGCATGATAATGAATACACTTAGGCAATTTCAAACTACAAATATGTCATTTTTGCCTACTTATGCTCCTACATACATGATAACTAAAATATATTTGCAATGAAACCATTACTAACTTTTAATCAAACTACCTCAATCTGAAATTCCTTCGTTGTGGTCTGATCGCATATAACCTGCTTCGTTGTCTATGTCATTTAGTACAACAGGTTTAGGAACAGTGAAAGGTACTGAATCATCAAACGCATCATATTCTTCCTCATCCTCAACATCTCCAATGCCTAGGATTCTTCTTTTGCCAGCTAGCACTATAGACCATTTTGAATCCATTGGGTCAGTTACGTAGAACACTTGCTTAGCTTGAGATGCAAGGATAAATGGTTCCGCACTATCATTCAAGTGACCAAGATCTACAAGAGTAAAGTCCTCATATTTGACGCTACGCCTGATATTATCAACCCACTTACACTTGAAAAGAGCAACCGTGAAGTCACAATAATCAAGCTCCCATATTTCTTGAATTCGACCATAGTATTGCAACTCTGCATCAACAGGTGATTTATCCTTAGAACTTGCAAACTCCCTTGACGATGCCACAAGAGTTACACCACTGTTTTGGGTGGAGGAAGATTTTAAATCACGACCCTCGATCCAAAAAGTGTACCCATTGATGTCATATCCCTCAAATGAATGGACATTGTCCCTAGGACCGTACGCAAGCCACCGTACTGTATCGGACACATTAGTATCATTCAATCCACTCATTACTCGATCATGAAACCAATCAACAAACGTCTTATTATGCAGCTGCATAAGTGCCCTTTCACCTTTGGATGGAAATTTGTCACGCAAACTAGCCATGTGCTCGTCTAAATATGGGTGCACATCTGAAACATGGTGCAACACATAAAGGTGTGCTTGTAAGAACTTATCTCAGTCTGGTGACATTCGTTTCGACCCAATTGTGCCATGACCATCAAGTCTACCTTCATGTCGAGAAGTAGGAAGACCAATAGGTTTAGCAAGGGCTATGTAGTCCGCCACAAGTTACCTATCTCCTCACCCACGGTCCCTTGCATCATACTTCCTTCAGGGTGAGCCCGGTTCCGTACTTTATCTTGTAATGTACCCATGTATCTTTCAAAGGGTAGCACACCTCATGAACACTGGACCGCACAACTTAATCTCACGCACCAAATGAAGAACCAGATGAACCATTATGTCAAAAAATGAGGGTGGGAAATACATCTCAAATTTGCATAAAGTCACAACCACATCTGCTTGCAAAGCATCTAGTGTACAAGGATCAAGAACTTTGCTACAAATTGTACTGAAAAACGAACAAAGGCTTGTAATCGCTTCCCTCATGTGTTTCGGTAGAATACCACGAATTGCAATTGGTAGGAATACTTGCATCATAATGTGACAATCATGGGATTTCATACTTGTTAGCTTCAATTCTCCATTTAAGGTTACAAATCTTTTCATGTTAGATGAGTACCCTGATGGAACCTTAATGTCGTACAGACATGCACAAAACATACGTTTCTCTACCCTTGACAATGTATAGCAAGCCGGGGGTAAATAATTCTTTTCATCCTTCCCTTTACCCTTAACTTTCTTCTTTGACGCATCTTTGGCCTTTCCCTTTCCCTTGCTCTTCTCCTTCCCTTTTTTCGAAACATTTTCATCTTCTATTCTGGGCTCCTTCCCCTTTATAACCTTTTCTTAAGGCCACAATTCTGGACGAATCCCCATCTCTTTCAAATCTAACCGTGCACCCTTTCCGTCCTTTGTTTTGCCTGGGATATTCATAAGCGTCCCCAAAAGAGCATCACACACATTATTCTCTATATGCATCACATCAAGACAATGCCTAACGTCATGTTGTCTCCAGTATGGAAGCTTCCAAAAGATTGATTCTTTCTTAAACAGAGCATCTGAGACCATAATTTTTTCTCATTTTCCAAACACCGTTCGTATCCCTTTCACCCGAGCACTAATCTCAGCACCAGTCAATGGTCTACGCGCAGTATCCTTTTCCACGGTTCCATAGAAATCCTTTTTCTGCCTACGGTACGGGTGATCACGCCTAAGGAACCTTCGAGTCTGTAGGTAGACATCTTTGTGAGAATGAGTCAGGTATACGCTTGATGTGTCATCAATACATATGGGGAATGCTTTTTTCCCTTTGACCTTGTACCCACACAAGTTTCCATATGCAGGGAAGTCATTCATGGTCCACATAAGGGCTACACGCAATGTGAACATCTCGTTCTGATGAGCATCGAAAACGGAAACCCCTTCGTCCCACATCTTTCTCAAGTCGTCAATAAGCGGCGCAAGGTAAACATCTATGTCGTTTCCAGGTTGCTTAGGACTAGTTATTAGCAATGAAAGCATTACATACTTACGTTTCATGCACAGCGAAGGAGGCAAATTATAAATCACTAAAAGTACCGGCCATGTGCTGTGTTGGGTACTAAGAGTGCCAAATGGATTCATCCCGTCCGTGCACAACCCAAGCCTTAAATTTCTGACTTCATTACCAAATTCCTTAAACTTCAAATCAATGTTCTTCCACTGTGGAGAGTCAGCTGGATGCTTCAGCATTCTGTTTTTCTTTCTTCCCTCTGCATGCCACCTCAAGTTTTTAGCGTCTTTTGGTATTGAGAACAGACGCTTAAACCTTGGAATAATGGGAAGATACCACAACACCTTAGCAGGAGGTCCCTCCGTGCCAGGATTGCAACTCATGCGCTTGTACCGCGACCGCTTTCATCGTGGACACTCTTGCAAGTTTTCATACTCATTTCGATACAAAATACAGTCATTAGGACATGCATGTATCTTCTTATACTCCAAACTAAAGGGACACATGAGCTTCTTTGCGTAATAGTAAGACTTAGGAATTTCATTCCCATCAGGCAACATATCACTTAATGCGGTCAACAAAGAAGTAAAACTGATGTCCGTCCACCCATGCTTCGACTTAATGTTGAAAAGTGTTAGCACGGCCGGTAGTTTGGAGTATTTTTTGCACCCGGGATACAAAGGCTTTTTGGAAGCCTTTGATAATAACTCAAACACTTCACCTTCAACACCATGCAACATCACATCCACTTGTTCATCCTCGACCTCATTCGCCTGATCATCATTGGCTCCATCCTCACCATTATCAACAATATAGTCATCATTCTCGTATTCCTCGTCCACATGAATCTCATTGCTTCTAACACGCACATCATTCCGATCAAGATCCCCACTGTACTCTCCACTTTCTCCGTGCCAAATCCACACATGGTATAATTGTCTAAACCCACGACATAATACATGATCTCTAATGATTTCAACACTATCAACCACATTCACATTATTACAATCAACACAAGTACAATAAAGGCCTTTGCCACCCAGTTTGCGTTGATAAGCTAAAGCCCTCTCGTAAAACTCTTGAACCCCATTCCAAAATTCCAATGTATCGCGTCTACCATACATCCAACCACGATCCTTCTCCATTTAGTAAATTGTCTCTAAACATATATAGCAACATATAATTTATAATGTGTAAGTGCTACATATTTTAAGTAAATCTAATTCAAGTACAAAACGTGAATATACCCATTCATATAGTGAAAAAATGCATGTTTCCAAAGGGTCCTTATCACTCCTACCTAACCCATCCTTGAATGTCTACTCTCACTAATGAATGTATGTCAACTTTCCAATTTTAAGGAAAATCCGGCAGCATTTCCCCCTAGTTCTCCAAGTACACGATGTAGATAATTAATTACCCACATATGTACCCAGAGAACATAGTGAGGAAATGGTAAGCCAAGGTGTTCCTTAAAATCGAAAAGAAAAAATACATTCACCACCTAAGTGAGAGTACACATTCAAGAACAGTCCCAACTGGGGACTATTCAAGACTTTCTCCTAATGAGAAAGCCTTGAACGGGTATCTAGGCATGTGATGATGCAAGTATTCTATATATTGTTGTATTTATTTGCAATTAAACAATACAGAAGTTGCAATTTCATGAATAAACTTTTATTAAATGGATAAATAGAAAGAAATATAGCTAAGTAAAGTTTATAAGTCATACCAATATAACAACTACCCACTTGAGCTCAATATGTAGTCCTCAAGCTAATTAAACTCGTGCTTCAATTCACAAATATATTAAAAAAAACAATAAACAAAAATTAGGTTAAATATAAGGTATGTACTATTTCTTTCTCATAACATGTCAATTCACTAATTTATTTATAAGCTAAAACACATCATTCATTGAACTAACAATTGCTAAACTAACAAGGTTACTAATCTCTAATTTTTTCAAAATTACCCATCAAAACAACTTAAAAGTAACCATTCACCCATTCCAAAATTCATCTACTTTAGTAACAAGCAAGGTTACTAATCTCAAATTAATTCAAATATACCCATCAAAACAACTTAATATTAACCATTTAAACATTCCAAAATTCAACTAATTTAATAACAAAGTTAACTAATCTCTAACTTATTCAAAATAATCCATCAAAACAACTTCAAATTAACCATTAAAAGTAAAATACAAAATTTCACCTATTTAAGTACCAAGGTTAATATATTTTCTATAATTATTTCAAAATTATCCACCAAAACACATTAAATTAACCATTAAAACATAATAAAATCCAACTAATTGAGTAGCAAGGTTACTAATCTCTAATATTTTCACAATTTCCCAACTATATTCAAAACTAAAATTGAGAAAAATTATATTCAAACCTAAATTTTAATTTACTAACAATGGTTCAAAATGCAAAACAAATTAATATATATAATTATATAATTGGAAAATAATGTAAAAAAAAATTAAAAAGAAACCTTGAGACAATTAGGGCAGCAGCTAGGAGGAGACTCAGGGCAATCACGGCAAATGGAGGAGGACCCTCAGGCCGGTGGCGCGGCTCGGGGGTGGAGGAGCCTCAGGGGGGTGGCGCGGCTAGGTGGTGGAGGAGACAATTAGGGCAGCAGCTAGGAGGAGACTTAGGGCAGCCACGACAAATGGAGGAGGAGCCTCATGGGGGTGGCGCGGCTAGGTGGTGGAGCAACCTCAGGGCGGTGGAAGGAGTTTTCGAACTATGCAGCAGCTTAATTTGAAAGAGAAAGAAAGGGAAAACAGAGAGAGAAAGGATTGAAGGTGGTTTTCAAAACCTCTGGTGGCCGCCGGTGACGGTGACGGCTGTGGGGGAGGGAGAGAGAGGAAGGATTGAAGGTCGTTGTTCGCCCAGCTCTAATGAAACAATAAGTGAGGAAGGAATGAATGAAAGAGAAAGAGAGGAAGGAGAAGAAAAGCCGCGATTTTTTTTTTTTTGAATTGGGACTGGTTCAATTGGCACTGGTTCAAACCGGTGCCTTTTTAATTTTAGGCACCGGTTCAGGCCAAACCGGTGTCTTTTCTCTTGTTCTAAAATGCCGCCCATTTCTAGACCGGTTTTGGCCACCGGTTTGGCCTGAACCGGTGCCATATAGGGGGGCCTATTACTATTTTTCTACTAGTGATATTACCTACGCTTCGCATTACTCACAACAAAATTAAAGGATATTATTTGTAAGACATAAACTATTCCTTTGTTGCGAGTAATGCGCAGCGGAGGTAGTATTAATAATCAACCCCATATAGAGTGACAATTAAACAATGTATGGAGATGATAAGGAACATTTTATTTAAAAAGGAATTGATTTAATCTGTTAAGGATATTTTAAAAGGAAAATGGGGCAATGTGTTTTGAGGTGAATAATCTGTATAAAGCCCATGTGCATATAATCCAAATGCATTAAACCAATTAGTCAAAGCAATACATCCAAAGTTCTTCCTCTATTCTTCTTTAATTGTAAAATTAGTTTCATTCTTTTCAATATTTAATTATTTATATACATTATATTATTAATATCTTTAATTATTTATTTTATTAAAATAATAAAAGCCTAATGTTTTGAATGTTGTATTAAGGTATAAATTGGTAATTTTTTAGATGAATTTTCGATAATTTAGTTTCAAATATGTAATGGTCAAAACTAGTAGAGATATATTACATAGATCGAAAAATTGAGTTAATTAACAATATTTATTGAACTTAATTTCGTATCCTCATATCAAATTCTTGGATCCACATCTATGCGTTCCTCAATTATATCTTACAAAAAATGATTTCTTACTTTGAGATTATTAAGAAAAATAATGCACATATAACATACTACCTTCATTAACTTTTAGTTGCAATTTTGAAATATTTTATATCTCATGTATAATACCCCAAAGTTGCAACTAAAAGTTAACAAAGGTAGTAATTAATGTTTGGCAAAACAGTCTAACATTGGATGTTTGGTTTTAAATTGTATAACCAATGGATTAGACTCCTAGTACATGTGAGAAGTGGCGCCTATCCGTAATACGTGTTGTATATGTATCAAACAAAGGCCTTAGCGAGTCAAGGAATGAGTATTTATCCCTCTATTCTTTCTAGCGTGTTCATTTTTAATTTTGTTGCTTACTTTATATTTGGAAATGATAGCTGTTATTGTTATGATATTATTTGTCTTAAATTAGGATAATATTTGTATATACATTGTATCCTTATCGTATTAGGATTACGATTCATGTCAAACTCTATATGTATTGATCAATAGTAGTACACATTCCAAATTAAAGAGTTTTCCCGAAATCTAATATGGTATCACAACCTGATTTTCAATCCAGTTTCCACAATTTATTTTTTTTGTTTTAATTTCTACTGATTACGAGTATTATCATCTCAATTGGACACTTATCGTTTTGTAATATCATTAATTTTGTCAACATTTATGACTTATGAGTGTATGTGATTATAGTCAAATAAGGCGGTAGATACCGGTACATACCATACAGATGGCCACCTGCATCTTGCATGTACCTCTACTATACCACATGTAACGAGGATGTAGATTATAGTTAGTGAGGACAATTATTGAAATTGACATGCTAATTTATTATTATGAGAGGGACATTTTTCCTTGTTATCACTCCTCATTCACTTACTTTTTTTTTTTTTTTTTTTTTTTTTTTTTTTTTTTTTTTGTTTGTTACTCACAAACTTGTGTCGGAGTAGGTGACTCTTTTCAGTTTCCACAACCTTAATTCGAACAATTCTTATACCTATAATCTACCCCTTATCAATGAGAGTATGCAACATCTATATTTGTCCAATGGGTATGGGTATAAATCTAAAGTTACATCCACTTCACCATCTAGTTTCACACAAACTCTTAAATGAATTTGGTCCACACTACGAATTAATTTATTGTGGGCTACCAATATTAGAGACACTATATTTTTTATTTATAAAAGAAAAGAAACCTTTATTAAAATAAAGATTATTATATTGAAATAAAAGTCATTGTGGTATTATAATGACTATAAGAGGTTATTTTATCTTTTTTTTATTGAAATTTTTAAAAACTGGTCAATATAAATAATAAAGATTACTATGTTAAAATTAGAGTCACTATATTTAACATAACGTCGTACTTGAGGTTCACAGTAATATTAAATGTTGCACAAATTTTAATAAAGTTTAATATGTTAAAAATAAGGCAACTATGGTTGAAACCCAATGTGTATCACTTGTGAGTGTCCCACATTGGAGAAAGAGGAGATGTGGTTCCACTTTATATGGTAGAGGAGTAACTCCTACTATTGCCAATTGGTTTTAGTATGGAAGCTCCAAAGCCTTGTTTGTGGATCAAACTCTCCTCCTCCTTGTTCGGGTTGCCCATGCCCATTTCATATTGTTTAAAAATTTAACATGGTATCAGAGCCTAGGTTTGTTGGGCCGTTTATAACTAGGTATTTGTCAAGCCACAGGTTAAGGGGTCTCTATTGGATGTTCATTCCCAAAGAGGATTTATATTGTACCTTCTGGTGTGCTCTAATTCTAATGACACTCACGAGTGAGGGGGAGTGTTGAAACCCAATGTGTATCACTTGTGAGTGTCCCATATTAGAGACAGGGGAGAGGTGGTTCCACTTTATAAGGTAATGGAGTAACTCCTACTATTGTCAATTGGTTTTAGTATGGAAGCTCCAAAGCCTTGTTTGTGGACCAAACTCTCCTCCTCCTTGTTCGGATTGCCCAGACCCATTTCATATTATTTCAAAATTTAACAACTATGCTAAAAATAAGATCACTGTGATTCATATAACATCACTTGCATGCATATAAATCTTGAATTCACAATAATATTATAGTGGACCAGATTCACGCAAGATTTTTTGCTAATTTTATATCCACTCTACTTGTCTCGCTCTCACCCACCAATTACCTGTATATTCACACTTATCTTAGAGCATTAAAAATAAAATGGATAAAATAAATTTATAAAGTAGTTATTGATATAAAGCCCTGAATTGGGAGGGTAGATGGATGCTAGGCAAGGCTGAGTGGATATAGGACGGGTTTAACTTGGTTTAACTTTAAATGCACAAGCTATCCACTATCCTTGTAGATATAGCTTTTCATATTCTTATCCACCTATTAACTATCAAAGTCGTACTAATGACCATTTCAATTATTGCAAATGTTTTGTGGAACCGGCAAAGTTATACCAATCTAAAATTTCTAGACTTATCTTTTGTGTGTATATGTAGTAAGTTGTACTCTTTGGATAGGGTTTTCAATGTTGTCGGTCCTATGTGTACCAATAAAATCTAAACAACAATTTACATATTCTCTTAAAATAAGAGGAAGTCCAAACGGAGGGTTGCGAGACACGAATTTCGCATTTCACAAGGGTAGTTTAGGAAATTCTCTATATTAAAGTACCTCTATAAATCACTAAAGTACTACTAAAGGTGACAGTGGTATATTTTTAACGTCTAGTAGTACCTTATTATTATCCAGTAATATAAATTTATTCATCAGTAGTAAACGATTAGTTTAGAACTAAGAGTTAGAAAAATATTAAGTTAGTTTATTAAGTTAGTTTATATAAACCTTAAATTCTCAGTAGCATTATCACGAGTATCAATAGTACAACATTACTATCCAGTGATATAAGTTCAGTGTTCAGTGGTAGACTTTAATTAAATAGTTTTTAAAGCTATATTACTTTATAAATTCTCTTATCTTTATAAATTCTCTTAATAATCTAGTAGCTGTGTCGATTTGGTATCAGAGCCATACAGTTAAAAGCTAAATTAAGTTGTTAATAATTAAGCAAAACTGGAGAATACTAGGCCCTCTACTAAGTGTAAGAAACCTGAATTTAAGCATTATTATCATATTCTTGAAAACAATAGTAATTTTGGCCCAGTTCTTAGTTATAGTAGATCAAATTGGCGAATTAAGATTGGAAGTTGATAACATACATGCTCGTTGTATAAATATCGAAAATAAGATATCAATAACCACAACCGATATTACTAAAAAGGTAAGCGATCTAAACGAACAAGTTAAACAAGTTCAACTTGCTTTAACAAACGAAGTTAGGCATCAATTTGGAAAAGAAGTATCACCTGATAAAGAGAAAATCGTCCCATATAAATATAAATATCCTTTTCAAAATCTAGATAAAAATAAAAATTTTACTGTAACACTCCCTAAAAGACCTATTAGTAACCAAGAAAAGAAAAAAGAAACTAAACATGAGCCCTCATCTTCAGGATAAAACACTAAATGAATTACAAGTCCTATTCGACAAAGAAGAAGACCCTAATAAGCTTAACAAAATCATGAACCTAATTACTAAAAAAGGGGTTGCTTCTAATAATGAAATAGAGAAAAATAATTATGTTACTTTAGAGGAAGAGTTGTATCAACAAATGGGATTAATAAAGTTAAATGATCTTGACTTTCTACCCATAAAAGTTGTTTAATGAAAGATCGAAAACAAACTAGGTAAAAGAGTAATGGATAATAATGATGTTGGAGAAGAAATTATTAATGTAAACAATGTTATCTAAAGACCTAGGTATCAAGGAGAAGGAAGTTGCACACGACCAAGATACATACCAGGGAAGACTACCCGGTTTAGTGTCAAGGTTATGCCTACTCATATACCTAAACAAGAAGAAGTGACTCTTGAACCCAAAAGTCAAACTGGTTATAAACTTAAATTAGACGGTGTAAGAGATAGACAAGACGTTTTAGATCAATGGAAGAAGAGTATGAGTAGTGTACTTAATTTAAATACTAAATGGACTTCAGAAAATTTCTTGAATTATATTGAACATAGTCTCTACGGCTGTGTAGAAGACTAGTACGATGGAATAGATGAAGAAGTAAAAACTTCATTAAGAGCTAGTGAATCACCTACTAGAATGTTTAGGAAGTTATGTCAATATATTGAGTTAGAGTTCATTGGTCCTAGAGCTGATCCCAATGAGAAACGAATGGAATATCAGAGAAAGTTAAGTAACTTGTCCATCTGTAATATGAAATATGTTGATGATTACATTATCGAATTTGAAACATATTATTATAAAATTGGTGAAAATGAAACAAATCTTGGAATGTTCTATTACAAATTACCCAGTCCTCTTAATGAAGAAATTAGTGAAAAATATCAAGAATGGAAAGAGAGATTTTTAGCTAGGGATGCTCTAGGTAATAGAATTGCTTTCCTTAGAAAATGGATTGAAAAGAAGTGTAGAGAGGTTGCAGGAACTCAACAAATGAAGAGACAGTTTCTCACTTGTTGGGATTTCCCAAATAACTATGGATGTGAATACACGGAGCCACATGGTTTTCTAAAATGGATTGTAAATGTGGCTACTGGCAAATTAAAATGGAAGAAGAAAGCATTCCATTAACTGCATTTAGTGCCCCTCAAGGGCATTATGAATGGCTAGTAATGCCTTTTGGAATAAAAAATGATCCACAAATATTTCAGAGAAGAATGGATAATATTTTTAGAGACCTTAATCATTGCTGTTTGGTCTATATAGATGATATTCTAATATTCTCAAAAAATTTAGAACAACATAAGGATGACCTTTAAGCAGTAACTCAAAAATGTGCAGAGCATGGTATAATCCTTGAAAAAGATAAATGTGTTTATGCTAAACAAGAAATTGAGTTTCTATGATTAGAAATTAAAACAGGACAAATAATACTGCAAAAACATATTCTAGAAAAGATTGAGAAATTTCCCGATAAAATTGAAGATAGAAAACAGCTAGAAAGGTTTATAGGATATTTAACCTATGCTTCTGATTTTATAGAAAATCTTGCTTTATTAAGAAATCCATTACAATAAAAACTCAAGAAAGAAATAATTTGGAACTGGAAGGAAAGTGATTCCAAAACTGTTCAAGATTTCAAAGCTATGAGCAAAAATCTTCCTGTACTAACACTACCTACTAGTGAATATGATTTAATCCTTGAAATAGATGCTAGTAATGAGCACTGGAGTGCTGTGTTAAAAATAAAAGAAGGAGAAAGACTTTGCAGATATAGCAGTGGAAGTTTTAATAAAGCTGAGTTAAATTATCCTACAATGCAAAAGGAAATCCTTGCAGTTATTAGAGGGATCGAGAAGTTCTTAATCTTCTTAGCCCCTAAACAGTTCTTAATAAGAACATATTGCAAAGGCATACTCGGTTTTGTTAAAAAGAATTTGTCTAATATGCAAGCGCAAGGGAGACTCATGCGTTGGCAATTATGGCTTAACCGATTCTCTTTTACTGTTGAACATATACAGGGAATAAAGAATTCTTTGGAAGACAGCTTGACCAGAGAATTAGCTAATGTCGTCCAAGAAGCTCAAGACTACACAAAAACCTCCTGCATACCAACTTCAAAAGATGGATGTAGAGAGGAAAACTCTCATTGATGAGACCGAAAAGGCAATGGAGCGGGTTTCACCCTCCAGTTGGGCCTTAATGCAAGGCTTGATTATATCAGCAAAACAACGTTCACGAGATGGTTTAATTAAGGGTTGCCATCGGGCAGTCCAAAGGTTATTGATGTTTGAAATAACAATAATGTTATTTCAGCTCATTCCTGATGTACGAAATATAATATTAAACAAAATAAGAGATAATAATTTTAGTACATGGTACGAATTGGTGCTTACAAGGTCCAGCAAGTTCTTTGATCTTCGAGATCTATGGGAATAAAGAATAGAGTTTCCCAAGAACTCTAAAGTTGCATCATTGCGAATCTACCCATTTCCTCTTAATCAAAATGCTCTGTTCATTAGTATACATTACAAGGCTTGGGATTATGGAATGGTACATGATTTCTATGAATTCCCTACTCCTAATGACTCTTTCTTTCCAAGACATACAAAGTTCCAGCAGTACGCATTCAACAAGGTTTGAAAATATTGTGATGACAAAAAAGACGAATTTCAGCTAGTAGCAAAGGTACAAAGTGCTAATATCAAAGTTAAAGAAGGAAAAGTTAATCCACCACATTACTTGATAATGTTCGGGGAAGTGAGGTGTTGCAAAGATCCCATACTTATTCGTCAGAAGACGGTTAGAAAACCAACTGAGGCAAGGGCACTGGGATTTTTCTACAATTTCACAATATCTTAACGATTTTATAAAAAGGAAAGAAATTTATCCTGTCATGTTTCATGTTGGTAATACAACAATTGTGGCGCCTAACGAGATGAAAGAATACTAAATAGATGGCGTAAACAACACCAATTCAAATCTACAAATATTTAGAAGATATCGAAAGTGGGGAGTTCTTGTCATTTGAAGGCCATGAGTATCTGTGTTGAAGCATTCATGAGTTGGGATGAAGAATATGCAGCCAAATGTGTTGTAGAATTTGGCATAGAAGAAGAGAATCCTATGTGTGTAGATAGCAAAGATAGTGAGGGGAGCCTACAAGAATTGATGATGGATGAAATTATGAATGCTTGAGCCCACACCAGCAATAATGCAAGGAATCTTCACTGTAGAAACGTTTTATTAGTTGTTTCAGTCTTAAATTATCTTTGTAAAAAGCAATGGTGTAGAATTGCTTGCTGAGTCAGAATAAGAATCCCATGTAACTTTGCTTCCCTATAAAAAGGGACTTAATTAGGCAAAGAAGTGAAGGCAGAGTTGGAAGAGTTAGCTAGAGAATTACTCTGAAAGATTTAGAGAGTCCTCTAGAGAAAAATACTCACCTTAAGAGAAAGATTGGTTCTCCATCTCTCTTAAAGTAGAGAAAACTCTAGTTAAGCTTATGTCTGTTTAAGCTTTCAGTTTGTGTGTGTTGTAATATATGAGTGTTATAATCTTTTCAAATTAAATAAAAGTTTCGTTCAAGAAGGGAACGTTATCCCCTTGAACCTTATTTATCAAATGAGTTATCTTTCTGTTTAAAGTTCCATCATAAACACAGTAAGGATTGTTTAATTAGAGATTACGGTCTAAGGTAGGAAACGAATTATATTTGTGCTGAGCCTTATCTAAGGAAGACAAGGTTGGGGTTAGCTACCTTGGTAAAGTCGGAAGCTCAAAACGCCGGAGGTTCCATTGTCGACTAAGTTCAGGTATTGGTCAAAACTCTCTAGTTAAATAATTATTATTGCGAAGCATGGTGGGCTATTAAACTAAAAGGATAATTTTTTTTTGATATATAAGTAGTAGAGTTGTGATAATTAGTACCATTAAAAATCATTAATTGAAAAAACAAGTAATTATTAGTCTTAATTATAAATCGTTGATTAGAAATTTCTTTGAATAGCACAAATAATATCACCAGTAGTATAATATAGAGTGTTGGTAGTATTATTATTAAAGGTTCCAGTAGTACAGTAGAGTGTCCTAGTAGAACTCTATATAAAAAAAAAACGGGGACCACTTGTGAGATATATTTCCATATCTCTCAACACTCCGATTAAACAACCTCTTAAAATAACGGCATAGGGGGTTCTCCAAATGGGATATTGTGAGATATGGATATATATCTCACAAGTGGTTTCCTGTATTTTTTTTTGGGGTTTTCTATGCTATGCCCCAAGGTTATTGAGTTTCTAAGGTGTGCCCATGCTTTTTTAAAATTACAAGATATACCCTCCAACTTAAGGTGTTTATTAAACCATACCCTATAACGTTAATTCAATATTAGTAGTTGTGTTAACAGTTCATTACCACACTTTGGAGAGAAATTTCACGCCCAAATTGAGTTAGAGTTATATAAGTAGGTTAACATTTAACATATTTTTCCAAATTATCTCATCTGCTTTTTCTTCTTTCTTCTAAAAGCAACCATTGATATGTCAAGCTCTCGGTGCATTTCTTATTCTTTTTTCTCATCCACTTCTTATTACTTCCTATTTATTTACAATTCTAACGTCGAGTTTACGTTAGAGGGTACGGCTGATTAAACAACTTAAGTTGGAGGGCACAACTTGTAATTTTAAAAAAGCATGGGCACACCTTAGAAACTCAACAACCTTGAGGGCATAACTTAGAAAAACCCTTTTTTCAGAACTTTTTATATAGTACTACTAGAACTCTTTATAGTACTACTGGAACTCTTTATAGTACTATTGGAACTTCTAATAATATTACTGACACTTTATAATACCACTGATGATGTTATTAGTACTACTAAAGGAAATTTTTATTTTTTAACAATAACGTTTTTATAATTAAGAGTAATCATCACTTGTTTTTTGATTAATGACTTTTAACGGTAGTAGTTATCACAACTCTTCTACTTATATATCAAAACAGATTAACCTTTTAGTTTAATAGCCTACCATGCTTCGCAGTAATAATTATTTAACTAGAAAGTTTTGACCAACACTTGACCTTTATCGACACTAAAACCTCCGTCGTTCTGAGCTTTCGGCTTTACCAAAGTAGCTAACCCCAACCTTGTCTTCTTTAAACCAAACACAGCATAAATCTAATTCGGTTTCTACCTTAGACCGTAATCTCTAATCAAACAATTCTTATGTGTTTATGATGGAACTTCTTAAACAGAATGATAACTCATTGGATATATAAGGTTCATGGGGATAACGTTCCCTTCTTAAATGAAACTTTTATTTAATTTTGAAAGATTATAACACTCATATATTACAACACACTAACTAAAACCTTAAATAGACATAAGCTAAACCAAAGTTTTATCTACTTCAAGAGAGATGGAGAACCATTCTGTCTCTTAAGATGATTATTTTTCTCTAGAGGCCATGACTCTCTAATGTTTTTAGAGAAATTCTCTAGCTAACTCTTGCAACTCTGCCTTCACTTATTGAACTAAGTCCCTTATATATAGGAAAACTAAGTTACATTGGATTCTTATTCTAACTCAGCAAGCAATTCTACACCGTTGCTTTTTTACAAAGACACTTTAAAACAGAAACAATTAACAAAATGTGACTACAGTGAAAGTAAATTGAGTTATTGCTTGTGTGGGCTCAGGTATCCATTATCTCATCCATCATCATGTCTTGTAGGCCACCCTCAATATCTTTGTTGTCTTCATGAAGGACATACAGTGATACATAGAGTTATTTTCATTCATGCTGTAGACACCCATTTGTGTCTCCCCAAAACCAAATCCAGTGATGAGTACCTTTCACGTCGAATCATAATCGAATGAAGTGAAAGTGTGGAAAGTTTAGTGTTGCGGATAGTTTTAATTTCTTATCTCCTCTCTCTGTTTTTGAAAACCTATTTTAAGAAAACAGCCAATCCAGTTTGGTTGGTCCATGATATGGGTCCAATAGTAGTGTAGTTGGATAGGGCTTGAACAGAGCTTTCCAACGGTATATTATAAGCCCAATTCCGATGAATATTGAGGAAGTTATGGCCAAATTACTGAACTGGGCCCGGTTTGAGCCTTATATGCGGCCCAATGATCTAGAGGAGGGCCTAATATGGATTTATCATTCCTCATGCAATTAGGAATGGTTTTAGTCTTCTAGATTCTTCTAGAAGGTTCTTTTCATTCATAATTCAATTAGCATTGATAAATTGACTTTTGTTGACTTTTTTTAGTTTTAATCAGAATAAAAGAACGTTTTTGAGGAAAATACGATTTTATCCTCCTGTACGGCAATTTCTATTTGATTTTAGAAAACGCGTCAATATTTTAGTCAGCGCCAAACGCCAGCATTAGTGCCTGACGCTAAGCTAGGCGCCTGGCGCTAGCTTTAGCGCCTGGCGCTAACCTCGTTTTACGCGTCATAACTTTGTTTTGATTTTTTTATCTTTTTGGCTGATTTTTTCTATAAATAGCCTTCTAAAAACTCCGTTTTCATTCACCGATTTTCACGAACTCTCCAACTCTCATCAAGAAATTCTTGATTCTCTCTCTCTTTCTAGCCTAGCCTTTTATAAACACAATTCCTCATACATTAGCACTAGAAACACCTAGCGTAATTCAAAGTTGCCTTCGCCCTAGACGTGAAAGAAAGAGGTACGAGGCATCCAAGTAAGTGCTTTAATTGTTTGCATTGATATTATGATATAGAAATCATGTTTAGGATATTATTTTGATTCCTAGTATGATATTTAGGGTGATTTTCTTATATCAATTATGATTTCTATGATGCTTCCTATTTCTCTTCCTAATATTCATAATAGTATCATGTTAGGGTTAAAGCTTTGATTTTTATTGTTTAGTGACATGCTAGGGTTTGTTATTAATCTTGTTAGTATCATGCCTAGGATCTTGCTATTATTATTATGCTTTAACATGATTATGTTAATTATGATTATAATTGTTATAATTTATGATCATGCTTATTTTAATTATTATTGTTATGATTATAATTATTATTATGATTATTATTATTATGATTTTGATTATTTTGATTATTATTATGTTGTTTGATATTTATTGTTATTGCTTGATCACACCTTTTATGCATGTTTAAAGGGAATTTGTACTTGTAATCACGCTTAATAAGATAATTAATAATCTTGTTTAGGGTTAATTTGATTATAATAATTCAAGTGATCGCCAATAATAGTTTTATTTGTGCATTAATATTCAACCAACATAGATTAAACAGGTTTAGGGTAAACCTATTGATTGCATGTTAGTCAGAAAGCGCACATGAATACGATCAGAATAAAGTAGAGGCCTATTATTAGGGCAGGTTCAATCTCTTTTAGGTTTGATTTGTACCTTCATCCCCGAACTACCGGTCATGGTTCCAAACCTATTGGAGTTAACAGTCTCTGGGATCGTTAAGGGGTATAATCTTCACCTCGTGAACGGTTTACAAGTTCCAAAAACTTGTTGGCGACTCTTTTGCTCTATCTTCTTTCCCTTTGGACGCCATCATACTTTAGTGTATGATCACAGTGGGATTCAAGCTAGGGATAACGCTTGAAATATTCCCTACACATGCCAAGGACTATAACACATTTGGCAGCATATGATTCATCCCATGTCATAAAAGCTTCAAACATATTCACGGCCTTCATACGATAGAAACTTTCCACTTTTAATATCTTCTAAATATTTGTAGACAGATTAAGTATTGTTTATGCCATCTACCAAATATTCTCTCATCTCGTTTAGTGCTATAATTATTTTATTACCAACATGAAGTATAACAGGTGGATTTTTTTTATTCTTTTTATAAAATTGTTGAGATATTGTGAGATGTAGAAAAATCCCCGTGCTCTTATTTTGGTAGGATTTTCAACAGTCTTCTGTCGAACTGGTATGGGTTCTTGACTACTAAATGCCATTTTCCCAAACATTGTCAAATAATTAGGCGAACTGACTTTTCCTTCAACAACTTCAATATTCACACATTGCATTGTTGCTTATACTTAAAAATCTTCTTTTTTGTCATCACAAAACTTTCAGTCCTTATTTAGTGCGCATCTTTGCACAAAAAATATGGACGGTCACAAACGTTTTGATCACGCTATCCCGAAGTTCACAAGGTATGCTTCCCTTTTGTTTGATTCCATGCAAAATAAACGTGAAAGAGGGGGTAAGACACAACTCTTTGCTTGGATAGATTTAAAGGCTAAGATGAAAATACGATTTGTTCACAATCTTATAAGAAAGACTTAAATTTGAAATTATTTGACACAAGGATATATGTCGGTTGCTAACTGTATCAAAGAATTAGAAAGACTTTATATTGCTTGTGATTGCAAGGATGAAGAGGAACAAAAGATTGCAAAATTTGTGATTGGTTTGAATACTTCTCTACGTAATCAAGTCAATGTAATACCCTTGACTACGGTTGATGACGTTTATATGATAGCTTGCAAGTTAGAGAAGCAAAAGAAGTCACACCCTTTTTTTAAACCGCAAACCAAAAAATTTGATATTGCTCCTTGTTCATTAGATACCACGTCTAAACATGAAATACTTGTGTCTAAATTAAAGAAAGGGTAATATTCTTTTCCTCAAAATCAACAAAAGATAAAATAAATTGTTACTTAGGAGGAATACTACACATTTATTTTTATCTCGAAAGATGGATGAATCGGATACGCTTGAACAACAACACCAGCAAGCCTTAATTAAAGACAAATTGCAAGATGTGACAGATTCTTATTTTTGGGGAAATCAATAGGTTTTCCATGTAGAAAATGAGCCTAAGAGCTTGATCTTAAGGAGGTTTTTATTAGCTTTTCCATTCTAAGTGCCTAATTCATGGTAAAGTTTTCTCTTCTATAATTGATAGTGGGTCTTGTACAAAATCTTGTGCTTTGTTTATGGTTGATTCACTTCAATTACCTACAAGAAAGCACCCTCAATCATACAAATTTAGTTGGTTTAATGATGACAATTGTGTGTGGGTTAAAAAAAAAAGCTTTGATTGGTTTTAAAGTATGTGACTATGTGTATCAAATTTAGTGTGATGTCATGCCAATGACTGCATGTTCTTTGCTTCTTGGACAACCTTGGAAAAGTGATAGACACGTTATTCACAATGGCAAGACTAACGTCTATTCAGTTCTATTTAAAGACAAAATGTTTATCCTTGCATCCCTTACCTCCTATATGTCCTCCGATGCCCAAAGAACAAAAAGGAGGCGTTGATCATGTGTGTTTTAGCTCGTGCCATCATGAGGTACTTGATTGTTCAAAAGATAAGAGAGAACGAAGGGAAAAAATGCTCTAAATGCGCAAAGGAACTAATTTGCAAGAGAGATCAAAAGTGTGGTTATCCTTAGATGCTTAACGTTTGCGAATTGATCACAAGAATGGTGAACCAATGGATGAGGGACCCTTTAACATTGTTGAAAAGGTTGGCTATGAAAAATCCAAGGTTCTTCTAAGGAATGGAGTTTTTGCTACTGTTACATCATCCGATTAGGTACCTTGTTTCGAAGATGAAACTTGAGGACAAGTTTTTTTTATGAGGGGGGTATGATGTGGAATAATAATGGAAAATCTTACCTCTCTCAAAACTTTTAATCAATAGTAGTTTCATTATTATTTTAGATTTTGCTTACAAAGTTTTACCTTTCACTTGAAAGGGTTTTTCTTGTTATAAGCGGTTAGGATTTATTTCCTTATTTTAATCTTGTTATTAATTTTGATTAGTTTTTGAGTTTAGGATTAAGTTAATGAAATTTTATCTTTTTAATAATTTTATCTTTATGAGAAGTGTGTTGAGGAATTTGGCTAGTTGATTTATCTAGGACTTTTAATGTAATTAGAAACTCTAGTACTTATTTGTAGCATACATATTGGCATTTAGGCTCTTAATATAAATTAGTTTGTTAATTTGAAATTTATTAAGTTTTACGTAAGCTTGTGCTTGTGTATTCTTTAACTAGTTTAGGTTTTAAGCTCGTGTTGCTTAGTGTTTCTTAACCGAGACTCAAGATTCCAATCTTTTCAATTGCGATTGAAGGTTATGTCTACTAAAATCCATATCACTTTGTAAGCTTCAGAAAGAATGAGTCATTAAGAGTAGGTAAACCATAAAAGGCATGTACCATCCCATAATCCTAAGTTTTGTAATGTATCCTAATGAATGGAGCATCCCGATTAAGAAGATATGTACTGATGTGTAATGATGCTACTTTAGAGTTTTTCGGAAACTCCACTCTTTCTCCCCTTAGGTCTTGAATGTAATGCCCCAAATGTTAGAAAAATATTTTGGAATGTTCTTAAATTATAAATTATTTAATTTGGAGCCAAAATGAATTTTAAATTTTGGGGCCAAATATAAGAATTTGAATAATTAATTATTTTCGGATTTCTAAATCAATAATATAGGTTTAATTATCTGTTAAAGGTCGGCCCATATTTTATTCAATATGTATGTATTATACTAGCAATGGTAAGAGTTTTAAAGATAATATCTAATATACAATATGATTTACAATTAATTTTAGTATTGTTATCATCTTTTGTATAATAACTTAGTTTAATTATCATATTCAATTATTATATTTATTTAATTACGATTTTTGATTTTTTTTTTTTAAAAAACTTTTTTTTGGTCGTGAGTTAGTTGAAGATGGCATATCTATCTCATTGTTTTCATGGTTCTCCGAGCACTCTAACCACACTCCACACGACTCACCCTCCGTGGCAAACACAAGCCTTTGGGCATTTTTCTTTTGTTGATAGAACACTCCTATCATGCTCCCACCTCAATAAGCACCCATACTTGCCTTTCACACACATAAAAACATGTGACCCTTCCATGATACACCTTTAATTGACATGTCTTTTCCGGTCGTCTTCTAACATTGAAACATTAATGCCATGGCTACTCTCCAATGACAATCTAACCAACAATAATGCCTACCCCAAAGAATCACATCATCTCACAAAACCCATGTGATACCATTTCACTTGACATGCTTTTCACAGTCATGTTCTACCATTGAAACCAAAACCACGACTCTTCCTCAATGGCAATCCAACCAAGTCATACCTCCGTGATGAACCCCACCCCTCATGACTACTCACGTGTTCTCCAAGGTTACAAGGCACCACTCCATTATTGTCCCATGAACTTCAACTTGAGTTTCTTCAACAATTTCTCTATGGCACTCTCTCACACATAAACATGTATCCATCAATGACGTTAATTTTACTACCGAATATCAAGATGGGGAAATTCTTGATATCGTTCACTCCAACATCAACACTCCATAGATTTCAATCCTTCTATACCATCTTCCATGCATTGTTAATCAAACACAAAATTCAAGATTTTTCAATTTCAATAACAACCAATTGAAATCCATACCAAAGACTCAAATTTTGAACACCCACAACACCAAAATTGAAAATTTAACACCAAAATTCAATCATTGGACTTCTAATAACAAACAACAAGCATACCACACAAACTAACCCTAAAAACCGCCAAAACAACCTTGGCTCTGATACCAATTAAAAGGGATAACGAATGTGCTAGCTAGTTTCGATTAACGACACTTAACAACAACGAAGACGTAAAAACAGGCAACAAACCAGACAAGGAAAATTTACTGTGGGAAACCCGAGAACCGAGAGAAAAACCCAAGAACCCACCATGAAAGCTCCTGCCCCAAACTCACCCTCTTAAATACTATAACCCTAAGTGTTTGGGTTTACATTAAGGCTCTCTCTCTACATCTTTCCCTGCATCCTATTACTCTCTTAACAATGACAAAACAAGAGCATATATAGTGCAAGAGTACAAGGTCAATCAACGGCTAAGATTACATCCCGAGTGAATTAAAAAAAAAAATCACAGCGCTGAAATAGGGCCGAGGAAGCTGGTTCGATCGAATCTACCTTGAGTTTGGTCAAACCAGGGGTGGTTCATTCGAACCTCCAAGAAGTTCGATCGAACACTCGATTCAATAGAAAAACTCGATTTCCTTCAAATGGTTTGACTGAACTTTTCAAAAGTTTAGCCAAACTTTCGCACTATGCTAAGGAGTGTCATTTATGGCACTCATAGGGTAGTGTTTTAGGATATTTTCACTATATTTTTCATGCTTTTCTTTTACCATTTTGGTCATTTCTCCTTTAGTTTCTCTATTTCTTCTTCCTTCGTTTTTTACTTTCCTTTATGTGCTTTTCTTTGTGTTTTTCTTTTATATTGCTCTTTTTCTCTTCTATTTTCTCTCTTTTGTCTCTTTTGTAGGTGCCTAAGGACTTAGCTTCGCAAAGGATTCAAGAGGAGCAAAAAGAACTAAGCTAAGGAGATTCAAGCCTCTTGGAGAGGGCGCTCTACTTCTTCTCATGGCCGCGGGCGCGGGTCCTGAGAGCCGCGGGCGCAGGTTATATTCATCACTTTGGTGATTTTGGGCAGGAACTCTCCGCACCCTGGCCGCGGTCTAGCCACGGGCGTGGAGGATATAGAGAGACCGCTCCAGAATAAAGAGACCGCGACCCCCCTGCTTCACCTGGAACAGGGCATCTGCCGCGCCCTAAGCCGCGGGCACGGGTGGCATTGCCACGGGCGCGGGCGCAGGTTTTGCCCAGATTACCCGCGGAGTTAGTTATAGGTTCCGTACCCGGATCTTCTTGGAGAGGGCGCGACCGATCAGTTTTTCTTCTTTGTCTATAAATACTCTTGTAAATCCTTTTGAAGGGTAACTTTTAGATAATATTTCATTTGCTTAGTTTTTAGGGAGAGAAATTAGAGAGAAGTTAGAGAGAAAGTAGAGATTGTAATCCTTGGATTTGAATTGTAATTCAACATTGTTTCTTCAATCAAGTTTGGAATTCTTCTTCATATCAATCAAAGTTTGTGAGATTTCTTTCCTTTGAATTTACTTCAATTGCAATTTTCTTTTATGCTCGAATGTTTGGTTTGGATTTTGATTTAGATTTGAGAATTTGTTGATTGATTGTACTTCCTATTGATTTAGCTTGAGATTAATATGTTTTTGATTGAATTTGTTTTGGCTTTCAATTTCACCGTGATTAGTGAGTAGATTAGTTGCTAGGGAGTAGGGAAATCATGCTTGATTGATGATTTTTGCTAGTTGATGATCCTTGATTGATTGAATTGTTGCAATTAAATTGGTTGACATAGTTGTGCATGTGATTAATTAGACTAGGAGTGATCAACCTATAAGATTAATCTACATTTCATTGCAATTTTCAATGACATGAACAATTGATTTGAGAATTGCTTTAATTGATTGAATTTGATTGTGATTCTCCTTGTTAGCCATTCATAGTGAACCCTAGTTTGGTTTATAGGAGATAACCTTTGAATTCCTTTGATTGCAACTATTTTTTGTCCCTTGCAATGTTCGAATCAATTGGGTGATCATCAATTAGCATGATTGTTAAGCTTGCATGTGGAACCTATATCCCTAGTCTTTAGCAATTTGATTGAATTCTTTGAATTGTCTTGATTCTTGTTGTCTTAGTTACAAAATTCAACCACTAATAATTCTCCGATTTAGCTTAACATTAGACTATAGCATAGCTTCGATTCATTCCTTTGGGTTCGACCCTTAGCTTGCCTTTATACTCGTATAAGGTTTGTTAAGCGTTTACAAATTTAGTTTGACTAAGGGAGAATTAGATGACGACCTAGTTCCAACCCTTTTCATATGCGGATAACTCTTCTTATAATGGTCGTAACTCCCTCAATTCTCGACCAAATTGAGCAGATGACCAGTAGTTGGAAAGCTCTTGAGATGAGCTATCACCTCTAACTTGAATCACCTTAATATCATTTCTAGATCTTGAGATATGAAGGCATCCTAGCCTTTCATTGTTGCTTTATTTGCATCAATAAAACAATCCGTAGCTTAACTTCAAAACTATGCACCCCCTTAGATGTCTTGAACCGTTCTCCACACTTTTCAAACCCAACAAATATTAAGCTTGTTAGTACGACTTTTGTTTGGTGCAACATTCAAAAGGTTCCCAAGGATCACGTGCACAGAGCACATCTCCTAGCAACTCCGGCAACAGATAATTTATCTTCATATTAGTATAGCTTTGTAAAAAAAGATTTTTAAGACTTTAATTGTACGAGTTTATACTAACTACTATATTAAATCATTTAAGGTCAATGATTGAAACTTTGATATGCTAGAGATTTTTAACCTTTAAAAGTTGCTCTAGTTTCATAAAATGTTCACATAATAATTATTTTTTGTATATGTTTGTATTAGCAGATTACATTCATCGTTGAAATTTAAAATAATAGAAAAGTATAAAAAAAAATAAAAAAAATTTATATTTGAAAGTTTGAATATCCCTCTCTTTTTCCTTTTCCTTTGGTTACCAAAGTTGAAGGTTAATATCGATATATGAGTTGCTTGAATGCATCTTTATTCTGCGAGTAGTACGCCCCTTCAGCCTACAAAACATAAAACCAAATTCTTAATAATACAAGACAAAAGATACAAAGGAAATGAAACTCGAGCACTTCAGCATAAATTGGAAATGGTTTTATGTGTATATAAAAGTGCTCTACTGCTAACAACTTGTTCAAAATAATTCATATGGTGGTTGATCATGCTTCAAATACTTACAAACTTATATCATATAAATGGCCAACTTAAGAAGTATGGTAGAAGGCATTAAGATCATAAATTGCAAAGGAAAGAAAGATATACTATAAATGAGAAGATTACAATGGGGGTATGAGTTCCATATACAACAGCCTATTGTGATTAGTTGTACGTAATAATTATCAAAAAAAATTTATCCGGTTAACTTTCAAACTCCAATAAACTTATGTTTAATACAGTAACATACAAGCACATAAGTTCAGGAGAGTAAACTGTAAACTTCATACATAAGACCTTTGCCACTTTAAACAAAGAAAACTTATTTTCAAGAGGCAAGAAAATTTAAGAAAAAAACATAAAAACTTTGGAACTAGGGTAGATATTGAAATGAGCCTAAACTTTATACATGAAAAACCATTACCTATTGTAGCCTTCAAAACACACAAGGTTATGAAAGTGAAACATTGCAATCGAAATACACTTACCTTCCGAACTCCCTTTACTGCTGTCAATAGCTTCTCACCGAAAAAGTCTTTAAAAAAGGTGTCCTTGTGAAGAGCTTTTAAGGATTCAGCAAGTGATGTTGGAAGTCTCTGAAATTCACCATCAAGGCTAGAAGGGTTTGCTTCTGCAACACATTAATATAAAAAAATACATCCATTAACAAGCAAGTACAAACTCTATGTTATCAGGAGTGTCAATAATTCACTTCTTGTTCGTCTGCTTACAACCAAATTACTTTTTGAGGACTTTCGAAGGAAAAGTGCATACTCCAATATACAGCCTAGCACCCCCCTCCCTAACAAAAAAGGATACTCTCGCACAAGGGAAGAGTAGTTACCTTAGTCCTTACCCAACCCTTTCTAAAAGGGAGAGGGGAATCGTTTTGAAAGTACAATAGAAATTTTTAGTGTTAAAATTGTTATGTATGACAATATTCAACATTTTGTATTAGATTACGTTTAATTTAATTGCGAACACTTCCTTCACCTATACTTCATTTCAAATATCTTGTATACAATAAGCTCATACTTCAACTCTAGATAATCTTACCAATTGGAGGAGGCAAAGTAAGGTGCCTCCGCAAGCCATTGATCCCTGCAGCAATTATAGAAGCCAAACCCAAGTGGGGATTTGCACATCCATCAAAAGATCTGATTTCAAAGTTTCTTACAAGACCGTCTTCAACCCTAGGAGGGCAGGCAGTTCTCAAAGGAACTTCCCTGTTCTCTGTTCCCCAGCAATGATATGCTCCACTCCATGTGTCCGGTTGTATACGATCATAGCTATAGATTATAAATTTTAAAACGATTCAAATTAGATATTTTATTTCAACAACATATGATTCATGCATGTTAACTTATATGAAAGGTTACCTACAAGATTTTTGCTATGTAACATAAACCTAGATAATTTGATAAACAGCAACACATGGAGAGAGGAAATTAGGCAGATTATCTCTCTCTATATATATAAGTCATTAAAAGCTAAATAATGTTTTAATGAGCATAATATGTTCTTGAATCAAATGGTAACAATCAACGCCGAGGGAAAATACTCGTAAGGGGTAACAATTCTGAATATATGTTCAGGCTCACAAGCTAACTTATATGAGAAATGTAGATTAATGGTCATACTTAAACATTTGGAGAGTCTGCTCAAAATGTTCTACATTAAAATAAAATTGTCACGTATTAGGATTTGGAGCAGTAAATGCCTAAATGGCTGGAAGATGAAATAAAATACCAGCCATAAATTCCTGACCAACATTAGACATTCCATAGCCAGATCCAGCAGACCCAGTAAAAACATTTTCACCATTTTCCCATAAACTTAGATGCACATGAGATCCAGATCCAATGTCATCCAATTTATACCTAGGGTGAAAAGAAAGAAAACGATTAAGAAGTTGACACCAAGATGATAAACATAATGTCGAGAATATTTATAAGATAATCATCATAATCAACCTATACACACAAAAAGAACAGGGCTGGAAATTCATATGCAAATACAAAATTATTAGTGTATATGAAACTGAGTGTCATACAATCAACAGGTATGTAATAATAGTATATGATTAATTGAGAGCTGTAAGATCACATACTTTTTAGTATGAGATGCAACAATATAAGAATCATCAAAATATACTTGCCCCTCGGCCCCCTCACCAGAGAGTTGTGAATTTTTCTATTTTAGTAAACAAATGCGAGGTAACTTAGATTTGTGGTTGTGTGAACCAAGAAAGGAAATCACAATTGAAGTTCGAATTCAAGTATGGGACTACACACTTACAACAAAGGTACATCTAAATATTTTATAATTCACATCATTGGGATTCGTTGAAATAAGTTATTAATATAGTTTACTAGAAATTTTGTTGATAGCATCAAAATTCGTGTAATGGTTATATCAACTGACCCAACCTTCATATAGAATTAAAAACCATAATGGACTATGATATTAAATACTCTATACACCGTACAATTATATTTGATGCTACCAGGGGAAAAAGATTCAACAACAAGATCAACAAATAAGATCAATTCTCTTCTGCAAGTTACCAAGGGAAAAAAGGTTCAACAAAAAAGAGCTGCAAACAAGTACTTGGAATTTTCATAATAGGATGACAAGTTTTGCTTTAGACAAATAATTGTATTCATTATCTTGATTCACTTTATGTTCAGACATGACACTTACTTTGGTACAAAAGTTGCGAGCAATCCATGTTTTATAGCCACGCCCCTGATAGCTTCACGGGCAAAAACCAAATTATCAGCAGCACTGGTACAAACTATAAAGGATAAAGATGATTATATCATCATTATCATTATTAATTATTGTTTAGAATATGTAAATCCTTTGATTTACTCTTAATTTTAATAGTCAAAATATATCCCTTATAATTAGCTAACGTACCTAGTCACATATTGTATCTAGTCATAGTTTGGTATGTTCACTGTTCTAATCTTGTACTATATATACTCGTGTATATTGATCAATATAATCAAGCTTTCCAACATTCTCTTTCTCATAACTTTATCATGGTATCATGAGCTTTTGATCCATCTTTTTTTCTTGCTTCCGCTACTACGCCGACAAATGATGGTGACCATATCAAACTTTCTTCTCGGAAAGCTTCAAACCAAAATCACACTTTTCGCTCAACTCTTTTGGCACCCCATATTTCATATACCAAGAGATGTTATTGATATTTTTTTTTTCTCCAAACCCCTTACACGGAGAAACAAACCTTTTTCGATATCCAATAGTTTACCTACCATGTGTTACCATATACGAAATTCTCTCCAAAACCATTATGGAGAAACATAACATTATGTTCTAAACCACCATCACCACCATTATAATTTTTTTATCTCGCCTTCAATGGTGGTCAAGGAACCTCTATATTTTTTTCCCTTCCATTTGTTGCAAGCATACGCTAGCAAATTTGAAATTTCTTTATTTTTATTTTTTTTTTTGAATTTTTACAATCAACGGTTCATGTGGTTAAAAACCGTGAAAAACACCCATTAAATAACTTCTTATTCTCTCTCTACATAAACTATCTTTTAACTTCTTCACGCAACTCCTCCATTAAAAAAAAAAAAAAAAAAAAAAAAAAAAAAAAAAAAAAAAAAAACTCCTTTAATTTAATACACTTCCTTTTCTTTTTCTTCTTAGAGAAAATAAAAAAAAACCTTCTAATGCTCCACTCCCTCCATACCTTATTGGAAAATCGCAATGCAATGCAACCTTTCTCACCACCACTTCAATTCCTACATTAAACAAGATTTGAGATCTTATATCCAAGATCGGTCACTCGTTCCGAATGTCCGTCTTGCGGGGGCGTATTGCAAGAATTAAGGGCTCAAACTAATTGCAATCAACCCACAACAATGAAGAAAATGCAAGCACAACAACTAAGAACAACCATGAAGAAATTAAAGCAAATAAAAGGGAGACAAAGTTACCGTGGGAAAACCCGAGAACCGGGAGAAAAAACCCACCTTGCACTATGGAGTAGTATTGATGATGAATGAAATCAAGATTACAAGCATGAATTGTATTGAATTCCAATGCTCCTCACAAAACCTCTCATAAACCCTCTCTAAGTGTTTAAAGTTTGTGAATACTTGACAAGGAAGCTAAGAAAAATATATATATATATAGTCTAGGAGAATAAAGACAATCTAAGGGCTAGCAATTAAACAAGAAGCACGGGCTGAAATCGAGCCGTCGAACCAGAACAACAGGGGGTTCGGCCGAACCTACCCAGTGTTCGGCCGAACTTGAGGTGGTTCGGTCGAACCCCCTTTGGTTCGGTCACTCCTCCATTTTTGCAAAATTTTCATAACTCTCTGTCTCAAGGTTAGACCGAACCTCAGAAATGCTTTGGACTATGTTCGGTCGAACTTCCTTCAACAAGCTTCCTCTTTGATTCTTCCTTATGCCTCCATATATTGATGCATCTCCACACTAATCCTAATAATCTCCCACTTGGAGATAGGATCAATAATGCATGCACCATAGACATCCATATATACACTCCTTCCTCAAGAACACTCAACACATTCATCAAAACAATTTTTTCATCATAGCGCAACACTCCATCAAGTTAATGATGGAGTCCAATTGAGGTCCTACACAACCTCAATTTGTCACTAGAAACAACCTTAGTGAGCATATCCGCCGGATTCTTTGAATCGGCAATCTTCCTCAAACACATCGTGCCATCCTTCACCAAACTCCTAGTGTAGTGATAGCGTCTCTTGATGTGTTTAGTGCGATAATGAAACATAGGATTCTTAGCCAATTGAACCGCACTTTGGTTATCACTATACAACGCACAAACATCTTGTTTCATTCCCATTTCTTCAAGAAAACCCTTCAACCATTCCATCTCTTTTCCCGCTTCCGACATAGCCACATACTCGGCTTCCGTCGTAGACATAGAGACACACTTTTGGAGCTTGCTCATCCAACTAATGGTTGTAACACCAATAGTATACACATACCCCAAAGTGCTCTTGCTTGAATCATAACATCCACCAAAATCGGCATCAACAAAACCTTCCAAGACAACTCTATTTCTTCCAAAGCAAAGAGCCATACTTGAAGTACCCAACAAACACCTCAATAGCCACTTCACGGCTTCCCAATGTCTCTCACCCGGATTTGACATGAACCTACTCACAACTCCCACTGCGTGAGCAATATCGGGCCTCGTGCAAATCATAGCATACATCATGCTACCAACGACCGAAGCATAAGGAACAATGGCCATTTTGTCCTTCTCTTCCCTTGTCTTTGGGCAATCCTCCTTTGTCAACTTGAGCTCACTTGAAAGAGGTGAGCTTCGAGGCTTAGCATCCATCATGTTAAATCTTTTTAGCACCTTCTTGACATACTCTTCTTGAGATAACTTCAACACACCCGTTGAGCCATCTCTAGAAATTCTCATGCCAAGTATTTGCTTGGCCTCACCCAAATCTTTCATCTCAAATCTTCTAGACAACTTCTTTTTCAAGCCATTGACAATTTGAATACTAGTTTCCGCAATCAACATATCATCAACATACAAAAGTAAATAGATATAGCCATTGTCATACCTTTGAAAGTAGCAACAATGATCACCTTCCGCTCTCACGAAACCATTGCCTAGCATGAACTTGTCAAACTTCTTGTACCATTGTCTCGGAGCTTGTTTCAACCCATATAGACTCCGTTTGAGCTTGCACACCAAGTTCTCTTGACCCGGAATTTGAAACCCTTCCGGTTGCTTCATGTAGATTTCCTCCTCCAAATCACCATGTAAAAACGCGGTTTTTACATCCATTTTCTCAAGAAATAAGTTCTCCGAAACCACTATAGCCAACAAGATCCTTATAGTAGTCAACTTCACAACCGGAGCAAAAATCTCATGATAATCAATGCCCTCCTTTTGTGAAAAACCTTTCACCACAAGTCTTGCCTTGTACCGAATTGTACCATCTGGTTCTTCTTTCTTTCGAAATATCCACTTGCACAAAAGTGCTCTCTTGCCCTTAGGCAATTCAACCAACACCCAAGTGTTGTTCTTATCCAATGAAGACATCTCATCTTCCATTGCTTGCTCCCACTTCAACGAGTCACCCATGCCCATTGCCTCTTGATAACATTCCGGTTCACCGGAATCCGTCAACAACAAATAATGCAAGGATGGAGAATATCGATTTGGTGGCTTGATTGGTCTTGATGATCTCCTCACCGTTGGTGGTGTAGAAGGCTCTCCTTGAACCACAACGGGCTCACCCATAACTACTCGTTCATCCGTCTCGAAATGATCATCATCATCCGAATCACTAGAATCCGAATCCACCGGAACATGAGCACCATGTTGAGGAGATGCTTGTTGAATTGGCACCTCAAATTCTACTTGTTCAACCTCCTTGCCACTTCTAACTTCACCATCTAGCTCAACATATTTCCACTCATCTCCTATTGATTCTCTCTCCACGGATTTTCCACCAAAGTTGTCCTTATACAAAGAAATCTCATCAAAGGTAATGTCACAATGCCTAACAATCTTTCGATTCTTAGGATCCCACAATCTATAACCGTATTTCTCACATCCATACCCGATGAAGTAACATTTGATGGCTTTTGGGTCTAGCTTATCTCTCTTCTCGGATTGCAAATAGGCCACACAACCAAAGGTCTTCAAGTGAGTGTAGGACACCTCCTTTCCACTCCACTTCTCCTCCGGTATCTTGAAATCCAAGGGCACCGAAGGTCCACGGTTTATCAAGTAAGCCGCGGTACTAACGGCATCCGCCCAAAAACATTTTGGGAGGCCCGCAAACAACCTCATACACCTTGCCCTCTCAAGTAAAGTCCTATTCATCCGCTCCGCTACCCCGTTTTGGCGAGGTTTATCGGGAATGGTCCTCTCCAAAACAATGCCGTGCTCCTTACAAATGTTTTTGTAAGCTTCCAACTCATACTCTCCTCCATTGTCGGACTTGATTGCCTTAATCTTCTTGCCCGAAACATTTTCAACCTCCGCCTTCCAAGTCTTGAACTTCTCATTCACTTCCGACTTGTGTTTCATGAAATATACCCATACTTTCCGGGTTGAATCATCAATGAAAGTAACAAAGTAGTGAGAACCACCAAGGGACTTGATGGGGTATGGGCCCCAAACATCCGTGTGCACAAGTTCTAGCTTCTCCTTCTTCAAGGACCGTTTGATTTTTGTGAAAGACACCTTCTTTTGCTTTCCAAAAACACATGTCTCACAAAATTGCATGTCGATTGATTTCAAACCCGACAACTTACCCTTTGAAGCTAGCAATTTCATCCCTTTCTCACTCATGTGACCAAGCCGAGTATGTCATAGCTTAGTCTCATCATTTGCGGTTGTAGCAATCATGCTTGTACACCCTAAGGTAGTGTACAAAGTACCGGTCTTCGTGCCTCGAGCCACCACCATAGCTCCCTTTGACACCTTCCAAGTACCCTCACCAAACATGGTTCTAAAACCGCTTGAGTCTAGTTGAGCCACCGAAATCAAATTCTTCCTTAGCTTAGGTATGTACCTAACATCTTCAAGCTTCCATGAGCTCCCACTTGAAGTCTTGATCATAACATCTCCCTTCCCCACAATATCCAACGATTCATCATCCGCAAGGTACACCTTTCCAAACTTACCACTCTTGAAGTTTTGAAAAATCTCCTTACATGGAGAAGAATGAAATGAAGCTCCCCAATCAAGGATCCAAGACTCAATAGGACTATCAACGCTCAAGATCAATGCATCACAAAGTTCATCACTTGATGCCAAGCTAACCGATGAACTAGCATCATCATGGTTCTTGTGGTTTGAACCACCCTTCTTCTTGGGATTAGGACAATCCCTCTTCGTATGTGCTTTCACACCACAACCCCAACACACAATGTTCACCTTTCCTTTCGACTTACTCCTCCCTCTAGACTTCGATCTTCCCTTTTGAGCACCTCTTTGTTGTCTTCCACGTCCCCTACCTTCACTAGAATATGCACCACCCGATGACTCACCCGAGTTCTTCCTTCTCAAGCTCTCACTCAAGATTAAGTCCCTCACATCATCACATTTCAACTTCGTATTCCCCGAGGAGTTGCTAATGGCGGCTACAACGGTATCCCAACTCCTAGGCAACGATGATAACAAAATCAAGGCCTTCACTTCATCATCGAATTTGATCTCAACCGAAGCTAGTTGAGAAATTATCGAATTGAATTCATTTATGTGTTCCGGGGCAAAACCACCATCATTCATCTCAATTTCAAACAAACGACGCATCAAGAACACCTTGTTTATAGCCGATGGTTTCTCATACATATTGGTCAATGCTTTGATCACACCGACCGCCGTTGTCACATCTTTGACATTGTAAGAAACACTCTTTGCCAATGTCAACCTAATCACTCCAAGAGCTTGTCTATCCAATATTTTCCACTCTTCTTCCTTCATACCCGATGGTTTATTAGAAAGAGGCAAAAATAGGTTCTTTTGATACAAATAGTCCTCCATTTGCATCTTCCAAAACCCAAAGTCCTTCCCAGCAAACTTCTCAATTTTTAACTTGCCTTCCTCCATTGCAAATCAAACACACAAAGTTCACAATAGGTTTTCAACAACAAAGAATGCAAATTGACACCCAAGATTCAATCTTTGAATACCTAAAGACCCAAACTTTGTAACTCAATCACAAATTCAAGTTTAACACAACCCAAAATCACTAAAACACCAAAGATTCAACCTGGCTCTGATACCAATTGAAAGGATTAAGGGCTCAAACTAATTGCAATCAACCCTCAACAATGAAGAACATGTAAGCACAATAACTAAGAACAACCATGAAGAAATTAAAGCAAATAAAAGGGAGACAAAGTTACCGTGGGAAAAACCGAGAATCGGGAGAAAAAACCCACCTTGCACTATGGAGTAGTATTGATGATGAATGAAATCAAGATTACAAGCATGAATTGTATTGAATTCCAATGCTCCTCACAAAAACTCTCATAAAACCTCTTTAAGTGTTTAAAGTTTGTGAATACTTGACAAGGAAGCTAAGAAAAATATATTTATAGTCTAGGAGAATAAAGACAATCCAAGGGCTAGCAATTAAACAAGAAGCACGGGCTGAAATCGAGCCGTCGAACCAGAACAGCAGGGGGTTCGACCGAACCTACCAGTGTTCGACCGAACTTGAGGTGGTTCGGTCGAACCCCCTTTGGTTCGGTCACTCCTCCATTTTTGCAAAATTTTTATAACTCTCTGTCTCAAGGTTCGACCGAACCTCAAAAATGCTTTGGACTATGTTCGGTCGAACTTCCTTCAACAAGCTTCCTCTTTGATTCTTCCTTATGCCTCCATATATTGATGCATCTCCACACTAATCCTAACACGTATAAAGGATAAAGATGATTATACCATCATTATCATTATTAATTATTGTTTTGAATATGTAAATCCCTTGATTTACTCCTTAATTTTAATAGTCACATATTGTATCTAGTCATAGTTTGGTATGTTCACTGTTCTAATCTTGTACTATATATACTCGTGTATATTCATCACTATAATCAAGCTTTCCAACATTTTGTTTCTCATAACTCTATCACAAACACTGTGTCCCAGTGCCATCTCAAATTGGCCTTTCCCTGATTCGGCATGTATCTAAAGCATATAAGGAATAAATTACCAAAAGAATATCTGAGTTAAGGCATTACACCAATAAAAAGAAGAATTATGAAAGAAAAAAAAAACACGATAAACGCATTACAGTTCAATGGCAAACAATCATCATCCAGAACATTTTATAGTGATAATTTATAACCTTTGGAATTTGATGAACTAAACCCTACCCATCAATATACTATATAGACACTCCTAACATTAAATTATTAGTTTCTTATAATTGATCGACGGAGACTCGTGTCGACTTTTGCCAAACGGAAAATATTCCTAGCATTCAGTAATTAGTCTATTGAATCGTGATGACACTAATTACTAAGGCAATAGATGAGCTAAAAATTATATATTAATTTCTTCACAATGGCAAAGCATTTGGTTAAACACCCTGGCTAGTGGCTACCCTCTCATTTGGTTGTTACTTCATAAAATGCTGGGCATACTTTGCATTAGAGAAGAAGCATTTTCCCCTCCATTTTTGGATTCTTGATAAGTTATAAATATGTTGGAGAGGCGAGAAAGTTGTTGATATTGACATCTAGGCTTGTAGATTATAATTACACATTTGGGTTGCATATGATAGTGCATGTTACGGGGTACCTTGTAGCTATTGATGCACAATTGCTCTTAAACTATTTCCTACAAGGCTTAGCGATGCTTATGGTATGAAATTAGATTTTGTTTTTCAACAAAATTTACACATTCGATGTAAGGTACCTTGATTATGCATTGGTAATAAGAAACACCAGAAGAGAGACAACTTCTAAGTCCTACTTCCAATCATGCACTCCCAATTAAAAATAATCTACTCCGTACCTGCTCCACTGAAATATCCAAAGACTGAAGTGCTGTAAACATTCTTCACTTCCATCCCTACAAAAAATTTCAATATTAAATACCTGATACTATAAAGTCTATAATATCTTAAAGCTTGTGGATATTAATGAAAGAAAAGTGAATTAAAAGAATGGAAGAATTAATGTATTAACCTTGTTACTGGTTTCAAGATATAAAATTCATTCTCAAAACCTGCATTCATTTCCTAGACATGATAAACAAAACATTTAGAAGTAGAACGACTTAGAATTGTATACTGTTGAAATACTAGGCAATAAAAAGGAACCAAATTAAACTCTTCTTTCATAACTTTTGCAACCCTCCTCAATGCCTCCCTTGGGCAGTATTCCCATGGTTCACCAGGCTTCCGATGCATGTCAGATAAAACCATCTATTCTCCATAAACCCTGACAAAGAAAATAGAAGAACCCAATAAGTTAATTAAGACGGAAATATTAATGGATTATTTCTTAAAGAACACAAGCACAATAACCCATGTATTAGTTGCAATATAATAAGGGTATTGAATTAAAAACATCTGTGAACAAAGCACCCAGAAGGAAAGAAAATGATCTGGCATTGATAATCTTGAAAACAAAACAATGTAATTTCCTTACAGTGGAATCTTCCAAAAAAAATCTTGCGCAGTAAAATTCAAGCATGTGAACTAGTGGAATGAAAAGTTATATAACAATTATTTGGACTTTGTCTTACACTGCAATTCCTTTAGATTGTAATGTAGCAACTAACAAACATGAAGCACCTTTCCCAAGTACTTGATTCATGTAATCAACATATGGCGCATAACATATATGAAACATATTGTAGGATACACAGCAGCTTCCTCTAGAAGCTTCTATATTATGTTATGCTTGTATAATAGAATTGTATAGCTCAGATATTATTTTATTTGTATTTTATATTTATAGCTTTTCCTAGTCAGCAAGTTAGTTAGGAGTTAGGCTATAAATATTTATTACAAGCTGTACATTCTTTTAAGAGATCAGAATAATAAATCCCCAAACTAATTTCTACATTTTCTCTCTCTAAATTCTCTGGTTCAAGTTTAAGTGAATAAGTTTTCGTGGTATCAGAGCTGAAGGATTTCGATCTTTCGGATTGGTTTTCTGGTTTGATTTGCTTGTTTCTTTTCGCTAGATTTTTTTGTTTGATTCAGCATTTGCTGACAAATTACCTTAATTTGATTCAATTTTTTTCTTGAAATTGAGGCGAATTTTTATGATCGATCGAACTTGTGAAAGTGCAGCTGGTACTCAAGAAGGGGGGGGTTGAATTGAGTACAGGGCAGTGTTAGGAATTATTGGATTTTCTTCTATTTATGTAGGGGGACCAGGTGATGAACTGGTCCTGCAGCGGAAACAGAAAATACAATAAATAATCAACACAAAGATTTAACGAGGTTTAGCTCAACTCTGAGCCTACGTCCTCCACTACCCTAATTACTTTTATTAATCAACTCTGAAAAACAAAAGCAATTACAAATGATCACACTCGTGATCCCCACACCTAACTCTAGGTGTCACTTTGCACTTGAACTCACAAGCACTTGCACTCACACTCGTAAATGCTACCCAATCACTAACCTCTTAGTGATTCAATACAAACCCTTTGTTTCCCTCTAAATGCTTCCACTCAAAGCTTACAAGAGATAATTACAAAACAATTCTTACTGTGTGCATAAATAGTTTGTAAGAGATGAACTAACTATTTCCCTTAGAGTGTATTTCGAGCTTTCAAAGATAGAGAATTTTTTTCAGAAAAGCTCACTCGAAATTCTGATCGAGTTTATGCTTTTATAAGGTTGGGAGATAAAATCTTTCGTGATCTTTTCAGATCATAACTTAGGTAAATAGAATATCTTTTATTTTGTAAATAAGAGACATTCTAAGATATTATTCTACTTTCCATAAATGGGTAGAATAATATATTCTAAGTTATATGCGAAATAATTCATCTCCAACTTTGCATAAACTGAATCAATTAGTTTAGTAAATATTCTCTAAGGATAGGAAATATATATTCCAGAAAATATTTACTGAACTAATGTCCAGGTTCATGAAACAAGCTACGAAGCAGCTGTTTCCTGACCTGTTAATGTCCTAGGGATCAGGTCAACTTTTCCTGATCTCTACAACACTAAATACTCTAAGTAAGGGATACAAATAGCTCACGTACAAACATTCATGCACACTTAACATTATAAAGACTACAAAGATCAACTATCCTAATCTAAGAGACTTCATAATCTTCAAGTCTTGACGGCCTTCCTTGATAGAACATTCTGATACAGATTTCTTGAATGCTTTGATTCAAAAGGACTTCATATTGCCTCAAGTACTTGGGATAGCTGTTCCTGTTCAAAAATGTCAGTTGATATAATATAAAACCAACAAGAACCAGCTAGTCAGCTGTTTGTCATCACTCAAAACCTTAAGTGACTCAACAAATTCCCCCTTTTTGATGATGACAAACACTTTGAAGTTTCCTGCACCTGCACGTTAGTGAGAAACAGCAAAGTAAAGAAAGTTCTAATCTACACTTAAGAAGACAAGACTTTCTACTAGACTTTCTACACAAGGGATATCTTGTGTAAAAGACTTATGACACTGATGACTGACCAGGATAGCCATCTTTATTTAAAAGAAACAACTTGTTTTTGGATTTTTGTAAAAAGACACTGAAACAGTTAGTTAATCTAACTGTTCCCTCTATTTTAACTTGTTTTTGTGATTATTTGACTCAAGGAAATAAAAGACTCAATCTAATTGTCTGACAAGGCCTTTTCAGAAACTTCAACCTGCTTTTCCCCCTTTTGGCATCATTAAAAAGCATTCAAAAAATAGAATTGCACACCAAAATATCGCAAGTAAGCCAAAAATCAGTAGTTTCAACCACTGATCAATCTCAATGCTGCAGGTTAGCACAAACAGGTTATTCAATCACATAAAACTGAAAAAGCTTAAAACTGTTCAGGATTACACACCAGGAGGTTAGAAACATAATAGAAACCACACTGCATTAAAAACAGTCTAGCAGTGTGGGGGAACAGCAAATATTATGGCAGTTAATGGAAGGGGAGGGGGAGACTGAAGTGATCATTCATCATCATCTTCATCCTCTTCTTCACCCTCTGGGTTGATCTCCTCCTCGAAGTCAGACCCTTCCTCATCTGTCTTTTCTTCTTCCTTCTTCTCCTTTTCTTCTGTTTCCTCTTTCTCTTCTTCTTCTTCCTCATCAGATTCATTTTCTTCTTCCTCAGAGCCTTCTCCTTCTTCAGCATCAGGACCCTCCTCACTGGAGGATTCCTCATCATCCGTCTCAATGATCCTACAGTGTGCGGGGTCAAACTTCATCCCAGACTCTGGGGGCAATAGGTGATCAATCACCCTGCAAATAGAGAGGAATTTCCTGTTGTTCATAAGCTTATCAAGCTTCCTTTCTTCTTCAGCCTGCACTAGACTGGCAGCCAACTTTATTATCCTCTCATCCTACCTTTCCAACTTGGCAAGAAGCATTGCCACATCCTCAGGAGTGATTTCCTCCTGGTTCCCTTCATCCCTTGGGCTACTTTCTTGACCTACAAAAGTCAGCCTCTTTCCAGAGTAGTCAATCTTCTTCTGAGTGAGTATTTTCTTGGAGAACAACTGAAGACTCACCACCTCACCAGAAAAAGAAAACTTGGGATTCTGCTCCTTGATGATTTTGCAGATAAAGGAACCATAGGGCAGGGAGTTGTGGGATGAAGCATGGCAGTACAGCATGTGCTCCATCATTAGAGCTGGCAGATTTACCTTAACCTTTTTCATGATCAGATAGATCAGGACCATGTCCATGATCCTAACAGTACCTCTGCCTTGACCCTTGGGCAGAAAGACCTTCAAACACATGGAGTGCAGAACCAACATAATTGCCTCCCTAAAGTCACTAGGGGAACCAGCTTCTTCCTTCTTTCCAAACAAGAACTGAGTAACTACCTCAGGTGTTACTCCTCCCATTAGGGGCCACCCATCACTGCTATATCTACCAAAACCATCTCTAGGTATACCCAGCAATTCAGATAAAACAGACTCAGAAACATGTACAACACTACCAGAAACAGTTGATACCACAGACATATCAATGTTTTGCTTCAGATTAACAAAGAACTTACGAACAGGACCAACAAAAGCATCATTTAAATCATTAAACAGAGACATCCATCCTTGGAACTCAAGAAGTTCCTTAACTTGACTCAAAGCAGGAATATCAAAATATTCATTCTCAACACCACAACCAGATAACACAGTCCTAGAACTTAAAGAAGTTGCACCAGTACTGGGGGTAACAGGTTGTTTACCTTTAGCAGCCTTGGAGATACGGGAAACAGATGATGTTGCTTTCCTTTTCTCTCCTCTCTTAGTCTCAGATGGTGTAGTCTCCTTCTCATCTGAGCCCTTAATGACCTTTGAAGCAGCCCTAGTCTGCCTTTTCCTTACAGAACCAGTAGTGGTACCAGCAACCACCTTGGTCACCACTACATCTAGATCCTCCTCCATCTTCTTGTCCTCCTTCTCCTCATCCAATCCTTCATCAGCCACTTCCTCTAACTGTTTTTCAAGTTTCTTGGCTATCTTTTTATCAGGTTCCCCCTCAGGTGGTGATTTGGGGTTTGAAGAAACGGTTTCAGTTATTTGAGTGAGGGTTTCGATGGATTTTTCTTTTGGGGCCTTTTTGGATTTGGATTTTTGTGGAGATGGGGTTAAAGTTTTAGTCTTTGATGGTGAAACAGGTTTTTCCTTCAAGACATTCTCTTTTGAAGGAGTTTGTCCCAAGGGAACGGCCTTGATGGGTTCAGTTTCAGAGGGGTTGATTTCTGGTGTTGCTTGTGAAGGTGTCTGCTCAGAGACGTTCATAAGAACATCCTTGATTGTTTCTTGAGATTTTGAAGAGGGGGAACTAGCCAAACTTCCTTTGGAACATCCTTTCCTTCCTCCTTTCCTTCCAGTTCCAGCCTTTCTCACCATTGTTGCTAGTCTAAGCTTCGAAGAATTGATCTTGTGTAGAGAGAGAAGTTGAGAATTTTTGATGAATGATGAATAATCACGGAGCAAGGAAAGGGAAGCAAATATATAGCAAGAGAAATTATAATAAAATCAGAGAATCAGAAGATATTTGGAAGTTATTTTGATTTGGAAATAACTTCCATAAATGAACAACTGGCCATAATTGCAACTGTCAGATCAAATTGCCGTCAGAGGAAAATAACTGCCATATTTGAAAGATTTTAAAATCAAATAAGAATATAAAAAAATATTTTCTCACGGTTTAATTTGAAATTAATTTCAAAATTAATCCGTTCGTATTTGCTGCTGTTTCCTCTACTGGTAGGGTTACTGAAACAGTTGCTTATCTGTTCAATATGACCTTCAATCCTGAAAGTGATTAGCTACAATATTGCTCACATAGAGATAAGCAATTAACATTGAGATAATAGACAGATTGCAAAGGTATGATGCACGCACACATTTAAAGAATACTTAATTAGCCAATCATTGGGGAAAACAGCTGAGAGAGGTCTCTTAGTTTGACCTAGTCAGACCTAACATGACTCTAAACTTGCAGAAAGACTCTTTACCCAATGGCTTAGTGAAGATATCTGCAATTTGTTCTTCACTGTTGCAAAAACTCAGCTCTACAAGACCTTTCTCAACATTATCTCTTAGGAAATGATGTCTTATCTCAATATGCTTTGTCCTGGAATGCTGCACAGGATTCTTAGAAATGTTAATAGCACTTGTATTATCACATAAAATAGGTACATTTTCATAGAAAATACCAAAATCTTTCAACTGGTTCCTTATCCACAACAGCTGGGAGCAGCAAGCTGCAGCAGCTATGTATTCAGATTCTGCTGTAGATAAAGCAACAGAATTTTGTTTCTTTGATCCCCATGAAATCAAACAGGGGCCTAAGAAATGTGCCATACCAGATGTGCTCTTTCTGTCTACTAGAAATCCAGCATAATCTGCATCTGTGTATCCTAATAGTTCAATTGAACCATCTTTGGGGTACCACAAGTACAGATCATCTGTTCCTACTAAGTATCTAAGTATTCTCTTGACAGCCTTTAGGTGAGATTCTTTGGGATTGCTTTGAAAACGTGCACACAATCCCACAAAAAACACTATATCTGGCCTACTAGCTGTCAAGTAAAGAAGAGAACCAATCATACCTCTAAACAGTGTAGCTTCCACACTCTCTCCTTTATCATCACTGTCTAGCTTTGCATTTGTAGGTATTGGAGTTGCATATGATTTACTGTCTTGCAATCCATACTTCTTGATTAGTTCCTTTAGATACTTCTGTTGATGTATCATGATCCCATGAACTGTTTGCTTGATCTGCAATCCTAGGAAGAATCCTAGTTCTCCCATCATGCTCATCTCAAATTCACTTTGCATCAGATCTGCAAACTCACTACACAAAATTTGATTAGTAGCACCAAATATTATATCATCTACATATATCTGTACTACAATCAAATCAAAATTCCTGGTTTTGATAAAGAGGGTCTTATCAACCGTTCCCCTTCTATAGTCATGTTCCATCAGAAAGTTGGACAACCTTTCATACCAAGCTCTAGGAGCTTGTTTAAGACCATAAAGTGCCTTGTCCAACTTATATACATGATTTGGGAATTGACTATCAGCAAAGCCAGGGGGCTGCTCAACATATACTTCTTCTTTCAAATAACCATTAAGAAATGTTGTCTTAACATCCATTTGAAAGAGCTTAATGTTCTTATGAGCAGCAAAGGCAATCAAGATCCTTATTGCGTCAAGTCTAGCTACTGGGGCAAAGGTTTCATCATAATCAATGCCTTCTTGCTGATTATAACCTTGCACGACCAGTCTAGCTTTGTTTCTGACTATAGTACCCAGATCATCCAATTTGTTTCTGAAGACCCACCTGGTACCTATGACTGACCTGTTCTCAGGTCTTGGCTCAAGATGCCACACTTTATTTCTTTCAAATTGATTTAATTCATCTTGCATAGCCAAAACCCAATCAGGATCTTTTAAAGCCATCTTGTAGTCAGTTGGTTCTATATTAGATAAAAATGAGAAAAATGCACAAAAGTTTTCATAAACAGCTCTCCTAGTCTGAATACCTCTACTGATATCACTCAGAATTTGTTCAGTAGGATGAGAAGATTTATATTTAAAAATGCTAGGCCTAGGTGCATTCTCATTTAATCTATCAGAACCATCATGCATCCCTGGTTCATTTGTGCCATCGAATTGGTTTTGCATAGATGGACCAGTATGCTGAGATGTTCCCCCTACCTCCCTTACCTGGGTGGAAAACTTGTCCTGAAAGTTTTCTGTTCCCCCTGAGGTGTTGCTTTTTCCATTTACTTGGGGGCCTTCATCTCCATCCTCATGAGTATCTACTTGTTGAGGATCTCCTTCATTGTGACCAAGTCCTTCACCAGCAGCATCTGGTGAACCAGTAGGTGAACTTGGTTCTTCTAAGGAAACAGCAGTTGATTCTCCTGTAAAATACAAAAGTCCTATCTCATCTAAGTCATCAACCTGCACATTCTCACAACACATATTAAATTCATCAAAGACTACATGAACACTTTCTTCAACACACAAAGTTTTCTTATTGAATACTTTATATGCCTTACTATGAGAAGAATAACCAAGGAAAACAGCTTCATCACTTCTTGGATCAAATTTATCCAAGCTGTTCTTACCATTATTATGCACATAACACTTACAACCAAAGGTTCTGAAGTATGCTATGTTTGGTTTCCTTCCTCTAAGTAGTTCATATGGAGTCTTCTTCATTTGAGGCCTTAACATCAACCTATTTAACATGTGACAAGCTGTATTTACAGCTTCTGCCCAAAAAGACTTGGGGAGACAACTCTCAATGAGCATTGTTCTTGCCATTTCTTCCAAAGTCCTGTTCTTCCTCTCAACTACTCCATTTTGTTGAGGAGTTCTTGGGGCAGAGAAATTGTGAGAAACTCCATGTTCCCTGCAGAACTCTATGAAGCTAGAGTTATCAAACTCTGATCCATGATCAGATCTTATGGCAGCCAGTTGATGATTGATCTTGTTCTGAACCTGCTTTACTAACACAATGAACTCATCAAAAGTTTCATCTTTAGAAGACAAAAATAGAGCCCATGTGTATCTGGAATAATCATCAACAATGACACACACATATCTAGAACCATTTCTACTTTGGACTCTCATGGGTCCACATAAATCAATATGAATAAGTTCTAGAGGTCTGCTGGTACTGATAGTTTTCTTTGGCTTAAAAAAGGATTTGACCTGTTTCCCTTTAGCACATTCTTCACAAACTCTATCTGCTTCAAACTTGATGTTAGGCAGGCCTATCACCAATTCTTGAGTCTTGAGTTTGTTAAGAAGTCTAAAGCTGACATGTCCCATCCTTTTATGCCAAAGCCACTGGTCCCTATCAGAAACAGCACTCAAACAGATGGACTTGTTCTCAGGGATTTGGTTTAAATAAGTAATGTAAACGTTTTCATGTCTGAATCCCTGGCAGACAAGTTCATTTGTTTGCCAATTCACTATGTGACAAAGGTTGTCTTTGAACTCAACTTTATTACCTTTATCACATAATTGTGAAATACTCAAGAGATTATGTTGTAAACCATCAACATAATATACATCACTAATAGCATGGGAAAGTGACTTACCAACCTTACCAATTCCAAGAATGGTACCTTTGCTGTTATCACCAAAAGTCACCTTTCCCCCTTCATGAGCTGTAAGTGAGAGAAACTGTTTCCTATCCCCTGACATGTGTCTTGAGCAGCCACTGTCCAAATACCAGTAGGTATCGTCTCTCACTTCAGCCTGATGTTGATCCAAGGGGTGCTTCTTTGCCATGAGGCAGTGGACATCTGAGCTGGTTCCTCTGCTATTCCTGGTACCTTCTTCTGAACTTTGATTCAGTATTGCTGTCATACATACATCTGACTGACTTGAATCATCTCCCTCTTCATCACTGTCTGTATCTCCCCAAACAGCAGCAACCATGGCCTTTTTGTAGGCCATCTTGTCTGCTTCCTTGGACTGGTTGTCCTTCCATTGAGGACAATTCTTCACAAGGTGTCCCTTCTCACCACACTTAAAGCATCCTGTTGCAGAGAAGTTGTTAGATTTTTTATTTGATGCATTATTAAACTTACCCTTGATGAATTTTCCCTTCTGGTTTCTGAAACTTCTTTCAAACCTTCTAGCCATCATTCCTATCTCATCATCCTCATCTTCGACTGTTCCCTTTAGTGCAATTCCTTTTGCTGGTACCTTCTCTGACTTAGATCCAACCAGCATTTCATGGGTCATGAGGGAACCTATCAACTGATAGAATTGAAAGATCTTTTGCTTCATAAATGGCTGTAACCTTGGGAGTCCATTCACCTGTCAAACTTCTCAAAATCTTTCTAACAAGATCTTCATCAGTAAAGCTTTTACCAAGAGATTTTAAATCATTTACAATAGTCATGAATCTACCAAAACAAGTATTAATATCTTCATCCTTAAACATATTAAAAGATTCATATTTTGACATAAGTAAATCAATTTTAGACCTCTTTACCTCACTGGTACCCTCAAAGGCAAGTTCAAGGGTATCCCAGATCTCCTTGGCAGTGGTGCATGCTGAGATCCTGTTTGTCTCATTCTCAGCAATAGCCTGTTGCAGTATTGACATAGCCTTAGCATTTTTCTCCAGCTTTTTGTAATCAGTGGAGATGTATTCATCTTCAGTCTTTGGGGCTAGCTTCCCTTCTGGATCAGACTTCTCAATGGTCAAGGGACCATTCTTAACAACCAACCAGCATTCATAATCAATGTCAATGATGATGTTCTTGATTCTGTTCTTCCACCATGCATAGTTCTTCCCATTGAACTTTGGTGTCTTGTTGTCATATCCCATAGCATTCATTTCCTGAGTACTCATGATCTACTTCTCTAGGTGTTACCCTTACAAGAAGCCGAGGCTCTGATACCAATTGAAAGTGCAGCTGGTACTCAAGAAGGGGGGGGGTTGAATTGAGTACAGGGCAGTGTTAGGAATTATTGGATTTTCTTCTATTTATGTAGGGGGACCAGGTGATGAACTGGTCCTGCAGCGGAAACAGAAAATACAATAAATAATCAACACAAAGATTTAACGAGGTTTAGCTCAACTCTGAGCCTACGTCCTCCACTACCCTAATTACTTTTATTAATCAACTCTGAAAAACAAAAGCAATTACAAATGATCACACTCGTGATCCCCACACCTAACTCTAGGTGTCACTTTGCACTTGAACTCACAAGCACTTGCACTCACACTCGTAAATGCTACCCAATCACTAACCTCTTAGTGATTCAATACAAACCCTTTGTTTCCCTCTAAATGCTTCCACTCAAAGCTTACAAGAGATAATTACAAAACAATTCTTACTGTGTGCATAAATAGTTTGTAAGAGATGAACTAACTATTTCCCTTAGAGTGTATTTCGAGCTTTCAAAGATAGAGAATTTTTTTCAGAAAAGCTCACTCGAAATTCTGATCGAGTTTATGCTTTTATAAGGTTGGGAGATAAAATCTTTCGTGATCTTTTCAGATCATAACTTAGGTAAATAGAATATCTTTTATTTTGTAAATAAGAGACATTCTAAGATATTATTCTACTTTCCATAAATGGGTAGAATAATATATTCTAAGTTATATGCGAAATAATTCATCTCCAACTTTGCATAAACTGAATCAATTAGTTTAGTAAATATTCTCTAAGGATAGGAAATATATATTCCAGAAAATATTTACTGAACTAATGTCCAGGTTCATGAAACAAGCTACGAAGCAGCTGTTTCCTGACCTGTTAATGTCCTAGGGATCAGGTCAACTTTTCCTGATCTCTACAACACTAAATACTCTAAGTAAGGGATACAAATAGCTCACGTACAAACATTCATGCACACTTAACATTATAAAGACTACAAAGATCAACTATCCTAATCTAAGAGACTTCATAATCTTCAAGTCTTGACGGCCTTCCTTGATAGAACATTCTGATACAGATTTCTTGAATGCTTTGATTCAAAAGGACTTCATATTGCCTCAAGTACTTGGGATAGCTGTTCCTGTTCAAAAATGTCAGTTGATATAATATAAAACCAACAAGAACCAGCTAGTCAGCTGTTTGTCATCACTCAAAACCTTAAGTGACTCAACAACTTGGTTCATCGATTATTTCAATCATTTGATTGATTCTTCTTCCTGTTCTTCTTATACTATAATGGCAGCTCAAGATTCTCTTAATCAACAATCAATTTCTGCTGCTGGTTACACTGATAAGTACTTCCTTGGATCTGGTGATCAACCAGATCAACATCTTGGAGCTCACAAGTTTAATGGCGACAATTTCCTTACCTGGAATCGTGCGATTAGACTTGCGCTTGGAGCGAAGAACAAGCTCTGATTCATTGATGGAACTTGTAGACGACCTGATGCAGATTCTTCGGATTTGCAAAAATGGATTAGAAACGATTATATGGTGCAGTCATGGTTGCTGAATTCTATGGAGAACATAATCTCTGAAGGCTTCATTCTTCAACAATCAGCTAATCAATTGTATGAAGAAATTGTTGAAAGGTATGGCCAATCTAATGCGCCTTAGTTATTTGATTTGCATAAGAAGTTGATTTCTATAGAACAAGATTCTGATTCAATTGTCCAGTATTACTCTAAACTGAAAAGAGTTTGGGATGAAATTCAACTGTTGGAAGGTTTTCCAGATTGTGATTGTGGAGCTTTAGCTCATTGTACTTGTGGAATTCTGAAGAAAATTATTGCTGCTGATCAAAAGCAGAAGTTAATTCAGTTTTTAGCTGGTCTAAATAGAGATTATGATGCTGCTAAGACTAATATCATCAGTATGGATCCTTTTCCTACTGTGAATCGAGAATATTATATGCTACTACAAATTGAGAGGCAACATAAGTTGAATGAGAAAGTTGACATTTCTTCTCAGACTAGTGCATTTGCTTCTTTCAAAAATAATCAATTACCTCAAAATTCTCAATCATATCAATCTAATTCTCGTGATGTGAAGCGTTACAAGGTTGATAAAACCGATAAGTCTGATCGAAAATGTGCTCATGGCAAGAAATCTGGACATACTATGGATGCTTGTTTCAAACTACATGGATTTCCTCCTTGGTATGTTGCTATGAGGAATAAGCAGTTTGGTAGTACTGGTAACTTGTCTAAGTATGCAGCAAATGTTTCTGAGTTTCCGGTTCTTGATTCTCCTTTGGACTATGATGACTCTGTGACCTCTACTAAGGATGCTCCTGTTGATTCTGCTCTTGTGAGTGTTGTTTATAAGGAGATGATGAAGATGATGAAAGGAAAACATAATGAGGCAGCTGATCTTAATGGAGTTTCAGTCAATTTTGCAGGTATAATCACTACTTCTAATGTTGATTCTGATTTGGAATGTTTTCTAGATTCAGATTGGATTGTAGATACTGGTGCTACAGATCATATGGTCTGTAATAAGAAATTGTTAAATGCCTGTTGTTTGTTGCCTAAACCTGTTACTGTTGGTTTGCCAGATGGTCATTTAAAACATGTAACTCATGTTGGCACTGTTCTTTTAACACCTGAAATTACTCTTAAAAATGTCTTGCTTATTCCAGAATTTAAAAACAATCTCTTATCTGTGGGAAGACTTTTAGAGCAAAACAATCTAGTTGCAAAATTTAAGCATGATTCATATGTTTTTCAGGACTCAATCACTAGTCAAGTTAAAGCTGTTGGAGTCAAACAAGCTGGATTGTACAAATTTACTTCATCTTCTTTTTCTAGTTCAAATAAACCTCTGTTTGAAGATTCTTCTTCTGTTTCTTGTCATGTTAGTTCTTCTAGACCTAAGCTTAGTTTACTTCATTCTAGGCTAGGTCATATCTTTGTACAGAACTTGTCCAAATTGACAGTTCCTTTTGATTCAAATAAAATCAGTGATTTTGGTTGTGAATCATGTATTTTTGCTAAAGCTCATAAACATCCTTTTCCTATCTCTTCTTCTCATGCTTCTTGTGCCTTTGAGTTAATACATGTTGACCTCTGGGGACCATATAGGCATTCTACTTTATCTGGTGCTCATTATTTCCTTACTATACTTGATGATTTTTCAAGAGTTACTTGGACTCATCTGGTTCATAATAAGACTCAAGTACCTGCTATTGTAAAAGGTTTTCTAGACTATGTAGAAAATCAATTCTCTTCTTTTGTCAAGACTATTAGAAGTGATAATGGGACTGAGATCATTCAAGATGCCTGTTCTGTTCTGTTTTCTGATAAAGGCATAATTCATCATAGAAGTTTGCCTGGGGTACCTCAGCAAAATGGTAGGGTAGAACGCAAACACAAACATCTTCTTGAAACTGCTAGGGCCTTAAGATTTCATGCTGGTTTACCTATCAGATTTTGGGGTGACTGTCTTCTTGCTGCAACATATTTGATTAATCTCATGCCTAGTTCAGTGTTACATTGGAAGACACCTTATTAAGTTTTAATGAAGAAGTTTCCTGTTTATGATCATTTGAGGGTCATTGGATGCTTGTGTTATGCTGCTCATAAGACTTCAGACAAGTTTGCTAGCAGGGCTAAGAAATGCATCTTCTTAGGGTATCCTTATGGTCAAAAGGGATACAAACTTTATGATTTGGAAAGTAGGAAGATTGTTTTGAGCAGGGATGTTACTTTCTTTGAGGAGGTGTATGTTTCCTTTCAAATCTAGAGATTCAAGTCTAATAGAATCTTCTGATTCTTTTCAGCATGGGTCTATGGTCAATCCTGCAGTTTATCCTCCTGATATTCCACCTTTCCCTATAATTCAAGATTCTTCTGAAGCTACTGTTTCTTCTTCCTCAGATTCTCTTTCTAATACTCAGAATAATCTGCAGGATCTTAGTGATTCATCTGTATCTATTCCTGTTCTTGAGGTTTCTGATCCAGTTCATTCTGATCCACCTATCTTGAGAAGATCTTCTAGGCCTGTTAAGCTTTCTTCTAAGTTGGAAGGTTTTGTTGTTCCTTCTACTGGTTTGCCTGGTCAGGCTAGTTCTTCTGGTTCTTCAAGTTTCAATGCTTATGCTTGTCCTGTTATTTCTTCCTTATATAAAGATCAACTTCCTAGTCTGGCTAACTTGTTGTCTCATGTTGAGCCTGCTTCATATAATCAGGCTAAACAAGATCCTGTTTGGGTTGAGGCAATGAACAAGGAACTTGATGCTTTAGAGAAGAATGGTACTTGGGATTTAGTTGATTGTCCCAAAGATGTTAAACCTATTGGTTGTAAATGGGTTTATAAAACCAAGTTTAATCCAGATGGAACAGTTGAAAGATGCAAAGGGAGACTTGTTGCAAGGGGTGATAGACAGATCAAAGGGAAAGATTATAAGCACACCTTCAGTCCAGTTGCAAAGTTCACAACTGTTAGACTTGTTATTGCTCTTGCAGCAGCTTGTGGCATAGAATTGCATCAATTGGATATTATTAATGCTTTTTTGCATGGGTATGTTGATGAAGAATTATATATGCAGCCTTCTCCTGGGTATTCTAAAGCTAGACCTGGACAGGTTTGCAAATTGAAAAGGTCTTTATATGGTTTAAGACAAGCCTCAAGACAATGGAACATGGAACTTAGCAGATTTTTGAAGTCTCTTGGTTTCACACAATCCAAGTATGACTACTCCATGTTTACTTCTTCTTCTGGTTCTGATTTTACAGTTGTGGTCACATATGTGGATGATTTACTCATTGTTGGTACAAATTTGTCTTTGATTCAAGCTTTGAAGGATCAGTTACATTCTCAGTTTACTATCAAAGATTTGGGACCACTTAAGTATTTTCTTGGCATTGAAGTTACTAGATCTTCTTCTGGTATTCTACTTAATCAGAGAAAGTATGTTCTAGACTTGCTAGAAAATACTGGTATGATGGATTGTAAGCCTGCTAAGTTTCCTTTACCTAAGGGTTTGAAGCTCAACAAGCTTGTTGGTGAAAAAGTTTCAGATCCTGAGGTTTATAGAAGAATTATTGGCAAACTGTTATATCTCAACATGACAAGGCCTGACATCTCATATGTTGTTCAGCATTTAAGTCAGTTTCTTGCTGATCCTAGGGTTCCTCATTTCCAGGTTGCTCAGCATGTTTTGAGGTATCTGAAGGGCTCTTTTCATCATGGACTGTTCTATTCTGCAAATTCAAGTCTGAAAGTACAGGCATACTGTGATGCAGACTAGGGTTCCTGTGATTTTTCTACTAGATCACTTACAGGTTACTGTGTCTTCCTAGGTCCTTCCTTGATTTCTTGGAAGACCAAGAAACAAAAGGTAGTCTCCAAAAGCTCCACTGAGGCTGAATATCGTAGCATGAGCCATACTACTAGTGAGCTTAATTGGATATATAACTTGCTTTCTGACTTGCAAGTAACTCTACCTCTGCCCATTCCTTTGTTCTGTGACAATATTTCTGCTCAACTAATTGCAGAAAATCCTTGTCTACATGACAAAACTAAGCACCTGAAAATTGATGTGCATTATGTAAGGGAAAATGTGGAATCCGGCTTCCTGAAGATTCATCATGTTTGTTCTGCAGAACAATTGGCAGATATTATGACAAAACCCCTTGGTGCAGAACAACACCTGAACTTGACTCTCAAGCTTGGAATTGTTGTTCCTGATTCCTCTGTCACACCATTTTAGCTTGAGGGGGGGGATGTAGGATACACAGCAGCTTCCTCTAGAAGCTTCTATATTATGTTATGCTTGTATAACAGAATTGTACAGCTCAGATATTATTTTATTTGTATTTTATATTTATAGCTTTTCCTAGTCAGCAAGTTAGTTAGGAGTTAGGGTATAAATATTTATTACAAGTTGTACATTCTTTTAAGAGATCAGAATAATAAATCCCCAAATTAATTTCTACATTTTCTCTCTCTAAATTCTCTGGTTCAAGTTTAAGTGAATCAGTTTTCACATATGTTCTCCCAAATCTCCTACCCGGATTTATACAAACTCCAGATGCAAATTCCACAGCAATATTCGAATTTCCAAAAAAAAGTAAGAATTTTCTCTGTACGGGTAAGGAAAAAACTTTGTGAAGATTAAGATATTACAGTAATTACACATATTCTATTGAATATAATTACCATGGGATTTTTCTAAGGTTCGACATGTCAGGAACAAGTCTAATCTCTCCTGTTCCTGTCAAGTTAGACTCAGCAACTGGACCATCCATAAAAGAGGGCATTCCCATGCACGCAAAAGTTAAACCAACACCATTTTTCTTCACAACATCATGAAAGCTTTTACAGGAACAACCTGTATAATATCAGATACATTAAAGACAACTCCAAATAGCAATATGATTAGGAAAATTTTCAAAAAACCACCCAAAAATGTGTTGAATTTCTAACTAACCACCCAAAAAAAAAATTATTTTAAAATACCACCCACTAAATTAATTTTTTGCTCAGATTCCCACCCAATTTTAAAATCCGGTGGTTTTTTAGCTTATGGGGCCCAATTTAGTTATTTCCCTCTTTTTTTTTTCCCTTTTCTCTCGACTTCACTATCTTTCACTCTCTTTCTCATTCAATTCTCCCAACTAACCCTATTCTACAATCAAATTTCATTCCTTTTTTCAGCGAATTCCCCCTTTCTTCATAAATTGTTGTGCATTGTTCAATTCAGAACCCTAAATTCGACATTAAAACCCTAATTGTACTTTTAACAGGAATTAATCTAGAGTAATTGCTTGAAGTGGGGTTGTTTAATTGCAAAAAAAGTCGCCATCTTTTGCTGTTTACTGGGGACCAGGAGCTTAGGTGAGGAACCTGACAATAGCTCAGTGCAATGGCGTCAAAAGAGGTAAGCAATTTTGTTGTTTGTGTTTAATGTTGAAGGTTGTTGGTTGTTGATGATATATTTGCAATTATGTGGAAAGTTAGGGTTGTTTGTGTATTTGATTGAGTTATGTATTCTATTACTGTAATTGTTGTTGAATTATTTAATTAGGGATGTACTTAGGAGAGTGAATTAGGCGAATTGTTTACTACTGCTATGTGTAACAAAGTTGCATTTTTTGTGCATGTGAATTGTGTTGAAAATGCATAATTTTGCTTTATAAAATGAACAGGTTGTTGCTGATGTTGATTATGTAGCTGTTAAGGTTAGACTAGGGGGGGTGTTTGTGAACAAAAAAATAAAGGGGAAGACATTGTGTGGGTATGAGGGTGGCTTTGAATATTGGAGGTACAAGTGTAAAGTTAGTGAGATGTCTGTGAACTTTGTTAGGGAATCTTGCATTTGGGGCTTTGTGAAGTTAGATATGCATGTGCCAAGGCTGTTCAATGTTTGGTATAAGATAAAGGGGAGGACTTGGTCAAGTGGGAAAAAGGAGATTGTGAGTGAGAGTGATGTCCAAGGCTTGTTAGAGACAAAGAACAAGGATAAGGTTGTTATAGTTTATTGTACTAGCCCTGAAGTGAGTACTGTACAACCCACCCAAAAAACAAAAGTCAAACCTAAGCCCACTGAAGTGAGGAGGAGCCCTAGGTTTAAGCAGCGGTTGGCAATTAAAGACAAAGAGGAGGCAGAAAAAACCAGCAAAGGGATAGACAGGGTTGATGAGCATACTGAGAACACCACCACCAAAAAGAAACTGTTCTCTGACAGTGTGAAAGGGAAGAACAAATTGGGTGAAGAGGAAGGTACTTCTAGGCAAACAGGGAAGAAGGGAATGGGGAAAGCAAAGGGAAAAGCAAAAGGGAAAAGGAAGAAGAAGTGTAAGAGTGAGGTGGAGTTGGAATAAGACTTTGGATCTGATTCATCAAACTCTGATTATTGTTCTGATACTACCATAGAGTGGGAAGTTGGGGAAGAAGAGGGGGATTTTGAGGAGGGGGAGTTTCAAGATCTAGATGACAGTGTGGGCAAGATATTAGAAGAAGTGAATGCTAGTTTACATTGTGTGCAAGATGAAAGTGATAAAGAGTTGCAGCTCCCTGAGTACAACCTTGAGAGTGAACTGTTGAGAAAGGAGGTTATTGTAGAGAGAGAGTTCACATCTGATTCTGAGGAGTTGGATAGCCCTAAAGGTTCTGATGAGGAGCAAGACAATTGCCCAACTTTCCATCCACAGACTAACTTCAAAAAACCAATTGAATTGGTCAAAGGTCAGAAGTTCCAGAACAACAAAATTCTGAGGAGAGTGTTAAGGGTTCATGCTATTGAGAATAGGTATGAGTATTGGTATTTGCACAATGACAGTACCAAAGTAACTATTTAGTGCAGAAGGAGGTGTCAGTGCAAGTGGAATGCTAAGAAGTGTAAGCTACCTAAGTGTACTTGTGTAGGGGGGAGAAGATGTCACTTTAGGGTAGTTTCAAGGAGGTCTGTGAACCAAGACTATTGGAAGATTAAGATTCTGAATTTGAAGCACAAGTGTTTAAGAGTTAGGAGCAATTTAAACCTAACTGCTGAATTTTTAGCTGAGAAGTACCTTGAGGATTGGAGAAGTGATCTAGGCTGGAAAATAAAGAGCTTCAGGAGGAGGGTTATAGGTGACACTAGCATTGAAATTACATACAACAAGGCTTGGATGGCTAGGGCTAGGGCTAAGTTGCTGATATATGGATCAGCAGTAGAGCAGTATGCTAAAGTTTGGGACTATGGGAAGGTTGTCATTAAGTATAGCCCTGGTACTGTGTGCAATGTTGTAGTAGAAGGAGTTGACCAGCCTGAGCCTCCTCAATTCCTGAGAATGTTCATTTGCCTTGCACCTATGGCAAGAGGTTTCCTGTCAGGCTGCAGACCACTCATTGGAGTTGATGGGTGCCATCTCAAAGGCCCTTATCCTGGTCAAATACTAGTTACAGTTGGTAAATATGGCAATAATAACATATATCCTATTGCGTGGGAAACAGTTGAGATTGAGAACACAGACACTTGGGTGTGGTTCTTAGAGAGTTTAATGAAAGCCTTGAAGGATGAAAATCAAAGCCTTGGTTTTACCTTTATGTCTGATAGGCAAAAGGTATACTTCTAAACATTGCACTTATTTTCTGTTATTCTAAAGATTCATTATTTAATATTGGCTAACTGACTAATCTTATGGTTGTCTTTTTTGAATAGGGTTTACTAGAAGCTATGGAGCAGGTGGTGCCTTATGCAGACAAAAGGTATTGTGTGGGGCATATATGGGCAAACTTCAAGTTACAATTTAGTGGTGCAACTTTCAACGAGTTGTTCTGGTAAGCAGCTAGGGCAACAACTTTGGTATGTTTCTACATTGTTATGGGTGTTTAATTGATTAAATCCATGTGTCTGTGTTATGCAACTATGTATTTGACACTGAAATATGTGTTGTATTTCTATGTGACTGTGAATTTGTAGGAATTTGTATAATCTGTTTCTGTTAGATTGTATGTTTTCAGTCAACTTTTATGTGTTTTTATGTTGTCTGACTATATGTATTTGATGGATGTGTGTGGTGTTTCTTGCTTAGTTTGACTTTGAAGTGGCAATGGAATCAATTAAGTTTCTGTCTGAAGAAGCATATGAATATCTAGCTGAGATCCCAGCTCAACACTGGTCCAGACATGCATTTAGTCCATTCCCAAAGTCTAACATGTTGCTCAACAATGTATATGAGACTTTTAATGCGGTCATCAAAGAAGCAAGGGATAAGCCAATTTTGACTCAGATGGAGTGGCTTAGGAGGTACATGATGAAAAGGAACCATGAGAAATGGGAGAGTTGTCAGGAAATGGAAGGAAAGGTTGTTCCTTATGTGAAGAAGACATTTCAAAGGATAGAACCTGCTGCTAGACATTGCATTGTGCAGATTTCAAGGGGTGATACTTATGAGGTAGAGTTGAACTCAGACCTAGTGACAGTTGATCTCAGCAAACAAACATGCTCATGCTACCACTGGGAGCTAACAAGCATCCCATGTGTGCATGCATATGCATGCATCATGGACAAGAGGGATGACCCTGAAGATTATGTGGACGATGCATATCTTGTGTCCACTTATGTGCTTGCATACAGGCATGAAGTGGTAGCTATGCCTGGTCCACATCACTGGGAGAAGGTGAAGCTGAGGCAACCTCTGCCACCAGCAGTAAAAATTCAGCCTAGGAGGCCAAAGTCAAAAAAGAGAAAGTTGGAGAAAGGGGAAGTGGTTGGTGGTAACCAGTAAGAGCAACAACATTTGAAAAGGAGGAGCACTTGCAAGAACTGTGGGCAATTGGAACACTATGCTAAGACATGCAAAAACCCACATGTTGCTCCTATTTCTGTCTCATCCCAAAAAAAAGAAGGAGGAAGACCTGCTGTGCAGAGTGAATGGGTGAATGACCAGAGGAAGAAGAAAGCAGAAAGAGCTTTGAAAAAGGTACAAAATATCCAAAATAGCAGTGATTTAGGGTCATATGTGTTTATTGTTGAGTATCAACCTAATTATTGTTAATTTGGCTGTGCAGAGTGCCCTTGGTGGTACACCAAGACCCAATAGTATTGCTAATAGGAGGTTCCCTCAGGAAGAGCAGCAGAAGAAGCAGCACACTACTCACCAGTCTCAAAGTCAGCAGACTCTGCATCATGAGCAGCCTCAGAGTCAGCATCAGCAGAGTCAGCAACAACAGCAGACTGACCACCATCAGCTGACCCAGCTCACTCAAGCATCAGTAACAACAGCTCCCACTACCTCAGCCAGACCACCTAGAACCAAGATGAAGCCTCTTAGACTTAGGAAGTAGGCTGTTAGCTCAGAGCAGCCTCTTAGAATTAAGAAGTAGCTTCTGCTGACCCATATATTTGATTTTGCTAAATGTAATTTGACTACATTAATGATGTGGCTGTATTTTTATATGAGCTACAAGACAGTTTAAGTATTAGTATTTTGGACATAAGTGGTTGGATTGTTATTTGAGTCCCTTATGTTTTGAATTTGACAATAGCACTGATATAGTGCATTATTAGTTGAAATATATGGGTCATTTTGCTGGTTTTTAATACCATTTTCATAGTTATTCAGTTGATGGTAGTTTAAACCAGTTGACTAACTAATAATGCCAACTACTAACAACAACAATAAGATAAACTAAAACAAGTTATTTTCATTGATAACATAAGAGTACCATTACAAACACTCTTGCTTTAACACCACCTCCCACTTAAACCATTTTATTCATTACCAGATAACCTAGGACAACCAACAAAACAAAACACAACACAACTAAATAAACTTGGAGCTTGTTGTCACAACCACTGCTTGTGATCAATTTCTTCCTATCACCAGTGAGGGCCTTGCATTTCAGTTGTAAGGTGTCAACCTCATTAAGCAAACACCTTTTCTGGCCAGTCAAGTCATCCACATCCCTTTTCAAAGAGTTGATTTCACCTTTCATCAACTTTTTGTCAAGGAGCAGTTGGTTAATGACATCTCTTTGCCAATCAGTACCATCTTCATTGTCCACCCATTCAAAACTCTTGCACCCCCTTGTTTCAGTTTTAGGGTCATAGAACTTGCAAGCCCTAAATTTCCTCCCAGGGTTCTCATTTGTCCAAGAAGTCAATTTTGCTAAAGGTAATCCACAATTGCATTTCCTCTGGTTTGTGGGAGATGAGTAATTCCATGACATCTTGATCCCTACAATACAGCATAACAGTACTCAGTTAGTTTAACCAACAAATTACATCAATTAAACGAACATTCAACCACATTAACATATCCTCAATCACACATACTCACTGTGGTAGTTGCCCTCCATAATGAGGGTAACTAGGGGGGGCCATGTACCATTGTGTTTCATCCTGTATTCCAACATACAGTCAGTCAAAAACCTAGGATCATCTGTGGTCCCAACATGTATGGTGTACACCTCCTTATTAGGTAACCTCCTAATCATCTTGAACACATCCCCATTATCTTCTAAATTCCTAAACTTCCCTTTATACACATACTGGAATGTAGGGTGCAGCAGTTCAACTGATCCTTCTAATGGATCATCCATCTCACGAAGTTGATCATCAAATTCTATAGCAGTATCCAGCAAGTTACTTCTGCCTACTTCATATTCAATGTCTATAGTTACATTTAAATACTTAAAGCTGAGAACAATCTTATTCTCCTCCATTTCTACCACAACAATTACAACAACAAACAAACACAAAGAACAAGGTTACAAATAAAGTAAACTTAACTGTAATTGAAAGGAAAAACCACAATTCAGTACTACCACATACCCTAATTGACAAAATATCACAATTAAATCGTGTACATGCAAAAACCCTAATTAATGAATCCAACAAATTCCCCAATTAACATTTTGCAAGAACCCTAATTTTTCCAGATAATTGAGATTACCTTGTGCGAATTCAAGTTATGTCGTTGCTGTAGATGCAAATGCAATTAGAAGCAAGCTTAATTATGTGTAATTTGGGGAAAAATTTTGTTTAGGAGCAAAAATTGAATAAGGAATACACTTTTATAGGAAAAATCGGGGGAAGAAAACAAATAAAAGCATAAACTAGCCGTTAATAGCCGTTATGTGGGCCCCACAAGCTAAAAAACCACCGGATTTTCAAATTGGGTGGGAATCTGAGCAAAAAATTAATTTAGTGGGTGGTATTTTAAAATAAATTTTTTTTTGGGTGGTTAGTTAGAAATTCATCACATTTTCGGGTGGTTTTTTGAAAATTTTCCATAAGATTATCATGATGTAAAAATGTATTTAATTTACTAAGCTACAATTGGTGTATGCAAATGAAATTTTCAATAATAAATACTTTTTAGTTTCAAGATTGCAAAAAGGATAGAGTTTAAAGAAAGAGGTTACATTAGGAGGACAAAGTACTATATCATTAAGATATGAAGAAACTCTTAAATAGACGATAAGTATATACCAGGAACAAAACATACAAGGGATACAAGCTACAAAACCTTAATCAATTGATTCAATAATATACACCAACTAAATCTCATATTCAGCATATAAGTGTGTTATACTCCCTCCGTCCCCTTTTAATAGTCCCTTAGGATAAATATTAATCCTAAAATGTTAACCCATTTGTTTTTTCCAACAACCATTAATATCAAATTTTTACCAAAATTCCCTCCAATTTGCAACAATATTTGTGCAAATTTTTCTTTCTCATGTAAATTTTATTTTCCCATATACTTTTATTGCTTTCTCTCTCTACTTTTTTTTGCATACCCAATGTCAATTTATTTTTTTAATGTACTTTAACTACTCTTATTTGTGTTTATTAATTTCCGTGAAAAATGCCCATAAGGGACTATCAAAAAAGGACGGAGGGAGTATATTAAATGATTAAATCTATATGCAGCTTGACTTTAACACAGCCTCTACATTTTATGGCTTAAAATTTCACAAGTTAATTGCTAATGAGGTCTTTAATACATAAAAATTGCCTAAAAAGGGGTACTTTTTAAACATAAAAATAAACAAAAGAACAAAACAAATTCACAAGCTAGGCCAACAAATAATCTTTGCACAAAAACTCTCAGAAATTCTGAGCAAAGAAAGAATATGAACCAGTACAGACTATTACCAAAGTTGGACTGATAATTGAGTATGCTACAATTTAAGAGAAAAACAAGAGAAAGATCTAAGTTTAAAATCATGAACCTAGGTATCTATGCATATAGTAAGAGTTATAATTTATAATGTGTGTGAGAGAAAACTAGAGTTAGTAGAGCTAAGAACTTTGTTGAGAGTAATATTAGACAAGTATAGTTGTAAAACTATTTGTTTCATGTGCAAATATGTATATTCATTCATATAGGTAAAGATGAAAATACTTAGAATGTCTAAGCAATCCCATAAAAATTTAGCGGGGCAACTCATTGGTGAAAGAGTTATAGTACATACAAGTAAGGTTCAATATATAGTCTGGAACTGCTTGTTATTTATTACTCCATAGTTCAATGAAAATTGGTCACTCAAATGGTACTTTAATCTAAAACTGAAACCTATAAGGCATGAATATCCTCTTTAACAAGCAGAACTTAAATATAATAATGATGCAAGAAACCACAAATTCAATTAATTTCTAAAGAAAACTTTTAAAACTTACACGACATCTGCATTGACTTGAAGTATCGATCCAGATTATACGGACTAAAGTACTATGACTTTTTGGCAAAATGGCAAAATAATTGTAGTCTCTCTATTATTATAAGTTATGGCTTTAGTTGGGTCCAATTTAACACTCTGTTTGATCTTGTAAAACTGAATTGCATTTTCAGCAAAAAGGTCCTTGGCTGCTTCCAATGCTTCAGGCATTGTTAGATCTTCATCAATGCAAGAATCACGTAAAATTGAGAAGATAACCTCAGGTGCTCGCCTGGCACCTATAAGGTTGAATGGAAAATGTGAGAACTTTCGACTACCTTTTGAAACCTTAACTAAAAATGGCCAAACTACATCTCTAATACAATTAACCTTGTTATTCCAAAAGAAATAAGTGTACAGCTCCTATGCTGCTATATGAGATGCATGACAATTAAATCAATGACCCAAAATAGAAACAAAATCATAAGTAAATTATCAAAAATTCTATGTTATGAATAGTGATATCATGTTAAATTAAATTATACCATTAAAAAAGCATCAGTAAAAAATATTTAATTAAATCAATAACTTTGATGAATCAATCCTTACATGCATCCATAATTTTACATTAAATGCAAAAGAGAAGATCATATCATATTAATAAGCTATTGCCAAGCCTTACTAGTTCAACCAACACCTTAAAATAGCAATTACTTCTTATTAAGCTGGTGTTAAACAAAAAATACATACAAAAGGTACTAGTTACTTCATATTGGCTCTCTTGTTCGTTTTCCCCTTCTTTTTCACTATTGGATTATCATATTTTTTTTTGGATATTACTTCATAATCTTTTTAAATTAGTTTAAAAAGTATAGAGCATATAAAAGTTTTTAACACTTAAAATAAGCGCGTGTAAACTACGTATATACTCCGACGACATAATAGGGGTAAATGTCACAATTTGTTAACTTATATACCAATATGTCAGCAACTGTTTACTTTTATACCAATATGTCGCTGGCAATAAATTTTATACCAATCTGTCACAAAGGTGTTAACTTTTATACCAATGTGGTCAATTGGCCGTTTAATAGACTCAACTCTAATTCCTAATTTTACAGTGCCCCATATGTCAAAAAAGAAAAATATATATGGACAAATATGAACTTATTGATATATCTCATATATGTGGTCCATTGTAGTGCATGAATACTGTAAGAATTAACTTGAAAATAAAAAATTTGATCTGAATTTAACCAAAGATGAACACACCTAGGTAAAATGCTTCAGGAAATGCATAACCATCAGTGCTGAACATCAGAACATCACCTGTAGAAAATACCCCAATGTAACATATAATGTAATATATCAAGTGTCATCTTTACAAGAACTCAATTCTGTAGCACACGGTCCTTGTAAACACATCACCTTTTTTATGGGAGCCAGCTCCAGTAACTCTTTAACTGTAGATTTCATCCCATTGTAGCTGAGTAAGAGAAGTCCCAATCCAAAGTCAAGGTAGACCTAGTACATTAAGAAAAGCTTAACTAACACTTTTATAATTTAGCTATGGTATGAAAGGAAATAAGTTTAGTGGCATAAATGATACCTGGGGATAAACACTTGCCAAGTATGATGCTTCTTTTGAAAATGGATAGGAAGCATGTAACAGAACAAATTGACATTTGTCAAATCTTGCATCTTCAAGTACCTTACGAAGATGAAGCGGGTTTGATGTCCTTAAATCTTGATCTTTGTCTCCAAATCTATGGCCAATATCAAATGCAATCTTAGTGCAAAGAATATTATAGAATATTAAAAAAAATAACAAGTTTATCTTACAAGAAAAATTGTTAGCAGACAATAAAGAACACACCAAAGCACCTAAAATTAGTTTTACTTCCTCTGATCCCCTAATACAGCAACAACTATTATTTAAGAAAGGACAGCTATTGCAACATCTCTGTGTTGGGACGGTGCTTATGAAATTCCAACTTTACTCACATAGGTGTACTTTTCTTTTTTCTTATTGTAGTTAACGCATGGGGAAATGGCCAACCCTCATGTAATTATGTTGCAATATTAGAGGAATGGAGGAAGTAAAATACTAGAAACTCAAATTGTAAATGGTGCTTCCATGAGAGATGTACTATGTAAACTAGAGCAATACAACACTTCAACATACTACCACCATTTTCAGCATATAAGGAACATAGGAAATATGTATTTATAATAATCAGAGTAATTGACTTATTAAGTATGAAAATACCCTGTGTGTATTTGGATTGGCAAGTCAAAGTGCAAAGCAACCTCCAAACTACGAATAAAGATATAGTCAATTAACTTCTTATTTGCAATCCGGACAGGCTTCCCAACTGAAAGGTAGAATAGACATAGATGTAAGTATGTATGTTGGTTATGAAAAATATGACATCTCTCAGGCTTCACTCACCCCTTAAAACTTCAGACAGGCCATTTTCAGCATTCTTTTCGCTGATATATGGATCGATTTCTAGACCACCACGATATGCAGCTATACTTTTCAATCCAACCACTGTGGGGCAAATGTGGAAGAAGGTCAGCGAAGCTCATTACAGAAATTGAAAAGGCATATTCATCTTGTCATAATAATCATTCAAGTTACCGTAAAATAAACATAAGGATAATAAATTATAAATGCAAAGGATATGACTTTAGTTTTTCAACAAAAACTTCAGTAAACTTGTTCAGTGTCCATACAGCTCCATCAGGCAAGTCCTATAATATCCCAACACAAAAATATACTTATAAATCAGAGAAATGTTACGTATGCAAGGATTGAGAATATAAACAAGAATGTGAAACCAAAAACTATAAGATTCATGTTTAAAAATGTGTGAAAAAATTGTCATTTTTTCCCATATTTGTACTAAAAATGCTTGGAAATAACATACTAGACAGAGGAAAGTTCAAAAAATATAAACTAATAAAGGGCCAAAATGTTCTTACTTCATCAAAAAAATTTCCTACCAAGTACTCAATTCGTAATATTCTCCCAACAAAAGGCACATAGCTCTTATGCCACTCAATGTCATACTTGTTATCAAAATCAAGACCATCATCAATAAGTAATTCTGCGATCCTTGCAGCTCCAAAACAAGTTGAGCTAACAGAATCTATTCCAGAGTGTTTTCGATACTCTTCAATGTCGTACAAAGATGATTTGCATTTATATAGTTCAGCAATTTCCCTCACCCCCATCTGGAAAAAAAAAATTCATCAACTAGTGTTGTAGCCAAATTATGAAACGATCATTGTTCAATCTAATTCCAATAAAAGATGCAGCAGGACATAACTAGACAACTCAGGAGAAAAAAAAATGCAGCATAACAAGCTAACTTTTTAGTAAATGAAAATGAAACAGAAAGAATTAGTTGCGGTTTGTTTAAATAAAGTTATCATAGGATTGCAGTAATTTTACATGCATCAAGCACTGTTAAGATATGTGAATATGTGAATATATTTCTGTTACTTCCTCCGTTCTTTTTTACTTGACTGTTTAGGCAAATCTCAATAAGGACATCTAAGAATTTGCTAGGTTTGAGGAGTAATAACAATCATTCTACCAATAGCATATAAAACAACTAAGAACGATGATAAATCAATAAGTAATCAATAAGTAAACAATAAATATTCAATTACATAAAGAAGATGAGTTTAGAGATACTATACTGAGTAAGGATAGGCCTCCTTGTTCAGTAGGGATGCAATTCCGTAGAGCAAATTGTTTATATTTAAGTATATGCGAACGTACATGAGTGTTAAAATGCCTAATTCTTCTTATTTATACCTAGGGATCTCTAGGGTTTACAAATATATTCAGAATATATTTCAAATGTATAGGATCTTCTTGATTTATCTTGTTTCCTGCTCTGTAGGTGTATCTTTGGCAAGTATTTCCTTGATTGATACGCTTGATGCAGCTTTCCTTGTTTATTCCAATCAAGCCGTTTTGCGTATTTTTGCTGATTTATTGATCTTGGACTGGTGCCCTAAGTACAATGGGTCGTGTGATAATACGGGCCCAACAATTGCCCCTAATTTTTATTTTCAAGTATTGAAAGTGAAAATTACCTAAAAAAGCTGTTAGAAGGATTTTGAATTTTTAGAAATTATTCCCACAGTTAGCAAAATAGGAAACGTGGTGGTGGTTTTAAAGCAACTTCCTCGATAACTGTACATGGCGGTTTATTTCTTTCTTTGATATTTATTGGGTGTGCAGGCTCTTGTCTAATCACTTCATTGCTTTGCGCCAATTTCAATTTTCATCAGGTATTTTCTCTCTCTTCTCTGTTTCCTCTGTTTCTTTACTTCATTGTTTACTTTTTGTTTTTTGATGGATGATCATGTAAAAGTGGTGTTTGCTGGGGTGGATGAGGGTGTGAAAAAGCCGTCCTTGGTAGCGCAGAACGTCTTCCCTGCTAAGGATGTTTATCCTTCCACCATGACGAAAGAAGAAGTTCAGAACATCGCTGCTGTTGCGCGATTCCCTGATGGGGTTGTGGTGAAAATCCCGTCTTCTAGGGAGAGGGCTGACTGGACTGCCCCTGGTTGGGTGTGCTTCTTTGAGTATCCCTTCGCAATTGGGCATACTTTCCCTTTTTCTTCTCTTGTTCGTCAATTTCTTTCTAGGGTTAGGGTTTCGCCTTGTCAGTTATTGCCCCAAACTTGGAGCGTTTTGAGAATTTTGGATTTGTTGAGTGCAAAATTGGGTATAGAACTTGATGTGCGGGATTTGTGTTATCCTTATACTATTAGGACCAGTGGTAAGGGTCGGGTTGGTCTTCGTTTGAAAGATGGTGTTGGTCCTTTGGTGACTGACTTGGGGAAAGCGTTTGACAAGAAGTGATATCACAAGTTCTTCTTTGTGAGGATTTTTTTATTGACACTGTTGAGGCTGAAGGTATTTTGTTTCCTTATATCCTTGTGTTTTGCTCTCCTTCTTTGTTGATTTGGGCTTATTTGTTTGATGGTTGTAGTGAGTAAATTGAAGCAGCGTCCTCAGTCTCCGTCCCTGATAGACAAGTTGTATGAGTTGAGTGCAGACGAGAGATCTTTCATCAAATTGACGCAGTCAGAGGCGGTTATCCAGATCAAGTCCTTGGACGATTCTGATTCTGAGCAGAAAGTTGCCCCAACTATGTCTCAAGGTATGTTTTTCTCTTTTCTGATGTGCTTGTGATTTTTTGTTGTGTCATTCCCTGTAGATGTATCTTGTTGCAAGTCTGTTTTGCCCTTGTTAATAATTTAGTCGGTTCCCAGTTTGTTTGTCCTTTCTGAGGTGGTTATGTACCTTGCTGAGTGTGTTTGTTATGTTCCTTGCTGTATCCCCTTTAGAATTCTGCCATGCTCCTTGTAGATACTTTGAGGTCACTAAGGTCTCATGACCTTCTTAGCTCGTCCTCTCTCTTAGGTCGCCTTAAACATCGCTCCTCTCCTTAAACTACAAAGTCGTTCCTCTCAAAACGGTTGCTCCAAAGAGCGGTCCTCCTCCACCTCCACCTCGTACTGGCCTTAAGGGGAAGTTGGAGGTGCTTATTGATGTTGATGCTGCTGATTTCTCTTTTGATTCCTTGGCTCCGCATGTTGATACCCTACTGTTTCCGTCCTTCAAGGATCGCCAGTCCTCGCAGACTTTTGCTGACCTTTCTCAAGAGGCTGCTGTGCAGTCTTTCCAGGTATGGTATACTCCGAAAAAAAACAAAAATTTAATAAACATGATTATATCGGGTTGCGCATTTCTTACATGATTCCGTATTCTGCAGAGCCTTCAGTCTTGTTTAGGCGTACTAGGCAAAGTGTCAGAGTTTACTCGGGTGTATGAGGCTAGGAAGAAGGAGCGTGATGCCCTTTCTGACAAGTACAAGGCTGCTACTGATGCTCTGAAGGCTGAACGTGCTAGGCATAGAGAATGCATTACTGAACGTGATGGGCTGAAGAAAACCTTGAAGGAGGCTGTAAACGAGGTTGTTGATGCTGCAGCGTATTACTTTGGGAAGGCTCGTCTTGAAATGATGGGGGAGTTTCAGCAAGGAAAGCATGAGGCCTGGGATTATGATGCTGATAAGGCTGCCTTTGAGATTGCGTTTCCTGCAGGGGCTGCTGCTCCTGGCACATTGTTGCCGAGCTATGCTAATGAGGAAGTGAATTCTCCTCATAACGCCGAGGTTAGGGATGTCCCGGTGAGTACGAAGTATGTTGCTGAGGAAGTGGTCCCTGATGATAACATGGACGAGAATTAGTTTCAATGGTGTTGTGTCACCTTTTAAAAAAATTGTTAACTTTGAAGGATGTTTGTTTTTACTGCCTTAGTTTCAATGGTGCAGTTGGATAATTTTATTTTGTCTTTGTGCTACACTTTTGTAGTTGGATAATTTGTTTGTTTTGTTGCTTTGTAACTAAGTAATTCTTCCTCTTTCGCTATGTTGATCTGTATATATGTTTCGTACTGTATCCTTGTTGTATTAATGTTGTATTACAGTTTTAATATAAATGTAGTGTTGCTTACATGTGTTTTCTTGTTGGTTTGTTCCTTGTAGGGATGACTAACCCTTGCTCTTGTGATGACTTGTTGCGCTCTTGCCTAGTAGTGTAGGTGTTGTTCCTTGCAAAACAGAATAACGTGAGGGGTGGCCGTGGGTTTCCCCAATGACCCTCCGATGCCAAAGTCAGTACTCGTAATGATCATAAATTGAATTGACAAAGTGTGAGTAGAGAGGAGTATTTTTCGTGCTGATTTTGGTTGTTGGAGATTTTTGCGTTTTTCTGTTTTTCTTCTTCTTTTTTTTTGGTTTTTTGTAAAAAGCTAGAGACAAAATTGAAATGGTAATTACGTACCTTCGCTCTTCAGAAATGATATAGCTTTAAGTGCGCTGCATTCCAGCTTCGTTGTACCTCTTTTCCTTCTGCATTTCTGAGTCTGTAGGCTCCATTGCCTACCACCTTAATGATCTCATAAGGTCCTTCCCAGTTGGGTGCTAATTTCCCTGCGTTTACTTCCCTGGTATTTTCGTATACCTTTCTGAGAACTCAATCTCCCAGCTTGAAGACTTTTGTTCTGACATTCTTGTTTAAGGATTTTGCTACTTCTTGCTGATATGCTGCCATTCTCATTTTTGTGTCTTCTCTAAGTTCTTCCACTGTGTCTAGGTTGTGAATTAATTTTGCTTGATTCCTTTCTTCTGTCATTAACTCGTACCTTGTTGTGGGGACCTCGATCTACCTCTATTGGGATCACTGATTCACATCCGTATACCAACGAGAATGGGGTGTGGCCTGTAGCGCCTTTTGGAGTTGTTTTGTCTGCCCATAATATGTTGGGTAGTTCGTCTACCCAATTTTCTTTTGCTCCTTCCAGCCTTTTCTTCATGTTACCTATAAGGACTTTATTGCTTGACTCTGCCTGTCCATTTGCTTGTGGGTACCTAGGTGTAGACGTGACGAGGGAGATGTTCTATTCCTTACGGAACTTTGTAGTCTTATTGCTGATGAACTGGGATCCATTGTCTGTAATGATCTCTACTGGTACCCCGAATCTACTTAGGATGTTTCTTTTTATAAACGATATGACGTGCTTATCCTTGATGTCCTTGTATGCTTCCGCTTCAATCCATTTTGAAAAGTAGTCTGTCATTGCTAGGAAGTATACTCTTTGTCCTGATGATGGAGGTAGTTTCACTATATCCATTCCCCACTTCATGAATGGCCAAGGTGTCAGTGTTGGATGTAGCTCTTCTGATGGCTTGTGTGTCAAGGGTGCGTGTTTCTGGCATGCTAGGCACTTCTTGGCGAATATTGCTGCGTTCTTTCTCATGCTGGGCCAGTAGTACCCATTCTAAGTGCTCTGTTGGCTAAATTCCTTCCTCCAGAATGATTTCCACATTCTCAACTGTGTAAAGACTGTAAGACATGCTGTGCTTCCTTTTCTTCTAGGCATCGTAAGAAGGGGCCTGCTGCGAATTTCTTAAAGAGTACATTGCTGATTAGGCAGTACTTGGAGGCTTTTTGAGCAAGTGCTTCAGTTGCTACTTTCCCTGGTGGTTTCGTCATGCCCAAGAGGTATTCTTTCAGAGGTGTTTTCCAGCTGTTGCCTTCTTTCTCTGTAGGGTTTTCTTGAACTTCATAAATGCTCGCAGTCGATTCTTTTTCTATGGCTGGAGAGAGTACGTGCACTAGGGGGATAGCTCCGAATTCTTCTGGGTTGATGTTTGATCCCAAGTTTGCTAGGGCGTCTGCTTCAGTGCTCAAGTTTCTGGGTACTTGATCTATCTTGAATTCCTTGAACTCCTTAATGGGCTTCTTTGTGATTTCCAGGTAGGCTATCATCCTGGTATCCTTTGCTGCATATTCTCCATTGATTTGATTTACCATGAGTAAGGAGTCTGAAATTACCTCTAGATGTTGTATCTTCATGTCCTTTGCAATTGTTAATCCTATAATTAGCGCTTCGTACTCAACTTCATTATTAGTGGCCTTGAAGTTGCACCTTATTGCCTGTGCTATCTTGTCTCCTTGGGGTGATGTCAGTACTACTCCTAGGCCCACTCCACGTATGTTTGCTGCGCCATCTGTATGGAGTATCCATTTCTGTGTAGCTTTTGGTTCCTGTAATGCCAATACTTCTTTTTGTGCTTCTTCCTCAAGAGTTGGGCTGAAGTGTGCTACAAAGTCTGTCAAGGCTTGTGATTTGATTGCTGTCCTGGGCTCGTACTGTATATCGTACCTGCTTAGATGTAAGGCCCATTTCTCCATCCTTCCTGACATTTCTGGCTTTCTCATGATAACTTTGATGGGGTAGTTGGTGCGTACTCGTATAGAGTGGCTTTCAAAGTATGGGCGTAACTTTACTGAAGCAGTAAATAAGGCTAAAATGATCTTCTCTAATGACGCATACCTCGTTTCCGCACTGAGTTGGGTCTTGCTTACGTAGTAGATTGGGAATTGCTCCTTGTCCTCTTCTCTTGTGAGGACTGCGCTGATCGTCCCTTCAGACTCTGCGAGGTACAACTGGAGTGGCTCTCCTTCTTTAGGCTTAGATAGAATCAACAGGTTGGCCTAATATTCTTTCAGCTTCAGAAATGCTTCTTCGTGCTCCTGCTCCCACTTGAATTGTTTATTCTTCTTCAGTACTTCGTAAAAGGCTCTATTCTTGTCTGAAGATTTCGAAATGAACCTATTCAGTGCCGCAATTTTCCCTGTTAAGCTTTGTACGTCCTTCTTCGACTTTGGTCTCTCTAGGTTTAGGATGGCTTTGACTTGGTCTGGGCTGGCTTCTATTCCTCTTTGCGTAACCATGTATCCTAGGAACTTTCCTGACTGTACTCCAAATGTGCACTTTGTAGGGTTCAACTTCATGCCGTACTACTTCAGGATGGCAAATGCTTCTCTAAGGTCTCTAACGTGATCTTCTGCCTTTTTGGACTTAACTACCATGTCGTCTATGTAGACCTCTATTGTATTCCCTATTTGCTCTTCGAACGTCTTGTTCACCAACCTTTGATATGTTGCTCCTGCGTTCTTCAATCCAAAAGGCATTACCTTGTAGCAGTATATTCCTTGACTAGTAATGAAAGCGGTTTTCTCTTGGTCATCCTTGTGCATGAGGATTTGATTGTAACCACTGTACGCGTCCATGAAGGATAGTAGCTCGTGCCCTGCTGTGACGTCTACCATGGCATCAATATGAGGTAGAGGGAACGGATCCTTTGGGCATGCCTTGTTGATATCTGTGAAGTCTATACAGATTCGCCATTTTCCGTTCTTCTTCCCGACTACTACTACATTAGCGAGCCATTCTGGGTACTTTACTTCTCTGATCTTTCCAGTCTTCAATAGGTTTTGGATTTCCTCATTAATAATCTTGTTCCTTTCTGGCGCAAATTTCCTTCTCTTCTGCTTTACTAGTGTATGTAGTGGATCTACATTCAACTTGTGAGTAATTACCTCTGGAGAGATGCCTTTCATGTCTTCATGGGTCAAAGCGAATGCATCTTTTTCCTCTTCTAAAAATTCATATATTTGTTGTCTGAGTTCTGACTTCAATTCTGATCTTATTCTAACTTTTTGGTCTCGATGTCTGGGGTTCAATTGGACTTCTGTAGCTTCTTGTTCTTCTGCTATGCTCAACTTTTCTTGGCCCAGTTGACCCTCTGATTGCTATGCTGAACTCTTTTCTGCAGATGTTGCTTTCAGTGCGATCTTGTAACATTCCTTAGCTTCCCTAGGATCTCCTCTGATTTCTTTGATACCCTACTTAGTAGGAAACTTAATGACTTGATGGTACGTAGAGGGGATGGCCTTCATCTCGTGTATCCAAGGTTTGCCTAAGATCATATTGTACGAAGACAGAGTGTCAATCACTAGGAATTTGACCTGTAGGTTGATTCCTTTTGCGTATGTGGCCAATGTAATCTCTCCACTTGTCTTCTTGGTTTCCCCACTGAACCCCACTAACATTGTTGACTTGTTGTCGATGTTCTTTTCGTCTATGTTCATATGTTTCAGAGTGTCAAGCATGATGATGTTTGCAGAGCTTCCATTGTCAACTAGGATTCGCTTGATCATGCAGTTTCCAACTGGGAGTGAAATCACTAAGCCGTCATGATGGCCTTCTACTACATCGCTTTCTTCAAACATGATGTGAATATCTATCTTGGATTTCTCCTTCTTGTCAGGTTGATCCTTATTACTCTCCTTTGCATGTCGCTTTGCTGCTGAGTATGTTAAACCACATACTTCTGATCCTCCTGATATGAAACAGATGGTTTTTACAATTGGAGGCAGAGGTGGAGGACCTCCTTGCTTAGATTCTCTTTCTTTCCCTGAAGCTTTAGATCTATATGACAGGAGCTCTTTGAGGTAGCCTTTTTTCAACAGGTATGCAACTTCCTTTCTGAGCGCGACACATTCATCAGTAGTGTGGCCGATATCTGAATGGAAATCACACTATATGGATGGATCTTTCTTTTCTCCATGCCTGTCACTCTTCCTAGGCCATTGCATAGTATCTCCCATCTTATTTAGGGTCCTAATTACTCCTAAAGGATTAACATTGAAGCAATACTCATGTAACTTAGGTAGGAGTTCAGGATCTTCCCTCCAATCAGAAAATTCTTCTTCGACAGCATTGACTGATCCCTCCTCAAAGCGGGAACGCTAATACGGCTTGAATCGATGATCCCTTCTAGGAAAATTGTTGTTCCTTCTTGACTGGCGATCTGATTCGGGAGTCTTTCTTGCATACGCATCTTCCTCAAATCTGACTTGAGTCATAGCTTTGGCTTGCACATCTTCAAAGGTTGTACAGGGATATTTTGTGAACTCCTTGTAGAGTTCACTATGGTCTAGCAGTCCTCTTCTGAATACTTCGATTGTTGTAGGAGCATCACACTTGTGTATCCCAATCTTTTCCCTGTTGAACCTGTTAAGATAATCCCTCAAGGATTCACCATGTCTCTGCACAACACGGTATAGATCTGAAGATTGCTTCTCGATATTTCTGCTGCTAGCAAACTGGATCTTGAATAGGTTCACTGTAATACCCCGTATTTTTATTGTATTTTATAAATTATTTACTTATTTATAAAGTATATTTTGGGGTCACCTTGTTTTAATTATGGGATTTAAATAAATTGAGTTTTTAATTTGATTAATACTCACTCTACCAAATTACATTTATATATATATATAAAAAGCCCAATCATTCTTTTCTCTTTATTTTCTTTATCTTAATTTTCCTTTAATTTTCTTTTCTTTTATTTCTTTTTCTTCTTTCTTTTCTTTCCCCTTCATCCTTCCCGTAAAAACAAGCAGCCCCACCCCCCTGCTGTCCGGCCAGCCTCGTCCCCGGCCAGCCACCTGCTGTCGCCGGCGACCTGCCGGTGGTCGCCCAAACTGCACCGCCGCACCACCTTTCTTCCTCCCTTCTCTCTCCTCTTGTTTTAATTATTGTTCTAATAATTTATAATTTGGGTTTTTGATTTTAATTGTTTAAATATGATTAGTATGTTTTATAATTATGTTTTGATAATTAAAGATTGTAAATTTTAGAGTGTGAAGTGTTTTAATTTCAGATTTTATAAAGCATTGAAAGTTAGGGTTTTTATTATTAAAGTATTGATTTTTAGGGCTCTAACTTGCAATTAATTTGGGGGTTTTATATACCCATTGATTGGAAGTATTAATCAAGCTTAAAGATTGAATCTTTATGGAGTTTTGATGAGTTTTTAATTAAACTATAATGCTGGAATTTTTGCCCAAAGTACTACTTTTGATGGTTTTATGAAAAGGGTTTAATTACCCAATAAAGAAGAGTTTAATTAGGGGTTTTTAAATAAATTTTCAGATTATTTTAAGTAGTCTAAAGTGAGTTTAAGTTGCTGGAAATTGTGTATACAAGGGTAATTAATTTAGTATTATTGTCCCTTTATGTAGGAGACTTGATTCGGGAATTGTTGTAGTGTTTTTGGCCACTTTAAGGGCTTTATTGAGGTACGTTCGCGTACTTAGCATAGTTATGTTGATGAAGTAGCATGCTAAATGTGTTTGATTAATTAAAAATAGTATCATGCTAGGTTTGGAATGGAAATTTGTGATTTGGATGTTATTAGTGATTGAATTGAGAAGGATGATTTACTTGTGATGAGTTATTGAATGGAAATTTATAGTTTGGAATATTATTTATGAACAACATGTTTATTTATGGCTTGATAGAGAGCATGTTTAATCAAACTAATTGTTTAATTATGTTTGGAATATTGAAAAGGAATTTTATTATGGTTCATATAATTTTTATTGATGCTTTAAGCATGAGGAATGAGCTATATAAGTGTCTATGTACACGAGGAATAAATTGTATGTTGGTGCCTTTGTGCACTTAAGGTGTTTTTAACACCGAGGGATAGGATTTTTGGCGCCTTATGCGTTTAAGGTGTCTTTGACACTGAGGTAGAATTAAAAAGGGTTCAACATTAAATATTATGTGGTCACTAAATATTAAAGAATTAAATTGGTATGTTTGTTGATTGAATAATTATTGATGATTGAATAGTTATGCTTTGAGAGTCATCACCAAGTCTAATAATATGTAAATAACGTAAAGTGAAAGAGATTACGCACCAAAACTATTGGAACGTATATACCTTGAGTATGAACATATGGGGGGAGTTATGTGACTTTATATTTGATCATAACTTCTAACGGAGTACAGGACCTGTATATTCCTTTTTATTATTATTATGCGCTGGAATTCCGCCACCTATGTGTGGCACATGTTTGTCGCTGGCACGGTTAGCTCCCGTGTCAGTTAACCTCAATTTATTGGGGGAGGTATAGTTGTAAACCCGTTCGATGCGTAATCAACGCTAAATGAATTATTTAGTGTCTAGTTAAAGTGTCTTGTTGATTGTTGTGTGTGCTTGTAAACAGGTTCATTGAGGTAAGTGTGTGTTGATAGGTGAAAGCATGTTAGTGTGTTTAATTACGCTTATGTACTCAGCTTTGCTGATTGTGTGTGTTTGTGTGTTTGGCCATGTCTTTATCTTGGCCCTATGATGACCCATTTTTAATGGAGAGTAGTGGGGACAAGTGGAGATAACCTTTTCAGGTGTTGAAGCATATTCATGACGGGGTGAGTGAAGAGCGAATCATGCTAGTTTCTATTAGTTGTGATGCGGTTTATTGCTTTCAATTATTATATTATGTTACGCTTATGAGACTAACGCAAAGGTTTTCGTAATTTAATTGGTTTTGATAAGGGCCTTCAATGGTTCCAAGTTGTAGGTTGATTTTATTTGACTTTGTTTGACTTTGGTTTTAACTTTACTTTCGTTTGGTTGACTTTTAAGTTGACTCGTTTTGAATGGTTTTGATTTAAGTCTTCCGCTGTGTGTCTTTGATAATTGCCTTAACCGTTCTCACGGTGGCGGTAATGTCTTAGATATTCCTAAATCGTATTTTAAAGAGTAAAATAGGTATTTTTAAAGGAAAGGAATTTCTAGGGTGTTACAAAGTGGTATCTGGGAGCTTTGGTTGAGATTTTTATTACCACTAAAGCCAAAAACGTGTTTTACAGTGTTTTATTTTAAAACTTGGCCAAGTGCTTATTTATTAAAGTAGTTTTAAAAGCGAGTTATTTTATTTTATTTTGATTTTAAGAGGACCAAAATATTTATTTATTTTTTTTACGAGGTCCAAAATTTTAGTTTGGACATCCGAATTTTTTTTTAGTATGCCCGAATTATTTTTTTTGTGATGGCCGAATATTTTGGCCCTTTTTCGAAACTTATTTTCAAATTTTATTTTGAAAAGAGGAGTCAAAAATATTTTTAGTTTGTGCTTTTTGCAGGAAAGCAAGGATTGAGGTAAGAAATATGTGTTAAAAGCTTTTATTAGCATGTTGGTGAGCTTGGGTAGGAGAAGAAAGGGCATATAGGCTAGAATTTAATTTCTTCCCTATGTGCATATTTTTATATGAGGTGTTCAAGCATGTTGTATGACTAAATGTTTATTGATGAAAGCATGCAATATGTGAAATATTATATGTGAGCTATCAAGATTGTATGATTGAACACCGTACTTAATCTTCTGCAATAACTGTATTATATTGTTGTGGGAAGGGTTTTCTTTTGGTAGTCAAGCTCGTTTTCTTGTAGGATCCCTAAACCCATACCTTGTGAGTTTCCATGATGAGAATTTTGAGGAATGTTTAGGATTGTTTGCATATTATTGGAAGATATCTTGGGATACACATCATCACATGGGTGTGAGTATTGTGTTTTGGGATAGCATGTTATTATACCTTGTCTAGTTATTAGAATGAGTTTTTGAGTTTTGTGCACTTGTGTATCAAGACACAAAGATATGATACTTAATTAAGAGATTAATACTATTGATTAAAGAGCTTGTAATTGGGAGAAATTGTGATTCTATACCCATTTGAGGAATATGTTGTGTCTTTGAACACGAGGTTGAGCATGAACCGAAATTGAACAAGAGCCCAAGAAAGGTGAGCACAGGAATTGATTAGAGATTAGTGATGATGGAAGTTATTATATGAGCTGAGAGATACTCAATCCGAAGCAATTGGAGTTTGACATTGTAAGCTTAGTGACTTATCATTTCTTATGATTAAAGTTATTTAGTTTGGGATGGAGAATTGAGTATGTATATATTAATATATGATGGGAGTCTTGAGAAATCATGATTTTGTTGGAATATTGAGGATTTTTGTTTTGTCGAACCTTGAGAACATTGTCACAAATTCAACCTTGAGAATATTGACACATATCATCTAAAAGTTATGAGTATTTACTCATTAACCTTGGGATATGAAAATAATTATCTTACATTAAGGAGTCATAGCAAAGCTATCATTTTGAAGAGAGTTCTTGAACTTATTCACATACTCTTTTAGAGTTGTTCAAGGACCTAATGATTTCTATTGTTTTCCAAGAGCTACTCATTTCTCTCTCTCCTTTTGGGTAGCAGCCATGGGGATATTTATATTTTTGATTGCTTGTTTAATTATATGAACTATGGTTGTTTATCAATCATAATTTTATGCATTTGAATTATTGGATATGAGGACAAAAATATGTTACCTTAAACCTGAATTCGAATTAAATAATAATTGTTCCTTGATTGAGTTTATTGGTTGATGTTTTGATTAGAACAAGAGAAAGCTAGGTGTTTCAACCTAACCTATATAGCATCCAGTTTTATCATCAAGAAAGTATGATGACAAGAAACAACTCCAGTAATAGAAATGATTTGAACAAGGTAGTATGGCAAACTTGATAGATTGCCAAGGATGATATAACCACCAATAATCCTGTATTGGATGAAGGTGTAACTAAATAGTGTTAAAGAGTGAAAACCATCTAAACACCAAAGGGAGATCAATTCCCAAAGTTTTGAGGGTTGAGTTAAAGAGCTATGCAAGTTGTTTAAAGGCAAAATGTGTCTTGAGAATTTGAGAGGGAATGAAAGTTTGTATGATAAGTACTGGAAAGAGTTGATTTTACCATGTCAATGGGAACGAACAAGTTGTGAATACACCCAATCTTATCCGAGGGACACTTGAGATAGCAAACTCGAAATAAGTTTTACCGAACTTTCATGCAGATGGAAGGAACATTTAGTGAAGTTTGGGTGGAAATGAAAAGATTGTTTGCTTTGGAGTAGCACTCCAAGCTGTTAAGATCTCGAAGTTTTCAAGGGAGTAGTATTGCTTAGAAGCCCAAGGAACAAGTTAAAGGAGGGTGATCTTTATATTAGTTCCAATGATAATTGTCAACATATAATGTTTTTAGGAGTTTGACTGAATTGTATAAAGAGTGAACAATTCATATATTCGCTAAAAAAAAAAAAAAAAAAAAAAAAAAAGTGAGACTAAGGATGAGGATAAGGGATCAAACCAGAAAGAAGGTGGGTGAAAGATCAACAAGATGACTAAAGGAGTTTTAAAAAGATATTTTAGGAATAAGAAGAAGCAGGAAGGTGGCTTAAGTAATTCTTGGAGGTTAAGAATGTTAAAACCATGAAGAAATAATATACTTAAAGGTATTGAAATTATTGAACTATGAATATGAAAATGTCATAAAGGAGAAGAATTTATGACAAGATTTATGAATTTGATTGGAATGTGTTGATATGATTTAGGTAAGGATTGGTTATAAATTAATTGAAGTTGAGATTATTTATGAGTCATGAGATTTATTCAAGGGATGCTAGAAGAAAAATTACGGGTTGATTAAATGAAATTTGTAAGCAAGAGTAATGTAAGCAAAGAAATATAAGGGTTGAGGGAACTTTGGAAATAATATAAGGACGTGTTTGTGTGTGAATAAAGGATTAATGTTGCATTGTTTAAAGGAGTTAAAGAATACTGTGGTAAGTCATTGAAAGAAAGTTACATCGCCTTGGGGAGCGCATGAATTTGTTAAGTGAAGGGATGAAAATTTGTATTTGTAAAGTGGCTTAGGAAGATTGATCAAGGTAACAATGAAGGATAATTTATCTTTTTATTAAAAGAGACAATTTGTTTGATCAAATGAAAGGAATAAATATAATATTGAGGTTAGACTTGAATATAGGAACTAGTATTAAGTAAGAACCTTCGAAAGAGGACATTTCGAATATTGACATTTATGACAAGATTTGGTCGGTTTGAGTTTCATTTATTTTTCCTTTTGAATTAACGGAGCACCTATGTTTTATATGGACCTAAAGGAATAATGTGTTTTATCGAAGATATTTTGGTAAATTCTAAGAATGGGAAGGAAAGGACGATGTGAACACTTGTGATAAAGTTATCAATACAGAGATAGAAGCAAATGCACACATGGTTTTTCCTAAGAGTGAGTTATGATTAAGAAAGGACCATCTTGGGAGACCTTGTGATAAAGTATAGAGGTAATTGATGATGTAACATGGATAGAAGCGGTGAATTATGGACAATAAATTAGTTGTCATTTGAGGTCTTTAAGTTGGATAATAGGGGTGAAAAAGGTCTATGATGGATTTTCAAGGATAATAGACAAGTGAATGTATTAATGGAGAGTAATAGAAAGTTTATAGGGAATATAAATGTGAAATAAATTTTGTATGGAAACATGATTATTTGAATGACGTTTAAAGTTTGAGATAGACTCTCACATACAAGGATTTAAATATGTAGCAAAGAAATGATTGGAGTTGATAAAGGAATAGGAGTAAGACATACATATCATTGGAGGTAATGTGGTGGATTGATACAAAGTAAATAGGAAAGAAGGAAATTAACCCTCTCAAAAGTGTTGGAAGATAAAGTAAAAATGTTGGGATAACTAGAGTTTGAGACCAACGATATTCGAGGAAATGCAGGAAAGTCAAGAAGAGAATGTGAATTTGGATTGAATTCGTAGGAGGATGTGCTATTTTATTGGTCATGGAAATAAGTTTAAATATATATTTAAGGGTAAGAAGTTGAAGTGAAATATAATGGGAGGAAGGTGAAATACACCTAGGAAAGGACATGTTGTAAAAAGGATTCGACAAAGGCGTATTGATGATTAAGAGTGATTGTTTCCTTTGAATTGTGGTGGATAGATTGTCTAAATCCACAATGTGTAAAACTGATGAAGGAGACTTGGAGAAAGGAGCAACTTGCTAAGGCTTACAACAAATTTGTTGTGAGATTACATAGAGTTCCTAAGGATATCATTTTAGATTGAGATTCCTAGTTTCTTTCAAGATCCTAGGAGGTATACAGGAGAACTTTGGTGATACACGGAGGATGATTACTACAACCACCAAATAATAATGGACAAACAAAAGGAATATTTACGTTGGAAGTCATTAGAGAGCATGAAGCATTGGAGAGAAAACAAATGAAAGATAACCATGCAAGGCCGCATTGGCATGGCAACATTTCGAGGTTGGTGTAGAAAGAACTATGAAAGTTCACTATGTCGGGGAACATTAGTGAGAAGATCGTCTTAGGACTTCAAACGAGTAAAGTTATGGAGAAGCAAGAAAAGTATCCATGAACAAATTTAAGTGGTGCAAGTTAAACAGGGGACAAAAGACAAGTGTTATTGAAAGTGTAACCCATAAAACAAAGTTAAAGTATGGAAAGAATAAAGAGAATGAGCCAAGGTATATAGAAATATATGAATTTGCATAGAATTGGTAAAGTGGAGAATAACTTGGCATATTATTGGACCTTGGTAAGGTATAAGATATTCTTCATAAGTCATTGACTAAAGGTAGGACTTGCAAAGGAAACCATTGAATGAAACCAATTTGATCAAAAGAAAGCTAGACAAAAATCAAGGTTTTGAATAGCAAAGTGCTTCATACTTTTACTAGAGGATTGGTAAAAGATAGTATAGATGGTATTGATTATTTTTGGTATAATGAGTATGGAATCGATGAGACTTTTGGTACTTGCAACAAGGAATGAATATAGAGAAGTATTATGATTTTACCAAGGATGGAAAGAGAAAGAGAACAACATAACTCTAAAGCTGAATTAAGTGGAGTTACGGGGGCGTAACTCGTTTTCTTTAAGGGGGGTAGAGTGCGATAGAATTGCGCACTTTTCCCTTAATTTTGGCATTTTAAGTGCTTTTTCGGTCAGTTTTACACTGATTTTGTTATTTAGTTTGTTTGTCTTACACACAAGGATGTGTAAATTTCTTTCCAAAGTTGAATATTACACTAACAGTAGTGTGAGTTCGTTAGATAGCCTAATAGTTTACACATTATTTTGTGTAAGTTGTTAATAAAGTTGTTATCTTACACAGTAGTTTGCGTGTGAATGAATAGATGAGGTAGAAAGGAAGTATCACAAAAGTACAGCAACTAAAAATATTAAGAAAAGTTTTCGAGATTTTAAGTATTTATGTGCCTTTAAACGAGATTTTAAGTATTTCCTACCAAGTACTCAATTCGTAATATTCTCCCAACAAAAGGCACATAGCTCTTATGCCACTCAATGTCATACTTGTTATCAAAATCAAGACCATCATCAATAAGTAATTCTGCGATCCTTGCAGCTCCAAAACAAGTTGAGCTAACAGAATCTATTCCAGAGTGTTTTCGATACTCTTCAATGTCGTACAAAGATGATTTGCATTTATATAGTTCAGCAATTTCCCTCACCCCCATCTGGAAAAAAAAATTCATCAACTAGTGTTGTAGCCAAATTATGAAACGATCATTGTTCAATCTAATTCCAATAAAAGATGCAGCAGGACATAACTAGACAACTCAGGAGAAAAAAAAAATGCAGCATAACAAGCTAACTTTTTAGTAAATGAAAATGAAACAGAAAGAATTAGTTGCGGTTTGTTTAAATAAAGTTATCATAGGATTGCAGTAATTTTACATGCATCAAGCACTGTTAAGATATGTGAATATGTGAATATATTTCTGTTACTTCCTCCGTTCTTTTTTACTTGACTGTTTAGGCAAATCTCAATAAGGACATCTAAGAATTTGCTAGGTTTGAGGAGTAATAACAATCATTCTACCAATAGCATATAAAACAACTAAGAACGATGATAAATCAATAAGTAATCAATAAGTAAACAATAAATATTCAATTACATAAAGAAGATGACTTTAGAGATACTATACTGAGTAAGGATAGGCCTCCTTGTTCAGTAGGGATGCAATTCCGTAGAGCAAATTGTTTATATTTAAGTATATGCGAATGTACATGAGTGTTAAAATGCCTAATTCTTCTTATTTATACCTAGGGATCTCTAGGGTTTACAAATATATTCAGAATATATTTCAAATGTATAGGATCTTCTTGATTTATCTTGTTTCCTGCTCTGTAGGTGTATCTTTGGCAAGTATTTCCTTGATTGATACGCTTGATGCAGCTTTCCTTGTTTATTCCAATCAAGCCGTTTTGCGTATTTTTGCTGATTTATTGATCTTGGACTGGTGCCCTAAGTACAATGGGTCGTGTGATAATACGGGCCCAACAATTGCCCCTAATTTTTATTTTCAAGTATTGAAAGTGAAAATTACCTAAAAAAGCTGTTAGAAGGATTTTGAATTTTTAGAAATTATTCCCACAGTTAGCAAAATAGGAAACGTGGTGGTGGTTTTAAAGCAACTTCCTCGATAACTGTACATGGCGGTTTATTTCTTTCTTTGATATTTATTGGGTGTGCAGGCTCTTGTCTAATCACTTCATTGCTTTGCGCCAATTTCAATTTTCATCAGGTATTTTCTCTCTCTTCTCTGTTTCCTCTGTTTCTTTACTTCATTGTTTACTTTTTGTTTTGTGATGGATGATCATGTAAAAGTGGTGTTTGCTGGGGTGGATGAGGGTGTGAAAAAGCCGTCCTTGGTAGCGCAGAACGTCTTCCCTGCTAAGGATGTTTATCCTTCCACCATGACGAAAGAAGAAGTTCAGAACATCGCTGCTGTTGCGCGATTCCCTGATGGGGTTGTGGTGAAAATCCCGTCTTCTAGGGAGAGGGCTGACTGGACTGCCCTTGGTTGGGTGTGCTTCTTTGAGTATCCCTTCGCAATTGGGCATACTTTCCCTTTTTCTTCTCTTGTTCGTCAATTTCTTTCTAGGGTTAGGGTTTCGCCTTGTCAGTTATTGCCCCAAACTTGGAGCGTTTTGAGAATTTTGGATTTGTTGAGTGCAAAATTGGGTATAGAACTTGATGTGCGGGATTTGTGTTATCCTTATACTATTAGGACCAGTGGTAAGGGTCGGGTTGGTCTTCGTTTGAAAGATGGTGTTGGTCCTTTGGTGACTGACTTGGGGAAGGCGTTTGACAAGAAGTGATATCACAAGTTCTTCTTTGTGAGGATTTTTTTATTGACACTATTGAGGCTGAAGGTATTTTGTTTCCTTATATCCTTGTGTTTTGCTCTCCTTCTTTGTTGATTTGGGCTTATTTGTTTGATGGTTGTAGTGAGTAAATTGAAGCAGCGTCCTCAGTCTCCGTCCCTGATAGACAAGTTGTATGAGTTGAGTGCAGACGAGAGATCTTTCATCAAATTGACGCAGTCAGAGGCGGTTATCCAGATCAAGTCCTTGGACGATTCTGATTCTGAGCAGAAAGTTGCCCCAACTATGTCTCAAGGTATGTTTTTCTCTTTTCTGATGTGCTTGTGATTTTTTGTTGTGTCATTCCCTGTAGATGTATCTTGTTGCAAGTCTGTTTTGCCCTTGTTAATAATTTAGTCGGTTCCCAGTTTGTTTGTCCTTTCTGAGGTGGTTATGTACCTTGCTGAGTGTGTTTGTTATGTTCCTTGCTGTATCCCCTTTAGAATTCTGCCATGCTCCTTGTAGATACTTTGAGGTCACTAAGGTCTCATGACCTTCTTAGCTCGTCCTCTCTCTTAGGTCGCCTTAAACATCGCTCCTCTCCTTAAACTACAAAGTCGTTCCTCTCAAAACGGTTGCTCCAAAGAGCGGTCCTCCTCCACCTCCACCTCGTACTGGCCTTAAGGGGAAGTTGGAGGTGCTTATTGATGTTGATGCTGCTGATTTCTCTTTTGATTCCTTGGCTCCGCATGTTGATACCCTACTGTTTCCGTCCTTCAAGGATCGCCAGTCCTCGCAGACTTTTGCTGACCTTTCTCAAGAGGCTGCTGTGCAGTCTTTCCAGGTATGGTATACTCCGAAAAAAAACAAAAATTTAATAAACATGATTATATCGGGTTGCGCATTTCTTACTTGATTCCGTATTCTGCAGAGCCTTCAGTCTTGTTTAGGCGTACTAGGCAAAGTGTCAGAGTTTACTCGGGTGTATGAGGCTAGGAAGAAGGAGCGTGATGCCCTTTCTGACAAGTACAAGGCTGCTACTGATGCTCTGAAGGCTGAACGTGCTAGGCATAGAGAATGCATTACTGAACGTGATGGGCTGAAGAAAACCTTGAAGGAGGCTGTAAACGAGGTTGTTGATGCTGCAGCGTATTACTTTGGGAAGGCTCGTCTTGAAATGATGGGGGAGTTTCAGCAAGGAAAGCATGAGGCCTGGGATTATGATGCTGATAAGGCTGCCTTTGAGATTGCGTTTCCTGCAGGGGCTGCTGCTCCTGGCACATTGTTGCTGAGCTATGCTAATGAGGAAGTGAATTCTCCTCATAACGCCGAGGTTAGGGATGTCCCGGTGAGTACGAAGTATGTTGCTGAGGAAGTGGTCCCTGATGATAACATGGACGAGAATTAGTTTCAATGGTGTTGTGTCACCTTTTAAAAAAATTGTTAACTTTGAAGGATGTTTGTTTTTACTGCCTTAGTTTCAATGGTGCAGTTGGATAATTTTATTTTGTCTTTGTGCTACACTTTTGTAGTTGGATAATTTGTTTGTTTTGTTGCTTTGTAACTAAGTAATTCTTCCTCTTTCGCTATGTTGATCTGTATATATGTTTCGTACTGTATCCTTGTTGTATTAATGTTGTATTACAGTTTTAATATAAATGTAGTGTTGCTTACATGTGTTTTCTTGTTGGTTTGTTCCTTGTAGGGATGACTAACCCTTGCTCTTGTGATGACTTGTTGCGCTCTTGCCTAGTAGTGTAGGTGTTGTTCCTTGCAAAACAGAATAACGTGAGGGGTGGCCGTGGGTTTCCCCAATGACCCTCCGATGCCAAAGTCAGTACTCGTAATGATCATAAATTGAATTGACAAAGTGTGAGTAGAGAGGAGTATTTTTCGTGCTGATTTTGGTTGTTGGAGATTTTTGCGTTTTTCTGTTTTTCTTCTTCTTTTTTTTTGGTTTTTTGTAAAAAGCTAGAGACAAAATTGAAATGGTAATTACGTACCTTCGCTCTTCAGAAATGATATAGCTTTAAGTGCGCTGCATTCCAGCTTCGTTGTACCTCTTTTCCTTCTGCATTTCTGAGTCTGTAGGCTCCATTGCCTACCACCTTAATGATCTCATAAGGTCCTTCCCAGTTGGGTGCTAATTTCCCTGCGTTTACTTCCCTGGTATTTTCGTATACCTTTCTGAGAACTCAATCTCCCAGCTTGAAGACTTTTGTTCTGACATTCTTGTTTAAGGATTTTGCTACTTCTTGCTGATATGCTGCCATTCTCATTTTTGTGTCTTCTCTAAGTTCTTCCACTGTGTCTAGGTTGTGAATTAATTTTGCTTGATTCCTTTCTTCTGTCATTAACTCGTACCTTGTTGTGGGGACCTCGATCTACCTCTATTGGGATCACTGATTCACATCCGTATACCAACGAGAATGGGGTGTGGCCTGTAGCGCCTTTTGGAGTTGTTTTGTCTGCCCATAATATGTTGGGTAGTTCGTCTACCCAATTTTCTTTTGCTCCTTCCAGCCTTTTCTTCATGTTACCTATAAGGACTTTATTGCTTGACTCTGCCTGTCCATTTGCTTGTGGGTACCTAGGTGTAGACGTGACGAGGGAGATGTTCTATTCCTTACGGAACTTTGTAGTCTTATTGCTGATGAACTGGGATCCATTGTCTGTAATGATCTCTACTGGTACCCCGAATCTACTTAGGATGTTTCTTTTTATAAACGATATGACGTGCTTATCCTTGATGTCCTTGTATGCTTCCGCTTCAATCCATTTTGAAAAGTAGTCTGTCATTGCTAGGAAGTATACTCTTTGTCCTGATGATGGAGGTAGTTTCACTATATCCATTCCCCACTTCATGAATGGCCAAGGTGTCAGTGTTGGATGTAGCTCTTCTGATGGCTTGTGTGTCAAGGGTGCGTGTTTCTGGCATGCTAGGCACTTCTTGGCGAATATTGCTGCGTTCTTTCTCATGCTGGGCCAGTAGTACCCATTCTAAGTGCTCTGTTGGCTAAATTCCTTCCTCCAGAATGATTTCCACATTCTCAACTGTGTAAAGACTGTAAGACATGCTGTGCTTCCTTTTCTTCTAGGCATCGTAAGAAGGGGCCTGCTGCGAATTTCTTAAAGAGTACATTGCTGATTAGGCAGTACTTGGAGGCTTTTTGAGCAAGTGCTTCAGTTGCTACTTTCCCTGGTGGTTTCGTCATGCCCAAGAGGTATTCTTTCAGAGGTGTTTTCCAGCTGTTGCCTTCTTTCTCTGTAGGGTTTTCTTGAACTTCATAAATGCTCGCAGTCGATTCTTTTTCTATGGCTGGAGAGAGTACGTGCACTAGGGGGATAGCTCCGAATTCTTCTGGGTTGATGTTTGATCCCAAGTTTGCTAGGGCGTCTGCTTCAGTGCTCAAGTTTCTGGGTACTTGATCTATCTTGAATTCCTTGAACTCCTTAATGGGCTTCTTTGTGATTTCCAGGTAGGCTATCATCCTGGTATCCTTTGCTGCATATTCTCCATTGATTTGATTTACCATGAGTAAGGAGTCTGAAATTACCTCTAGATGTTGTATCTTCATGTCCTTTGCAATTGTTAATCCTATAATTAGCGCTTCGTACTCAACTTCATTATTAGTGGCCTTGAAGTTGCACCTTATTGCCTGTGCTATCTTGTCTCCTTGGGGTGATGTCAGTACTACTCCTAGGCCCACTCCACGTATGTTTGCTGCGCCATCTGTATGGAGTATCCATTTTTGTGTAGCTTTTGGTTCCTGTAATGCCAATACTTCTTTTTGTGCTTCTTCCTCAAGAGTTGGGCTGAAGTGTGCTACAAAGTCTGTCAAGGCTTGTGATTTGATTGCTGTCCTGGGCTCGTACTGTATATCGTACCTGCTTAGATGTAAGGCCCATTTCTCCATCCTTCCTGACATTTCTGGCTTTCTCATGATAACTTTGATGGGGTAGTTGGTGCGTACTCGTATAGAGTGGCTTTCAAAGTATGGGCGTAACTTTACTGAAGCAGTAACTAAGGCTAAAATGATCTTCTCTAATGACGCATACCTCGTTTCCGCACTGAGTTGGGTCTTGCTTACGTAGTAGATTGGGAATTGCTCCTTGTCCTCTTCTCTTGTGAGGACTGCGCTGATCGTCCCTTCAGACTCTGCGAGGTACAACTGGAGTGGGTCTCCTTCTTTAGGCTTAGATAGAATCAACAGGTTGGCCTAATATTCTTTCAGCTTCAGAAATGCTTCTTCGTGCTCCTGCTCCCACTTGAATTGTTTATTCTTCTTCAGTACTTCGTAAAAGGCTCTATTCTTGTCTGAAGATTTCGAAATGAACCTATTCAGTGCCGCAATTTTCCCTGTTAAGCTTTGTACGTCCTTCTTCGACTTTGGTCTCTCTAGGTTTAGGATGGCTTTGACTTGGTCTGGGCTGGCTTCTATTCCTCTTTGCGTAACCATGTATCCTAGGAACTTTCCTGACTGTACTCCAAATGTGCACTTTGTAGGGTTCAACTTCATGCCGTACTACTTCAGGATGGCAAATGCTTCTCTAAGGTCTCTAACGTGATCTTCTGCCTTTTTGGACTTAACTACCATGTCGTCTATGTAGACCTCTATTGTATTCCCTATTTGCTCTTCGAACGTCTTGTTCACCAACCTTTGATATGTTGCTCCTGCGTTCTTCAATCCAAAAGGCATTACCTTGTAGCAGTATATTCCTTGACTAGTAATGAAAGCGGTTTTCTCTTGGTCATCCTTGTGCATGAGGATTTGATTGTAACCACTGTACGCGTCCATGAAGGATAGTAGCTCGTGCCCTGCTGTGACGTCTACCATGGCATCAATATGAGGTAGAGGGAACGGATCCTTTGGGCATGCCTTGTTGATATCTGTGAAGTCTATACAGATTCGCCATTTTCCGTTCTTCTTCCTGACTACTACTACATTAGCGAGCCATTCTGGGTACTTTACTTCTCTGATCTTTCCAGTCTTCAATAGGTTTTGGATTTCCTCATTAATAATCTTGTTCCTTTCTGGCGCAAATTTCCTTCTCTTCTTCTTTACTAGTGTATGTAGTGGATCTACATTCAACTTGTGAGTAATTACCTCTGGAGAGATGCCTTTCATGTCTTCATGGGTCAAAGCGAATGCATCTTTTTCCTCTTCTAAAAATTCATATATTTGTTGTCTGAGTTCTGACTTCAATTCTGATCTTATTCTAACTTTTTGGTCTCGATGTCTGGGGTTCAATTGGACTTCTGTAGCTTCTTGTTCTTCTGCTATGCTCAACTTTTCTTGGCCCAGTTGACCCTCTGATTGCTATGCTGAACTCTTTTCTGCAGATGTTGCTTTCAGTGCGATCTTGTAACATTCCTTAGCTTCCCTAGGATCTCCTCTGATTTCTTTGATACCCTACTTAGTAGGAAACTTAATGACTTGATGGTACGTAGAGGGGATGGCCTTCATCTCGTGTATCCAAGGTTTGCCTAAGATCATATTGTACGAAGACAGAGTGTCAATCACTAGGAATTTGACCTGTAGGTTGATTCCTTTTGCGTATGTGGCCAATGTAATCTCTCCACTTGTCTTCTTGGTTTCCCCACTTAACCCCACTAACATTGTTGACTTGTTGTCGATGTTCTTTTCGTCTATGTTCATATGTTTCAGAGTGTCAAGCATGATGATGTTTGCAGAGCTTCCATTGTCAACTAGGATTCGCTTGATCATGCAGTTTCCAACTAGGAGTGAAATCACTAAGCCGTCATGATGGCCTTCTACTACATCGCTTTCTTCAAACATGATGTGAATATCTATCTTGGATTTCTCCTTCTTGTCAGGTTGATCCTTATTACTCTCCTTTGCATGTCGCTTTGCTGCTGAGTATGTTAAACCACATACTTCTGATCCTCCTGATATGAAACAGATGGTTTTTACAATTGGAGGCAGAGGTGGAGGACCTCCTTGCTTAGATTCTCTTTCTTTCCCCGAAGCTTTAGATCTATCTGACAGGAGCTCTTTGAGGTAGCCTTTTTTCAACAGGTATGCAACTTCCTTTCTGAGCGCGACACATTCATCAGTAGTGTGGCCGATATCTGAATGGAAATCACACTATATGGATGGATCTTTCTTTTCTCCATGCCTGTCACTCTTCCTAGGCCATTGCATAGTATCTCCCATCTTATTTAGGGTCCTAATTACTCCTGAAGGATTAACATTGAAGCAATACTCATGTAACTTAGGTAGGAGTTCAGGATCTTCCCTCCAATCAGAAAATTCTTCTTCGACAGCATTGACTGATCCCTCCTCAAAGCGGGAACGCTAATACGGCTTGAATCGATGATCCCTTCTAGGAAAATTGTTGTTCCTTCTTGACTGGCGATCTGATTCGGGAGTCTTTCTTGCATACGCATCTTCCTCAAATCTGACTTGAGTCATAGCTTTGGCTTGCACATCTTCAAAGGTTGTACAGGGATATTTTGTGAACTCCTTGTAGAGTTCACTATGGTCTAGCAGTCCTCTTCTGAATACTTCGATTGTTGTAGGAGCATCACACTTGTGTATCCCAATCTTTTCCCTGTTGAACCTGTTAAGATAATCCCTCAAGGATTCACCATGTCTCTGCACAACACGGTATAGATCTGAAGATTGCTTCTCGATATTTCTGCTGCTAGCAAACTGGATCTTGAATAGGTTCACTGTAATACCCCGTATTTTTATTGTATTTTATAAATTATTTACTTATTTATAAAGTATATTTTGGGGTCACCTTGTTTTAATTATGGGATTTAAATAAATTGAGTTTTTAATTTGATTAATACTCACTCTACCAAATTACATTTATATATATATATAAAAAGCCCAATCATTCTTTTCTCTTTATTTTCTTTATCTTAATTTTCCTTTAATTTTCTTTTCTTTTATTTCTTTTTCTTCTTTCTTTTCTTTCCCCTTCATCCTTCCCGTAAAAACAAGCAGCCCCACCCCCCTGCTGTCCGGCCAGCCTCGTCCCCGGCCAGCCACCTGCTGTCGCCGGCGACCTGCCGGTGGTCGCCCAAACTGCACCGCCGCACCACCTTTCTTCCTCCCTTCTCTCTCCTCTTGTTTTAATTATTGTTCTAATAATTTATAATTTGGGTTTTTTATTTTAATTGTTTAAATATGATTAGTATGTTTTATAATTATGTTTTGATAATTAAAGATTGTAAATTTTAGAGTGTGAAGTGTTTTAATTTCAGATTTTATAAAGCATTGAAAGTTAGGGTTTTTATTATTAAAGTATTGATTTTTAGGGCTCTAACTTGCAATTAATTTGGGGGTTTTATATACCCATTGATTGGAAGTATTAATCAAGCTTAAAGATTGAATCTTTATGGAGTTTTGATGAGTTTTTAATTAAACTATAATGCTGGAATTTTTGCCCAAAGTACTACTTTTGATGGTTTTATGAAAAGGGTTTAATTACCCAATAAAGAAGAGTTTAATTAGGGGTTTTTAAATAAATTTTCAGATTATTTTAAGTAGTCTAAAGTGAGTTTAAGTTGCTGGAAATTGTGTATACAAGGGTAATTAATTTAGTATTATTGTCCCTTTATGTAGGAGACTTGATTCGGGAATTGTTGTAGTGTTTTTGGCCACTTTAAGGGCTTTATTGAGGTACGTTCGCGTACTTAGCATAGTTATGTTGATGAAGTAGCATGCTAAATGTGTTTGATTAATTAAAAATAGTATCATGCTAGGTTTGGAATGGAAATTTGTGATTTGGATGTTATTAGTGATTGAATTGAGAAGGATGATTTACTTGTGATGAGTTATTGAATGGAAATTTATAGTTTGGAATATTATTTATGAACAACATGTTTATTTATGGCTTGATAGAGAGCATGGTTAATCAAACTAATTGTTTAATTATGTTTGGAATATTGAAAAGGAATTTTATTATGGTTCATATAATTTTTATTGATGCTTTAAGCATGAGGAATGAGCTATATAAGTGTCTATGTACACGAGGAATAAATTGTATGTTGGTGCCTTTGTGCACTTAAGGTGTTTTTAACACCGAGGGATAGGATTTTTGGCGCCTTATGCGTTTAAGGTGTCTTTGACACTGAGGTAGAATTAAAAAGGGTTCAACATTAAATATTATGTGGTCACTAAATATTAAAGAATTAAATTGGTATGTTTGTTGATTGAATAATTATTGATGATTGAATAGTTATGCTTTGAGAGTCATCACCAAGTCTAATAATATGTAAATAACGTAAAGTGAAAGAGATTACGCACCAAAACTATTGGAACGTATATACCTTGAGTATGAACATATGGGGGGAGTTATGTGACTTTATATTTGATCATAACTTCTAACGGAGTACAGGACCTGTATATTCCTTTTTATTATTATTATGCGCTGGAATTCCGCCACCTATGTGTGGCACATGTTTGTCGCTGGCACGGTTAGCTCCCGTGTCAGTTAACCTCAATTTATTGGGGGAGGTATAGTTGTAAACCCGTTCGATGCGTAATCAACGCTAAATGAATTATTTAGTGTCTAGTTAAAGTGTCTTGTTGATTGTTGTGTGTGCTTGTAAACAGGTTCATTGAGGTAAGTGTGTGTTGATAGGTGAAAGCATGTTAGTGTGTTTAATTACGCTTATGTACTCAGCTTTGCTGATTGTGTGTGTTTGTGTGTTTGGCCATGTCTTTATCTTGGCCCTATGATGACCCATTTTTAATGGAGAGTAGTGGGGACAAGTGGAGATAACCTTTTCAGGTGTTGAAGCATATTCATGACAGGGTGAGTGAAGAGCGAATCATGCTAGTTTCTATTAGTTGTGATGCGGTTTATTGCTTTCAATTATTATATTATGTTACGCTTATGAGACTAACGCAAAGGTTTTCGTAATTTAATTGGTTTTGATAAGGGCCTTCAATGGTTCCAAGTTGTAGGTTGATTTTATTTGACTTTGTTTGACTTTGGTTTTAACTTTACTTTCGTTTGGTTGACTTTGAAGTTGACTCGTTTTGAATGGTTTTGATTTAAGTCTTCCGCTGTGTGTCTTTGATAATTGCCTTAACCGTTCTCACGGTGGCGGTAATGTCTTAGATATTCCTAAATCGTATTTTAAAGAGTAAAATAGGTATTTTTAAAGGAAAGGAATTTCTAGGGTGTTACAAAGTGGTATCTGGGAGCTTTGGTTGAGATTTTTATTACCACTAAAGCCAAAAACGTGTTTTACAGTGTTTTATTTTAAAACTTGGCCAAGTGCTTATTTATTAAAGTAGTTTTAAAAGCGAGTTATTTTATTTTATTTTGATTTTAAGAGGACCAAAATATTTATTTATTTTTTTTACGAGGTCCAAAATTTTAGTTTGGACATCCGAATTTTTTTTTAGTATGCCCGAATTATTTTTTTTGTGATGGCCGAATATTTTGGCCCTTTTTCGAAACTTATTTTCAAATTTTATTTTGAAAAGAGGAGTCAAAAATATTTTTAGTTTGTGCTTTTTGCAGGAAAGCAAGGATTGAGGTAAGAAATATGTGTTAAAAGCTTTTATTAGCATGTTGGTGAGCTTGGGTAGGAGAAGAAAGGGCATATAGGCTAGAATTTAATTTCTTCCCTATGTGCATATTTTTATATGAGGTGTTCAAGCATGTTGTATGACTAAATGTTTATTGATGAAAGCATGCAATATGTGAAATATTATATGTGAGCTATCAAGATTGTATGATTGAACACCGTACTTAATCTTCTGCAATAACTGTATTATATTGTTGTGGGAAGGGTTTTCTTTTGGTAGTCAAGCTCGTTTTCTTGTAGGATCCCTAAACCCATACCTTGTGAGTTTCCATGATGAGAATTTTGAGGAATGTTTAGGATTGTTTGCATATTATTGGAAGATATCTTGGGATACACATCATCACATGGGTGTGAGTATTGTGTTTTGGGATAGCATGTTATTATACCTTGTCTAGTTATTAGAATGAGTTTTTGAGTTTTGTGCACTTGTGTATCAAGACACAAAGATATGATACTTAATTAAGAGATTAATACTATTGATTAAAGAGCTTGTAATTGGGAGAAATTGTGATTCTATACCCATTTGAGGAATATGTTGTGTCTTTGAACACGAGGTTGAGCATGAACCGAAATTGAACAAGAGCCCAAGAAAGGTGAGCACAGGAATTGATTAGAGATTAGTGATGATGGAAGTTATTATATGAGCTGAGAGATACTCAATCCGAAGCAATTGGAGTTTGACATTGTAAGCTTAGTGACTTATCATTTCTTATGATTAAAGTTATTTAGTTTGGGATGGAGAATTGAGTATGTATATATTAATATATGATGGGAGTCTTGAGAAATCATGATTTTGTTGGAATATTGAGGATTTTTGTTTTGTCGAACCTTGAGAACATTGTCACAAATTCAACCTTGAGAATATTGACACATATCATCTAAAAGTTATGAGTATTTACTCATTAACCTTGGGATATGAAAATAATTATCTTACATTAAGGAGTCATAGCAAAGCTATCATTTTGAAGAGAGTTCTTGAACTTATTCACCTACTCTTTTAGAGTTGTTCAAGGACCTAATGATTTCTATTGTTTTCCAAGAGCTACTCATTTCTCTCTCTCCTTTTGGGTAGCAGTCATGGGGATATTTATATTTTTGATTGCTTGTTTAATTATATGAACTATGGTTGTTTATCAATCATAATTTTATGCATTTGAATTATTGGATATGAGGACAAAAATATGTTACCTTAAACCTGAATTCGAATTAAATAATAATTGTTCCTTGATTGAGTTTATTGGTTGATGTTTTGATTAGAACAAGAGAAAGCTAGGTGTTTCAACCTAACCTATATAGCATCCAGTTTTATCATCAAGAAAGTATGATGACAAGAAACAACTCCAGTAATAGAAATGATTTGAACAAGGTAGTATGGCAAACTTGATAGATTGCCAAGGATGATATAACCACCAATAATCCTGTATTGGATGAAGGTGTAACTAAATAGTGTTAAAGAGTGAAAACCATCTAAACACCAAAGGGAGATCAATTCCCAAAGTTTTGAGGGTTGAGTTAAAGAGCTATGCAAGTTGTTTAAAGGCAAAATGTGTCTTGAGAATTTGAGAGGGAATGAAAGTTTGTATGATAAGTACTGGAAAGAGTTGATTTTACCATGTCAATGGGAACGAACAAGTTGTGAATACACCCAATCTTATCCGAGGGACACTTGAGATAGCAAACTCGAAATAAGTTTTACCGAACTTTCATGCAGATGGAAGGAACATTTAGTGAAGTTTGGGTGGAAATGAAAAGATTGTTTGCTTTGGAGTAGCACTCCAAGCTGTTAAGATCTCGAAGTTTTCAAGGGAGTAGTATTGCTTAGAAGCCCAAGGAACAAGTTAAAGGAGGGTGATCTTTATATTAGTTCCAATGATAATTGTCAACATATAATGTTTTTAGGAGTTTGACTGAATTGTATAAAGAGTGAACAATTCATATATTCGCTAAAAAAAAAAAAAAAAAAAAAAAAAAGTGAGACTAAGGATGAGGATAAGGGATCAAACCAGAAAGAAGGTGGGTGAAAGATCAACAAGATGACTAAAGGAGTTTTAAAAAGATATTTTAGGAATAAGAAGAAGCAGGAAGGTGGCTTAAGTAATTCTTGGAGGTTAAGAATGTTAAAACCATGAAGAAATAATATACTTAAAGGTATTGAAATTATTGAACTATGAATATGAAAATGTCATAAAGGAGAAGAATTTATGACAAGATTTATGAATTTGATTGGAATGTGTTGATATGATTTAGGTAAGGATTGGTTATAAATTAATTGAAGTTGAGATTATTTATGAGTCATGAGATTTATTCAAGGGATGCTAGAAGAAAAATTACGGGTTGATTAAATGAAATTTGTAAGCAAGAGTAATGTAAGCAAAGAAATATAAGGGTTGAGGGAACTTTGGAAATAATATAAGGACGTGTTTGTGTGTGAATAAAGGATTAATGTTGCATTGTTTAAAGGAGTTAAAGAATACTGTGGTAAGTCATTGAAAGAAAGTTACATCGCCTTGGGGAGCGCATGAATTTGTTAAGTGAAGGGATGAAAATTTGTATTTGTAAAGTGGCTTAGGAAGATTGATCAAGGTAACAATGAAGGATAATTTATCTTTTTATTAAAAGAGACAATTTGTTTGATCAAATGAAAGTAATAAATATAATATTGAGGTTAGACTTGAATATAGGAACTAGTATTAAGTAAGAACCTTCGAAAGAGGACATTTCGAATATTGACATTTATGACAAGATTTGGTCGGTTTGAGTTTCATTTATTTTTCCTTTTGAATTAACGGAGCACCTATGTTTTATATGGACCTAAAGGAATAATGTGTTTTATCGAAGATATTTTGGTAAATTCTAAGAATGGGAAGGAAAGGACGATGTGAACACTTGTGATAAAGTTATCAATACAGAGATAGAAGCAAATGCACACATGGTTTTTCCTAAGAGTGAGTTATGATTAAGAAAGGACCATCTTGGGAGACCTTGTGATAAAGTATAGAGGTAATTGATGATGTAACATGGATAGAAGCGGTGAATTATGGACAATAAATTAGTTGTCATTTGAGGTCTTTAAGTTGGATAATAGGGGTGAAAAAGGTCTATGATGGATTTTCAAGGATAATAGACAAGTGAATGTATTAATGGAGAGTAATAGAAAGTTTATAGGGAATATAAATGTGAAATAAATTTTGTATGGAAACATGATTATTTGAATGACGTTTAAAGTTTGAGATAGACTCTCACATACAAGGATTTAAATATGTAGCAAAGAAATGATTGGAGTTGATAAAGGAATAGGAGTAAGACATACATATCATTGGAGGTAATGTGGTGGATTGATACAAAGTAAATAGGAAAGAAGGAAATTAACCCTCTCAAAAGTGTTGGAAGATAAAGTAAAAATGTTGGGATAACTAGAGTTTGAGACCAACGATATTCGAGGAAATGCAGGAAAGTCAAGAAGAGAATGTGAATTTGGATTGAATTCGTAGGAGGATGTGCTATTTTATTGGTCATGGAAATAAGTTTAAATATATATTTAAGGGTAAGAAGTTGAAGTGAAATATAATGGGAGGAAGGTGAAATACACCTAGGAAAGGACATGTTGTAAAAAGGATTCGACAAAGGCGTATTGATGATTAAGAGTGATTGTTTCCTTTGAATTGTGGTGGATAGATTGTCTAAATCCACAATGTGTAAAACTGATGAAGGAGACTTGGAGAAAGGAGCAACTTGCTAAGGCTTACAACAAATTTGTTGTGAGATTACATAGAGTTCCTAAGGATATCATTTTAGATTGAGATTCCTAGTTTCTTTCAAGATCCTAGGAGGTATACAGGAGAACTTTGGTGATACACGGAGGATGATTACTACAACCACCAAATAATAATGGACAAACAAAAGGAATATTTACGTTGGAAGTCATTAGAGAGCATGAAGCATTGGAGAGAAAACAAATGAAAGATAACCATGCAAGGCCGCATTGGCATGGCAACATTTCGAGGTTGGTGTAGAAAGAACTATGAAAGTTCACTATGTCGGGGAACATTAGTGAGAAGATCGTCTTAGGACTTCAAACGAGTAAAGTTATGGAGAAGCAAGAAAAGTATCCATGAACAGATTTAAGTGGTGCAAGTTAAACAGGGGACAAAAGACAAGTGTTATTGAAAGTGTAACCCATAAAACAAAGTTAAAGTATGGAAAGAATAAAGAGAATGAGCCAAGGTATATAGAAATATATGAATTTGCATAGAATTGGTAAAGTGGAGAATAACTTGGCATATTATTGGACCTTGGTAAGGTATAAGATATTCTTCATAAGTCATTGAATAAAGGTAGGACTTGCAAAGGAAACCATTGAATGAAACCAATTTGATCAAAAGAAAGCTAGACAAAAATCAAGGTTTTGAATAGCAAAGTGCTTCATACTTTTACTAGAGGATTGGTAAAAGATAGTATAGATGGTATTGATTATTTTTGGTATAATGAGTATGGAATCGATGAGACTTTTGGTACTTGCAACAAGGAATGAATATAGAGAAGTATTATGATTTTACCAAGGATGGAAAGAGAAAGAGAACAACATAACTCTAAAGCTGAATTAAGTGGAGTTACGGGGGCGTAACTCGTTTTCTTTAAGGGGGGTAGAGTGCGATAGAATTGCGCACTTTTCCCTTAATTTTGGCATTTTAAGTGCTTTTTCGGTCAGTTTTACACTGATTTTGTTATTTAGTTTGTTTGTCTTACACACAAGGATGTGTAAATTTCTTTCCAAAGTTGAATATTACACTAACAGTAGTGTGAGTTCGTGAGATAGCCTAATAGTTTACACATTATTTTGTGTAAGTTGTTAATAAAGTTGTTATCTTACACAGTAGATTGCGTGTGAATGAATAGATGAGGTAGAAAGGAAGTATCACAACAGTACAGCAACTAAAAATATTAAGAAAAGTTTTCGAGATTTTAAGTATTTATGTGCCTTTAAACGAGATTTTAAGTATTTCCTACCAAGTACTCAATTCGTAATATTCTCCCAACAAAAGGCACATAGCTCTTATGCCACTCAATGTCATACTTGTTATCAAAATCAAGACCATCATCAATAAGTAATTCTGCGATCCTTGCAGCTCCAAAACAAGTTGAGCTAACAAAATCTATTCCAGAGTGTTTTCGATACTCTTCAATGTCGTACAAAGATGATTTGCATTTATATAGTTCAGCAATTTCCCTCACCCCCATCTGGAAAAAAAAAATTCATCAACTAGTGTTGTAGCCAAATTATGAAACGATCATTGTTCAATCTAATTCCAATAAAAGATGCAGCAGGACATAACTAGACAACTCAGGAGAAAAAAAATGCAGCATAACAAGCTAACTTTTTAGTAAATGAAAATGAAACAGAAAGAATTAGTTGCGGTTTGTTTAAATAAAGTTATCATAGGATTGCAGTAATTTTACATGCATCAAGCACTGTTAAGATATGTGAATATGTGAATATATTTCTGTTACTTCCTCCGTTCTTTTTTACTTGACTGTTTAGGCAAATCTCAATAAGGACATCTAAGAATTTGCTAGGTTTGAGGAGTAATAACAATCATTCTACCAATAGCATATAAAACAACTAAGAACGATGATAAATCAATAAGTAATCAATAAGTAAACAATAAATATTCAATTACATAAAGAAGATGAGTTTAGAGATACTATACTGAGTAAGGATAGGCCTCCTTGTTCAGTAGGGATGCAATTCCGTAGAGCAAATTGTTTATATTTAAGTATATGCGAACGTACATGAGTGTTAAAATGCCTAATTCTTCTTATTTATACCTAGGGATCTCTAGGGTTTACAAATATATTCAGAATATATTTCAAATGTATAGGATCTTCTTGATTTATCTTGTTTCCTGCTCTGTAGGTGTATCTTTGGCAAGTATTTCCTTGATTGATACGCTTGATGCAGCTTTCCTTGTTTATTCCAATCAAGCCGTTTTGCGTATTTTTGCTGATTTATTGATCTTGGACTGGTGCCCTAAGTACAATGGGTCGTGTGATAATACGGGCCCAACAATTGCCCCTAATTTTTATTTTCAAGTATTGAAAGTGAAAATTATCTAAAAAAGCTGTTAGAAGGATTTTGAATTTTTAGAAATTATTCCCACAGTTAGCAAAATAGGAAACGTGGTGGTGGTTTTAAAGCAACTTCCTCGATAACTGTACATGGCGGTTTATTTCTTTCTTTGATATTTATTGGGTGTGCAGGCTCTTGTCTAATCACTTCATTGCTTTGCGCCAATTTCAATTTTCATCAGGTATTTTCTCTCTCTTCTCTGTTTCCTCTGTTTCTTTACTTCATTGTTTACTTTTTGTTTTGTGATGGATGATCATGTAAAAGTGGTGTTTGCTGGGGTGGATGAGGGTGTGAAAAAGTCGTCCTTGGTAGCGCAGAACGTCTTCCCTGCTAAGGATGTTTATCCTTCCACCATGACGAAAGAAGAAGTTCAGAACATCGCTGCTGTTGCGCGATTCCCTGATGGGGTTGTGGTGAAAATCCCGTCTTCTAGGGAGAGGGCTGACTGGACTGCCCTTGGTTGGGTGTGCTTCTTTGAGTATCCCTTCGCAATTGGGCATACTTTCCCTTTTTCTTCTCTTGTTCGTCAATTTCTTTCTAGGGTTAGGGTTTCGCCTTGTCAGTTATTGCCCCAAACTTGGAGCGTTTTGAGAATTTTGGATTTGTTGAGTGCAAAATTGGGTATAGAACTTGATGTGCGGGATTTGTGTTATCCTTATACTATTAGGACCAGTGGTAAGGGTCGGGTTGGTCTTCGTTTGAAAGATGGTGTTGGTCCTTTGGTGACTGACTTGGGGAAGGCGTTTGACAAGAAGTGATATCACAAGTTCTTCTTTGTGAGGATTTTTTTATTGACACTGTTGAGGCTGAAGGTATTTTGTTTCCTTATATCCTTGTGTTTTGCTCTCCTTCTTTGTTGATTTGGGCTTATTTGTTTGATGGTTGTAGTGAGTAAATTGAAGCAGCGTCCTCAGTCTCCGTCCCTGATAGACAAGTTGTATGAGTTGAGTGCAGACGAGAGATCTTTCATCAAATTGACGCAGTCAGAGGCGGTTATCCAGATCAAGTCCTTGGACGATTCTGATTCTGAGCAGAAAGTTGCCCCAACTATGTCTCAAGGTATGTTTTTCTCTTTTCTGATGTGCTTGTGATTTTTTGTTGTGTCATTCCCTGTAGATGTATCTTGTTGCAAGTCTGTTTTGCCCTTGTTAATAATTTAGTCGGTTCCCAGTTTGTTTGTCCTTTCTGAGGTGGTTATGTACCTTGCTGAGTGTGTTTGTTATGTTCCTTGCTGTATCCCCTTTAGAATTCTGCCATGCTCCTTGTAGATACTTTGAGGTCACTAAGGTCTCATGACCTTCTTAGCTCGTCCTCTCTCTTAGGTCGCCTTAAACATCGCTCCTCTCCTTAAACTACAAAGTCGTTCCTCTCAAAACGGTTGCTCCAAAGAGCGGTCCTCCTCCACCTCCACCTCGTACTGGCCTTAAGGGGAAGTTGGAGGTGCTTATTGATGTTGATGCTGCTGATTTCTCTTTTGATTCCTTGGCTCCGCATGTTGATACCCTACTGTTTCCGTCCTTCAAGGATCGCCAGTCCTCGCAGACTTTTGCTGACCTTTCTCAAGAGGCTGCTGTGCAGTCTTTCCAGGTATGGTATACTCCGAAAAAAAACAAAAATTTAATAAACATGATTATATCGGGTTGCGCATTTCTTACTTGATTCCGTATTCTGCAAAGCCTTCAGTCTTGTTTAGGCGTACTAGGCAAAGTGTCAGAGTTTACTCGGGTGTATGAGGCTAGGAAGAAGGAGCGTGATGCCCTTTCTGACAAGTACAAGGCTGCTACTGATGCTCTGAAGGCTGAACGTGCTAGGCATAGAGAATGCATTACTGAACGTGATGGGCTGAAGAAAACCTTGAAGGAGGCTGTAAACGAGGTTGTTGATGCTGCAGCGTATTACTTTGGGAAGGCTCGTCTTGAAATGATGGGGGAGTTTCAGCAAGGAAAGCATGAGGCCTGGGATTATGATGCTGATAAGGCTGCCTTTGAGATTGCGTTTCCTGCAGGGGCTGCTGCTCCTGGCACATTGTTGCTGAGCTATGCTAATGAGGAAGTGAATTCTCCTCATAACGCCGAGGTTAGGGATGTCCCGGTGAGTACGAAGTATGTTGCTGAGGAAGTGGTCCCTGATGATAACATGGACGAGAATTAGTTTCAATGGTGTTGTGTCACCTTTTAAAAAAATTGTTAACTTTGAAGGATGTTTGTTTTTACTGCCTTAGTTTCAATGGTGCAGTTGGATAATTTTATTTTGTCTTTGTGCTACACTTTTGTAGTTGGATAATTTGTTTGTTTTGTTGCTTTGTAACTAAGTAATTCTTCCTCTTTCGCTATGTTGATCTGTATATATGTTTCGTACTGTATCCTTGTTGTATTAATGTTGTATTACAGTTTTAATATAAATGTAGTGTTGCTTACATGTGTTTTCTTGTTGGTTTGTTCCTTGTAGGGATGACTAACCCTTGCTCTTGTGATGACTTGTTGCGCTCTTGCCTAGTAGTGTAGGTGTTGTTCCTTGCAAAACAGAATAACGTGAGGGGTGGCCGTGGGTTTCCCCAATGACCCTCCGATGCCAAAGTCAGTACTCGTAATGATCATAAATTGAATTGACAAAGTGTGAGTAGAGAGGAGTATTTTTCGTGCTGATTTTGGTTGTTGGAGATTTTTGCGTTTTTCTGTTTTTCTTCTTCTTTTTTTTTGGTTTTTTGTAAAAAGCTAGAGACAAAATTGAAATGGTAATTACGTACCTTCGCTCTTCAGAAATGATATAGCTTTAAGTGCGCTACATTCCAGCTTCGTTGTACCTCTTTTCCTTCTGCATTTCTGAGTCTGTAGGCTCCATTGCCTACCACCTTAATGATCTCATAAGGTCCTTCCCAGTTGGGTGCTAATTTCCCTGCGTTTACTTCCCTGGTATTTTCGTATACCTTTCTGAGAACTCAATCTCCCAGCTTGAAGACTTTTGTTCTGACATTCTTGTTTAAGGATTTTGCTACTTCTTGCTGATATGCTGCCATTCTCATTTTTGTGTCTTCTCTAAGTTCTTCCACTATGTCTAGGTTGTGAATTAATTTTGCTTGATTCCTTTCTTCTGTCATTAACTCGTACCTTGTTGTGGGGACCTCGATCTACCTCTATTGGGATCACTGATTCACATCCGTATACCAACGAGAATGGGGTGTGGCCTGTAGCGCCTTTTGGAGTTGTTTTGTCTGCCCATAATATGTTGGGTAGTTCGTCTACCCAATTTTCTTTTGCTCCTTCCAGCCTTTTCTTCATGTTACCTATAAGGACTTTATTGCTTGACTCTGCCTGTCCATTTGCTTGTGGGTACCTAGGTGTAGACGTGACGAGGGAGATGTTCTATTCCTTACGGAACTTTGTAGTCTTATTGCTGATGAACTGGGATCCATTGTCTGTAATGATCTCTACTGGTACCCCGAATCTACTTAGGATGTTTCTTTTTATAAACGATATGACGTGCTTATCCTTGATGTCCTTGTATGCTTCCGCTTCAATCCATTTTGAAAAGTAGTCTGTCATTGCTAGGAAGTATACTCTTTGTCCTGATGATGGAGGTAGTTTCACTATATCCATTCCCCACTTCATGAATGGCCAAGGTGTCAGTGTTGGATGTAGCTCTTCTGATGGCTTGTGTGTCAAGGGTGCGTGTTTCTGGCATGCTAGGCACTTCTTGGCGAATATTGCTGCGTTCTTTCTCATGCTGGGCCAGTAGTACCCATTCTAAGTGCTCTGTTGGCTAAATTCCTTCCTCCAGAATGATTTCCACATTCTCAACTGTGTAAAGACTGTAAGACATGCTGTGCTTCCTTTTCTTCTAGGCATCGTAAGAAGGGGCCTGCTGCGAATTTCTTAAAGAGTACATTGCTGATTAGGCAGTACTTGGAGGCTTTTTGAGCAAGTGCTTCAGTTGCTACTTTCCCTGGTGGTTTCGTCATGCCCAAGAGGTATTCTTTCAGAGGTGTTTTCCAGCTGTTGCCTTCTTTCTCTGTAGGGTTTTCTTGAACTTCATAAATGCTCGCAGTCGATTCTTTTTCTATGGCTGGAGAGAGTACGTGCACTAGGGGGATAGCTCCGAATTCTTCTGGGTTGATGTTTGATCCCAAGTTTGCTAGGGCGTCTGCTTCAGTGCTCAAGTTTCTGGGTACTTGATCTATCTTGAATTCCTTGAACTCCTTAATGGGCTTCTTTGTGATTTCCAGGTAGGCTATCATCCTGGTATCCTTTGCTGCATATTCTCCATTGATTTGATTTACCATGAGTAAGGAGTCTGAAATTACCTCTAGATGTTGTATCTTCATGTCCTTTGCAATTGTTAATCCTATAATTAGCGCTTCGTACTCAACTTCATTATTAGTGGCCTTGAAGTTGCACCTTATTGCCTGTGCTATCTTGTCTCCTTGGGGTGATGTCAGTACTACTCTTAGGCCCACTCCACGTATGTTTGCTGCGCCATCTGTATGGAGTATCCATTTTTGTGTAGCTTTTGGTTCCTGTAATGCCAATACTTCTTTTTGTGCTTCTTCCTCAAGAGTTGGGCTGAAGTGTGCTACAAAGTCTGTCAAGGCTTGTGATTTGATTGCTGTCCTGGGCTCGTACTGTATATCGTACCTGCTTAGATGTAAGGCCCATTTCTCCATCCTTCCTGACATTTCTGGCTTTCTCATGATAACTTTGATGGGGTAGTTGGTGCGTACTCGTATAGAGTGGCTTTCAAAGTATGGGCGTAACTTTACTGAAGCAGTAACTAAGGCTAAAATGATCTTCTCTAATGACGCATACCTCGTTTCCGCACTGAGTTGGGTCTTGCTTACGTAGTAGATTGGGAATTGCTCCTTGTCCTCTTCTCTTGTGAGGACTGCGCTGATCGTCCCTTCAGACTCTGCGAGGTACAACTGGAGTGGCTCTCCTTCTTTAGGCTTAGATAGAATCAACAGGTTGGCCTAATATTCTTTCAGCTTCAGAAATGCTTCTTCGTGCTCCTGCTCCCACTTGAATTGTTTATTCTTCTTCAGTACTTCGTAAAAGGCTCTATTCTTGTCTGAAGATTTCGAAATGAACCTATTCAGTGCCGCAATTTTCCCTGTTAAGCTTTGTACGTCCTTCTTCGACTTTGGTCTCTCTAGGTTTAGGATGGCTTTGACTTGGTCTGGGCTGGCTTCTATTCCTCTTTGCGTAACCATGTATCCTAGGAACTTTCCTGACTGTACTCCAAATGTGCACTTTGTAGGGTTCAACTTCATGCCGTACTACTTCAGGATGGCAAATGCTTCTCTAAGGTCTCTAACGTGATCTTCTGCCTTTTTGGACTTAACTACCATGTCGTCTATGTAGACCTCTATTGTATTCCCTATTTGCTCTTCGAACGTCTTGTTCACCAACCTTTGATATGTTGCTCCTGCGTTCTTCAATCCAAAAGGCATTACCTTGTAGCAGTATATTCCTTGACTAGTAATGAAAGCGGTTTTCTCTTGGTCATCCTTGTGCATGAGGATTTGATTGTAACCACTGTACGCGTCCATGAAGGATAGTAGCTCGTGCCCTGCTGTGACGTCTACCATGGCATCAATATGAGGTAGAGGGAACGGATCCTTTGGGCATGCCTTGTTGATATCTGTGAAGTCTATACAGATTCGCCATTTTCCGTTCTTCTTCCTGACTACTACTACATTAGCGAGCCATTCTGGGTACTTTACTTCTCTGATCTTTCCAGTCTTCAATAGGTTTTGGATTTCCTCATTAATAATCTTGTTCCTTTCTGGCGCAAATTTCCTTCTCTTCTTCTTTACTAGTGTATGTAGTGGATCTACATTCAACTTGTGAGTAATTACCTCTGGAGAGATGCCTTTCATGTCTTCATGGGTCAAAGCGAATGCATCTTTTTCCTCTTCTAAAAATTCATATATTTGTTGTCTGAGTTCTGACTTCAATTCTGATCTTATTCTAACTTTTTGGTCTCGATGTCTGGGGTTCAATTGGACTTCTGTAGCTTCTTGTTCTTCTGCTATGCTCAACTTTTCTTGGCCCAGTTGACCCTCTGATTGCTATGCTGAACTCTTTTCTGCAGATGTTGCTTTCAGTGCGATCTTGTAACATTCCTTAGCTTCCCTAGGATCTCCTCTGATTTCTTTGATACCCTACTTAGTAGGAAACTTAATGACTTGATGGTACGTAGAGGGGATGGCCTTCATCTCGTGTATCCAAGGTTTGCCTAAGATCATATTGTACGAAGACAGAGTGTCAATCACTAGGAATTTGACCTGTAGGTTGATTCCTTTTGCGTATGTGGCCAATGTAATCTCTCCACTTGTCTTCTTGGTTTCCCCACTGAACCCCACTAACATTGTTGACTTGTTGTCGATGTTCTTTTCGTCTATGTTCATATGTTTCAGAGTGTCAAGCATGATGATGTTTGCAGAGCTTCCATTGTCAACTAGGATTCGCTTGATCATGCAGTTTCCAACTGGGAGTGAAATCACTAAGCCGTCATGATGGCCTTCTACTACATCGCTTTCTTCAAACATGATGTGAATATCTATCTTGGATTTCTCCTTCTTGTCAGGTTGATCCTTATTACTCTCCTTTGCATGTCGCTTTGCTGCTGAGTATGTTAAACCACATACTTCTGATCCTCCTGATATGAAACAGATGGTTTTTACAATTGGAGGCAGAGGTGGAGGACCTCCTTGCTTAGATTCTCTTTCTTTCCCTGAAGCTTTAGATCTATCTGACAGGAGCTCTTTGAGGTAGCCTTTTTTCAACAGGTATGCAACTTCCTTTCTGAGCGCGACACATTCATCAGTAGTGTGGCCGATATCTGAATGGAAATCACACTATATGGATGGATCTTTCTTTTCTCCATGCCTGTCACTCTTCCTAGGCCATTGCATAGTATCTCCCATCTTATTTAGGGTCCTAATTACTCCTGAAGGATTAACATTGAAGCAATACTCATGTAACTTAGGTAGGAGTTCAGGATCTTCCCTCCAATCAGAAAATTCTTCTTCGACAGCATTGACTAATCCCTCCTCAAAGCGGGAACGCTAATACGGCTTGAATCGATGATCCCTTCTAGGAAAATTGTTGTTCCTTCTTGACTGGCGATCTGATTCGGGAGTCTTTCTTGCATACGCATCTTCCTCAAATCTGACTTGAGTCATAGCTTTGGCTTGCACATCTTCAAAGGTTGTACAGGGATATTTTGTGAACTCCTTGTAGAGTTCACTATGGTCTAGCAGTCCTCTTCTGAATACTTCGATTGTTGTAGGAGCATCACACTTGTGTATCCCAATCTTTTCCCTGTTGAACCTGTTAAGATAATCCCTCAAGGATTCACCATGTCTCTGCACAACACGGTATAGATCTGAAGATTGCTTCTCGATATTTCTGCTGCTAGCAAACTGGATCTTGAATAGGTTCACTGTAATACCCCGTATTTTTATTGTATTTTATAAATTATTTACTTATTTATAAAGTATATTTTGGGGTCACCTTGTTTTAATTATGGGATTTAAATAAATTGAGTTTTTAATTTGATTAATACTCACTCTACCAAATTACATTTATATATATATATAAAAAGCCCAATCATTCTTTTCTCTTTATTTTCTTTATCTTAATTTTCCTTTAATTTTCTTTTCTTTTATTTCTTTTTCTTCTTTCTTTTCTTTCCCCTTCATCCTTCCCGTAAAAACAAGCAGCCCCACCCCCCTGCTGTCCGGCCAGCCTCGTCCCCGGCCAGCCACCTGCTGTCGCCGGCGACCTGCCGGTGGTCGCCCAAACTGCACCGCCGCACCACCTTTCTTCCTCCCTTCTCTCTCCTCTTGTTTTAATTATTGTTCTAATAATTTATAATTTGGGTTTTTTATTTTAATTGTTTAAATATGATTAGTATGTTTTATAATTATGTTTTGATAATTAAAGATTGTAAATTTTAGAGTGTGAAGTGTTTTAATTTCAGATTTTATAAAGCATTGAAAGTTAGGGTTTTTATTATTAAAGTATTGATTTTTAGGGCTCTAACTTGCAATTAATTTGGGGGTTTTATATACCCATTGATTGGAAGTATTAATCAAGCTTAAAGATTGAATCTTTATGGAGTTTTGATGAGTTTTTAATTAAACTATAATGCTGGAATTTTTGCCCAAAGTACTACTTTTGATGGTTTTATGAAAAGGGTTTAATTACCCAATAAAGAAGAGTTTAATTAGGGGTTTTTAAATAAATTTTCAGATTATTTTAAGTAGTCTAAAGTGAGTTTAAGTTGCTGGAAATTGTGTATACAAGGGTAATTAATTTAGTATTATTGTCCCTTTATGTAGGAGACTTGATTCGGGAATTGTTGTAGTGTTTTTGGCCACTTTAAGGGCTTTATTGAGGTACGTTCGCGTACTTAGCATAGTTATGTTGATGAAGTAGCATGCTAAATGTGTTTGATTAATTAAAAATAGTATCATGCTAGGTTTGGAATGGAAATTTGTGATTTGGATGTTATTAGTGATTGAATTGAGAAGGATGATTTACTTGTGATGAGTTATTGAATGGAAATTTATAGTTTGGAATATTATTTATGAACAACATGTTTATTTATGGCTTGATAGAGAGCATGTTTAATCAAACTAATTGTTTAATTATGTTTGGAATATTGAAAAGGAATTTTATTATGGTTCATATAATTTTTATTGATGCTTTAAGCATGAGGAATGAGCTATATAAGTGTCTATGTACACGAGGAATAAATTGTATGTTGGTGCCTTTGTGCACTTAAGGTGTTTTTAACACCGAGGGATAGGATTTTTGGCGCCTTATGCGTTTAAGGTGTCTTTGACACTGAGGTAGAATTAAAAAGGGTTCAACATTAAATATTATGTGGTCACTAAATATTAAAGAATTAAATTGGTATGTTTGTTGATTGAATAATTATTGATGATTGAATAGTTATGCTTTGAGAGTCATCACCAAGTCTAATAATATGTAAATAACGTAAAGTGAAAGAGATTACGCACCAAAACTATTGGAACGTATATACCTTGAGTATGAACATATGGGGGGAGTTATGTGACTTTATATTTGATCATAACTTCTAACGGAGTACAGGACCTGTATATTCCTTTTTATTATTATTATGCGCTGGAATTCCGCCACCTATGTGTGGCACATGTTTGTCGCTGGCACGGTTAGCTCCCGTGTCAGTTAACCTCAATTTATTGGGGGAGGTATAGTTGTAAACCCGTTCGATGCGTAATCAACGCTAAATGAATTATTTAGTGTCTAGTTAAAGTGTCTTGTTGATTGTTGTGTGTGCTTGTAAACAGGTTCATTGAGGTAAGTGTGTGTTGATAGGTGAAAGCATGTTAGTGTGTTTAATTACGCTTATGTACTCAGCTTTGCTGATTGTGTGTGTTTGTGTGTTTGGCCATGTCTTTATCTTGGCCCTATGATGACCCATTTTTAATGGAGAGTAGTGGGGACAAGTGGAGATAACCTTTTCAGGTGTTGAAGCATATTCATGACGGGGTGAGTGAAGAGCGAATCATGCTAGTTTCTATTAGTTGTGATGCGGTTTATTGCTTTCAATTATTATATTATGTTACGCTTATGAGACTAACGCAAAGGTTTTCGTAATTTAATTGGTTTTGATAAGGGCCTTCAATGGTTCCAAGTTGTAGGTTGATTTTATTTGACTTTGTTTGACTTTGGTTTTAACTTTACTTTCGTTTGGTTGACTTTTAAGTTGACTCGTTTTGAATGGTTTTGATTTAAGTCTTCCGCTGTGTGTCTTTGATAATTGCCTTAACCGTTCTCACGGTGGCGGTAATGTCTTAGATATTCCTAAATCGTATTTTAAAGAGTAAAATAGGTATTTTTAAAGGAAAGGAATTTCTAGGGTGTTACAAAGTGGTATCTGGGAGCTTTGGTTGAGATTTTTATTACCACTAAAGCCAAAAACGTGTTTTACAGTGTTTTATTTTAAAACTTGGCCAAGTGCTTATTTATTAAAGTAGTTTTAAAAGCGAGTTATTTTATTTTATTTTGATTTTAAGAGGACCAAAATATTTATTTATTTTTTTTACGAGGTCCAAAATTTTAGTTTGGACATCCGAATTTTTTTTTAGTATGCCCGAATTATTTTTTTTGTGATGGCCGAATATTTTGGCCCTTTTTCGAAACTTATTTTCAAATTTTATTTTGAAAAGAGGAGTCAAAAATATTTTTAGTTTGTGCTTTTTGCAGGAAAGCAAGGATTGAGGTAAGAAATATGTGTTAAAAGCTTTTATTAGCATGTTGGTGAGCTTGGGTAGGAGAAGAAAGGGCATATAGGCTAGAATTTAATTTCTTCCCTATGTGCATATTTTTATATGAGGTGTTCAAGCATGTTGTATGACTAAATGTTTATTGATGAAAGCATGCAATATGTGAAATATTATATGTGAGCTATCAAGATTGTATGATTGAACACCGTACTTAATCTTCTGCAATAACTGTATTATATTGTTGTGGGAAGGGTTTTCTTTTGGTAGTCAAGCTCGTTTTCTTGTAGGATCCCTAAACCCATACCTTGTGAGTTTCCATGATGAGAATTTTGAGGAATGTTTAGGATTGTTTGCATATTATTGGAAGATATCTTGGGATACACATCATCACATGGGTGTGAGTATTGTGTTTTGGGATAGCATGTTATTATACCTTGTCTAGTTATTAGAATGAGTTTTTGAGTTTTGTGCACTTGTGTATCAAGACACAAAGATATGATACTTAATTAAGAGATTAATACTATTGATTAAAGAGCTTGTAATTGGGAGAAATTGTGATTCTATACCCATTTGAGGAATATGTTGTGTCTTTGAACACGAGGTTGAGCATGAACCGAAATTGAACAAGAGCCCAAGAAAGGTGAGCACAGGAATTGATTAGAGATTAGTGATGATGGAAGTTATTATATGAGCTGAGAGATACTCAATCCGAAGCAATTGGAGTTTGACATTGTAAGCTTAGTGACTTATCATTTCTTATGATTAAAGTTATTTAGTTTGGGATGGAGAATTGAGTATGTATATATTAATATATGATGGGAGTCTTGAGAAATCATGATTTTGTTGGAATATTGAGGATTTTTGTTTTGTCGAACCTTGAGAACATTGTCACAAATTCAACCTTGAGAATATTGACACATATCATCTAAAAGTTATGAGTATTTACTCATTAACCTTGGGATATGAAAATAATTATCTTACATTAAGGAGTCATAGCAAAGCTATCATTTTGAAGAGAGTTCTTGAACTTATTCACCTACTCTTTTAGAGTTGTTCAAGGACCTAATGATTTCTATTGTTTTCCAAGAGCTACTCATTTCTCTCTCTCCTTTTGGGTAGCAGTCATGGGGATATTTATATTTTTGATTGCTTGTTTAATTATATGAACTATGGTTGTTTATCAATCATAATTTTATGCATTTGAATTATTGGATATGAGGACAAAAATATGTTACCTTAAACCTGAATTCGAATTAAATAATAATTGTTCCTTGATTGAGTTTATTGGTTGATGTTTTGATTAGAACAAGAGAAAGCTAGGTGTTTCAACCTAACCTATATAGAATCCAGTTTTATCATCAAGAAAGTATGATGACAAGAAACAACTCCAGTAATAGAAATGATTTGAACAAGGTAGTATGGCAAACTTGATAGATTGCCAAGGATGATATAACCACCAATAATCCTGTATTGGATGAAGGTGTAACTAAATAGTGTTAAAGAGTGAAAACCATCTAAACACCAAAGGGAGATCAATTCCTAAAGTTTTGAGGGTTGAGTTAAAGAGCTATGCAAGTTGTTTAAAGGCAAAATGTGTCTTGAGAATTTGAGAGGGAATGAAAGTTTGTATGATAAGTACTGGAAAGAGTTGATTTTACCATGTCAATGGGAATGAACAAGTTGTGAATACACCCAATCTTATCCGAGGGACACTTGAGATAGCAAACTCGAAATAAGTTTTACCGAACTTTCATGCAGATGGAAGGAACATTTAGTGAAGTTTGGGTGGAAATGAAAAGATTGTTTGCTTTGGAGTAGCACTCCAAGCTGTTAAGATCTCGAAGTTTTCAAGGGAGTAGTATTGCTTAGAAGCCCAAGGAACAAGTTAAAGGAGGGTGATCTTTATATTAGTTCCAATGATAATTGTCAACATATAATGTTTTTAGGAGTTTGACTGAATTGTATAAAGAGTGAACAATTCATATATTCGCTAAAAAAAAAAAAAAAAAAAAAAAAGTGAGACTAAGGATGAGGATAAGGGATCAAACCAGAAAGAAGGTGGGTGAAAGATCAACAAGATGACTAAAGGAGTTTTAAAAAGATATTTTAGGAATAAGAAGAAGCAGGAAGGTGGCTTAAGTAATTCTTGGAGGTTAAGAATGTTAAAACCATGAAGAAATAATATACTTAAAGGTATTGAAATTATTGAACTATGAATATGAAAATGTCATAAAGGAGAAGAATTTATGTAAGGATTGGTTATAAATTAATTGAAGTTGAGATTATTTATGAGTCATGAGATTTATTCAAGGGATGCTAGAAGAAAAATTACGGGTTGATTAAATGAAATTTGTAAGCAAGAGTAATGTAAGCAAAGAAATATAAGGGTTGAGGGAACTTTGGAAATAATATAAGGACGTGTTTGTGTGTGAATAAAGGATTAATGTTGCATTGTTTAAAGGAGTTAAAGAATACTGTGGTAAGTCATTGAAAGAAAGTTACATCGCCTTGGGGAGCGCATGAATTTGTTAAGTGAAGGGATGAAAATTTGTATTTGTAAAGTGGCTTAGGAAGATTGATCAAGGTAACAATGAAGGATAATTTATCTTTTTATTAAAAGAGACAATTTGTTTGATCAAATGAAAGGAATAAATATAATATTGAGGTTAGACTTGAATATAGGAACTAGTATTAAGTAAGAACCTTCGAAAGAGGACATTTCGAATATTGACATTTATGACAAGATTTGGTCGGTTTGAGTTTCATTTATTTTTCCTTTTGAATTAACGGAGCACCTATGTTTTATATGGACCTAAAGGAATAATGTGTTTTATCGAAGATATTTTGGTAAATTCTAAGAATGGGAAGGAAAGGACGATGTGAACACTTGTGATAAAGTTATCAATACAGAGATAGAAGCAAATGCACACATGGTTTTTCCTAAGAGTGAGTTATGATTAAGAAAGGACCATCTTGGGAGACCTTGTGATAAAGTATAGAGGTAATTGATGATGTAACATGGATAGAAGCGGTGAATTATGGACAATAAATTAGTTGTCATTTGAGGTCTTTAAGTTGGATAATAGGGGTGAAAAAGGTCTATGATGGATTTTCAAGGATAATAGACAAGTGAATGTATTAATGGAGAGTAATAGAAAGTTTATAGGGAATATAAATGTGAAATAAATTTTGTATGGAAACATGATTATTTGAATGACGTTTAAAGTTTGAGATAGACTCTCACATACAAGGATTTAAATATGTAGCAAAGAAATGATTGGAGTTGATAAAGGAATAGGAGTAAGACATACATATCATTGGAGGTAATGTGGTGGATTGATACAAAGTAAATAGGAAAGAAGGAAATTAACCCTCTCAAAAGTGTTGGAAGATAAAGTAAAAATGTTGGGATAACTAGAGTTTGAGACCAACGATATTCGAGGAAATGCAGGAAAGTCAAGAAGAGAATGTGAATTTGGATTGAATTCGTAGGAGGATGTGCTATTTTATTGGTCATGGAAATAAGTTTAAATATATATTTAAGGGTAAGAAGTTGAAGTGAAATATAATGGGAGGAAGGTGAAATACACCTAGGAAAGGACATGTTGTAAAAAGGATTCGACAAAGGCGTATTGATGATTAAGAGTGATTGTTTCCTTTGAATTGTGGTGGATAGATTGTCTAAATCCACAATGTGTAAAACTGATGAAGGAGACTTGGAGAAAGGAGCAACTTGCTAAGGCTTACAACAAATTTGTTGTGAGATTACATAGAGTTCCTAAGGATATCATTTTAGATTGAGATTCCTAGTTTCTTTCAAGATCCTAGGAGGTATACAGGAGAACTTTGGTGATACACGGAGGATGATTACTACAACCACCAAATAATAATGGACAAACAAAAGGAATATTTACGTTGGAAGTCATTAGAGAGCATGAAGCATTGGAGAGAAAACAAATGAAAGATAACCATGCAAGGCCGCATTGGCATGGCAACATTTCGAGGTTGGTGTAGAAAGAACTATGAAAGTTCACTATGTCGGGGAACATTAGTGAGAAGATCGTCTTAGGACTTCAAACGAGTAAAGTTATGGAGAAGCAAGAAAAGTATCCATGAACAGATTTAAGTGGTGCAAGTTAAACAGGGGACAAAAGACAAGTGTTATTGAAAGTGTAACCCATAAAACAAAGTTAAAGTATGGAAAGAATAAAGAGAATGAGCCAAGGTATATAGAAATATATGAATTTGCATAGAATTGGTAAAGTGGAGAATAACTTGGCATATTATTGGACCTTGGTAAGGTATAAGATATTCTTCATAAGTCATTGACTAAAGGTAGGACTTGCAAAGGAAACCATTGAATGAAACCAATTTGATCAAAAGAAAGCTAGACAAAAATCAAGGTTTTGAATAGCAAAGTGCTTCATACTTTTACTAGAGGATTGGTAAAAGATAGTATAGATGGTATTGATTATTTTTGGTATAATGAGTATGGAATCGATGAGACTTTTGGTACTTGCAACAAGGAATGAATATAGAGAAGTATTATGATTTTACCAAGGATGGAAAGAGAAAGAGAACAACATAACTCTAAAGCTGAATTAAGTGGAGTTACGGGGGCGTAACTCGTTTTCTTTAAGGGGGGTAGAGTGCGATAGAATTGCGCACTTTTCCCTTAATTTTGGCATTTTAAGTGCTTTTTCGGTCAGTTTTACACTGATTTTGTTATTTAGTTTGTTTGTCTTACACACAAGGATGTGTAAATTTCTTTCCAAAGTTGAATATTACACTAACAGTAGTGTGAGTTCGTTAGATAGCCTAATAGTTTACACATTATTTTGTGTAAGTTGTTAATAAAGTTGTTATCTTACACAGTAGTTTGCGTGTGAATGAATAGATGAGGTAGAAAGGAAGTATCACAAAAGTACAGCAACTAAAAATATTAAGAAAAGTTTTCGAGATTTTAAGTATTTATGTGCCTTTAAACGAGTTTTTAAAGTTTTCGTACCTAAGTTTCGAGGACGAAACTTCTTTTAAGGGGGGTAGACTATAATACCCCGTATTTTTATTGTATTTTATAAATTATTTACATATTTATAAAGTATATTTTGGGGTCACCTTGTTTTAATTATGGGATTTAAATAAATTGAGTTTTTAATTTGATTAATACTCACTCTACCAAATTACAATTATATATATATATAACAAGCCCAATCATTCTTTTATTTATTTGGGCCAATTGTTTCTCCCTCCTATCATCTTTTATGAAGCCCAAATATCTTAAATCTACCCTACTCTATATATACTCCTTCAATCCCCAAAAATTTTCCCACTCAAGAGGTTAGTCTTACTTTTCTTTTCTCTTTATTTTCTTTATCTTATTTTCCTTTAATTTTCTTTTCTTTTATTTCTTTTTCTTCTTTCTTTTCTTTCCCCTTCATCCTTCCCGTAAAAACAAGCAGCCCCACCCCCCTGCTGTCCGGCCAGCCTCGTCGCCGGCCAGCAACCTGCTGTCGCCGGCGACCTGCCGGTGGTCGCCCAAACTGCACCGCCGCACCACCTTTCTTCCTCCCTTCTCTCTCCTCTTGTTTTAATTATTGTTCTAATAATTTATAATTTGGGTTTTTGATTTTAATTGTTTAAATATGATTAGTATGTTTTATAATTATGTTTTGATAATTAAAGATTGTAAATTTTAGAGTGTGAAGTGTTTTAATTTCATATTTTATAAAGCATTGAAAGTTAGGGTTTTTATTATTAAAGTATTGATTTTTAGGGCTCTAACTTGCAATTAATTTGGGGGTTTTATATACCCATTGATTGGAAGTATTAATCAAGCTTAAAGATTGAATCTTTATGGAGTTTTGATGAGTTTTTAATTAAACTATAATGCTGGAATTTTTGCCCAAAGTACTACTTTTGATGGTTTTATGAAAAGGGTTTAATTACCCAATAAAGAAGAGTTTAATTAGGGGTTTTTAAATAAATTTTCAGATTATTTTAAGTAGTCTAAAGTGAGTTTAAGTTGCTGGAAATTGTGTATACAAGGGTAATTAATTTAGTATTATTGTCCCTTTATGTAGGAGACTTGATTCGGGAATTGTTGTAGTGTTTTCGGCCACTTTAAGGGCTTTATTGAGGTACGTTCGCGTACTTAGCATAGTTATGTTGATGAAGTAGCATGCTAAATGTGTTTGATTAACTAAAAATAGTATCATGCTAGGTTTGGAATGGAAATTTGTGATTTGGATGTTATTAGTGATTGAATTGAGAAGCATGATTTACTTGTGATGAGTTAGTGAATGGAAATTTATAGTTTGGAATATTATTTATGAACAACATGTTTATTTATGGCTTGATAGAGAGCATGTTTAATCAAACTAATTGTTTAATTATGTTTGGAATATTGAAAAGGAATTTTATTATGGTTCATATAATTTTTATTGATGCTTTAAGCATGAGGAATGAGCTATATAAGTGTCTATGTACACGAGTAATAAATTGTATGTTGGTGCCTTTGTGCACTTAAGGTGTTTTTAACACCGAGGGATAGGATTTTTGGCGCCTTATGCGTTTAAGGTGTCTTTGACACTGAGGTAGAATTAAAAAGGGTTCAACATTAAATATTATGTGGTCACTAAATATTCAAGAATTAAATTGGTATGTTTGTTGATTGAATAATTATTGATGATTGAATAATTATGCTTTGAGAGTCATCACTAAGTCAAATAATATGTAAATAACGTAAAGTGAAAGAGATTACACACCAAAACTCTTGGAACGTATATACCTTGAGTATGAACATATGGGGGGAGTTATGTGACTTTATATTTGATCATAACTTCTAACGGAGTACAGGACACTGTATATTCCTTTTTATTATTATTATTATGCGCTGGAATTCCGCCACCTATGTGTGGCACAGGTTTGTCGCTGGCACGGTTAGCTCCCGTGTCAGTTAACCTCAATTTATTGGGGTGGTATAGTTGGAAACCCGTTCGATGTGTAATCAATGCTAAATGAATTATTTAGTGTCTAGTTAAAGTGTCTTGTTGATTGTTGTGTGTGCTTGTAAACAGGTGCATTGAGGTAAGTGTGTGTTGATAGGTGAAAGCATGTTAGTGTGTTTAATTGCGCTTATGTACTCAGCTTTGCTGATTGTGTGTGTTTGTGTGTTTGGCCATGTCTTTATCTTAGCCCTATGATGACCCATTTTTAATGGAGAGTAGTGGGGACAAGTGGAGATAATCTTTTCAGGTGTTGAAGAATATTCATGACGGGGTGAGTGAAGAGCGAATCATGCTAGTTTCTTTTAGTTGTGATGCGGTTTATTGCTTTCAATTATTACATTATGTTACACTTATGAGACTAACGCAAAGGTTTTCGTAATTTAATTGGTTTTGATAAGGGCCTTCAATGGTTCTAAGTTGTAGGTTGATTTTATTTGACTTCGTTTGACTTTGGTTTTAACTTTATTTTCGTTTGGTTGACTTTTAAGTTGACTCGTTTTGAATGGTTTTGATTTAAGTCTTCCGCTGTGTGTCTTTGATAATTGCCTTAGCCGTTCTCACGGTGGCGGTAATGTCTTAGATATTCCTAAATCGTATTTTAAAGAGTAAAATAGGTATTTTTAAAGGAAAGGAATTTCTAGGGTGTTACATTCACCATTCATGCAAAGGATCGAATTGTCCCATTATCTAAATTAATGAACCAAGTTAGAGTTGGACCTGATAGCGTGGCTCCAAAGCTTTGCACATGATAGCTTCCCTTATATCTCTAGGGATTGAGCTTGTCATCATTTTTTGTTTGTACAGAGACACATGCTCATCAGGGTCTGTTGTTCCATCATACATGGTCATTTTAGGCGTGTTGAACCTCTTCGACACTTCTACCATGGCGATCTCTTCTAAGAAGGGAGATTCTATATAGCCATCTGCTGCCTCTTCTTCCATGGGTTTCGGCATTCCAGGAATTTTGGCGATTTTGGCCTCGATTGCCTTGAGGTATTCCTTGACCATCTTCTCTACTTTTCCCTCTTCGGTTCCTTCCTGATTGTTCTTTTTGGGGGTTCCTGCATCCAAAAAGTCTAGATCCAGGGTTGCTTCCCTATTGTTAGATCCTTTTTCCCCGTTAGGGATGTGAAAGGTTCCGGACATGTCAAGCTGCATGGCTATACTTTCAGTGCTCTTTCTGGTGTTGACGGTTTTAGATGCGACTTATTGTATTTGGATGCGAAGGGCTTCATTTTGTTTGGTAAGACTGGTGAGTTTGGCTTCAGTTTGGACTTTTTGAGCCACCAGTGTTTCAATTTGGTTTATCTGTTGGTCTAAAGTTTGGCGAAATGCGTTCATTCCTTCATTAATTTCGGCAATGGTAAAGGGTACTGGTTGCCCAGTCATGGTGTCTGTCTTGGTTTTTTGGCGAATTGGTAGGTTAATTGATTATCAGCCCCACGGTGGGCGCCAAATTGTTTAGGCAAATCTCAATAAGGACATCTAAGAATTTGCTAGGTTTGAGGGGTAATAACAATCATTCTACCAATAGCATATAAAACAACTAAGAACGATGATAAATCAATAAGTAATCAATAAGTAAACAATAAATATTCAATTACATAAAGAAGATGAGTTTAGAGATACAATACTGAGTAAGGATAGGCCTCCTTATTCAGTAGGGATGCAATTCCGTAGATAATAGTAGAGCAAATTGTTTATATTTAAGTATATGCGAACGTACATGAGTGTTAAAATGCCTAATTCTTCTTATTTATACCTAGGGATCTCTAGGGTTTACAAATATATTCAGAATATATTTCAAATGTATAGGATCTTCTTGATTTATCTTGTTTCCTGCTCTGTAGGTGTATCTTTGGCAAGTATCTCCTTGATTGATACGCTTGATGCTGTTTTCCTTGTTTATTCCAATCAAGCCGTTTTCCGTATTTTTGCTGATTTATTGATCTTGGACTGGTGCCCTAAGTACAATGGGTCGTGTGATAATACGGGCCCAACATTGACCTGCTTTAACTTTTACACTATTCACCACGCTTTCTTTGACCGTGTTTTGTGAATAATAATTAAAGAAAAACATATTCAGGTAAGATATTTTTAAATGCGTCTCAACAAGTACTATCATAATATATAACTTTTATAATTTTTACTTATCGAAAATTAAAGTTATTGATCGTTAAAGTTTTGCATTTGCAAGCGTGATAAAAGAAACAGGTCAAGTAAAAAAGAACAGAAGAAGTATGTTAAGTACAGTGCCGTCTTGGACATTTTAGGGGCCCGGAGCGAAATCTTCAAAAAGACCCCTAAATTATGAGAATGTATTTCATAAATTTTTATATTATAAAGTTCACCAAAATTATTGATTATAGTTCACCAAAAAATCTCAAAATACTAAACAAAAAGATAATTAAGCAAATAAACGAAACCCATGCTTTAGTGCTTATTCATTTCCTCCATTTGAACCCAAAAAAATCACTTAAGCTAAGTAAGTTAATTTTTTGATTCACCTTTAGATTAAAAAGAAGCAGTTATATATACTTGTCATTAGTACTACATTTTTTAAATTTGAAAAATTTGTAAATATTAAGTCAACCTTTTACCCATCCGTTTTTATTACGTCAACCTTTTGATTATTTCTTAACACGTCAACCTTGTAATAACATTAATTTTAATTACGTTAAAATAAAAACAGGTTAATTACTATTAGATGAAGGTCACAAGACTTTTTTTTTTTTTAATATTTGATCCTCTTTACTATTCCACCTTTTCTATCCATCTTCTTTGTTCTTCATCCCCTTACTTCATCTTTTCCGATCCACTCTTCCTCATCATTCCCATAAAAAATAACTCTTCAATTCTTGTATATATGATGACGCCAACTAGAAATTTTAAAAAAATATATAGTCAAATTAGTTTGAAGGTAGAGAATTACTTTGTATTACTTGTATCTGGTGTTAATTCCCTTGTATATATCAATTTGAATAGACAATCATGAATCATATACTTCAAATCGCTCCAAAGTGAATGCCATGAAAACCCCTAAATTTAAATGAGAAAATTTCAAAGATGATGATGGGAAAAGATGAATAGATGATGTGGTGGAATGGTTGTGGTGGGGTGGCAGAGGTGATTTTTAGGTGGCGATAGTGGGTTTGGTAATGTGAGCGTGTGTGGATAGGAGTGAGCAGCAATGAGGGTGGGTCGTGAGTTTGATAGGAAGATTAAAGTAAGTGTGGATAATATGAGGGAGATCGTGACTTTGCACAAGAGTAGGAGTAAAGAGTTAATTAGTTGGCATAATTAAAAGCTAACTCTTTTTTATTATTATTATTATTATCAATTTTTTTAACAGATTTTTTTAATTTCAAAATTTAGAAATTATTATGGGTTTATCAGGTTACTGGTAAAAAAGTGATAAAAGTTAATGATATTACAAGGTTGACGTGTTCAATAATAATCAAAAGGTTGACATAATAAAAGCGGATGAGTAAAAAGATTGACTTAATATTTACAAATTTTCCTTTAAATTTTTCAAAGAATAGTTTTTTTTAATAAGATATCAAAAAAAATATATGTGGGCCCAACAAAAGGGGGGCCCTGAGCGATCACTCAACGAGCTCCCCCTAGTAGCCGGCCATGGTTAAGTAAATATTCATGTATAGCTTTTCCTAATTTATAGCCTTAGATTATTCCTTGTATACGGTTATATAATGTACACGGTCAATGAGAATCCCTTAAGGAAAATATTCCTTAAACTCTTTCATGGTATCAGTTGCCTAGGGCAGGATTTTCTTCATCGATCTCTTCCGCTGCTTTATTTGACTTAATTACCTTGCTCGCGTTTTCAAGCACTACACTCACTTATTGAAAAAGTTGCTTGATTTTGGTATATTGTCTCACATATTTACTAATGGTCTGTTCTTCTCAGCTTAATTTTAGTTTAATTCAACTCCAATCAATGTTGCTCAGTTCAGTTCAGTTACCAATTTCCTTCTCTCATAAACTATTCAATTCAACTCTATTCCAATCAGTTCAGTTCACTTCAACTCAGTAAATCAAAACAGGCCCTAAGTTATTGCATCAACACAGTAGCCAAATTTGGTATCAATGATAGTTATTTAAGAAACATAGTGATGGTTTATGTTATTGTTATTGCAGGATTTAGGATAAGTTGATACTAGCAGTCTACTAGTCTAGCACCACTGTCCTTGATAGATATGGTTATCAAAGAAAAAAAATATCAAAAAGGTCATCAAATATACTTCCTCCGTTCTTTTATTATTGCACCACTTGCCTTTTTAGGAAGTTTCATAAATATTGCACAATTTCCTCTTTAGGAAAAAAATTATTTGTGTTCACACTACAAATACCCAACATACCCTTGCTTTTTCACACTTATTTTTTAATTTATCAATATGTCACATGGGTAATTTTGTATTTTTATCTTTCTCTCTCTTACTTTTTTCCACTACCAAAATATTTGTATCCAACCCCTATGGTGCAATAATACAAAAACGGAGGAAGTAATAAATACCACATTTGATAGATATGGTTCACAAATGATGAATGTAAAATCCTACTATGTGTCTATGCATATTTTAGACATTGTACATTTTCAGACCTTTGTACTCACTTTTTATACTTGGACCTCGTTTAACATATAAAGAAAAAAAAATCTCTTTGGATTTTGTTAGATTCATTTCAATGTGTATTTTCATAATAGTCAACTTTTTATAACTTATTTTTTTATATAAATATTATTAAGTTAAATATATGAATAATATAAAAAGTAAATTAGGGCTTTAAGATCCAACTAAAATATAAATAGAAAGTTCTTTAGGATTGGAGGAAGTAATCAGGGGCGGACCCACCTTTAGTCATGGTGGGTCCTGTGACACGGTATTATTAAGAAAAAAATTTGAAAGAGGATTAGCCTTCTGCCTACACTACATACTAGTGATACTACTGTAATTCGGTACCTGTCTACTCCTACCTAGTGAATATTACAGTAAAACACTAAAATAAAATAAATAAATATGATTGTCAAACATTGTCTCCCACTCTCCCTTCTAGCTTAGTAACCTCCTTACATCTTGTTCTACTCCAAAGTCTCCAATATTACTAAGTACTCTTTAGTCTATATAAAATATATACTACGGATCAGAGTAGTATAATTTTATGTATTTTTATCATTTAAAAAAAAAAATAAAAAAAAAAAACCCTAACATACCATGAGTCCATGAGTCAAATGCAGCAAGTCACAGTTTTGGGCTTTCGGCACCACTATTCAATCTATCCGCGGCTACTAAATTACTAAATTAGAAATTTGAAGTTGGGTATTATAATGAATAATAAGTGTTCTTGCTAAGTATTTCCTTATTTTCATATGCTAATTGTTTTAAAGCTTTATGTTATTATTGATTTGTTGTTCTTATTTAGTTTATAATGCTTATAAACCATTATTTAATTAGAGGTATTGCTTTGAATTGATTATTTGTTACATTCATAATTAGGGTTTTAAATTGATTAATTATTGTATAAATTGTGTAGTTGACTAGTTGCTATTGAAAATTCTATTTGAGAATAGTAAATTATAGTTGCATTGTTATTGTAAATTGTTATCAAATTATAACATAACTCATCGAGAGCAATTGTAATAAGTTTAATTACTTTTTGGCTAGTTATATATATATGAGAATAGACCCATATGTGAGAATTCATACTTATATGAGAGCTAATTTTAAATTTAGAACATGTGAGTAAATTTTTTGAACATACGAGTAAAACTTTAGAACATGTGTCTCAAATTAAAATTTACAACATATGAGTAATAATTTATAACATATATGTGAGTAAAGAACATCTGATTTAAGAATTAAAACATGTGAGTAAAAATTTAGAACATCATACTTAACTTTCTGTAGCATAGCATTTAGAACAAAATGCATAGAAATTTAGAACCTAGACTCAATGATTCTTAACATATATAATAGTTCTTAGAAGAATAAACTTAGCTTTTCAAAATATAGTTTTAATTGGAACATGATACTCAAATTTTAAGACCTTGAACTCAAAAAGAAATCTAAACATATATGCAATATTTTTTAGAACATATGCAACATATTTTAGAACATATGTAACAGTTTTTGAACATACTTAAATTTTTTAGAACATAGTTCGTTAATACAGAACACAAATTGAAATTCGATTTTTACAACGATTGATTCGAAATCAGTTTATTCTTGATTTCTAAGGTAACAAAAACATATGAATTGTTGTTAAGTTTCTTATATTCAATTAAAATTCCTTGCAATTTTAAACTCTATAATTTGTTTAATTTGATTGATTTGGATGAAAAATTTTGATTTCACATATTAAACTGTCAATAAAGCTTTGTTTACCTTTGATTAAGCTTCACAACTTGAATTGTTGACTACAATTGTTCAAAAGTTGATACAAAACACATGAAATTCTTGAGCATGTGGTGATGGTGGTCGTCGTGGAGAGGAGAGAGAGTGTTGGCCATGATGTCGGAGAGAAGATAAAGAGTGATGGTGGTGGAGGTGATGGTATAAAGGCTATGGAACAGGCGGTGGTGATGATAGAGAAACTAGAGATTGCATAGTGTTGATGAGGAGAGGAGAGAGAATGTTGAGGTTGAAGATGATGAGTTTAATTTATTTTCAGAACATCGACCTTAACATATTAGAACATAAATGTGATCTCACATATAAAGTTTTCTCACATAAAAGAGGTGTTCTCACATGAGCCTCTCCCATATATATATATATATATATATATATATATATATATATATATATATATATATATATATATATATATATATATATATATATATATATATATATATATATATACATATATATATATATATAGCTTTGGTTCACTAGTACAAAACTAACCTCAAGTAACACCCAAAAAGTGTTACACAAGGTGGTAAAAGTGTTATTATAGACAATAGGTAACACTTTATTGGGTGATACATCTGCCCATGTTACCTAAGGTCTTATGTAACACTTTGGGTAATGTACGATAACACTTTCAAAAGTGTTATTATAAACCCTTTTATGTATCACTTTTTACATTATTAGTATCATTTTTGAAATGTTACTTTTTATTTCTTATGTAACACTTACTTATCTTTAGTAACATTTTTTTAATTATATAGTATCACTTTATCCAACATTATGTATTATTTTTTCGAACTAATGTAACACTTTGTTGATTATTAGGTAACATTTTTCAATCATGGTTTGACATATAGTAGCACTCTATTCGATATTATATATCACTTTTTACAAAGTAATGTAACACTTTATAGATTAATAGGTAACATTTATTATTATTATTATTATTATTATTATTATTAAAATTATTATTATTGTTGTTGTTAATATTATTATTATTATTATTATTATTATTATTATTATTATTATTATTATTATAATTATAATTATTATTATTATTATTGTTATTATTATTTACTATATTTTTTTAAAATATAAAAAAAAATTATGTACAACAACTATATGAATAAGAAATTAACACATATGATAGAAAACAATTTGGATTGAAATACTTTCATAATTCTCACAAAAAAAATCCATAAACACCAATTTTAATGTTTGGCCAAACAATATAATAATCCAAACACAAAGAATATTAAGTTCGATCTCTAGCTTGGAAAAAGTAAGGAAAAACAAAAAACTTCCAAATTTCAAAAAATACAGCAATAACAGTAAACAGCATTAATAATAACAGCGTATAGCAGCAGCTACATAGCTAGCTACCCGAACATCAGAAGCAGTAACAGATGTTGCCATCAGTAGTCTTTAGCAGCAACCAGCAGTAGCAGATAGTAGTGGAAGCTTCCAGCAGTAGCAGACATCAGTTGGTACCAGCAGTAGCAGAGCAGTGGCAGGAAACCGAATGAGCAAGAGTCAGCAACATATCAGACAATAGTAGCAGTAGTAACAGTAAAAGACAGCAGCAAAACAGCGGTAGCAGCAACAAAACAACGGCAAAAGTAAGTAGAGTTCTTCTAGCATCATAAATTGCTATCCCAATTCTTCATCTTGATCCAATTGATCTTATGTGTGAAAGCATCATATATCAAACAACCAGAACAAAAATGAAATAACGCAATAATAAGAGTTTATGCTTTTTAAAAGATTATATATTAAATTATTAACCATTACCTCATTTCGCTCCTGTTCATTAGAGTGTACAATCGGAATATGATCTGTAAGTTTTGGATTGGATGACACATTTTCAAGTGATCGAGTCAAAGTATCCAACACTTCCGGATCAATTTGCTTGAGTGTCTTCATTAATTCTGCTACAATTTCTTTCACAATTTGGTCTTTATAGGGCTTTAAAAACTCATCGGGAATTATTGGTTTGTTGCTCTTTCCCCTTAGTGAACATATCCCCGGTTGCTTTTATTTTGTTCTATCTTTGTTTGTCTGGCTTCTATTTTGTTCTATCCTTGTTTGTCTAGCTTTCTCAAAATTTGCCATCTGGATCTTGCTTCTTACAAAGAACATACAAGAGAGTTAGTCGGCGAACATCATTGATGACAAACAGGTTTTTGGAGTGTCAGACACCTAGCAGAGTATTTAATATATGCATCTAAGTAAAAGATATCATTATTCTCACTACACTTACAATAAATGAAGCCGACTACGACACACACACTCCCCTTTGCAGATTTTAGTTCTGAAATTCAACTTGAATTCAGATCTGAATTTCAGCTCTGATTTCAGTTCTGAAATTCAGCTTTGAATTCAGTTTTGAATTTCAGCTCTGAATTTAGTTCTGAATTTCAGCTCTGATTTCAGTTCTGGATTTCAGCTCTGAATTCAGTTCTGAATTTCAGCTCTGATTTCTGTTCTGAAATTCAGCTCTGAATTCAGTTTTGGATTTCAGTTCTGATTTCAGTTCGGAATTTCAGCTCTGAATTCAGTTCGGAATTTCAGCTCTGATTTCAATCCTGAATTCCATTATTCTTGTAGCTCAATATAGAAGACATAATGTTAAGAGGGGAAAGAAATGGTGATAGTGGTAGGAAATTGGCAGGCTCAAGGAGAAATGGCAGTCAAATGATAATGCATCAGGTCTGATTTGAAAGACAATTGACCATTGGAAGCATGCTCTAGCAATACACCATAATATCTTAACCTGAAATGAATATGTATGTGTAGACACCCATTTGTAGGGGTGTCCGTTCGGTTTTCGGTTTGGATTTAGTCCAAATCCAATCCAATCCGAAATATAATTCGGTTTTCAAATTTTCAATCCGATCCGATCCGAATTTTTCTCTTGATCCAATCCGATCCAATCCGAATTAAAATTCGGTTATTTGGATCCGATCCGAAAATCCGAATTATAATACATTATTTTTAGCGCCTAATACAATTATAAAAATAAAGCTTTACTATAAATAAAAGTCTTCAAAATCATGATTAAAATAAATTGTTCAACGTCAAGTCATTAATTAATTAATACAAAGTCTCTCTAATTTATTTTATGTAGTAGTAAGTATTTGAGCTATAAACTTCAAAATATATACAGAAATCCATGTTTATACAAGATTAATTTTACAATTCGGTTTTTGGTTTAGATTGGATCCAATTAGGGTCAATCCGATCCAATCCGAAAATCCGAAATTCCAAAAAATCTCAATCCGATCCAATCCGATTTAAAGTTCGGATCCGATCCGAATTGATAATTCGGTTTGGATTGGATTGGATTTCAGTTTTTATCCGAATTATGGACACCCCTACCCATTTGTGTCTCCCCAAAACGAAACCCAGTGATGAGTACCTTTCGCGTCGAATCATAATCGAATGAAGCGAAAGTGTGGAAAGTTTAGTGTTGCGGATAGTTTTAATTTCTTTTCTCTTCACTTCGTTTTTGAAAACTTATTTTAAGAAAACAGCCAATCCAGTTTGGTTGGTCCATGATATGGGTCCAATAGTAGTGTAGTTGGATCGGGCTTGACAAGAGCTTTCCAACGATATATTATAAGCCCAATTCCGATGAATATTGAGGAAGTTATGGCCAATTTACTAAACTGTGCCCGGTTTGAGCCTTATGTGCGGCCCAATGATCTAGGGGAGGGCCTAATATGATTTATCATTCCCAATGCAATTTGGAAGGGTTTTAGTCTTCTAGATTCTTCTAGAAGGTTCTTTTCATTCCTAATTCAATTAGCATTGATAAATTGACTTTTGTTGACTTTTTAGAGTTTTAATTAAAATCAAATAGCATTTTCGAGGAAAATATACGATTTTATCGTCCAGTACGGCAAATTTATTTGATTTTCGAAAACGCGTCAAAAACAAGCCTGGCGCCTGGCGCTAGTGTTGGCGCATGGTGCCAGTTTGCCAGGGTTGGCGCCAGCTCTGTTTCAGTTGTGCCAGGACTCTATTCTGTTAATTTATCTTTTTGGATGATTTTCTTTATATATAATGTATTAAAAACTCCGTTTTCATTCACCAATTCTCATCAACAATCAGTTTTAATTAATATTCACCTACAACCAGTTTTCATTCATCAATTCTCTTATTCTCTCCCTCTCTTCTACAACTTGCTTTTTACATACAAAATTCCGCATTCATTAGATCTAGACACACCTAGCCATATTCGAAGTTGCCTTCGCCCTAGACATGAAAGGTTTTAATTTCTGAGGGTTTGGTCCCAAATCTCTATTTCAATTATTTAATTTCATTGTTGATTATTATTTTCCTTGAAGTTACTAACGTGTGTATTTTGTTATTAGAAAGAGGTACGAGGCATCAAAGTAAGTACTTTAATGATTTTTATTGATTTATGATCATGTTTAAATTGTTATTATGATATTCCTAGTATCATGTCTAGGGTAATTTTAATATTAAATATGATTGTTATGATGCCTTTTGTGTTCTTCCTAATATTTATGATTGTTAGTATCATGTTAGGGTTGAAGATTTGATTTTTAATGCTTAGTGACATGCTAGGGTTTGTTATTAATCTTGTTAGTATCATGCCTAGGATCTTGCTATTTTTATATGCTTTAATATTAACATGAACATGATTATGATTATAATTGTCATAATTTATGATGATTATGAATATTATTATTATTATTATTATTATTATTATTTTGATGATTATATCTTTATTTTCATGATATTATTTATTATTATGTTGTTTGATATTTATTGTTATTGCTTGATTACGCCTTTTATTCATGTTTAAAGGGAATTTGTACTTGTAATCACGCTTATATAAGATAATTAATAATCTTGTTTAGGGTTAATTTGATTATAATTTCAAGTGATCACCAATAATAGTTCTATTTGTGCATTAATATTCAACCAACATAGATAAACAGGTTTAGGGTTAATCCTATTGATTGCATGTTAATTGAAAAGCGCACATGAATACGATCAGAATAAAGTAAAGGCCTATTATTAGGGCAGGTTCAATCTCTTTTAGGTTGGATTTGTACCTTCATCCCCAAACCCTTATTTTGTTCTAGACCTTATGGAGTTGACGAACTCTTGGATTGTTAAGGGGTGTAACCTTCACCCTGTGAACGGTTTACAAGTTCTTAAAACTTGTTGGCGACTCTTTTGCTCTATCTTCTTCCCTTTTGGACGCCACCGTAATTTAGTGTATGATCACAGTGGGGTTCAAGCAAGGGGTTAACGCTTGAAATTTATTCCCCACAGTTTTTGGCGACTCTATTGGGGAGGATTTCTATTTTAATTCCTGAAATTTATTTCGGCAATGATTTAGAATGTGTGGATGAGACTCGAAACGTTCTAAGTATTTCATGTGCGTAATTTTGATTAACATTATTGTCATATACATAAAAAAAAAGATCTCATTGGAAAGACCATCCGTAATGAGTTAAAAACATAGGAACTGAGCCAGAAATATGCGTTCTAATTTCGACCGGATTTTCGTATTGTTTGCTCGATCCTACTTCTTGATTGAATTTTTTCTCACTTTTCTGGAGCCCATATGTGTTCTACATATGGACATAACCCTCTGGGAATTCATGCTCCATCTACCCTATTGAACGCTCAGTGCAACAAAGGGTACATCCGAGATTGTTGAATTCACCAAACCATGGAAGCGAATTTTTTCTAAAACTCGCGGTGTCCCATCCACTCGCGCCAACCCTTCACGGTTAGGCTTCCGTGCGGTGCATCCGGACAATTAACCATGGACCCTCTTTGACTAAACCATATCCCGAACTTTAGAGAACTAGAACCATGGTTAGGTTGCAAACTCATTGCATCATATTGTGCCTACTTGACTAATTGTGCATTATTTGTTGTGCATACTCTATGTGTTTTTCCTAACCGTTTGTTTGACTTGTGATTAAGCCTTAATAAACTAATTAATGACTAAAGGACTTTATTTTATTAATTAATTAATTAATTAGAGCTAATAAATATACCTAAAATGGAGTCATAGTTCCTTTAAGTCAACCCGGATTTTTATTCCCGTATACTGCACAAGCGTCAACCTGTTTTGGTCATAGCTGGAGTTCTAGAAAGAACTATGAGTCGTACAACCTATGGATCTGTAGCCCCGAGTTTTATCTTTAATTTTTCGTTGGTTTCATCTAAATCAGAGTCAAAGATCAAAAGTTATGACTAAAATACCACGGCCTATCCAGTTTAATGCATATACGTGAGGTCTTAACTTAGTCTTTGCTTGAGTCTAGTCACATAGTCTAGCCACATGGTCATGACACGAGTCTTAACATGTCACCTACACTCACTAGTCTTAGCACACACTTTGTACACACTCTTTTCACACCATGACCATGTCTTAGGTTTATGCATGAGTCAGTTGTTGAGTCACTTAAGGTTTTGAGTGATGACGAACAGCTGACTAGCTGGTTCTTGTTGGTTTTATATTATATCAACTGACATTTTTGAACAGGAACAGCTATCCCAAGTACTTGAGGCAATATGAAGTCCTTTTGAATCAAAGCATTCAACAAATCTGTATCAGAATGTTCTATCAAGGAAGGCCGTCAAGACTTGAAGATTATGAAGTCTCTTAGATTAGGATAGTTGATCTTTGTAGTCTTTATAATGTTAAGTGTGCATGAATGTTTGTACGTGAGCTATTTGTATCCCTTACTTAGAGTATTTAGTGTTGTAGAGATCAGGAAAAGTTGACCTGATCCCTAGGACATTAACAGGTCAGGAAACAGCTGCTTCGTAGCTTGTTTCATGAACCTGGACATTAGTTCAGTAAATATTTTCTGGAATATATATTTCCTATCCTTAGAGAATATTTACTAAACTAATTGATTCAGTTTATGCAAAGTTAGAGATGAATTATTTCGCATATAACTTAGAATATATTATTCTACCCATTTATGGAAAGTAGAATAATATCTTAGAATGTCTCTTATTTACAAAATAAAAGATATTCTATTTACCTAAGTTATGATCTGAAAAGATCACGAAAGATTTTATCTCCCAACCTTATAAAAGCATAAACTCGATCAGAATTTCGAGTGAGCTTTTCTGAAAAAAATTCTCTATCTTTGAAAGCTCGAAATACACTCTAAGGGAAATAGTTAGTTCATCTCTTACAAACTATTTATGCACACAGTAAGAATTGTTTTGTAATTATCTCTTGTAAGCTTTGAGTGGAAGCATTTAGAGGGAAACAAAGGGTTTGTATTGAATCACTAAGAGGTTAGTGATTGGGTAGCATTTACGAGTGTGAGTGCAAGTGCTTGTGAGTTCAAGTGCAAAGTGACACCTAGAGTTAGGTGTGGGGATCACGAGTGTGATCATTTGTAATTGCTTTTGTTTTTCAGAGTTGATTAATAAAAGTAATTAGGGTAGTGGAGGACGTAGGCTCAGAGTTGAGCTGAACCTCGTTAAATCTTTGTGTTGATTATTTATTGTATTTTCTGTTTCCGCTGCAGGACCAGTTCATCACCTGGCCCCCCTACATAAATAGAAGAAAATCCAATAATTCCTAACACTGCCCTGTACTCAATTCAACCCCCCCCTTCTTGAGTACCAGCTGCACTTTCAATTGGTATCAGAGCCTCGGCTTCTTGTAAGGGTAACACCTAGAGAAGTAGATCATGAGTACTCAGGAAATGAATGCTATGGGATATGACAACAAGACACCAAAGTTCAATGGGAAGAACTATGCATGGTGGAAGAACAGAATCAAGAACATCATCATTGGCATTGATTATGAATGCTGGTTGGTTGTTAAGAATGGTCCCTTGACCATTGAGAAGTCTGATCCAGACGGGAAGCTAGTCCCAAAGACTGAAGATGAATACATCTCCACTGATTACAAAAAGCTGGAGAAAAATGCTAAGGCTATGTCAATACTGCAACAGGCTATTGCTGAGAATGAGACAAACAGGATCTCAGCATGCACCACTGCCAAGGAGATCTGGGATACCCTTGAACTTGCCTTTGAGGGTACCAGTGAGGTAAAGAGGTCTAAAATTGATTTACTTATGTCAAAATATGAATCTTTTAATATGTTTAAGGATGAAGATATTAATACTTGTTTTGGTAGATTCATGACTATTGTAAATGATTTAAAATCTCTTGGTAAAAGCTTTACTGATGAAGATCTTGTTAGAAAGATTTTGAGAAGTTTGACAGGTGAATGGACTCCCAAGGTTACAGCCATTTATGAAGCAAAGGATCTTTCAATTCTATCAGTTGAACAGTTGATAGGTTCCCTCATGACCCATGAAATGCTGGTTGGATCTAAGTCAGAGAAGGTACCAGCAAAAGGAATTGCACTAAAGGGAACAGTCGAAGATGAGGATGATGAGATAGGAATGATGGCTAGAAGGTTTGAAAGAAGTTTCAGAAACCAGAAGGGAAAATTCATCAAGGGTAAGTTTAATAATGCATCAAATAAAAAATCTAACAACTTCTCTGCAACAGGATGCTTTAAGTGTGGTGAGAAGGGACACCTTGTGAAGAATTGTCCTCAATGGAAGGACAACCAGTCCAAGGAAGTAGACAAGATGGCCTACAAAAAGGCCATGGTTGCTGCTGTCTGGGGAGATACAGACAGTGATGAAGAGGGAGATGATTCAAGTCAGTCAGATGTATGTATGACAGCAATACTGAATCAAAGTTCAGAAGAAGGTACCAGGAACAGCAGAGGAACCAGCTCAGATGTCCACTGCCTCATGGCAAAGAAGCACCCCTTGGATCAACATCAGGTAAACATTGATCAGATCAAAAAGGATATGCTCTTTTATGATAGAGAAAACTTGATGGAATGTGCTAGTAGTGCTTTAGATCAATGTTTAGAACTTGGAATTGCTTATCATGATTTTAAGAGAAAGTTTAAAGAAAAGTCTAAAGAATATGATATTGCTAATTCAAGTTGTGATCTGTTGGAAAGTGTCTGTGCTAACTTGAAGCAGGAAGTAGCTGAACTAGAGATTGCTTTAGATCAAAGCAAATTTGAAATTCAGAGAATAAAATCTGATATGGGTTTGTGTGATGACAGTGATGATGAATGTGAGAAACAGTTTACAAGTTGTGTCATTAATGTGCTTGATTATAGTGGTGATGACTTGTATGACTTTGATAGTATAAAGTCTAGGGCAAGTGCTCTAAATAGGTCTAAACTGTTAGAAGGATTCAACTTGTTAGTTGATGATGTAGAGGAACTATATAAAGCATATGTCCTAGTTAAGAATAGCAAAAGTACTGGTTCTGAAACTGTTTCTAGTAATATGCATGATGAATGTGAAGCTAAAATTTGTAGCTTGCAGGTTGAGTTAGCCCAGCTTAGAAAGACTAATTCATGTGATTCTGTAGTTTTGCATGATTCAAATATTTCAAAATTGCAAGCTGAGATTGAAAGAGCTAAGCTTAACTTTGAGATAGTTGTTGACCAGAATTTATCCCTGCATGAGAAAATGAACTTAAAGGACAGAGAGTTCATAGAATTTAAGAAGAGAATGGATAAAGTCCTCCAATCCCAGAACTCATTGAACCAGTTAACTTTAACTGCTAGAAACAGTGGTAGAAGGGGACTTGGTTATACTGGGAAGGGGAACAGGAGGAACTGGTCTCCCAGAGATACTACATGGTTACAGGAATATAAGAAAGGTAAGTATGTCTTAGCAAAAGACATGCATGTATGCTATCATTGTGGCAAGAATGGCCATAAGAAATATGAGTGTAAAGACAGGAAAAGTAGATTGGATAAAAATAAGAAAAATGTTAAGCAGATTTGGGTTAGAAAAGACTTGCTTGAATCTGTTGTTGGAAAGGGACCCAAAAAGATTTGGGTTCCTAAAGCTAATGTTTGAATTTCCTGTGCAGGCTGAAGTGAGAGACAATACCTACTGGTATTTGGACAGTGGCTGCTCAAGACACATGTCAGGGGATAGGAAACAATTTCTCTCACTTACAGCTCATGAAGGGGGAAAGGTGACTTTTGGTGATAACAGCAAAGGTACCATTCTTGGAATTGGTAAGGTTGGTAAGTCACTTTCCCATGCTATTAGTGATGTATATTATGTTGATGGTTTACAACATAATCTCTTGAGTATTTCACAATTATGTGATAAAGGTAATAAAGTTGAGTTCAAAGACAACCTTTGTCACATAGTGAATTTGCAAACAAATGAACTTGTCTGCCAGGGATTCAAACATGAAAACGTTTACATTACTTATTTAAACCAAATCCCTGAGAACAAGTCCATCTGTTTGAGTGCTGTTTCTGATAGGGACCAGTGGCTTTGGCATAAAAGGATGGGACATGTCAGCTTTAGACTTCTTAACAAACTCAGGACTCAAGAATTGGTGATAGGCCTGCCTAACATCAAGTTTGAAGCAGATAGAGTTTGTGAAGAATGTGCTAAAGGGAAACAGGTCAAATCCTTTTTTAAGCCAAAGAAAACTATTAGTACCAGCAGACCTCTAGAACTTATTCATATTGATTTATGTGGACCCATGAGAGTCCAAAGTAGAAATGGTTCTAGATATGTGTGTGTCATTGTTGATGATTATTCCAGATACACATGGGCTCTATTTCTGTCTTCTAAAGATGAAACTTTTGATGAGTTCATTGTGTTAGTAAAGCAGGTTCAGAACAAGATCAATCATCAACTGGCTGCCATAAGATCTGATCATGGATCAGAGTTTGATAACTCTAGCTTCATAGAGTTCTGCAGGGAACATGGAGTTTCTCACAATTTCTCTGCCCCAAGAACTCCTCAACAAAATGGAGTAGTTGAGAGGAAGAACAGGACTTTGGAAGAAATGGCAAGAACAATGCTCATTGAGAGTTGTCTCCCCAAGTCTTTTTGGGCAGAAGCTGTAAATACAGCTTGTCACATGTTAAATAGGTTGATGTTAAGGCCTCAAATGAAGAAGACTCCATATGAACTACTTAGAGGAAGGAAACCAAACATAGCATACTTCAGAACCTTTGGTTGTAAGTGTTATGTGCATAATAATGGTAAGAACAGCTTGGATAAATTTGATCCAAGAAGTGATGAAGCTGTTTTCCTTGGTTATTCTTCTCATAGTAAGGCATATAAAGTATTCAATAAGAAAACTTTGTGTGTTGAAGAAAGTGTTCATGTAGTCTTTGATGAATTTAATATGTGTTGTGAGAATGTGCAGGTTGATGACTTAGATGAGATAGGACTTTTGTATTTTACAGGAGAATCAACTGCTGTTTCCTTAGAAGAACCAGGTTCACCTACTGGTTCACCAGATGCTGCTGGTGAAGGACTTGGTCACAATGAAGGAGATCCTCAACAAGTAGATACTCATGAGGATGGAGATGAAGGCCCCCAAGTAAATGGAGAAAGCAACACCTCAGGGGGAACAGAAAACTTTCAGGACAAGTTTTCCACCCAGGTAAGGGAGGTAGGGGGAACATCTCAGCATACTGGTCCATCTGTGCAAAACCAATTCGATGGCACAAATGAACCAGGGATGCATGATGGTTCTGATGGATTAAATGAGAATGCACCTAGGCCTAGCATTTTTAAATATAAATCTTCTCATCCTACTGAACAAATTCTGAGTGATATCAGTAGAGGTATTCAGACTAGGAGAGCTGTTTATGAAAACTTTTGTGCATTTTTCTCATTTTTATCTAATATAGAACCAAATGACTACAAGATGGCTTTAAAAGATCCTGATTGGGTTTTGGCTATGCAAGATGAATTAAATCAATTTGAAAGAAATAAAGTGTGGCATCTTGAGCCAAGACCTGAGAACAGGTCAGTCATAGGTACCAGGTGGGTCTTCAGAAACAAATTAGATGATCTGGGTACTATAGTCAGAAACAAAGCTAGACTGGTCGTGCAAGGCTATAATCAGCAAGAAGGCATTGATTATGATGAAACCTTTGCCCCAGTAGCTAGACTTGAGGCAATAAGGATCTTGATTGCCTTTGCTGCTCATAAGAACATTAAGCTCTTTCAAATGGATGTTAAGACAGCATTTCTTAATGGTTATTTGAAAGAAGAAGTATATGTTGAGCAGCCCCCTGGCTTTGCTGATAGTCAATTCCCAAATCATGTATATAAGATGGACAAGGCACTCTATGGTCTTAAACAAGCACCTAGAGCTTGGTATAAAAGGCTGTCCAACTTTCTGATGGAACATGACTATAGAAGGGGAACGGTTGATAAGACCCTCTTTATCAAAACCAGGAATTTTGATTTGATTGTAGTACAGATATATGTAGATGATATAATATTTGGTGCTACTAATCAAATTTTGTGTAGTGAGTTTGCAGATCTGATGCAAAGTGAATTTGAGATGAGCATGATGGGAGAACTAGGATTCTTCCTAGGATTGCAGATCAAGCAAACAGTTGATGGGATCATGATACATCAACAAAAGTATCTAAAGGAACTAATCAAGAAGTATGGATTGCAAGACAGTAAATCATATGCAACTCCAATACCTACAAATGCAAAGCTAGACAGTGATGATAAAGGAGAGAGTGTGGAAGCTACACTGTTTAGAGGTATGATTGGTTCTCTTCTCTACTTGACAGCTAGTAGGCCAGATATAGTGTTTTCTGTGGGATTGTGTGCACGTTTTCAAAGCAATCCCAAAGAATCTCACCTAAAGGCTGTCAAGAGAATACTTAGATACTTAGTAGGAACATATGATCTGTACTTGTGGTACCCCAAAGGTGGTTCAATTGAACTATTAGGATACACAAATGCAGATTATGCTGGATTTCTAGTAGACAGAAAGAGCACATCTGGTATGGCACATTTCTTAGGTCCCTGTTTGATTTCATGGGGATCAAAGAAACAAAATTCTGTTGCTTTATCTACAGCAGAATTTGAATACATAGCTGCTGCAGCTTGCTGCTCCCAGCTGTTGTGGATAAGGAACCAGTTGAAAGATTTTGGTATTTTCTATGAAAATGTACCTATTTTATGTGATAATACAAGTGCTATTAACATTTCTAAGAATCCTGTGCAGCATTCCAGGACAAAACATATTGAGATAAGACATCATTTCCTAAGAGATAATGTTGAGAAAGGTCTTGTAGAGCTGAGTTTTTGCAACAGTGAAGAACAAATTGCAGATATCTTCACTAAGCCATTGAGTAAAGAGTCTTTCTGCAAGTTTAGAGTCATGTTAGGTCTGACTAGGCCAAACTAAGAGACCTCTCTCAGCTGTTTTCCCCAATGATTGGCTAATTAAGTATTCTTTAAATGTGTGCGTGCATCATACCTTTGCAATCTGTCTATTATCTCAATGTTAATTGCTTATCTCTATGTGAGCAATATTGTAGCTAATCACTTTCAGGATTGAAGGTCATATTGAACAGATAAGCAACTGTTTCAGTAACCCTACCAGTAGAGGAAACAGCAGCAAATACGAACGGATTAATTTTGAAATTAATTTCAAATTAAACCGTGAGAAAATATTTTTTATATTCTTATTTGATTTTAAAATCTTTCAAATATGGCAGTTATTTTCCTCTGACGGCAATTTGATCTGACAGTTGCAATTATGGCCAGTTGTTCATTTATGGAAGTTATTTCCAAATCAAAATAACTTCCAAATATCTTCTGATTCTCTGATTTTATTATAATTTCTCTTGCTATATATTTGCTTCCCTTTCCTTGCTCCGTGATTATTCATCATTCATCAAAAATTCTCAACTTCTCTCTCTACACAAGATCAATTCTTCGAAGCTTAGACTAGCAACAATGGTGAGAAAGGCTGGAACTGGAAGGAAAGGAGGTTCCAAAGGAAGTTTGGCTGGTTCCCCCTCTTCAAAATCTCAAGAAACAATCAAGGATGTTCTTATGAACGTCTCTGAGCAGACACCTTCACAAGCAACACCAGAAATCAACCCCTCTGAAACTGAACCCATCAAGGCCGTTCCCTTGGGACAAACTCCTTCAAAAGAGAATGTCTTGAAGGAAAAACCTGTTTCACCATCAAAGACTAAAACTTTAACCCCATCTCCACAAAAATTCAAATCCAAAAAGGCCCCAAAAGAAAAATCCATCGAAACCCTCACTCAAATAACTGAAACCGTTTCTTCAAACCCCAAATCACCACCTGAGGGGGAACCTGATAAAAAGAAAGCCAAGAAACTTGAAAAACAGTTAGAGGAAGTGGCTGATGAAGGATTGGATGAGGAGAAGGAGGACAAGAAGATGGAGGAGGATCTAGATGTAGTGGTGACCAAGGTGGTTGCTGGTACCACTACTGGTTCTGTAAGGAAAAGGCAGACTAGGGCTGCTTCAAAGGTCATTAAGGGCTCAGATGAGAAGAAGACTACACCATCTGAGACTAAGAGAGGAGAGAAAAGGAAAGCAACATCATCTGTTTCCCGTATCTCCAAGGCTGCTAAAGGTAAACAACCTGTTACCCCCAGTACTGGTGCAACTTCTTTAAGTTCTAGGACTGTGTTATCTGGTTGTGGTGTTGAGAATGAATATTTTGATATTCCTGCTTTGAGTCAAGTTAAGGAACTTCTTGAGTTCCAAGGATGGATGTCTCTGTTTAATGATTTAAATGATGCTTTTGTTGGTCCTGTTCGTAAGTTCTTTGTTAATCTGAAGCAAAACATTGATATGTCTGTGGTATCAACTGTTTCTGGTAGTGTTGTACATGTTTCTGAGTCTGTTTTATCTGAATTGCTGGGTATACCTAGAGATGGTTTTGGTAGATATAGCAGTGATGGGTGGCCCCTAATGGGAGAAGTAACACCTGAGGTAGTTACTCAGTTTTTGTTTGGAAAGAAGGAAGAAGCTGGTTCCCCTAGTGACTTTAGGGAGGCAATTATGTTGGTTCTGCACTCCATGTGTTTGAAGGTCTTTCTGCCCAAGGGTCAAGGCAGAGGTACTGTTAGGATCATAGACATGGTCCTGATCTATCTGATCATGAAAAAGGTTAAGGTAAATCTGCCAGCTCTAATGATGGAGCACATGCTGTACTGCCATGCTTCATCCCACAACTCCCTGCCCTATGGGTCCTTTATCTGCAAAATCATCAAGGAGCAGAATCCCAAGTTTTCTTTTTCTGGTGAGGTGGTGAGTCTTCAGTTGTTCTCCAAGAAAATACTCACTCAGAAGAAGATTGACTATTCTGGAAAGAGGCTGACTTTTGTAGGTCAAGAAAGTAGCCCAAGGGATGAAGGGAACCAGGAGGAAATCACTCCTGAGGATGTGGCAATGCTTCTTGCCAAGTTGGAAAGGCAAGATGAGAGGATAATAAAGTTGGCTGCCAGTCTAGTGCTGGCTGAAGAAGAAAGGAAGCTTGATAAGCTTATGAACAACAGGAAATTCCTCTCTATTTGCAGGGTGATTGATCACCTGTTGCCCCCAGAGTCTGGGATGAAGTTTGACCCCGCACACTGTAGGATCATTGAGACGGATGATGAGGAATCCTCCAGTGAGAAGGGTCCTGATGCTGAAGAAGGAGAAGGCTCTGAGGAAGAAGAAAATGAATCTGATGAGGAAGAAGAAGAAGAGAAAGAGGAAACAGAAGAAAAGGAGAAGAAGGAAGAAGAAAAGACAGATGAGGAAGGGTCTGACTTCGAGGAGGAGATCAACCCAGAGGGTGAAGAAGAGGATGAAGATGATGATGAATGATCACTTCAGTCTCCCCCTCCCCTTCCATTAACTGCCATAATATTTGCTGTTCCCCCACACTGCTAGACTGTGTTTAATGCAGTGTGGTTTCTATTATGTTTCTAACCTTCTGGTGTGTAATCCTGAACAGTTTTAAGCTTTTTCAGTTTTATGTGATTGAATAACCTGTTTGTGCTAACCTGCAGCATTGAGATTGATCAGTGGTTGAAACTACTGATTTTTGGCTTACTTGCGATATTTTGGTGTGCAATTCTATTTTTTGAATGCTTTTTAATGATGCCAAAAGGGGGAAAAGCAGGTTGAAGTTTCTGAAAAGGCCTTGTCAGACAATTAGATTGAGTCTTTTATTTCCTTGAGTCAAATAATCAAAAAAAAAGTTAAAATAGAGGGAACAGTTAGATTAACTAACTGTTTCAGTGTCTTTTTACAAAAATCCAAAAACAAGTTGTTTCTTTTAAATAAAGATGGCTATCCTGGTCAGTCATCAGTGTCATAAGTCTTTTACACAAGATATCCCTTGTGTAGAAAGTCTAGTAGAAAGTCTTGTCTTCTTAAGTGTAGATTAGAACTTTCTTTACTTTGCTGTTTCTCACTAACGTGCAGGTGCAGGAAACTTCAAAGTGTTTGTCATCATCAAAAAGGGGGAATTTGTTGAGTCACTTAAGGTTTTGAGTGATGACAAACAGCTGACTAGCTGGTTCTTGTTGGTTTTATATTATATCAACTGACATTTTTGAACAGGAACAGCTATCCCAAGTACTTGAGGCAATATGAAGTCCTTTTGAATCAAAGCATTCAACAAATCTGTATCAGAATGTTCTATCAAGGAAGGCCGTCAAGACTTGAAGATTATGAAGTCTCTTAGATTAGGATAGTTGATCTTTGTAGTCTTTATAATGTTAAGTGTGCATGAATGTTTGTACGTGAGCTATTTGTATCCCTTACTTAGAGTATTTAGTGTTGTAGAGATCAGGAAAAGTTGACCTGATCCCTAGGACATTAACAGGTCAGGAAACAGCTGCTTCGTAGCTTGTTTCATGAACCTGGACATTAGTTCAGTAAATATTTTCTGGAATATATATTTCCTATCCTTAGAGAATATTTACTAAACTAATTGATTCAGTTTATGCAAAGTTAGAGATGAATTATTTCGCATATAACTTAGAATATATTATTCTACCCATTTATGGAAAGTAGAATAATATCTTAGAATGTCTCTTATTTACAAAATAAAAGATATTCTATTTACCTAAGTTATGATCTGAAAAGATCACGAAAGATTTTATCTCCCAACCTTATAAAAGCATAAACTCGATCAGAATTTCGAGTGAGCTTTTCTGAAAAAAATTCTCTATCTTTGAAAGCTCGAAATACACTCTAAGGGAAATAGTTAGTTCATCTCTTACAAACTATTTATGCACACAGTAAGAATTGTTTTGTAATTATCTCTTGTAAGCTTTGAGTGGAAGCATTTAGAGGGAAACAAAGGGTTTGTATTGAATCACTAAGAGGTTAGTGATTGGGTAGCATTTACGAGTGTGAGTGCAAGTGCTTGTGAGTTCAAGTGCAAAGTGACACCTAGAGTTAGGTGTGGGGATCACGAGTGTGATCATTTGTAATTGCTTTTGTTTTTCAGAGTTGATTAATAAAAGTAATTAGGGTAGTGGAGGACGTAGGCTCAGAGTTGAGCTGAACCTCGTTAAATCTTTGTGTTGATTATTTATTGTATTTTCTGTTTCCGCTGCAGGACCAGTTCATCACCTGGTCCCCCTACATAAATAGAAGAAAATCCAATAATTCCTAACACTGCCCTGTACTCAATTCAACCCCCCCCCCTTCTTGAGTACCAGCTGCACTTTCATCAGTCTTTTCCGTCATTTGAGTTGGGGGGTACATTCTATTCCTATTCTTCATATCCCTCCATCTACATCATTTTTCCTTCATATTCTATTCCATTTTTCTTCACTTCCTCCATCCATTGCATGCTGAGTAAAGTTTGAGTCAAATAATTAACAATGAATATCACTAAATTCCTTTTCCACAGTACTTGGTCGAGGAGAGAAGGGCGATTAATTGAGGGCAACACCTTTGTTCAGGTCTCGCTTTTTGATAAACCGATTCGTCAAAAGAGGAAGGCTAAAAAGATAATGGAAAGTAAAGAAGAAGTCAATGAACTTAGGAAACAATTGGTTACCGTGACTGAGACACTGAAGCTACTCACACTCAAGATCAATGATCATGTGAAGCAACAACAGATAGACCTCATGCAAGAGAGTCTAAGCAAGCTATCTAGTGACTATAAATTTCAGGGCATGAGTTCACAAGGGATCTCGCTGGAGCTTTCGAGGCAACAGATAACCCTTATTTCCATCTAAGAGCTTTCGAAACCATAATGAGCATTAAGGGTATCGATAAGAAGGTTTTCCCCTCTCTGTTCCCACTATCTCTCGAAACCGTTTGTCAACAATGGTTCTTTTCTCTCGAGAAAGAAAAAACCTCTTCTTGGGAGTCGATAACAAACGCTTTCATAGATAGATACAAGTGCAACATTCAAGACGAAACAGACCACAGACAACTTGAGATGTTAAAACAAAAAGAAAACGAAGGGTTCACTTCTTTCTTCAACAAATGGAGGGAAACTTCCGCTAATATGGTCAAGGCTCCTACTGAAAAAGAATATGTGAGGATGTTTATCAAGAATCTCCAAGGGAAGTATTCAAAACACTTAAAGTACCAACACAATTTAAATACTTTCAAGGCTGTGTATAACATAGGCATTGACATTGAAGATGACCTTCTGAAAGATAATGGTGCGGGAGGAAAGAAGAACGACCATCCTTCTTATTCCTCTCCCATTAATGAAGTACATGCCACAAACGCCTCTAAACCACGAATCCAAATATCAAAAAGGGTGTTCACTCCACTTGGTATGAGTTATGAAACGGCTTTCGAGAAGCTACATCACAAAGGACTAGTCATGCCCATAGAGCCCATCAAAGATCCAGTTCCAGAAGCCAGGCCACCTAAGTGGGACCCTAATAAGCACTGCAAATATCACCAAGGAAAGGGTCACGACACTGAGGAGTGTTGGAAACTCAAAGAAGCTATTCAAGAACTGATCGATAACAGTGAAACTTCAGAGATTCTAGCCATCGAAGATGACCAAGCATCCTTCGATCCATCACTTCTTATTACACCTGTAGGTGAGCCCATGATCGAGACAGCTTATATAATCTCTCTCGATGAAGTAGCCATGATTGGGGAGGATGAAAGTCTTTTCTTAGATAATACCAAGGATGATTCGTCAAGTCTAAAAGAGGACATTCGAAAATTACAAGATGTCATTGCCATGCTCTTGAATGTGGTAGAAGGATTAGCAAATCAGGTAATAGCCATCGAACAAAATTCTTGCCAAGGGTTTAATTAAGAACTCAATGCTCCTAAGCCATAGGCAAAACGGACCATTAAAGAATACACACCAATAGGAATGAATTACAATGAAGATTCTGACTGTCTTCGCGATCAAGGTCAAGATCCTCCACCTAAAAAACTTTTTCCCAATTGGGATCCTGACAAGAGGAAAATATATGTCGTTATCTACCCTTCCCCCAAGTCAAACTAAATTTGTAAACACCTAACCAACCTTATATGAATATAGGGTAAGTTAAGGGTCGATCCCTAGGAAATGCAATGATGAAAACTAGAGTCTAAGTCAAGCACTATGGTAAACTAAAACAAGTCTAATCAAGTAAATCAAAGGTCTAAACACTAGGGATATGGGTTCCACATGCAAGTTCAATGATAATGCTAGTTTAGAGCTCAATCAATGAATTCAAGTATTGCAATGGACAAACAATAGTAGCAATCAAGAGAGTTCAAATGCTATCTCCTATAGGCCAATCTAGGTGTCACAATGAAAGGCAAATCAAGAAGAATCACATGCAAACCCAATCAATTAGAGCCAACTTTCAATTCAATTGTTCATGTCATTAAGAGTTTCAATGCAATCAAGATTAATCTTATAGGTTGATCACTCCTAATCTAATCAATCACATGCAAAACTATGTCAACCAATTTAATTGCAACAAATCAATCAATCAAAGAGCATCAACTAGCAATTTCATTAATCAAACATGCTTCCCCCTTTCCCTAGCAACTAATCTACTCACTAATCATGGTGAAATTCAAGAACAAATAACTAGAAATTGCATTAATCTTCATTCTATATCAAAATCTAAGAGAAATCAAAATATTCAACAATATCAAATTCAAATCCAAAGAAAAACAAACAACAAGCATAAATCAAATAGCAAGTAAGCAAGAGATGAAAGAAGGAAGAGATTCTCACTAATATTGATGATTGAAAATGAAGAAATCCAAACTTGATTGATCAAATGTTGAGTTACAAATCAAAAACCAAGAACTTCTCTCTAACCTCTCTCGAAATTCTCTCTCTAAAACTAAGCTAATGAAATATTATCAAAAAGTTTGTTTCAAAAAGGAATTACAATTCTATTTATAGGTAAAGAAGAAACCGGCAAATCCCGCGGTCTCTCTCGATGAATCCGCGGCCGCGGAGAAATGGGTACGGAACCCTCCGCGAGCTTTCTGAGATGGAGCGCCCTCTCCATATTTCACGCACCCACGGAGAGCCCGCGGGTTAACCGCGGGAAGCTCCTGCCAAAATCTTGCAATTTGCTCTTCTTCAGCCCGCGCCCGCGGCTCCACTGACCCGCGCCCGCGGCTCCACTGACCCGCGCCCGCGGCTCCACTGACCCGCGCCCGCGGCCCCACAAACCCGCGCCCGCGGCCTGCTGGAAATACCTTGGAGACCTCTCTAAGGCCTCTCCAAGGCCTCTCTAAGCCCTCTCTAGCCAAATGCTTCTTCCTTACTTGATCATTAAGGCCCCAACTCGATTCCTTTGCAAAGGTGATTCTCCAAATACCTACACAAGCAAACAAAGAAAGGAAATAAAAGGAAAAAGAGCCAAATAAAAGGAAAACACGATGAAAACATGAGAACCATAAAGAAAAGAGGAGAAAGAGAAACCTAAAGAAAAAGGACCAAAAATAAGAGAAGAAAGCATGAAAAAGGGAAAGAAATAACCCTAAAAGACTACCCTATGAGTGCCATAAATGCCACTCATCAAATTCCCCCAAGCTAGACTTTTGCTCGTCCCGAGCAAAACAAAGGCTAAAAAGGAATAAGAAGGGCTTATTCGAAGTAAATAGAAAAAGTGGGGCGAGAATTTACACTAAGACTCACCGTCGTAGGAATCACGGTTGTTTTTAGCTACAACAAGCTATTTAAACCCCTAGATCGCTCTAGAGGATGAGTGATGCTCTCGTAAGGGTATCCTAAGAGTATACCCATAACTCTCCACCAAACCCCCAAGAGGCAAACCAGAAAAGGAAAAGAAAGAGGAAAAAGGAAACAAAATCTCTACGAAATGGACTTTACAAAGAGACTATAATTCAAATGAATAACAACCTTTCTAAAGTGAATAATGGTATGCACGTTATAAGATACCTAAGGTTGATTGAAACATAAATATGCTAAGCATAGGAACTAGTTATCACATTCCACTTTCATCCCAAACGGTCTTACCGCGTTCCCCCTACTAATCTCATGTCTCCCCTTAGTGAGCATCTCATAGATTCCGCGAAGGAACTGGAAAAAGATCAACATTTTGGGCTACTCGACATCTTGATTTCGTATCCCCTTTCCTTAGTCTACAACCTATGATTCCCTCCACCGATAAAAGACTCAACTCCTAGGTCCAAAGGTCTTCCCCAAGGTTGTAACGCAAGGGAAGAAGGGTTAAGGTAGGCTAAAATTTAAAATTTGGTGGTTATCCTAAATTGTGAAGCAAAGACCGGCCAAATCTCAACACCAAACTTAAGTAATCACCAAACAAAAACGTATTAACACCCCCAAGCTTATTCAAAGCAACAATCTACAATCATTAGAACAAAAAGCGCAAGCGCTTTCCCCCAAGCTAAAAGAAACATTGTCCTCAATGCATAGAGAGGAGAAAGACACTTGAATTTTTATGGTTTTTTTTTTTTTTTTTTTTGCATTTTCTCATTTATAAATGTGTTTGTATTTTCTTGAACTCCTTAAAAGCATTAGTCCTTGCCTTTTTCAATTCGGACGGCTTTTTTCTAATATGCATTTATTAACATCCTTGCCTCTTTTACTAAAGACGGCTTTTACATAAGAATTTGCCATTATTTACCAAATATAAACAACTCAATTATGAGTACCAATTCGAACCAAACGCCAACTTCATAGACCACAATCACCAAACATTGACCCTTGCTTCACAAAAACCAAAAAGAAGGAGAACGAAACAAAAGGCTCAAGATATCTAATTATGCGGCTTGAAAAGAGGGAAAAAGGTTCAAAGGGGTAACAAGTAGGCAAATGTATCCCAAACCAAAAAAAAGTAAACAAAAAGGGACTATCCTAGAAAAAGAAAAATACCTCCCCGAAAAGTTGCCTTTGTCCTCCCTAGGTAGTTCGGTCACGGTCTTAGGAATCATACGCTAAGATTCTAGATTAGGTTTGCGAAAATAAAGGATCCATGCCGCTCATGCAAGAGTATGATGAAAGCTTGAACAAATATAAATCTCACATGGTTGTAGCAAAAACTCACTAAGGTTGTCAAATCAAAGATAGGGAGCAACTACAAACATGCCACAAACGAGTAGAATCCAATTTCATGATCCCCCTAGTTTTAAACAACTATCTTAGCATGCTTTATCCTAGAATCAACCAAACGTAATCTCAAACCGTGCATACCATTATTACCTAGGAAGACTATTATTCAAAAGCAAAAGTCCATTGCATACAAGTCCAATTTTCAAAAAGAGAAAGAGTGAAAATAAAGCCTCAAAAAAATTATGCACACAAATAAGATTAAAAGAAAAGGAAAGAAAAGAAAAGAGAAAATGGAAAACTTAGACAAGGACAAGAAAGGTAAAGAGGAAAAGGGCAAAGATGCAATCATAACACGTTTATCCCAATCGACATACAAGCGGTCTAATGGCCACATCGCCAAAGACCCCAAACACACTAGGTGTTAAATTCATACATCCTCGAACCGTTCAACTTCTCCTAAATCTAATCCTAATCTAAGCAACCAAGAAAATGAAGAAGTGAAAATAAAGAGGTAAAATAAGAAAGGCCTCACCAAGCATCCGTGCTAAATTAAAGTACCCAAGGAGTAGGAACGTGCTTCTCCAAAAGGTTCCACAATCCAAAGCATAGGCTATGAGCAAGGTGAGGTAAAGAAAAAAAAACTATATATACAAAATGAAATTGTTAGTAACTTCCAAACAAAAGCAAATGATAAAGCACTTAGACACAAACTATATACAAAAACCTAGAGAAACCATCATCATCATCAAAAACCTAGAGGAACCATTTTTTTTTTTTCAAGAAACTCCCAAAAACATCAAGAAATGAAACAAAACAACAACAAGCAACAGACCAACGAGACCATTAGCAAAAATCCACCAAAAGCCTTATCAAAGACTTCCCACCGAGCCCCAGGCACCTCCCCAAACCAACATAAAACATCCTTTTTGACCCTCCCCCCTCACAAAATGAAGGCATCGACCGCGATGCCTACAAACATGCAAAATAGGGAAGGGGGAGAACAAAAAGGGAAACAAACATGCATAAGCGGACTATTGGCCACTAGGGCCGGCACCATCATCACCCGTATCCCAACCTCCGGTGTAGCCGAAAGGAAATCCATAGTGACCCGTGAATAGGTCAAGTTGGGATCGGGTCAATTGGTCATAGGGCTCACGCAGAACAAGGGGCTCGGGGTGATGGGGGTGAACATAGTAGTATGCGGGATCACCCCGATAATCACTCCCCCCCGAGACCCTATAATCATAAGGTGGGAAGTCGCGCCTTGGCACATCGGGGTCCTCAACCCCGGGCCAATATGGGTACGTAGGGAGGTTGTCACCACCCCATGAAGGTACCGGCCCTTGTTGGGGCGGCACATAAGGGTAGTTGACCAGAGGTGTGACCTCCCCCCCTACGCACACTAGCGTCATACAAGGCGCTAGTTTGATAAGACAAAGTTTGGTGGTCCGAGTACATACCTTGCATGCTCAATTGCATGCGCTCCATGTTGTCTCTCATGGCCTCCATCTCTCGGAGATAAGCATCTCCTTGGAAACCTTGTTGTTAATGTTGTCGTTGTTGTCTTCTTTCTCTTCTTCTTCTTTGAGCATCATCATGAAAATGCTCATGTTGTTGTTGCTCTTCATCATATCCTTCTCCTCCTCCTTCCTCCTCTTCCTCATCATTCCCATCACCCCCATCAATCTCATCCTCCTCCTCCATCTCATCATCAATCCTCCCATTGTCCCTAGGGACCATCCAAATGTTTCTAGCCTCACGAAGGATGGAGGTGGCGGCCGGGTTAGGGAGTAGGCAATGGTGGGTATTTCTCACTAGCCAAGAGTAAGTATCGGCTCTCCTAGTGCTAGTTATGAAACGCAAAGTGTTAACTTGCTTCAAACTAATCCACACGTCTTCACTCCTTCCCACCGGAGTGCAAGACTTCAAGAACCCCTCTTGCTTGAAATACGACACAAGACGTGTCACCATGCCCCCACAATGAATTTCCCCCGTTTTGACCCCATGCATTATCTCCTTACAACAATTCATGATGATATAGCCAAAATTAATCCTTGACCCTAACTCCGGCTTGGTAGCCATCCATAACACCATAATCTCCTCCCGAGATAACTTCCCCAAATCTTACTTATTAAAGACCGAATACCCAAGAATTCTATGAAGGATCCTAAGGGCCGGATGGATAATCTCACTAGCAAGGGACTTCTTCGAATCAAACTCCCTCCTGTTGGCTATGGTTTTCCACCAAGAAACCTCATTATACTCAGTTTGGACTAGGGAGATAAGGGGCTCGAAGATATCACCATTGGGGTTGAAACCAAGGGCTACATTGAACTCGGCTAGGTTCATGGTGTGTTTGACATTGAAGAGTTGGAAGGAAATAATAAAATCGGTTTCCCCCACCTTATTGAACTCAAATGTGGAGAAAAACTCAATGGAAGGCTCCAAATAGGTTCTAGGGGCCGACTTTAGAAACTCACCCAAGCTTAGGTTATCTAGAAGGATGTCAAGGTCATTTTCAATTCCTAGCTTGGCCATATCCTCACGAAAGTAATGGCGGGAGGGTCTAAACTTCCGGTCTTTCATTTTGTTATAGATGGGGGTTTGTTTAGACCGGTTCCAAAATTTGAGAGGGGGTAGAGGAGGAGGAGGAGCATCATCTTGAGTTGTGGAATGCGGTTGGGGTTGAGGGTTTGAGGATTGGCCTTAAGAAGATTGGCCGGGGGATTGGTTTGAGCGCTTCTTGCTACTTTTGACTCTTCTTATCAAATCCATTTTAACAAAATTCACACAATTCACAAGAACACAACAAACTCCCTCAAACAAAACAACTTCCACCAAAAATTACTCACAAACCTCCTTACAAATCCAACCAAACCACCACAAACTACAAGGTACCTGTTCCAATCAACACAACAACCAAAATCCTACAACAAACAACAATATCAACAATCATTCATCAATATAATCATGAATCAACAAGAAAAAGTAACAATCACCCAAATATACCGAATTTCCCATAAATCAACTATAAAACACAAAAATCATGCTCAAAATCAAGGTAAACAAACCAATGTAAAGAAATCAATTGAAATTGACAAAAATATTACAAAGGTTAGAAGTATACCCAGATTGGAGACTCAAATTAAACTCAAATCACTTCAAAGACCGGAAATTTCCCGAAAAAGCACGAGAAAGAAGAGTAGGAGTGTTGAAAATGGAGGAATATGGAAGAATTTGTGAAAATTTTGGGAAAAAGTTGAAGAAATTTGTGAGAAATTGATATTTTGGGGTTAGGGTTTGAGAGGAGGTAGAGAGAGAAAAAGGAAAAATAAGGAGAAGATGAGAAAATAAGAGAGGAGAGAGAGAGAAGAGGGGCGCGCCCGGGTAATAAACCCAGAACGCCGCGCCCTCTCCCGAAAATGTCGCGCCCGCGGCAAATCTGCCGCGCCCGCGAGGCAACCGTGGGGACCTCCTGGAATTTTAAGAATTTTAATACTTGATGGGGGCCGCGCCCTCTCCTGATTTGCCGCGCCCTCTCCAATACCTCCCGCGCACGCGGAGAGACCGCGGGGCAACCGCGGGAAGTCTCTGGAATGAAATTCAATTTTGCTTGATATGAGGGCCTCTCCAAAACTTCCCGCGCCCGCGGAGAGACCGCGGGGCAACCGCGGGAAGTCCTTGGATCGAAATGCCTCAAAGAGGTGAAGAGGCCCCCGAGGTCTCTCCAAGCCCTCGGGGAGCCCTCTCCCCTGCACTCTAAACTCTTCTTCAAACCTTTTCTTTCCAACAAGTGATGATAGGCGACCTACAAAACAAGCACAAAACCAACTCAAAATAAAATCAAAAACCAATCAAGGAAAAATAAAAGAAAATAAAGGAAAGAGAAATGAGATGAGAATCCGGGTTGCCTCCCGTAAGCGCTTTTGGTTAACGTCGTTAGCTCGACGTGCACCACCATCTCATGGTGGCCTAAAAAGAATCATTTTGTGAACAAGTCCAACAAACACTCCATCATCGTACTTCTTGAGCCGATGACCATTAACTTTGAATGAAGATGAGGAGTTCAAAGTAGAAATATCCACGGCACCATTATCAAAAACATCCTGCACCAAGAATGGTCCACTCCATCTTGACATGAGCTTTCCGGGGAACAACTTCATCCTTGAATTGTAGAGGAGGACTTTGTCACCTACACAAAACTCCTTTTTCTCAATCAACTTGTCATGAACCTCCTTGGAGAGAGCCTTGTAGGTGCTAGCACAATCGTAAGCATCAAGTCAAAGTTCCTCTAGCTCATGAAGATCCAACCACCTCTTCTCCCCCGCACTAGCTAAGTCAAAATTTATCTTCTTGATGGCCCATAAGGCACGATGTTCAAGCTCTACCGGGAGATGGCATGATTTGCCATAGACAAGGCGATATGGAGTGGTACCAATAGGTGTCTTAAAAGCCGTCCTATAATCCCAAAGAGCATCATCTAACTTGTTCGACCAATCCTTTCTATTCCTTGCAACCGTCTTCTCAAGAATGAGCTTTATTTGACGATTGGAGACCTCGACTTGGCCACTGGATTGAGGATGATATGGAAGGCCGAACCGTTGATGCACTCCATGTTTCCTTAACATCTTTTGGAAGGCATTGTGAGCAAAATGAGATCCGTTATCGCTTATCACAGCCTTAGGCACGCCAAACCTTGGGAAGATGATTTTTTTGAACAACTTAAACACTACTTTGTGGCCATTAGTAGGAGAGGCAATGGCCTCAACCCATTTAGAAACATAGTCCACAACCACAAGTATGAATTGATTACCATATGAAGATGGGAATGGTCCCATGAAGTCAATCCCCCAAACATCGAACACCTCTAACTCAAGAATGGGTTGTTGAGGCATCTCATTCCTCTTGGAGATATTCCCAAACCTTTGACATCGGTCGCATGACTTCACAAATCCCCATGAGTCCTTGAAGAGATGCGGCCACCACAAACCACATTGAAGAACCTTGGTAGCGGTCTTGGAAACACCCATATGCCCACCACTAGGGTCCGAGAGGCACATCCTTAAAACACTAGGCACCTCTTCATTTGGAACACAACGCCTAAGTAAGTCATCAACCCCTCGTTTGTATAGGATGGGATCATCCCACAAGTAATGTATTGCCTCCCTTTTGATTTTCTTCCTTTGGTTCTATGAAAAAGAGGGTGGAAACTCCCCACATGCTAGAAAATTCACCAAGTCGGCATACCATAGGAGTTCCTTCACCTCTATGGCATATAAGAAGTCATCAAGCATTTTATCCTCAATAGGTGAACCATCATCATGAATTTGATCACCCTCAAGGCGAGAAAGATGGTCCGCCACAACATTCTCCGCACCCTTCTTGTCCCTAATCTCAATCTCAAAAGTTTGCAATTCAAGCACCCATCGAATCAACCTAGGCTTGGACTCTTTCTTGGCAAAGAGATACTTGAGGGCCGCGTGATCCGTGAAGACTATCGTCTTGGAACCCAACAAGTAACAACGGAATTTTTCAAAAGAGTGCACAATTGCTAAAAATTCCTTTTCCGTTGTTGTGTAATTCTTTTGAGCCCCATTGAGTGTCTTGGACATATAGTAAATCACATGAAGCTTCTTGTCTACACGTTGTCCCAAAACACCTCCAATAGCCCAATCACTTGCATCACACATCAATTCAAAAGGAAGATCCCACCTTGGGGCTTGAACAATAGGAGTGGAGATTAGGGCCTTCTTCAATCTATCAAATGCCTTCAAGCATTTGTCATAAAAAATGAACTCAACATCTTTTTGAAGAAGGTCATTTAGGGGCTTAGAAATAAGTGAAAAATCCTTGATGAATCTCCTATAGAAACCCGCATGACCAAGGAACGATCTCACACCCTTGACATTCACCGGAGGTGGAAGTTTCTCAATCACTTCTATTTTTGCCTTATCCACCTCAATGCCTCTATTTGAAATCTTGTGCCTAAGCACTATACCTTCCTCCACCATGAAGTGGCATTTCTCCCAATTCAAAACAAGATTGACCTTAACACATCTTTTCAAAAACTTCTCAAGGTTCACAAGGCACTCCTCAAATGAGACACCCCCCACCGAAAAGTCATCCATGAAGACCTCCATTTCCTCCTCCAACATATCCCCAAAAATACTCATCATGCACCTTTGGAATGTAGCGGGTGCATTGCATAACCTAAAGGGCATTCTTCGATAGGTAAAGGTCCCATAAGGACATGTGAAGGTAGTTTTCTCTTGATCATCGGGGTGGATGGGGATTTGGAAAAATCCCGAATATCCATCGAGGAAACAATAAAACTTGTGCCTTGTTAGTCTTTCAAGCATTTGATCAATAAATGGAAGAGGGAAGTGATCCTTCTTGGTGGATGTGTTTAGACGTCTATAGTCTATACACATCCGCCAACCCGTGACCGTCCTAGTTGGAATGAGCTCACCCTTCTCATTCTCAACCACGGTCATGCCCCCCTTCTTTGGAACGACATGCACGGGGGAGACCCACCTTGAGCTAGAGATGGGGAATATGATTCCCACATCCAATAGCTTGGTGATCTCCTTCTTAACTACCTATTTCATTTGGGGATGTAGTTTTCTTTGTCGTTCGATAGAAGGAAGGGTGCCTTCCTGAAGTGTTATGTGGTGTTGGCACAAGGCGGGGCTTATACCTTTAAGATCATCAATTGTGTACCCCAAAGCACCTTGGTGCTTTATCAAAACACCAAATAACGCTTGAGCTTGGCTCACGCTCAAGGATGCACTAACTATCACGGGGTAAGTGGAAAGAGGGCCCAAGAACTCATACCTAAGGTGTGATGGTAGAGGTTTGAGCTCTACCATAAGCACACCATTACCTTCCTTTGATGTGGTCGCTTGCAAAGCTTCTTGGCTTGAGATTTTCAAGCACATTTTCTCATCCACTTCCTCCATGCTTCCATAAAGCAATTCTTCATAGAATGCCACTTCCTTGCATGGTGTACCTACTTTGTCCTTGTTCAACAAAACATTCTCAAGAGCATCGTTAGAGGTGAGCAAGTGCTCATGCATGGAAGACACAACATGATCAAGTGAATCAATCATCATGCAATTTTCTAGAGAAGAAGATGGGTATTTCATGCTTTCATTCAAATCAAATTCAATGACCTCATCTCCTACCTTAAGGGAAATCTTTGCACTCCTCACATCAATCATAGCACCCGAGGTAGCAAGAAAGGGTCTACCCAAAATGATTGGAATGGTAGCATCTTCATCCATTTCAAGCACAATAAAAATCCACCGGGAACACAAACTTCCCAACCCTCAATGGAACATCTTCTACCTTACCTTTTGGAAACTTGAATGACCTATCGGCTAATTGCAAGGTAACGTTAGAAGGTAAGAGTTCCCCTAGTTCAAGCCTTTGATAAACCGAATATGGCATTATGCTCACACTAGCTCCCAAGTCACATAAGGCATTATCAATTTGCATCTTGTTAATGGCACAAGGAATGGAGAAGTTTCCGGGGTCTTTCAATTTTGGTGGCATTTTTTTCATGATGATAGCACTACAATTTTCGGTCAAGTTGATAGTCTCCACAACCTCACAAGTCTTTTTCCCACTCAAAATGTCCTTAAGGAATTTGGCATAATTTGGCATTTGGTTGATCACATCGGTAAAAGGTAGAGAAAGATGAAGTTGTTTTAGCATATCAATGAATCTCCCAAATTGTTCATCCAATTTGTGTCTCATGAATTTTTGTGGGTAAGGGAGCTTGGGTTTCACAATTTCTTTCTCTACTCTCACCTCTCTAGGTGTCTCAACCACAACCTCATCCAATGATGCCCTATCCCCCTCATTCTAAACCAAGGCTTCCTTAGGAACCTCCTTATCCTCACCCTTCCTAGGTAATCTCTCCTCAAGAACCTTACCACTCCTTGTAACAATAGCAATCATGTTTTTCTTACGATCAAGACCTTGGGAAGGTAAAGAAGAAGGCTTTGCATGATCTTTCAAAGCATTAGCAAGTTGAGAAATTTGGTTTTCAAGCATTTTATTGTGGGTCATCATTTCATTGAACTTCTTATCACTAACGGCCATGTATGTGTTCAACAACTTGGTTTGATTCTCAATTATTTCTTCCAAATTGGTCCTAGGTGAAGAAGGTTGTGAATAGGAATTTTCTCCTTGAGTCCTTGGAACAAATCCGGGTGGGGGACCTCTTTGATCATTATTTTGAAAATTGCCCTTCCCTTGGTTGTTCCAAGTACCCCTATTTTGATTTTGACCATAACCTTGATTATGGTTACCACTACCTTGGTTGTGATTTCCATAACCTTGGTTTTGATTACCATAATTTTTGCTTTGATTTTGGCCACTATAACCTTGGTTATTATAGCTACCACGAGAACCTTGGTTCCCTTGGTTTCTATAACCACCACCTTGATTATAATTGTCAAAATTGCCTTGGTTTTTGTAATTCCTATTTCATTGACCTCTTTGATTATCAAACCTTTGAGCATTATTATTTGACACATAATTCACATGCTCACTCTCATTATTATCAAACTCATCAACAAATTCATTAGGACAATTACTAGAGTCATGATCATACGATCCACATGCATCACAAAACAAACAACCCATAGGCATATTATGTGAAGAGGGAGGGGGTTGAGAGTTAGAAGGAGTACCTCTCCCCTTAAATTGGGAGGGAAGATTCGAAGCTTGGGAAGAAGAAGAAGTGCTCTCCAACTTGGCTTTGATTGCGGTCATCTCCTTTCCCAAGTTTGTCATTTGGGAGGAAAGGTTGTTGATCGCATTTAGATGGTCCACCGAGTACAATGAAGATTGCTTGCTTGAAGAGTCTCTCTCCCCATCTTGCCAATCTCTATAGTAGGTCACCACGTCATCAATAATGTCCACCACTTCTTCTTCGGTCTTGTTCATGATAGGACCCCCAGCCCCCCCCATCAAGGCATGACTTGCCTTGGGGACTTAAACCGCCATAGAAGATTTGGACCACTTGGTATGTTGGGATTCCGTGGTGAGGGCACTACCTTTGATACTCTTTGTATCTCTCCCATGCTTCGTAAAGGCTTTCATTTGGCCTTTGCTTGAACCCTTGAATCAAGGCTCTTGCCTCCGCCGTCTTCTTTTGAGGGTAGAAGCGGGACAAGAAAGCCTTTGTAACATCATCCCATGTTCTCAAGGAGTTGGGATTCACTTCTTTATCTAGCCACTCTAAGGATCTTCCTATGAGAGAGAAGGGGAACAACTTGAGGCGTATGAACTCTTGAGAAACTCCGTTGACTTTGATGGTGTTGCAATATTTTTCAAATTCTTTAAGATGGTTTAACGGGCTCTCATTATTAGCCCCACTATATTGCCTCCTCTCAATTAAGGTGATCATGGCCGGCCGAATCTCGAAATCATTTGCCGGTGTTGTAGGCGGAGCTATGCCGCTCTCAAACCTATAAGCACCGGGCATTCCTAGCTCCTTCAAGGCCACTCTCGGATTTTCTCCCATGCCTTGCTCTTCTTCAATCTCTTCTTCACTTGAAGAACTATACCCCAAGGATCGATTAGCTGTTCTTCTCCTTGAGAGAGTCCTTTCGATTTCCGGGTCAAAAGGCACAATGGATCGATCACGAGCTCTATGCATGCAAAACTTCAAAGAAAATATTAGTAGCACGACTACAAGTATAGCCTAAAGAAACAAAATCTTTTTGTATTTTTTTTTTCAATTAAAATGAAGTAGACTTCCTCGGCAACGACGCCATTTTGACAAGAGGAAAATGTATGTCGTTATCTACCCTTCCCCCAAGTCAAACTAAATTTGTAAACACCTAACCAACCTTATATGAATATAGGGTAAGTTAAGGGTCGATCCCTAGGGAATGCAATGATGAAAACTAGAGTCTAAGTCAGGCTACCTCGAAGATGGAGTTTAGATTATGGTTGGCACTATGGTAAACTAAAACAAGTCTAATCAAGTAAATCAAAGGTCTAAACACTAGGGATATGGGTTCCACATGCAAGTTCAATGATAATGCTAGTTTAGAGCTCAATCAATTAATTCAAGTATTGCAATGGACAAACAATAGTAGCAATCAAGAGAGTTCAAATGCTATATCCTATAGGCCAATCTAGGTGTCACAATGAAAGGCAAATCAAGAAGAATCACAAGAAAACCCAATCAATTAGAGCAACTTTCAATTCAATTGTTCATGTCATTAAGAGTTGCAATGCAATCTAGATTAATCTTATTGGTTGATCACTCCTAGTCTAATCAATCACATGCAAAACTATGTCAACCAATTTAATTGCAACAAATCAATCAATCAAAGAGCATCAACTAGCAATTTCATTAATCAAACATGTTTCCCCCTTTCCCTAGCAACTAATCTACTCACTAATCATGGTGAAATTCAAGAACAAATAACTAGAAATTGCATTAATCTTCATTCTATATCAAAATCTAAGAGAAATCAAAATATTCAACAATATCAAATTCAAATCCAAAGAAAAACAAACAACAAGCATAAATCAAATAGCAAGTAAGTAAGAGATGAAAGAAGGAAGAGATTCTCACTAATATTGATGATTGAAAATGAAGAAATCCAAACTTGATTGATCAAATGTTGAGTTACAAATCCAAAACCAAGAACTTCTCTCTAACCTCTCTCTAAATTATCTCTCTAAAACTAAGCTAATGAAGTATTATCAAAAAGTTGGTTTCAAAAAGGAATTACAATTCTGTTTATAGGTAAAGAAGAAACCGGCAAATCCCGCGGTCTCTCTTGATGAATCCGCGGCCGCGGAGAAATGGGTACGGAACCCTCCGCGGGCTTTCTGAGATGGAGCGCCCTCTCTTGATTTCCCGCGCTCGCGGAGAGCCCGCGGGGCAACCGCGGGAAGCTCCTGCCAAAATCTTGCAATTTGCTCTTCTTAAGCCCGCGCCCGCGGCTTCACTGACCCGCGCCCGCGGCCTGCTGGAAATACCTTGGAGACCTCTCCAAGGCCTCTCTAAGCCCTCTATAGCCAAATGCTTCTTCCTTACTTGATCATTAAGGCCCCAACTCGATTCCTTTGCAAAGGTGATTCTCCAAATACCTACACAAGCAAACAAAGAAAGGAAATAAAAGGAAAAAGAGCCAAATAAAAGGAAAACACGAGAACCGTAAAGAAAAGAGGAGAAAGAGAAACCTAAAGAAAAAGGACCAAAAATAAGAGAAGAAAGCATGAAAAAGGGAAAGAAATAACCCTAAAAGACTACCCTATAAGTGCCATAAATGACACTCATCAGATCCAAATTCTTATTGTCGATACCATAGAGGTCGTGATCACACCACTGAAGTATGTCTCGCCCTCAAGGATCGTGTTCAAAACTTCATTGATTCAAGTCTCCTTCATGTTCCTTCGCGCGACAAGAAGGCCAAAATTAGCAACAGTGGTTGTAAAGGGAAGAAGAACGACTATCCTTCTTCTTCTGAAAACACCTACTCTAGTAATAGTTTTGGTACTTTCGACCTTAGGGAGATCCTAGCCATGGGTAATAGAAAGCAACCGAAAAGGGAATTTACCCCTATTGGAATTAGCTACGATGAGGCTTTTGATCAACTCCATGCCAAGGGAATCATTACTCCCATTGGACCTATTCAAGATCCCCCACTTAAGAAAAGATTGCCTAGTTGGAATCCAAACGAACACTGGAAGTACCACCAAGGTAGGGGTCATGCTACTCAGAGCTGTTGGAAGCTAAAGGAGGATATCCAACATTTGATTGATAATAACAAGCTTCCCATGCCTCCAGTTTACAAGAAAAGCGAGTGATGATAAAGCAAACAACACAAGACAAGAGGCGAGCTTCAACGACAAGATTTCGTGACTTCTTTTTTCTATTTTTTTTATTTACCCTTTCCCCAATAAGTCTAGCATAGGCACCTTTTTATTCTACTTATATTTATTTTGTAGGATCATTATATATTTTCTTTTAATAAAATGAGAATTTATTTCCTTGCATATGATCATTTCATTATATTGCATTAAAAAAAAAAAAAATTTCGTGTCGGATTAAGCACAAGGTATACCAATGATTTGAGGCACCCCTCGTAGCCACATCATATCTCCTTTCACCCTTCAATTATACATCCTTTTTTGGTAAACCACTTTGAGCCTCGTCTAACGATAGACCTTTCTTTTTTCAACCTACATCTACCTAACCTTGGGATGGGATGGTGTGTAACTTATGCAATTCTAAAAAAAGCTTGAGCAATTCAAAATATTAAAATAGAAAAAATAGCAAAAAATAAATAAAAGTGTACAAAAGGGTAAGTATTCCAATGTCTTTGATATGAAAATGTCTTTGATAAGAACACGTCTTAGATTGCGTCTCTTATCGAGTGCTCGGTACCGTGCCTGAGAAACATGAATGCCAAGTGAGTGATAGACCGCATGATCGGGATTGCCCACACTTATTAAAATGAAATAAATGCTAAAGCAAAAGAAAGAGCTAAACAAGAGTAGAAAACCTCAAGCATAAAAATACAAAGATTCAAAAGCAAGGTTGCACACCTTGGGTGCTTATCTAGGGTTTTGAGCCTTTATCCCCTTCTTCTTCAGCCTTTAGCCTAACCACGTTACAACCCTTAGAAAGACCTTTTTGAGGTATACACACTTGTGCGAGGTTCGGCTAGAGTTACGTTCGGCTTGATTCCTAACGGATACGTAGGCAACCTCACATCGAGGTGCGACCGTAATAAAAATGCATCCATATTCACATTCACACACTCACATCATGATCATATCAAGGGATTTCTTATGCTCATCCCTTTTCATTTAGATCTAGACTTGGGGGCTTGATCCCTACATCATTAGCTTACCTAACCTAAGAGTCACCATCATTTGACTCTTCTTAAAATAATATCTTTCCATACACTTAGCCTTTGAGGCCTAACTTTAGTGTCACTTTCACACACATCACAGATACATGACCAAATATACTTCCCTTAGGAACCCTTTGTCATGGAATTTTAACACAACGTTGAAGCATGCCTTGTCATATCAAAATCACTTATCAATCATTACCATCATTGCATATCAAAGTATGAAGTGCTTAGCCTCCGTGCCTAAGTTACCCAAATACTTTCATTATTAAGCCAATTGAGATAGCCTAAGATGGATTAATCCTTGCACCTTGAGAGATAGTATCAAACAACATTTGACTAAGCTCGTTCAACATGCATCTTCAAACTTCGATTCTTTTTTCGCGTCTTTCTTTTTCGGGAGAAAGTCGGTACCCTCCATAAAAATGACGGGAAATTTTTTCTTTTTTTCATTTTCGAGTCGCACGATCACATTACAATGCACACACGAGTCATGTTCACATTGAGTCATGTCGTGTCATATCACTTTGATTTGAGTCTAACACATGTGTCATTTCACTTCGAGTCGAGTTAACCTCGAGTCAATCATAGAGAGTCAAGTTTATACCTTGAGTTGTGTCAAATCAATGAGTCAAGCAACGCTAAACCTTAGGTCAACCCTAAGATAATTAAAAAGATTGGCAAAGTTCTATTGTCAAAATAAATACAGGTGCAGCAAAATAGGCAGGACCCTACTCCAATTCCTGGCGCCAGAAATATCTCAGCAACGACGGAGCTCGAAGGCTCTCAGAAAGGTGATTTTGACCTCATGCAGCAATTTCGGGTTCCTTGGTACACCAGTTAGCCCCTATAAGCAATTTGACATGATTAGTAGTCGGCTCGAATACAATCGTAGTAAGTGATTGGCCTGAAAAAAAATCGTCTCACTAGCTTAAGCGCCTAAAACACTGGCTCATTACAATCGGTTCAAAAACAAGCACTTAAACGACAATATTTCCAAATATGGATTGTCGCACATTCTTATTAAACGACAATTTTTCCAAGATTGGATTGTCATCTCTGGCAAAGTTTCCAAGCTTGGATTGTCGTGCTCCTTCTTTGTTCGGCAAGTTTTTCCAAATTCAGATTGTCATACAATCATAGATCGCTGGCAAGTTTTCCGAGATTGGATTGTCATACACCCAGTTCCCTATGGCATGATTTCCAAAAAGGATTGTCGTACGTCTCTACTCATCATAAATTTCGGCAAAAGTTCCTCAACGTGGATTGTCATTCATTTCAGCAAGTGGCAAATTTTCCCGAAGTGGATTGTCGGTCGACTCTGTTTTGCAAGTGTTCCAAGACGCGGATTGTCAATAGTGGCAATATTTTCCCAAAAGGATTGTCGCATAGCGTTGGCAAATTTCCAAGGTGGATTGCTTTCAAGAGTTATATTCCAAGTTGAGGATTATCGATCGTAGCAAAGTTCTTATGAAAGATTGTTACAAAACATTGGCAACTTTTTCCCAAATTTGGATTTTGGCAAATTTTCCGAGATACGGATTGTCGCTTCATCGTGGCAACATTTCCAAGGATGGATTGTTATGTGGCATTGACAACTTTCCCTAAATCGGATTGTCATACATCATACAAGAGTTGAGTTGGCAACTATTCCCAAATACAAGAGGATTGTCGACATACTGGTTCGCAAGCAGCAAAGCGCCGACGTACTAGCGTGGCAGCATTAAGGATTAAAAAGCAGTGATCTTTTCGAAGACTATCACAGCGAAAATTGAACATATCAAAAAGAAGCTCTTTGTTCAGAGACGCGTGAACATATAAAAAAGAAGCTCTTTGTTCAGAGACGAGTGAACATCGAAACAGCAAGGTGACGTTCCCTAGATTGTGGAGAGTTGTCACAAACAACTGAGGATTGTTAAGAGAAGCAATCTTCGATAGTATTCCTTTAGACATGGAATATTATCATAGCGGAGGAGGATCGTTTCAGGCGAAGGAATTTTCAAATTTGGAAGCAGTTACAAGCGTAGCGGTTTTCAAGCGGGATGGCATTCTCTAGCTTGCAGGAGGTCATCAAAACAATTGGTTACTTTCAGAGACGTGTGCTCGACGGTGCATGATACGCGTTTCTTAACATTTTTATCTGTTTAACTAACGCTAGTTTGCAGGTATCGGCGTTACAAGAGTGATTTAGGATCGCAGAACGTTCTGAATCATTCTCCGTCCCTATCGCTACTTTGACTTTTGTTTTCGAAACTTGCGTTTCTCCAAACTCAGTCAAAGTGAGGGCTTCTGTAGACACCCATTTGTGTCTCCCCAAAACCAAACCCAGTGATGAGTACCTTTCGCGTCGAATCATAATCGAATGAAGCGAAAGTGTGGAAAGTTTAGTGTTGCGGATAGTTTTAATTTCTTTTCTCTTCTCTTCGTTTTTGAAAACTTATTTTAAGAAAACAGCCAATCCAGTTTGGTTGGTCCATGATATGGGTCCAATAGTAGTGTAGTTGGATGGGGCTTGACAAGAGCTTCCCAACGATATATTATAAGCCCAATTCCGAAGAATATTGAGGAAGTTATGGCCAATTTACTAAACTGGGTCCGGTTTGATCCTTATGTGCGGCCCAATTATCTAGGGGAGGGCCTAATATGATTTATCATTCCTAATGCAATTAGGAATGGTTTTAGTCTTCTAGATTCTTCTAGAAGGTTCTTTTCATTCCTAATTCAATTAGCATTGATAAATTGACTTTTGTTGACTTTTTAGAGTTTTAATTAAAATCAAATAGGATTTTGGAGGAAAATATACGATTTTATCCTCCAGTATGGCAAATTTATCTTATTTTCGAAAACGCGTCAAAAACAGGCCTAACGCCTGACTCCAGGCATTGGCGCCTGGCGCCAGCCATTGGCGCCTGACGCTAGTGTTGGCGCCTGGCGCCAGTTATTCAGGGTTGGCGCCAGCTCTGTTTCAGTTGCGCCAGGACTTTGTTCTGTTAATTTATCTTTTTGGCTGATTTTCTCTATAAATAACGTATTAAAAACTCCGTTTTCGTTCACCAATTCTCATCAACAATCAGTTTTAATTAATATTCACCTACAACCAGTTTTCATTCATCAATTCTCTTATTCTCTCCCTCTCTTCTACAACTTGCTTTTTACATACAAAATTCCGCATTCATTAGATCTAGACACACCTAGCCATATTCGAAGTTGCCTTCGCCCTAGACGTGAAAGGTTTTAATTTCTGAGGGTTTGGTCCCAAATCTCTATTTCAATTATTTAATTTCATTGTTGATTATTATTTTCCTTGAAGTTACTAACGTGTGTATTTTGTTATTAGAAAGAGGTACGAGGCATCAAAGTAAGTACTTTAATGATTTTTATTGATGTTATGATCATGTTTAAATTGTTATTATGATATTCCTAGTATCATGTCTAGGGTAATTTTAATATTAAATATGATTGTTATGATGCCTTTTATGTTCTTCCTAATATTTATGATTGTTAGTATCATGTTAGGGTTAAAGATTTGATTTTTAATTCTTAGTGACATGCTAGGGTTTGTTATTAATCTTGTTAGTATCATGCCTAGGATCTTGCTATTTTTACTATGCTTTAATATTAACATGAACATGATTATGATTATAATTGTTATAATTTATGATGATTATGAATATTATTATTATTATTATTTTGATGATTATATCTTTATTGTAATGATATTATTTATTATTATGTTGCTTGATATTTATTGTTATTGCTTGATTACGCCTTTTATTCATGTTTAAAGGTAATTTGTACTTGTAATCACGCTTATATAAGATAATTAATAATCTTGTTTAGAGTTAATTTGATTATAATTTCAAGTGATCGCCAATAAAAGTTCTATTTGTGCATTAATATTCAACCAACATAGATAAACAGGTTTAGGGTTAATCCTATTGATTGCATGTTAATTGAAAAGCGCACATGAATACGATCAGAATAAAGTAGAGGCCTATTATTAGGGCAGGTTCAATCTCTTTTAGGTTGGATTTGTACCTTCATCCCCGAACCCTTATTTGGTTGTAGACCTTATGGAGTTGACGATCTCTTGGGTCGTTAAGGGGTGTAACCTTCACCCTGTGAAGGGTTTTCAAGTTCCTAAAACTTGTTGGCGACTCTTTTGCTCTATCTTCTTCCCTTTTGGACGCCACCGTACTTTAGTGTATGATCACAGTGGGGTTCATGCAAGGGGTTAATGCTTGAAATTTATTCCCCACAGTATGTTTTCCTAGAGAAGCAAGAATATTAGGCAAGTTCTAGATTATTAGCTACTGAGCCAACAATATTTTTCTAATCTGTATTAATCAGAGAGTCTTGAGTTATATACACAAAATAGGCAGATTTTTGCATAACAATAATAGATATAAAAACAAAGTTATCATGGTAGAATCATAGTAGAAAGGGTACAAATAAGATTCAAAACTAGGATATACAAGCCAACCACCCTAAGATTCCAAGGCATTAATGTATTTTCCACATTGATTTCAATATAAGCCAAAAAAGAAAAAAATGAAAGAGACAGGAACGAAGAAAGAACACCTGACTGGAAATTCGAGTACCTTGAGCATAGAAAGAGAACCTCTGCAACTGACTGCACATAAAACAAAGTCTAGATTAATTTAGAAATTCCTAGTAGAAAGGGTATTGCAACAGTTAGCTAATTATAATTTGGGTCCTAATGAAAATAAGAATGACCTTATGAATATTCAACAACTCATAGGTATTTGACTGCCACTATAATATCAAACCTCAAATCAGACCAACTGAAAAATAGAGGTGCTCTATCGCATAAAACTAAATTTAACCACTAACTTACAAAAAAAATAACACAAGTTCAAATAGAAATATAAAACACTAAAATGATAGTTTGTCTAAATCACATAAGAAAACAATAAAGAATGAAAGCATTAACTTACCTCGAAAATCAGGAAGTCTAGGAAAATAGGTAGCCTGATCTGATCCTTGGACCCATTTTAGCATTAGGGGAAGGGAACCTGGAATCAGCAATGATGCAAGAAGAATAGGTGGTTTAACACCAGGTCTCCACACTGCATAGGTTGGCCACTAATACCTTAATTCTCTCATCAATCAAACTTTGTGTTTGTTCGTTGCTCCTCAAATTGTTGATAGTATATCCATAAATTTGTATTAAGCGTGATAGTTGACAGAAATTCAAACGAGTGACTAACCCCTCCCCCAACTCACACACACACACACACACATGAATGACAAAGTCTGAATCTTTTATGTAGATTTGGCACCTCTGTGACCTCCTGTAAAGTGCGCCTTTCAGCTTTGCTAGTTTTATTCGTTAATGGTTTGGAGGTCCGTTTTTGTCTTTATGATGAGACGCTTGTGCTTCTGATATTTTTCCTCCCTTCTCTACATCATTGTTTTTATTAAAAAAAAGTACTGCATAGATCATGTTCACATATAAAAAGAGATACTTACTCTAGGCAATTCAAATTAGAAGTAAAATGATTCTATTAATGCAATGCAGTGTGAGAGAGGAAAAAAAAAGACATATAAAATCCCACACAATAAAAGGCTACAAAATGCATATATTAAATGCAAATCAACACAACAGCAATGACAGTTGCGTCTATATTGTAGCTTCTTGTTGGAGGAGGTATGAAATAGATATACAAAGCCCGGAATTGGTCGAATAAACTTGTCCATTAATTAACTTATCTACTCATATATGTCCTCAATTGAACTTATTTATCCGAACTTATCGGCCTTGAAATGAACTTAGTTAACTTACAATGTGAATAGAACATAGCCTTAACTTTCCATAAGCACCAACACCAACCCAATTGAAAAAATCAAGCCAATTTGAAACTCCACAACAGCTAAAATCCCAATAGCATAATTTCAAAAAACATAGTCAAGCTAATTTCAGCAATTTCACCATCAATCCATATTCTAATTAGTAGTATACATCTATATTATAGAAATTTACAGAAATTTCAAACATGAGAATGAATTGTACACATAATTAACTGACTACTTCAAGCTAAAATCACTAAAACTTCAGATTTCAGCAAATAACTAGCAATTGAAAGATAACCTAATTTAAGAAAATTGAGGATGAATTGTACACACTCTTATGCAAATTAAAGCTAAAATCACTAAAACAAACATCATGAAAACCCTAAATTAGAGAAAAAAAGAAGAGGGAGGGAAGTGAAAACTTATTGGTGGAAACGATTTTTCATTGAGAAGGAACAAAAATAATAGGAATTGAGAGATTGGAGAAGAGTAAAGCGAAGAAGCCGAACGAGAATTGAGAGATTGGAGAAGAGTAAATCCATGACCCCAACATCGAATTTTTGCTTTTTGATGGGGTTTGAGGTTCCATTTCCAAATTACCATAATTTCAATTCCCCAATTTCTCATTTAATTTTCACAAAAAACCCCACTAAATCATTAAAAATTAAACACAACTCAGAAAACAATTCGATTATTGAACTATAATCCATGAGATTATTAAATCAAACAAACAAAGGGTAATCCTTAATTTCATCGATTTTGCTGAAAACGCTGACTTTGAAACATATTAACTTAAATTAAGTATATAATATAGAAAAAATCAAAGTAAATTGTATGATCCACGAACCTGGTAGTAGCTCAGAGATCACCCCGTCTTTCGCTTTCAAAGAACAATGAAAGATCGAAGTAGATCTATGAAGTGGAAGTGACAACCCAACAGCCTTGTTTTGCACTCCATGGATTAAAGAATCTAAACTCATGCTGAGAGAACATTTTTGAGCGAGAATGAGAGGAGTAGATATATTAGAATGAAAAATTGAAATAAAGGGCACCGATTAGTTTTTTCTACAATGGGATTAGAAGAAAAATATATTTAATTAGAAAATAAAAGGATTGAGTAACATTAAATTAAGTGTTACAACTAAATGATACCTAATATCAAAGTGTTACCATAAAGTGTTACATAATATTAATGTGTTACAAAAAATATTACTTAATACAACAATGTTACAAAAGTGTTAAGTAAAAATCAAACAATCCTAAAATTTTTAAAGTGTTACTAATGGGTGTTACTTATGCCCAATTTTGTACTAGTGGTTACTCGTTAATATATTATATGCGGTCGTTGGCGATGGGACAACCTATTAATCGAATCTTGGATCCGCGACTGGGAGTAATAAACTTAAGTTCAAAAATTAATTTAACATATGACAATTTGAGGTGCCCTTAATTAAAGATACTTAGTTTTTTTTTTTTACTTTTTTTTTTTCCTAAAATTAAAATTAGGACCTACACGCTACACCCGCACCCCACAATCCAATTTTTGTACCTTTTTCACACTCTTTTTCAGCATCCAAAAGGTAGGTGTTGATAGCCTTAAATGAATACAAAGATTACTTAGAACACATATCAAATTAAACCTCTAAGGACTAAATGTCACATTCTGAATGTTAATAACCACTTGTCAACCTTTCTATATAATATCTTTATCCTAGTTGCTTTTAAGCCTCTTGTTAAATTTGTTGCATTAATAGATAGCAAACCAATTATGAGGGTAAAGGGGTTTAAGGGAGCATTAAAAGCAATGAACTACAATTTGAATTTAAAAAACTCTTCTTAGTTTAGAAATCAAATCACAATATGACCTCTTTTGACAATTGTATAAGTAAAAACATGTTTGTCTCGATGCGTAGTTTCAAAACTCCAAATATTAACTTTTTACTCCTTGTAAAGGGGCTTAAGGGAGCATTAAAAGCAATGAACTACAAATTGAATTTAAAGAACTCTTCTTAGTTTAGAAATCAAATCACAATATGACCTCTTTTGACAATTGTACAAGTAAAAACATGTTTGTCTCGATGTGTAGTTTCAAAATTTAGAATATTTACTTTTTACTCCTTCATGTAATAATATAATGCATGTATTTATTTTTTAGCACCCCAAAATGTTATGTCTATTTTTAATATTTTAGTTATATTTTACATAATTTCATCATAAACCACTTATTACATTACCTAATGTTTCAAGTCATCATTTAATTTTTTTTAACATTCCCATACAAAATACCCTTTATGAAAAATGAGGAACATACACTATCTTATGGGACATTATCAGTTTATTAATATTCATATATGGTTAACGGAGGTATTAGGAAATATACAAACATAAAATATGGAGTAGATATATAATTTTGAAACGGAAAGAGTATTTCAAGTATACATGATACAATATCACTTTATCAGTCATAATCCATGTATAACATAAATGTACAAGTAATGCAACAACCAACACTACTAGAAAACAGTCAAATAGCGATGGACACATTATTCCATTGGAAAAGCCGAAATTTCCCACGGATTTTCATTCCGTCGGAGATTTCCGACAAATATAACAATTTCGTCGGAAATTTCCGACGGAATTAAAATCCGTCGGAATACATATATGTGCTTTCCGACGGATTTATAGTCCGTCGGAATTTTCCGTCGAAAATATAATATTTTTTTAAAATCATACACTTCTACAAAACCCTAAACAAGGTTCCGCCTCCTCTCCCTCATTCTGTCTTTCCTCTTCTCTCTCCTTGCGTTCTCCCTCCTCTCCTCCTTCTTCTCTCTCCTCTCGTTTTCTCTTTCCTCTTCTCCCTTTTCTCGTTGCCTTTCCTCTTTTATCTCTCTCCTCGCGTTCTCCCTCCTCTTCTCCCTTCTTCTCTTTCTCTACTCTAATTTCCCCTATCTCTCACCAACACCGGCAACACTAACCACCACCAAAACCGACATCAACAACAATACCATCATCGGCATCAACAACAACACCATCATCTGCATCAACAACAATTTTTGTCTGTTTTTGCCCTTTCTCTCTCTTCTCATGTTGAGAACAAAGGTTTTTAGGTCAAATTCGACCATGGTCGAATTTGGCCTAAAAACCCCAATTTCGAGGTTATGTGTGGTCGTATTAAGGTATGTATCTTTTTTTTTCAATTTTGATTTTATTTTGTTGTTTTATTGGATTTTTTTTACAATTTATGGTGGTGGTGGGTGGTCGCTATTGGAGTTCGGGTCTTGGGGGTTGGGATAGGATTTTAATTTTCTTTCTTAATTCTTTTGTTAATTTTTGGTGGTGATTTAGGTATTCGGCGGCCACGGTGGTGGTTTTAGGTGGGTGGTGGGGTGGTTTGCTTAGGTTGGGGGGGTTCGGCCGAAAGGGTTAGGGTTAGGGTTGTAGATCTGGGCTTGGGTTTGGGGTGGTAGGTAAGGTGGTGGGTTTGGCTGTTTAGGGCTATGGGGGTTTGGTTTGGTTAGGTGGGTTCTGGTGGTGGTACGGGTTAGGTGTGGGGCTGGTGCTATGCGGTGGTGGCTAGTGGTGGGGGTAAGCTTTTTTTTTGTTTTTGTAAAAGAAATTCCATCGGAAAAGTGGTTCAGATGGAATTTCCGTCGGAAACGGGTTTTCCGACTAAAAACGGGGTGTTTCCGACGGAAAATTTCCGTCGTAATTTGGTTTTTTCTAGTAGTGCAACTTTTCAAGGAAATTAGGGGACATATTTTAACACGCTAAAAACATATTAACACTGAAGTACTGTAGACACCAAAATGTGTCTCCCTAAAAGCAAACCCAGTGATGAATACCTTTCTTGTTATTTAATTATCAAACAATGTGAAAGTGTGGAAACTCTAATGACGAGAATGTTTTTTATTAAAATATTTCTCTTTCTATTTTCAAAAATATTTCTTTTCTTGCTCTATTTTATGAAAAATAGGCGGTCAAATTTAGCTTGGTCCATGATAAAAGTCCAATAATAGTGTAGTTGGGTTGGTCTCGAAAAGAGCTTTCCAATAATATATTATAAGCCCAATTCCGATGAATTATGAGAAAGTTATGGATTAAATAAAATTAGACCCAATGATTTTAAATGTGGCCCAATGATCTAGAGGAGGGTCTATTAATTATTATTCCTAAAGTGATTAGGATTGATTTTAGTCTTCTAGGAATATATAGAAGGTTCTCTTTAATTCTAATAAGATTAGGATTGATAATTATATTTTTAAAAAAAGATGTTTTATTTAGAATGAAATATATTAAATCTAATTTCGAAACTACTTGGACACATAATTACCTGCAACTGGTTTGAAAGGTAATTACGCGTGTAAAAGCGCGCTGACTTTTGAACTAGCATGAGATCTTCGTCGTCTGGCGCTAACTCCTGTCGTTTGTGATAGGAGGTATTTTATCCCAAATATGATATTCTTCGATCCCGTACTATTTTTTCTATAAATAGAGGTCGTATCTCCCTCATCTACATTCACAATCATCATCTCTCTTTCTCTCTCTATAAGATAGAAGCTTTCCTTCTCTCTCTATGCTTTTTCTAAACCTTCCCTTTTATAAAATTCGTCATACATTAGTTTTAGAAACACCTAGCCAAGTTCAAAGTTGTTTTCGCCATAGACGTGAAAGGTTGATAATTTCTAAGGGTTTGGTCCAAAATCTATATTATAATTATTTAATTTAATTGTTTGATTTATTATTTTCCTTAAAGTTACTAACGCGTATATTTTGTTATTAGAAAGAGATACGAGGCATCGAAGTAAGTAGTTTAATAGTTTTATTGATATTTTGATATAGATATCATGCTTAGATTATTAGTTTGATTTCTAGAATCATGTTATGATGTCTTTATTGCTTCCTATTATCATGTTTAGGGTAATTCCTAATATCAAGTATGATTATTATGATGTTTCCTATTTCTTTCCTAATATCATGTTAGTATCATGTTAGGTCTAATTGATCTTTAATGTTTGGTGAATTGCCAGGAGTTGTTATTAATCTTGTTAATATCATGCCTAGGATCTTACTATTAATATTATACTTTAACATGATTATGATAATTATGATTATGATTATGATGATTATTATTGTATTAAATTATATAATTTAACGTAATTTGTTATTTTACGAATTGTTTAACGTAATTTGTTAATTTACGAATTGTTTCACATAATTTGTTAATTATTGAATTATTTAATGTAATTTGTTAATCAACGAATTGTTTTCCTTAATTTATTAATTTACGAATTATTTCATGTTATTTGTTAATTAACAAATGATTTACATATAATTTGTTAATTTTATGTTGCTTGATGTTTATCATTGTTATTGCTTGATCACATCTTTTATGCATGTTTAAATGGAATTTGTACTGGTAATCACGTTTAATAAGATAATTAATAATATTGTTTATGGTTAATATGATTATGATTCAAGTGATCGCTAATAATAGATTTGTGTATTAATATTTAACCAACATAGATTAAACAGGTTTAAGGTAAATCTATTGATTGCATGTTTGTTAGAAATCGCACATAAATATGAGAAAAATAAAGTAGAGGTTTTTGTTAGGGAAGGTTCAATCTCTTTTAGATTGGATTTCTACCTTCATCCCCGAACTTCCAGTCATGAATCCTGTAAGGAATATTTCAAGCATTAACCCCTAGCTTGAACCCCACTATGATCATACACTAAAGTACGATGGCGTCCAAAGGGAAAGAAGATAGAGCAAAAGAGTCGCCAACAAAGTTTTTTTTTAGGAACTTGTAACCGTTCACGAGGTGAAGGTTACATCCCTTAACGATCCAAGAGATCGTCAACTCCATAAGGTCTTGAACCAAATAGGGTTCGAGGATGAAGGTTTAAATCCAACCTAAAAGAGATTGAACCTGCCCAAATAATAGACCTCTACTTTATTCTTATCGTATTCATGTACGCTTTCTGACTAACATGCAATAAATAGGATTACCCCTAAACCTGTTTATCTATGTTGGTTGAATATTATGCATAAATAAATCTATTTTTGGCGATCCCTTAAATTATAATCTGATTAACCCTAACAAGATTATTAATTATGTTATTAAGCGTGATTACAAATACCAATTCCCTTTAAACATGCATAAAAGGCGTGATCAAGCAATAAAAATAAATATCAAGCAACATAATAAATAATCATAATAAATAATAATAAAAATAATATTAATTATAAAAATAGTCATCATTATAAAATTATAATCATGATTAAAATAATCATGTTAAAGCATAAGAATAGCAAGATCCTAAGCATGATACTAACAAGATTAATAACAAACCCTAACATGTCACTGAACAATAAAAATCCAAGCTTTAGCCCTAACACGATAGTATTAGGAAAGACAATAAAAGGCATCATAGAAATCTTAATTGACATTATATTCTTTAACCTAAACATGATACTAGGAATTTATTGTTGTCATTCAAAACATCAAGCATCCTAACATGATACTAGGAATCATAATAACAACCTAGACATAATTTCTATATCATAATAACAATGCAAACAATTAAAGCACTTACTTGGATGCCTCGTACCTCTTTCTAATAACAAAATACACACGTTAGTAACTTCAAGGAAAATAAATAAAAAATTAAATTAAATAATTGAAATAGAGATTTGGGACCAAACCCTCAGAAATATTAAAACCTTTAACGTTTAGGGCGAACATAACTTCGAACATGGCTAGGTGTGTCTAGTGCTAATGTCTGAGGAATTGTGTATATAAAAAGCTAGGCTAGAAAGAGGAAGAGAATGAAGAAATTCTTGATGAGAGTTGGTGATTGAAAAAGGGGAGATATGACCTCTATTTATAGAGAAAAAAGAGGGTCGAAAAATAAGAAAAGAATCCGAATTCGAATCGAAATAGAACTCGATGGACAAAAGTTTTTGCGGATTTTGTTTTTATCATATCTTTTGATCTACAAGTCCAAATAAGGCATATAATATTTCGTTGGAAATATCTTGAAGTCTACTTTCCAAAACAATTAAAATACGATTAAAATCTTTTTTATATAAAAATAAATGGCCGAAATAGTGGGACGGTGTCAGTTTTAGATAGAGTTTCATATCTCATTCATATCTTTTTCGTTATAGCTCGGATTTAATATTATAATATATCATTGGAAAGATAATTTCAAGATCTATCCAAAAATAAAAAATTTGGATAAAGATTATAAGACACGAAAATAAAATCTTACTGTCTTTGAACATCTTTAAATTCGAATAGAATTAGGATTTAAGAAAAAGTAAAGTTTTAAAAAAGGAAAGCTTTTATTTAACTCAAATTCTTTGATTTTATCTTTTCAAAAAGGATAATTAAGATCTTTTAGAAACTTTTAGAAGCTTCTAATTAATCCTAATTAGTTTAGGAATAGGAATAAACCTTTGGACCCTCCACATGATCATTGGGTCGTAGGTAAAATCCAGTTTGGGCTCAGTTTAGTATTTTGGCCATAACTTCCTCATTATTCATCGGAATTGGGCTTTTAATATATCGTTGGAAAGGTATTTTCAAGCCCCATCCAACTACACAATTATTGGACCCATATCATGGACCAAACTAAACTGGAATGCACGTTTTCATAAATAGGGTAAGAAAAGAAATATTTTGAAAAATAGAAAGAAGAGATATTTTAATAAAAACATCCTCATCACTAGACTTTTCACACTTTCGCTTCGTTCGATAATCAAATGACATGAAAGGTATTCATCACTGGGTTTGGTTTTGGGGAGACACATTTGGGTGTCTACAAAAGCCCCCACTTTGACTGAGTTTGGAGAAACTTATGTTTCGAAAACAAAAGTCAAAGTAGCGATGGGGACGGAGAATGATTCAGAACGTTCTACGATCCTAAATCATTCTTGTAACGCCGATACCTGCAAAACTAGCTTTAGTTAAACAAATAAAAGAGTTAAGAAATGCGTATCTTGCATCACCGAGCACACGTCTCTAGAGGTAACCGATTTATTGTGATGATCTTCCGCAAGCTAGAGAATACCGCCTGAAGACTGCTACCGCATACGCTTGTAACTGCCTCCAATTTTTCGCTGTGATAGTCTTCGAAAAGATCACTGCTTATTGATTCTTAATGCTGCTATGCCAGTACGTCGGCGCTTTGCTGCTTGTGAACCAGTTTGTAGGTGTTTTTGCTGTGATGTCAATCCTCTTTTCTTTGGGAATAGTCGCCAAAACAACTCTTGTATGATGTATGACAATCCGATTTAGGGAAAGTTGTCAATGCTTCGTAACAATCCATCCTTGGAAATGTTGCCACGATGAAGCGACAATCCGTATCTCGGAAAATTTGCCAAAATCCAATTTTCGGGAAAAGTTGCCAATGTTTCGTAACAATCTGTCATAAGAATTTTGCTACGATCAACAATCCACATCTTGGAATATAACTCTTGAAAGCAATCCACCTTGGAAATTTGCCAACGCTATGCGACAATCCTTTTAGGAAAATATTGCCACAATTGACAATCCGCGTCTTGGAACATTTGCAAAAAAGAGTCGACCGACAATCCACTTCGGGAAAATTTGCCACATACTAAAATGAATGACAATCGACGTTGAGGAACCTTTGCCGAAATTTTTGATGAATAGAGTCTTACAACAATCCTTTGGGAAATTTTGCCATGGGGAACTAGGTGTATGACAATCCAATCTCGGAAAACTTGCCAGCGATGACAATCCGAACTTGAAAAAAATTGCCAAACAGAGAAGGAGCACGACAATTCACGCTTGGAAACTTTGCCAGAGATGACAATCCAATCTTGGAAAAATTTTCGTTTTAAGAAGATGCACGACAATCCATATTTGGAAATATTGTCAGTTGAGGATGACAATCCAATTTTGGTAAAAATTGTCGTTTAAGAAGAATGCGCGACAATCCATATTTGGAAATATTGTCGTTTAATAAGAATGCGCGATAATCCGTATTTGGAAATATTGTCGTTTAAGAAGAATGCGCGACAATCCATATTTGGAAATATTGTCGTTTAAGTGCTTGCTTTTAAATGGATACGTTGGTGCTTATAATGAGCCAGTGTTTTAGGCGCTTAAGCTAAGTGAGACGATTTTTTTTCAGGTCAATCACTTATTACAATTGTAATCGAGCCGACTACTAACCATGTCAATTTGCTTATAGGGGCTAACTGGCGTACCAAGGAACCCAAAATTGATGTATGAGGTCGAAATAACCATTCTGAGAGGCTTCGAGCTCTGTCGCTGCTGAAATATTGCTGGCGCCAAGAATTGGCTCTGTCGCCAGACGCTAGGATCTAGCGCCAGGCGCTGAACTTTGTCGTCATGCGACAGCCTTGTCGTCTGGCGCTGGAGTCGGGTCTTTCCTATTCTGCTCTTGCTGCCACTGTTGCTTAGTTTTGCTATGAACTTTGAGCTTGGTCGTTTCCTTTCAACCAAATTCGCTCAAATCTTTTGTAAATTAAAGCTCTTTATCTCTAATTTACTGATCCATGTAACTCCTCTTATCTTGGAGGAATCTCCTGTATCATATTTGCAGTTTTTTTAAAAAAAACATTCGGGAATGTCCTCGCTTGCTGGGATGCACCTGCATTTATATTTTTAACTATAGAACTTTGCTTATCTTTCTTTAGGTTTGAACTAATGTTTAGTGTTGCTTGACTCATTGACTCAAGGCATAAACTTGATTCACTAATTGACTGATTCGAGGTTGACTCGACTCGATGTGACTCGTGTGTGCATAGTGTTGACTCAATGTGATAACTTGACATGACTCGTGTGTGCATTGTATTGTGATCGAGCGACTCGAAAATGCAAAAAAGCAAAAATTTTCCGTCATTTTTGTGGAGGGTACCGACTTTCTAGCGAAAAAGAAAGACGCGAAAAACGAATCAAAGTGAAGTTTTTTGAAGATGCATGTCGAATGAGCTTAATTAAATATCATTTAATACTATCTTTCAAGGTGAAAGGATTAATCCATCCTAGGCTATCTCAATGGTTGACTCAATGATGAAAGTATTTGGGTAACTTAGGCACGGAGGCTAAGCACTTCATACTTCGTGATGCAATGACAATTATGATTGATGAATGATGTTGATATGACAAGGCATGATTCAACGTTGTGTTAAGATTCCATGACAAAGGGTTCCTAAGGGAAGTATTTTTGGTCATGTATCTGTGATGTGTGTGATAGTGACACTAAAGTTAGGCCGCAAGAGCTAAGTGTGTGGAAAATATATTGAAAAGAGTCAAATAATGGTGACTCTTTAGGCTAGGTAAGCTAATGATGTAAGGATCAAGCCCCCAAGTCTAGCTCTAAGTAAATAGGAATGAGCATAGGGGATCCCTTGATATGATCATGATGTGTGAATGTGAATGTGAATGCATGTTTATTACGGCCGCACCTCGATGTGAGGTTGCCTACATATCCGTTAGGAATCAGGCCGAACGTAGCTCTAGCCGAACCTCGCACAAGTGTGTGTATACCTCAAAAAGGGATTTTTAAGGGTTGTAACGTGGTTAGGCTAAAGGTTGAAGAAGAAGGGGATAAAAGGCTCAAGACCCTAGATAAGCCCCCAAGGTGTGCAACCTTGCTTTTGAATCTTTATATTTTTATGGTTGAGGCTTTCTACTCTTTTTTTTTAGCTCTCTTTTCTCTTTTTTTTTTTTTTTGCTCTAGCATTTATTTTATTTTTATAAGTATGGGCAATCCCGATCATGCGGTCTATCACTCACTTGGCATTCATGTTTCTCAGGCACGGTACCGAGCACTCGATAAGAAACGCAATCTGAGACGTGTTCATATCAAAGACATGTTCATGTCAAAGACATTGGAACACTTGCCCTTATGTACACTTTTATTTATTTTTTGCTTATTTTTTTTACTATTTTAATCTTTAGAAGTCACTCAAGCTTTTTATGAAATTGAAAATTGCATAAGTTGCACACCATCCCATCCCAAGGTTAGGTAGATATGGGTTGAAAAATGAAAGGTCTATCGTTAGATGAGGCTCAAAGTGGTTTATCAAGAAAGGATTGTATATTTGAAGGGTGAAAGGTAATATGATGTGGCTACAAAGGGTTGCCTTAAATCATTGGTATACCTTGTGCTTAGTTTGAAATGGATTTTATTTTTAAATTTTTTTTTTTATATAATGCAATTCAATGATCATATTCAAGGAAATAAATGCTCATTTTATTTAAAAAGTGAAGGGTAAAAAACAAAGTCTAAGAAATAAATTCAAGGAGTATGAAGGGTGCCTATGCTAGACTTATTGGGGAAAGGGTTAGAAAAAAATAAGAAGAAAACATGAAATCTTGCTGAGAAGCTTGCCTTGTGCATTTGTTTCATCATTACCCTCATTTTTTTTTTGTCAATCACATGACTCAAACTCGATTCAACATGAATGGAGGAAGTGAAGAAAGATGATGTAGATGGAGGGATATGAAGAATTAGGAATGGAATGTACCCCCAACTCAAATGACGGAAAAAACCGACTCATGCATGAACCTAAGACATGGTCGTGCTGATATATACTCAAAGTGTGGGCTAAGACTAGTGAGTGTAGGTGACATGTTAAGACTCGTTTCATGACCATGTGGCTAGACTATGTGACTAGACTCGAACAAAGACTAAGTTAAGACCTCGCGTATATGCATTAAACTGGACAGGATGTGGTATTTTAGTCATAACTTTTGATTTGTGACTCTGATTGGGATGAAACCAACGCTAAATTAAAGATAAAACTCGGGGCTACGGATCCATAGGTTATAAGACTCGTAGTTCTTCTTAGAACTCCGGCTATGACCAAAACAAGTTGACGCTTGTGCAGTATACGGGAATAAAAATCCGGGTTGACTTAAAGGGACTATAACTCGATTTTAGACATATTTATTAGCTCTAATTAATTAATTACTTAGGAAAAGTTCTTTTAGTCATTAATCAGTTTACTTAGTCTTAACACAAGTCAAACAAACGGTTAGGAAAAAACACATAGAGTATGCACAACAAATAATGCAAAATTAGTCAAGTAGGCACAATATGATGCAATGAGTTTGCAACTTAACCATGGCTCTAGTTTTCTAAAGTGCGGGATAGGGGTTAGTCAAAGAGTGTCCATGGTTAATTGTCCGGATGCACCGCGCGAAAGCCTAACCGTGAAGGGTTGGCGCGAGTGGATGGGACACCGCGAGTTAAGAAAAACTCGCTTCCATGGTTTGGTGAATTCAACATTCTCGGATGTACCCTTTTTTGCTCAGAGCGTTCAATCAGGTAGATGGAGCATGAATTCCCAGAGGGTTATGTCTATATGTAGAACACATATGGGTTTCAAAAAAGTGAGAAAAACTCTATCAGGAAGTAGGATCGAGCAAACAGTGCTAAAAACTGGACAAAATTAGAACGCATATTTCTGGCTCGGTAATGGAAGAACTTGGCGCCAACAAACAGAGGCCAGCGCCACTTTTTGGCTTTAGCGCCTGGCGACAGAAGCTGTCGCCTAGAGCTAATGTCAAAATGTTGGCGCTAATCTTTGTTCGCTTACGCTAGTTCCTACATGCCTCAGCAGCTTTCTGTGCTCGATAAAATTTTCCAGTTTCGCGTAGCATTATTTCGATCCTAGTTGTGAAAGATATTCCTCAAATTTCCTACGTGTAAAAATCCTATGTTTTAACTCATTACAGATGGTCTTTCCAATGAGATCTTTTTTATGCATAGGACAATAGAATTAATCAAAATTACGCACATGAAATACTTAGAACTTTCGAGTCTCATCCACTCATTCTAAATAATTGCCAAGATAAATTTTAGGAATTGAAATAGAAATCCTCCCCAGCGGAGTCGCCAAAAAACTGTAGGGAATATTTCAAGCATTAAGCCCTAGCTTGAAGCTCACTGTGATCATACACTAAAGTACGGTGGCGTCCAAAGGGAAAGAAGATAGAGCAAAAGAGTCGCCAACAAGTTTTTTTTTAGAAGTTGTAAACCGTTCACGAGGTGAAGGTTACACCCCTTAACGATCCAAGAGATCGTCAACTCCATAAGGTCTTGAACCAAATAGGGTTCGGAGATGAAGGTATAAATCCAACCTAAAAGAGATTGAACCTGCCCTAATAATAGGCATCTACTTTATTCTAATCGTATTCATGTGCGCTTTCTTACTAACATGCATTTAATAGGATTACCCCTAAACCTGTTTATCTATGTTGGTTGAATATTATGCACAAATAAATCTATTGTTGGCGATCACTTCAATTATAATCAGATTAACCCTAACAAGATTATTAATTATCTTATTAAGCGTGATTACAAATACCAATTCCCTTTAAACATGCATAAAAGGCGTGATCAAGCAATAAAAATAAATATCAAGCAAAATAATAAATAATCATAATAAATAATAATAAAAATAATAACAATTATAAAGATAATCATCATTATAAAATTATAATCATGATTAAAATAATCATATTAAAGCATAAGAATAGCAAGATCCTAGGCATGATACTAACAAGATTAATAACAAACCCTAACATGTCAGTAAGCAATAAAAATCAAAGCTTTAGCCCTAACACGATACTATTAGGAAAGACAATAAAAGACATCATAGAAATCTTAATTTACATTATATTCTTTACCCTAAACATGATACTAGGAATTTATTGTTGTCATTCAAAACATCAAGCATCCTAACATGATACTAGGAATCATAATAACAACCTAGACATAATTTCTATATCATAATAACAATGCAAACAATTAAAGCACTTACTTGGATGCCTCATACCTCTTTTTAATAACAAAATACACACGTTAGTAACTTCAAGGAAAATAAATAAACAATTAAATCAAATAATTGAAAGAGATATTTGGGACCAAACCCTCAGAAATATTAAAACCTTTCACGTCTAGGGTGAAGGCAACTTCGAACTTAGCTAGGTGTGTCTAGTGCTAATGTATGAGGAATTGTGTTTATAAAAAGCTAGGCAAGAAAGAGGAAGAGAATGAAGAAATTCTTAATGAGAGTTGGTGATTGAAAAAGGGGATATATGACCTCTATTTATAGAGAAAAAAGAGGGTCGAAGAATAAGAAAAGAATCCAAATTTGAATCGAAATAGAACTCGATGGACAGCAGTTTTTGCGGATTTTGTTTTTATCATATCTTTTGATCTACAAGTCCAAATAATGCATATAATATGTCGTTGGAAATTCTTGAAGTTTAATTTCCAACACATTTAAAATAAGATTAAAATCTTTTTTTTAGAAAAAGATATGGCCAAAATAGTGTGACGGTTTAAGTTTTGGATAGAGTTTCATATCTCATTCATATCTTTTTCGTTATAGCTCGGATTTAATATTATAATATATCATTGGAAAGATAATTTCAAGATCTATCCTACCATATAAAATTTGGATAAAGATTATGAGACACAAAAATAAAATCTGAATGTTTTTTAACATCTTTAAATTCGAATAGAATTAGGATTTAAGAAAAAGGAATGTGTTAAAAAAGGAAAGTTTTTATTTAACTCAAATTCTGTTATTTTATCTTTTCAAAAAGGATAATTAATATCTTTTAGAAACTTATAGAAGCTTCTAATTAATCCTATTTAGTTTAGGAATAGGATTAAACCTTTGGACCCTCCACATGATCATTGGGTCGTAGGTAAAATCCGGTTTGGGCCCAGTTTAGTATTTTGGCCATAACTTCCTCATTATTCATCGGAATTGGGCTTTTAATATATCGTTGGAAAGGTATTTTCAAGCCCCATCCAACTACACAATTATTGGACCCATATCATGGACCAAACTAAACTGGAATGCACGTTTTTCAAAAATAGGGTAAGAAAAGAAATATTTTTAAAAACCGAAAGAAGAGATATTTTAATAAAAACATCCTCATCACTAGACTTTTCACACTTTCGGTTCGTTCGATAATCAAATGACATGAAAGGTATTCATCACTGGGTTTGGTTTCGGGGAGACACATTTGGGTGTCTACAGTTCCAGACCTATTGGAGTTAACGATATTCTGGATCGTTAAGGGGTGTGTAACTTTCACCTTATGAACGGTTTACAAGTTCTTAAAACTTGTTGGCGACTCTTTTACTCTAGCTTCATTCCCTTTAGATGCCACCATTCTTAAATGTATGATCAAGTGGGGCTCAAGTATAGGATGACTTGAAATATTCCCTACAGTATTACTTAAAGAAGTTGTCACTAACTTAATGACACAGACCCAGCAATGACATTCCACTTACTCAGCCACCACTTACCACTTTAAACCAATGTCGTTTTTGAGAAACCTACTTATTAATACAATTATTAATTTTCAATTGTTAGAATTTATACTTATTGATACTTATTATTGATTACTCCCTCCTTCCCTTAATTACATTCCTATTTCTAAATTTACACAGGAATTAAGGAATTTGGAGTAAATTTAAAACTCGTGATTAGAAAGTACAATGGGAATTACAAGACATTTAATCTGTTTTGAATAAAACAAAGATAGAATGATTTTAAATGAAGCACATGATATCAATCCTTTGAAAAGAAAAGGGATCAATCACATTTGCTTATGAGAAATAAAAGGGCCAATCATATTGAATTATAGTGTTGCACATGGATTAAGTGTTATGAGTGAGAAAATTATTGTTTTGTGCAGCCATTAATTGCAAAACAGAAAAATAATTAAAGCGATGTCACATCACAACTATTTAGGGATAATTTGAGGATATTAGGTAAATATCCACTTACTAAAAAGGAAAAGTAGGAATGTAATTTTGAAATACTCAAAAAGGAAAGCAGAAATGTAATTAAAGGACAGAGGGAGTAATGAAATTAGCATTACCATTGGCATACATACCCAAGAGAAATACATCATCTATTTAAAAACAGGGTGAGTTCGGGAATATCAATTTTTTTTTTTTTTTAATGATGAAACACTTTTTTTTTTCTTTTTACAACTAACATAATCCCTTTTCATTTTCATTTGTTTTTTTGAGAGTGACAGGTCATTTTCAAGTAAGTAGGGGGAACCAAATGACCATTAACGCATGATTATCCAACAACTACGAGTACAATTTTTGACCAAAGAAAATAAATAATTAGGTGATGGTGTATGTAAATATGTAATATTGATTTCTAAAATGGTGCGGTGTATAAGTTTGAAAATTCATGGCAAAAATGTGAAAGAATGGCAAAAACACAAGTGAATCAATGTAATTTTTTTTTTTTTTTTGAATAAGTGAATCAATGTAATAAATGTTTATTTAGACCGAATATTTCCCTTTTTATTTGCAAAAAAAAAAATATTTCCCTTTTTCGGATGATTATTTGTCATCGCTATGTTTGTCATTTTCTTCAAAAATATCTAACCTTAAACGAAAAAACAACAAATCATATATTGGAAATTTTTAAAAATAATTTTACAAAAAACAATGATTTGAAAAGTTAATGCATATTCCAAGTGAATCCCCAAAATAACATCTTTTATTTTGTACTCCGTACATTTTTTAAAGCAAGTACTTAATACAGTACAAAATAACCTAAATGTAGAAATAAATTAATGATACAAAAATAATAAAAAGACTGAAATACCCTTTTCCAAAAAAAAAATTAATTTGCCATTTCACTGAACTTTTAGATTCGTTTCACTCACCAATTTTTTCCTTCATTCACCATTTCATTCAGCATTTCAATCACCTTTATTTATTTATTTATTTTTTTGCAATTCATTTCATTTCACCATCTCCCTCAAAATTCTTCAATTTGAGCCTTAGAGACGAACAAGTCGTTCACCAGTCATAAACCATCCAGTCTAAGGTTTTTTTTGTTTAATTTTTTTTTGTTGAGTTGTTGTAATTTTCATTATAAGTACCTCTGTCTATGTTTTTCGGGGATACTAGTTACCCCGAAAATCTTATCTGAGGGGTACTAAATACCCCCGGAAATCTTATCCGAGGGAGACTAAAGACCCCCGAAAATCTGATCCTGGGGGTACTGGAAACCCTCGGGAATCTTAGCTGGGGGATACTGGAGACCCTCGGAAATCTCATACAGAGGGTGTTGGAAACCTTCAAAAATCTTAGTCGTACAAAATGGAAATTTTTTTGTTTGATTGTTCATCTAGCTTAGTACAACACATAATTTTCATACCTCAAAAAATTGTCATAGTGCACTTATTATTGTCTAAGAATTTGTATAATATTGAATATTAAATAGGATAAAAGATTGAATACGTTAGAATTTGGTTGTAAATTAAACGGCAGGGATTATTATATAGTTGGTAGTATACATAACTTAATTTTAATCATTTAAAAAAAGTGTAAAGGATTAACTTAAAACAAGGACTTACTAAAAAAAATAATAATAAAACAAGGACAAAATTGGAATATAATCGTTTTTTAATAAATAACTTATTTAACATTTAGGTAAAATGGTCGCTGCATTTAGTATTCTCTTTTTTTTTTACACTAGATGAAGCCCGTGCGATGGACGGTCTGTTAGTATTTTTTTTTAAAAAATATTTGTCATATATATGTGATTAAAATTGTTATTATATTATTTTTAAAATATTAGATAAATTTCTTAATCTCAAAAGATAATATTTAGTATTTAATTAATTTAAACTTTAAAATCCCATTCGTCAATTTTGCTTACGTGACATTTGAATTGTTTAATTGTAAAAGAAATTAATACGAGTAATCTCTTATTTAATTGGCTAAAACTTAAATTTATAATCCTAAATGACGCACTAAGAAAATTAAATCCTACATGGCTCTCTAAAAACTCGGAGAAAAACTCCACTTTATATATAAATATATATATATATATATATATATATATATATATATATATATTAGATTGTACAACATCTATCAAACAAAAACACATTAAATATCAAAAAAGATAAAATAAATGAAATTAATCGCCCCCTTTCTCTTTAATGGATGAATTAATATGAAACGGGAAAGTATAATTAATCCCATAATGACAAAAATGTACTAATCTCTCATCAAAAAAACTAAAAAAATATTTTCAAAATTATAATCTCTAATTTTGGCATCAGCTAACGATAATCAGAAGTATGCAAATATTACAAATATTAATCTATTTGGTTAAAAAAATTAATAAAGTAGAAAAGGAAGAAAAAAAAAGGGTTACCTTGAAAGAGAGTGAGTGAGGAGCAAAGGATAAAGCGTCACCATCGGCTTCGGTAAAGCATTTGATGAATGGAAATGACGAATTAATAGCGACGATATTGTGAGCATGAGCGTCGATTAATTCTAAATTGTCAATTGTATTTTTCAATTCTGCAAATTTATCCACTTTTTTACATCTCAAACTCATACTTGCTTGTAGTTTATTAGTGGATGGAGTTGGCTTGTTTTTTTAGTAGAATCAACTTTGTTGTAGGTTTAAAAGTAATATTGAAAGCAACCTTTTATGTTATAAACTATTACAAACCCCTTTCTCTCTCTAGAGAACCCGCACCTCTTTCCCACCGCCTCCCACCGCTTTCTCCTGTTCAACCCCCCTGCTCGCCGACGACAGGCGCTCTTGTTCTAGCCGTCGCCGGCGAGTGTAATCCTTTCTTTCTGTTTAGCTTTTTTCTTTTATAGGCGTCTCTTGGTGAAGAAAACAGGGGATTTGCAGAGCCACTTTTTCGTTGTCCTCTTCGGTGGTTCCTCAATTGTGGTGTCTCATCTAGTGTTCTGCTCAGCAAAACAAGGACTAAAGGCTATTCTTAACGCCGCTGCCGAAAGGAATTTCGTTAATCCCGACGGTAAAGGTAAAGTTAAGGTTAGGGTTTCCTTTCTTTTTTCAATCGGTATAGTGAGGTGGTTGTTGCGTTGGCCGTGACAGTTGGGCTTGGTGTAAAGCCAAATTCTGCCGGTGAGGTTTAATTTGGTTCTCGTTGCTTTCTCGTTGTTCCACGAATTTCCTCATGTTCGTTTGTTTGTTTTCTTCGCTTTGGTTAGTTGTGATCAGTTTGTTGTTCTTAGTTTGTCTTAGTTCAGTTATGTTGTCCTTGTGTATTTTGATGTTTTGGTTGTTGTTTTGTAATAATTCTCTTTCTCTGCGTGGTCATGAGTTAGAGTTTCATAGGGTTGTTCTAGTTATGGAGGTTAATGAAGTGTGGTCGTTGTTCTTGGAGCCTTGTTGGTCGGTTTTAGGAGTTGTAAGGTTAGGCAATCCCTTGTTAGTTGGAATGGTGGTTCGTGTGGTTGCTTTTTCGGGGTGTGTCTTTGTTCCCCTAGTAGTTAAAGTTTTTCGGGTGAAGGGGAGTTCTCAATCAGATGTTGGGGTTTCCTTCTCCGAGAGTATGGGTAGTTTTCCTGGTTTGGTTTTCCCGAGGGTGAAGTTTCATATGCAGTTGGAAGAGTTCCCTTGCATTTGGAGATTGCAGGGGGAGAGTGGTGTTGAGAGAAGCGGTTTGTTAGCAGTCCTGGTTGCTTGGTTGTGGGATGATATAGGCATGCATACAATTGCAATCATCCCCTTGTTGTTTGTTCTGGTGATGACAAAGTCAGTCAACGCTGTAAATCAAAATCTTGAAGGAGGCTCCCCATCTTTACTGTTTGGGGTAAGCAAAGTCCTCCATTATCTTGCACTCTCTGTTGGTAGGGTTGCAAGAAGAGAACCTACATTGGAATGTATGGTTTCTCATGATAGAGTCGTTCAAGTATATGACTCTATTGGGTTTGTTTCAAAACTCCTAGGATGCGGTTTTGCTTTTCGATCCCTAGGAGTGGAATGGTGTCAAGGGTCTTTTTCTATGAAACAGGGTGCACTCTTTTTCCGATGCCAGTGCTACTTCCGGTATTCTGCATTGAGGTTATTTGGTGTTTTCTGTCCATCTCGAATGTTATGGTTAATTCGGCATCTCCCGGTCCGCATTGAGTATGTGGTACGATTCTCTTGGTTAGCTAGGCTCTGTAGTATTTGGGGTGCTGTGAATCTTTTCTAGTACTCTGGTTCTCTTCAGCAGGCGCTCTATGATGATAGGTTTAGGTGTGTTGTCTTAGCATCTTTACACAAGGTAGTTTTTGTAGTTATTAGTGTTAAGTTGGTTTTTGTTTCTTTTAGTTCTATTAGGTTGTAATATTGCCTTTATATATTTATTTGATAGTTCTTTTGTCAAAAAAAAAAAAAATTGTTGTAGGTTTGTGTTTGCCGCTTTGGTGTTTGGGTAAGGTTTTTGACTCTGGCGGGATTATTATTATAATGTACTTCTATATAATCTCTTATCAATTAAGGAAGTATGTAGTTTCAAAAACAAAAGTAAAAATTGAAAAAAGTAATCCCACCTTTGGCATATTTGCTCTAAATAATCTCACCTTTGCGTATTTTAGAAATAATCCCACCTTATATTCCCATCTTCTAAAAATGAGTCTTTTTACCCACAACCGTTTTCAATAGGTAAATGTTTTGTTTTTTTTTAAAATAATAAAACAAAGGAAAAAGAAAAAAAAGAAAAAGAAAAAATCCCCTAACACCTGAACCCATCCCCACCCCACCATTGGCACCGCCAGTCCCCCACCGGCGACACCCGAAACCTTAGCCGTCGATACCCCTGTCCCACCAATACCGGCGAAACCCTCTTTCCCCCCTTCTCACTCACCAAAGGCTGAGATTTGTGGCTGCAGTTTTTGTGGCTAGGATTTGCAGGGGGTATGCTGGGCCAAAGTGGTGTTGACGGTGGTTGGTGATACAAGCACAGGATTGAATATGATGCACATTGCAACATTTGAGCTGGAGGAAGAAGCTGGCAATGCTGAGATGGCTAGCTCTAATATTCTGTTATTTCGGGAAGAGGGAAAAGGGAATGTACGAGGGAATATTGTTATAACAAATTATATTCTCTAAGTTTGTTATTTTATGCTTAGTTTTAATTAAGTGAGCTGAATATATAAGCCACACCTTTGTAATGATGTGATTATTCATTAATGAAATACAACCTTCCCTCTTAATCTCTCTATCTCTCTCTCTCTCTAAATTCCTCTGTTATTTCCATTGGTGAACCTGTCGAAGAATCCTTTCTTAATTTGGAATTCTTCTGAGCTCATCATCCCTGGTACTCATCTCTGTTAAAGGATTGGATCAGGATTTCTATCTGTCAATACGTATTCATTGGTATCAGAGCCAAGCCTGTTCCTCGGCCAAGATGCCTCCTAAAAAGAACATCGAGCAGCATGCAGAGGAGGTTGAAGCAGCATCTGGCGCTGATCTTCAGAAGCTGGAAGAACCTCTGAAGAGCTTGCTGGAAGATCAGAGTAAGACTCTCACTAAGAACTATGCTCATAACAATGCTAGTATTGTGCAAAATACTAAATCCATTGTTGAACTTTTTATTTTTGACGGGCCATTGCTGAACTTAATGATATGTTACTAGGATTATCTGTACAAATAACTAAATTAGTTGCAGATAAGAGCAAAACTAATGATGATTTAGTGATTTTGGGAAATGGCAATGACAAATCTGGTGATAAATCTGGGGAAATGAGTAAATAAAAAAATTACTATTCCACCAGGTTAACTAAAATTGAATTTCCAAAGTTCAATGGGGATGATTTGAAATCATGGTTATACAAGTGCAACCAATTTTTCAAACTAGATGATATTGAAGATGATAATAAGCTTAAGCTTGCTGCTATTCATCTAGAAGGAAGGGCATTGTTATGGCACTAGAACTATGTTAAAATTAACTCACCTAGAACTTGGGATCAATATGTCCAGGACATAACCAGTAGATTTGGTGATTTGTATGATGACCCCATGGCTGAGCTGAAAGCTCTAAAACAGACTTGTTATGTACAAGAATATCATAATGCTTTTGATGGTATTGCTAGCATATTGAGTATGTCTAAGGAGTACTTGTTGAGTTGTTATTTGGGAGGAATGGAGGAAGAAACCCAACTCTCTGTGAGAACGTTTAACCCAACCACTCTACAACAGGCTCATTGCTTGGCTAAATTGCAGGAAGCTACCCTCAAAGCTAGAAAGTCCAAAACACAACTTAAACCATTACCATCCCTTCTACCTACCCCAAAACACACTCTACCCTACCCAGGAAACACATCACCATGGAAAACTAACCCACAAAACACATATAAACCAAACACAACTAGAAAAACCCTAACTGCAGCTGAAATGAGTGAGAAAAGATCTAAGAACCTATGCTATTGTTGTGATGAAAAATTCGAGCCTGGACATAGGTGTAAAGGGAAGAAACCTCAAGTGTTTCACATTGAGGCTGAATATGAAGTAGAGGAGGAAGGGGAAGTGAGTGAACCATTAGAATCTCTTGGCAGCACTGATGAGTTAGCTGATCCCAAAATTTCCCTGCAAGCTTTGGATGGAAATTGCCACTTCCATACTATGAGGTTAAGAGGGCAGCATGGCAAGCATCATTTGCATATCTTGCTTGATAGTGGGAGTACACATAACTTTGTAGACACCACTATTGCTCAGAAGCTTCGGTGCAAAATAGAGGAGGTTACCCCTATGTGGGTGAAAGTAGCTGATGGTGGGCAAATTAAGTGTGATGCTGTAATTAGGAATTTCAAATAGAAAATGCGGGGCTATATGTTCAACGCAGATGTGTTGCTATTACCATTAAGTGGTGGTAGTGTGGTGTTGGGAATTCAATGGTTCTCTATTCTAGGACCCATATTATAGGATTTCAAGAATCTCACAATGGAGTTCAAGTATGATGGGAGGAAGGTGAAGCTTAGAGGTGCAACTATGAAGGGGATGAGAAGAATTAATTTTGAGTAGTTGAACAAGCTTATGCAGCAGTCTGGTGAGCTTTCTATGATACAAGTGGTTCAATCCACTCATGCTTGGACACCTAGGCTGCAGGATCAGAATGATGTCCCTGAAGATGTCAGAGTATTATTACACTCTTATCATGAGGTTTTTCAAGTCTCTGATGAGCTTCCTCCAATCAGAGATAATTTTGATCACAGAATACCTTTAAAAGAGGGTATTGATGCCATCAATATTAGACCCTATAGGTACCCTATTACTCAAAAGAATGTGATTAAAGAGTTGGTTCAAGAGTTGCTGGATTAGGGTGTAATAAGAGATAGCAATAGTTCATTTGCAACCCCAGTTGTTTTAGTGAAGAAGAAAGATGGGGGTTGGAGAATGTATGTGGACTACAGAGCCTTAAACAAAGCTACTGTAAAAGACAAATTCCCCATTCCAATCATAGAGGAGCTACTTGATGAGCTATAGGGATTTGCCTTCTTCTCTAAGATTGATCTCAAATCTGGTTACTACAAGATTAGAATGCATCAAGGTGATATTCACAAAATAGCCTTCAAGACACATTTTTGGGCACTTAGAGTATTTAGTTATGCCTTTTGGCTTAACTAATGCTCCTTCCACATTCCAATCTCTTATGAATCATGTCTTTAAGCCATATTTGAGAAAGTTCATCCTAGTTTTCTTTGATGATATCTTGATATATAGCTCTTCCTGGGAACAACACCTAACTCACCTGCAATTGGTGTTAGAGGTCATGAAAAACAACTCTCTCCATGCCAATTCGAAGAAGTGCACTTTTGGGGCAACTCAAGTGAATTATCTGGGCTACATTATCTCAAGAAATGGAGTTACTATCAAGCATCGAACGGGTTTCCAACTCTACCTCCCCCAAATAAATTGAGGTTAACTGACATGGTAGCTATCCTAGATTGGCCAATTCCCAAGAATCTAAAGCAGCTCAGGGGATTCCTAGGGTTAACTAGATACTACAGCAGGTTTGTGAAAGATTATGGTAAAATATGCAAACCACTCACTAATCTCTTGAGAAAAGATTCTTTCTCTTGGACTGATGAAGCTACTACAGCTTTTGAGCAATTGAAGAAAGCAATGACAACTCCACCTGTTTTAGCACTCCTAGATTTTCAGCAACCCTTTGTTATTGAGACTGACGCATCAGGTACTGGTATAGGTGTAGTATTAATGCAAGGAGGGCAACCCATTGATTTCATAAGAAAGTCTTTATCAGAGAAAAACTTGCATCTGTCTGCATATGAAAGGGAACTGCTAGCCATAGTTTTTGCAGTGAAAAAATGGCAGCATTATCTTATGATATTCCCTTTTGTAATAAGAACTGATCAGCAAAGCCTTAAGCATCTCCTTGAACAAAAGATAGCTACCCCTTTTCAGCAGAAATGGCTATCTAAGTTGGATGGGTTGACTTATACTATTGAGTATAAGTAGGGAGTTGAGAATAAGGTGGCTGATGCACTATCTAGGGTTAGTGAGACTCAATTAATGAACACGGTGGTATCCACCATTCATTCTGATTTACTAGAAGAAATTCAAAAATCTTGGCAAGATGACCCTAATATGAAGCAGATAACTGAGGATTTGGTAAGGGATCCTCAGTCACATAAACAATTCAAGTGGCAGATTGAGCAACTGAGAAGAAAAGGGAGATTGGTAGTGGAATACAAGGTTGATATGAGAAAGAAAATTATGCACTGGTTGCATAACTCCAGTGTAGGGGGTCATTCTGGCATTGAGGCTACCTTGAGAAGAGTTAAATATATTTTCTCCTGGTTTGGACTCAAGAACAACATTATTGAGTTCATTCAACAATGTGAAATCTGTCAGAGGTGTAAATATGATAAGAGTGCTTATCCTGGGTTGCTACAACCTCTTCCTGTGCCTTAGAGAGTCTGGGAAGAAATCACTATGGATTTTATAGAAGGACTGCCAAAATCTAAGGGAAAGGAAGTCATTCTAGTAGTTATAGACATATTGAGAAAATATGCTCATTTCATCCCTTTAGCTCACCCCTATACTGCTATTAAGGTGGCTCAAGCTTATCTGGATCTGGTGTACAAACTACATGGTTTCCGTAAATCTATAATTTCTAACAGGGAAAGAGTGTTCATAAGTCCATTTTGGAGTGAACTGTAGAAGTTGCAGGGAGTGCAGCAAAAACTTTCTACATCTTATCATCCTCAGGGAGATGGTCAATCTGAAGTTTTGAATAGATGTGTGGAGACATATCTGAGGTGTATGTGTACTGAAATTCCTCAATTTTGGGCTAGGTGGTTATCCTTGGCTGAATTCTTGTATAACACTTCATACCATTCAGCTATACAGACTACCCCATATATATGAAGTTTTGTATGGACAAGCCCCTAATGTGCACATCCCTTATTTGACTAGCCTGAGTTCAGTTGATAGTGTTGAAAGGAGCCTGCAGTAAAGAGAGCATACAATTACTCTCCTGAAGCATAATTTGGCTTAAGCTCAAAATCGTATTAAGCAACAATCTGACAAGCATAGGAGTGACAGGGAATTTTAAGTTGGTGCTTAGGTTTACTTGAAGCTTAAACCATATAGGCAACAATCTGTTGTCTTGCGGCAAAATTAGAAGCTAGAAGCAAAGTATTTTGGGACTTTTGTGGTGATTAAGAGGATTGGAAAGGTGGCTTACACTCTTAAGTTTCCAGCAACATCCAAAATACACCCAACATTTCATGTTTCTCAGCTTACAAAAAGTATCGGGGTCCTGTTCCTCCTATAACTAGTACAATTCCTAGTATACCATCTAATTCTACTGAGAAATTTCCTGTAGCTATGATTGACAAAAGGAGTGTGAAGAGGTCAAATCATGCTGTGGTTCAATGGCTTATTCACTGGTCAAATTTTGATCCTGCTGATCCCACTTGGGAAGATGCTGCTGACATTGAAGAGAGGTTTCCTGATTTTGATCCTTGGGGACAAGGATTCTCTCAAGAGGGGGGCATTGATACAAGCACAAGATTGAATATGATGCACATTGCAACATTTGAGCTAGAGGAAGAAGCTGGCAATGCTGTGCTGGCTAGCTCTAATATTCTGTTATTTCGGGAAGAGGGAAAAGGGAATGTATGAGGGAATATTGTTATAACAGATTATATTCTCTAAGTTTGTTATTTTATGCTTAGCTATAATTAAGTGAGCTGAATATATAAGCCACACCGTTGTAATGATATGATTATGCATTAATGAAATACAACCTTCCCTCTTAATCTCTCTCTCTCTAAATTCCTCTGTTATTTCCATTGGTGAATCTATCGAAGAATCCTTTCTTAATCTGGAATTCTTCTGAGCTCATCATCCCTGGTACTCATCTCTGTTAAGGGATTGGATTAGGATGTCTATTTGTCAATCCGTATCAGTTGCAGATGGTGGTAGCGATGTTGCTGGTTGCGGGTTTGAAGGTTACCGCGCTGGGAGGTTCCTTCTTAAAACCGTTCATTTAAAAACATTTGAGAGCGTAAAATTTATCTCTCTCTTCCTCCAATCAAGCTCCTCTACCTCAACCTTCAAATCCCTAACCAGCAACACATTACAAAAAAAATCAACACAAACTAATGAATTAAATTCAAATAAAATCGCAACATAATCACAAACTAACAAATTAAAATTCAAACAAAATCGCAAGTTAATTAAACTGAATTAAATGCAATTTCTAGTAAATCGAAGTATCGAACCTTGATTGTTGAGTGCTGGTTTGAAATTGATGATCCAAGAATTCAATTTCTGATTTGAGTGACGAGATTTTTAAATTATCTGATGCAAATTTTTTATCTAAGATCAAACATCTTTGTTCAAGTAATGTGCAATAGTGAAGTAGTGGTGGTTGTTGTGGGGTATGTTGGGCAAATTTGGAGGTGGTGTGGTGGTTGATTTATGGGAGGTGAAGGCTGTTCTGGGGTATGTTAGGCAAATTGTGGGAGGTGAAGGTTGATGATGGTGGAGCGGTGTTGCTGCCAAGGCTGGGTCCAGCTGGTTAGTGGGGCTGCTCCGGCAAGGGGTTTACTCAAGCAGGGGTAGGAAGAAGAAGGTTATTTTTTTTTATTATTTAACTTTAAAAAATTATGTATACAACCCAATTAAAAGGTGGTACATGTGAAATTACCTTTTAAAATAGGTTATCAATTCAATCAACCGGTTAATAAATGAAAAAGGACCATTTGGAGAAGATGGGGGTATAAGGTGGGATTATTTTTGGAATACGCAAAGGTGGGATTATTTTGAGTAGATGTGCAAAAGGTTGGATTATTCTTTTCAATTTTTCCAAAACAAAATACAATAATTAAGGAAGTATTTGTGTAAATGAATGTGGACAATAGTTATTGTAGTATTAGACTATAGTTTAATTTATATATATATGAATGTGGAAGGCAATACAAGTATATAAGTAACCAAGCTTTGCAAAGCTTGGTTTAATGCGAAAATTTACATTTTATAACTAAGAGGTTGCGGGATCAAACATATTAAGAGGCACTTTAGGGTGGGGGTTTTCTTACCTTCTCCCCCTCCTACATCTTTAAAGTGTCTAGCCTGCTAACTAGGACCAAGAGGACATGTGAGAGGATCTAGTTCGATAGGGCTCTTCTCCTTGCCAACCTTATTTCTTATTTTTTTTTAAAATGAGTATTTAAGGAGAAGTGAGAATGTAAGGTAACAAAAATGCCCTTGTACAGTCTAAAATATTAGTCGAACCGTGTTAATCTATGAGAATAACATCTAATTTTATCCAAGGTAGTCTAAAACAATAATTACTCTCATCATATATGACAATGGCAGCAAGTATATGTTAGTATTTTCGGCTATTTCACTAAATGCCACTGAGTACTTAAAGAATTCACCAAATGCCATCAAGGTTTTCAAAATTCACCAAATGCCATTGAACTTTTAAAAAATTCACCAAATGCCGTTAATGACTAACGGCCATTACCTTTGTTAGTCATTAAGATTAAATCTTGACACGTGTCATAATATGATTGGTTTATTTTAATTAATAATAATTATATTTTTTTCTTCATTTTCGTGGCAAAAATTGCTCGGGTATAGTTTTGGGGGCCATTTTGATCCTTTACGGAGACAAATTAAGCTCGAAATTGACAAAAAATAACGTAAATGCTCCATTTTGTGTGTTGAAAAATATTTCGATTAGCATGTCGTTACTTTTTAACCATCAAAATTGATCGAGTAAGGTTTTGGTGGTCATTTTGACCCTTTACGGGTACAAATTAAGCTTAGAATTGACAAAAAAATAACGTAAATGCTTCGTTTTGTGTGTTGAAAAATATTTCGATTAGTGTGTCATTTTTTAACCATCAAAATTGATCGGGTAAGGTTTTAGGGGTCATTTTGATTCTTTATGGGAACAAATTAAGCTCAGAATTGTTTAAAAAATACTATATATTCCCCGTTTTGTATGTCGATATCGTAATTTTTTCGATAAAAATGCAAAACGGGATATTTACGTTTGTTTTTTTTTGTTGCCAATTTCGAGTTTAATTTGTACTATAAGGGGTAAAAATGACCCCCAAAACCTTACCCGAACAATATTCGTCACGAAAAATCGAAAAAGTATTTTTTTTATTCATAAAAATAAATAATTATTGCGTATTAATTTAAAAAAGTAATGTAATTTGGTGAAATAATTTTCCAAAGTAATGACATTTGGTGAAATAAGAATTGCATTAAAAGAAAATTAACGTCCATATGCTATTAGTGGCACGAGGTGTCATTGTATTGTTTGTTAGTGGCATTTGGTGAATTTTGAAAACTTTGATGGCATTTGGTGAATTTTGTACCAAGTACTCAGTGGCATTTGGTGAAATAGCCGTAGTATTTTAGACCTTGTAATTGTATGTGTGGGTACAATAATACTTAAAAGACAATATCCATAGGTTAGTATGCTCCATAATATTTAGAAAACAAGATGTGTAAAATTACTTGTGGACATTTGTTAATGTTATCTAAAACTAGGCATGTTCACATTTACTGAACTAAACTAAATTAAACTATACTGAAGTGAACTAAAGTGATTGGAGTTGAACTGAAGTGAATAGAGCTGAAATGAATATTTTATGTGAGAAGGAAATTAGGAGCTGAACTGAACTGATTGGAGCTGAACAGAACTGCACTGCACTGATTGAAGCTGAATTGAATTGAACTAAACTAAAATTTAGTTGAAGTGAATAGGGCCTAATTTACTATAGTATTTATCGGTCTGGCATGTAATTTTTCCATTTATCCCACATACAAATTTTATACATTTATGTTTGTGTCACTTAATTAAAAAGTTTATAGGAAATATATTAAACTTGGATTTTCTTCTAAACTATCTTTGTTTTTTTACTTTATCTAATGCAAGTAACAAATAAATTAACATCAGTAAAACATAAAAGGCAGAAATAAGGTAATTGAAAAATGTCATATAATTGGAGGTGGGTGGTTTTGGCAACGGAGGTGAAAGATGGGGTTGAGGGGTTGTTCTGTTCGCCCTATAAAAATATGTTTCGGGTTTATTAAGTTCATACAAGTTACAATAAGGTCCAATAAGTTTAACACAAACTTTCATATGTGACTGGCCGCACCATACCGCTAGCAACAATATATATTTTTTTCTTCTTTCTCTTCTCTATCTCCTCTTTCTCTCTTCTCTTTTAATTTCTTCTTCTCCATTTAGTCACCCATATCACCCTCTTCACCAAGCTATCTCCTCTTTCTCTCTCGTCCATTCTCAAAAAAAGAGAAGCATACTTGCAAAACAAACAACCTTCAATTACAAAAGGAAGAATGTATGTCCTCCACCAACCCGTCATCGTACGTACTCCGTGAGCTCCTCGTACTCCGTCATTAGAAAACAACTTAGAGGTTGTTAAGGCAAAATTCGGCCATAAAAACTCTTGATTTAGAGTTTTCATGGTCGAATTTGGCCTTTTTAGCCATATTTGAAGTGAAATTTAAAGCTGTTATTAATTAAAAAGGTATTTGTTCTATTTAATTTTTTTTAATGATTTGGTTGTGAGTTTGGTTGGATCTATGTTTTTTTGTGGGTTTGGTGTATGGTGGTTGTGGTGGCATGGTATATTGGGGATGGGGCTAGTGGCGTTTTGGGGGTGGTGGTGGGTCAAGGGTTACTAGGTCGGGGGTTACTTAAGAGGTTACTAGTGGGTACGTAGGTCGGGGGTTACTAGATAGGTTACTTAAGTGAGGTTACTTGAAGGGGTGACTTGGGGGTTTACTTAGGAGGTTATTTAAGTGAGGTTACTTGAGGGGTTAGTGGAGGGGTTACTTAATACTTAAGTGGTGTTACTTAAGGGGTTACTAAGTCGGAGGGGTTACTAAGTCAATGCGGTTACTAGAGGCGTTACTTGGTCCGGTCTGGGGTTACTAGATTGGTTACTTGAGCGGTTACTTGGTCCGGTAAGGGGTTACTAGGTCCGGTCAGGGGTTACTTGGTCCGGGGTTACTTGGTTGGAGTGGTTACTAGGTTGGTGGGGTTACTTTGTCATTTGCTGATTTGGCACCCTGCCGCATAGTGCGGCCAGCCGCACTAGAAACGCACTATAAGTTTAATAAATTCTAATAAATTTAATAAGGTTTAATAAGTTCCAATAAAGTGTAATAATAAGGTCTAGTAAGGTCCAATAAGTTTTAATAAGGTCCAATAAGCTTTAATAAGTTTTAACAAGTTCAATCAGGCCTAATTAGTCACACTTTTTGCGAAATTAAAACTAAGTAAGCTAAAGGAACAGAAAGATTAACTAAAGGAACTAAAGAATGCAAGAGAGATTTTTACGTGGAAAACTCCTTGGCCCTAACAAGGAGAAAAACCACGACCACTTGGGATTTTGGGAAAAAAATCTTCACTAGAATAGTCCAATTGGTCCTATTACGAACTAAAGACTCAAACTTCAAGTTCCTCTATGAACTTGAAACCCCGAGAAACAAGTCACCCAACTTGGCACTCTTCTCTTTCTCTCTTCTCACTTCTATGTTCTCTCTTCTTTTTCTCTTCTCTTTCGCACTTCTCTTTCTCATACACAGAAGTTCACTCAAACTCCCCCATTCCCTAAATAACAACTCAAAAGAAGAAATAAAAACTCTAGTATAAGAACATTAAGAACACTCTAATGAACTTGTGTGGAATTGAACTCTTAACTCAAATTAAAGCTTGAAAACCTATGTGAGCAAGGGTGAGTTTTTCCATCTGAAATCATTAGCTATTTATAGTTTGCAAAACGCCTTGGAAAATCATCTTTGTGCAGCAACATCATTACGCCACTACTCCAACCCACTAAGAGGATCATGTCCCTTAAATTAAGGAACCATGAACTCCTTAATATGCATGGCCATATCTTGAAGAAGAACATGGGGAGTATGCCGCAAGATAAGGAAAACATGATGATTTTATTTTACAAAAGATATTTTTTGAAAATAAGAAAATAAATAAAATCCTTTTGCACAAGATATTTTCGAAAATCAGAAAATGAAATAAAATCTTTTTAGTTTAGAAAAGATAAACGTTTAATACTTTAACCAATTTCGTAATTTTTAGCATGCACAATATTTTCTCCTAAGACTAATTCCACACAGAATTTTTGAGTGTAATTAACTTCGTATACTTACACAAATCCTAAAATATAAAAATATATTTAGTCTTCATGCCTTCTGATGAAGCTTCTACTCCGAGGCTTCTTGTTCCTGGGAAGGAACTTCTCTTCTTTGATGAAGCTTCTTCTCTGAAGCTTCTGTTCCCTGAGGGGAACATTCTCTTCTCAAGTCTTCATTTCTGAAACACCAGTTCCTGCAAAGGAACTCTTCTTAATGAATAGCTCTGCTTCTGGCCTTCTTGTTCCTCATGGTATCTTTACAAGACACTTAATTCTCCTGGTCTTTGCAACCGAGCACACACTTAAACAATCAAGCACTTATTAGTTTGTAAGTAAGTGAGGTTGTGTCATCATCAAAATCATTAAGTCCAACAATATTCTCCCTTTTTGATGATTACAAACAAACCAAAATTACTTACAAGGAAACAGAAATAATCCAACTTAATCCTAAAAAGAAAATGCAAAAACTAAGTACAATGTAGAAAGGGAACTAATGTTAAGGAAATAAAAAGAAAATGCTTAAATAAATAACTGAAGGAAAAACTAGAAAAACTAGAAAAACTTGTATATACATTATACCTGCTTGTAGAGAGTAGGCAGATTCGAACAAACACCATAGAATGATTTATTTTCCTTGATAGTTTGCATCCTTTTCCCCCTTTTGGCATTATCAAAAACCAGCATACAAGCATATAGTATACCATAACACAACACCATCTAGTGGTTTAGTGTTAAGACAAGAAGCATGCGTAGAGAGAAAACATTCACAAAGCATATAAGCATAATAAACATAGGTATTAAACATCCAAAACCGATTTAAAACATCGGCAAAATGTACCAAATTCACAAGTTTAGTAGAAGAAACAAAAGTACCCAATAGTTACAGACTAAAAGAAATTGTTCCCAAAAACAAATAAAACAGAGTTTCATCAAAATAGGCAGGCGGAAAGACAAGGTGAAATCATGAAGCGGCACTCTGGTCATCATCAACAGCAAGATCCTCCAGCTTCTTGCTAATTTGAGACACAATGTCCTTGATAATGGACTGTCTCCCTTTGCCAGTGCTTGTGACCAGCTTCTTTACTTCAGTAGTAAGGATGAGCACACTCTTTTTCACATCCTTCATCTCTGCTTGGAACTTCTCCTGCTCCTTGACCACCTTCTGGAGTAGTCCCTTCACCTCTTTCAGACCCTCCTCAGCGGAAAAACCTACAGATACATGTCTAACAGAAGCAGGAGTACTAGGAAGCTTTTGTAAATCTCCCTGGGCACTAGAGAGATCAATGAACACAGGAGAATTATTCCCCTTCTATCATCAACCTCAAGCTCTTTCTCTTTTTCCTTCCCCCTGTTTATAGTATTTCCCATGCATCTTCCTTTTCCTCTTTATCCTGCTCTCCCTCATCTTAATTCTCCTCAAAAACCCTCTCAATAGCCCTCACTGCCTTCTTTTCTTCCCCCTCAACTCCTACACTCACCTCCTTTGGCCTTTTTTCTTTTTCTTCTACCACTACTTCAAAACTTCCCTCCACAACCTTTAGCTTATGGTTTTCAAGGAAAATGGGTTGCATATATTCGGTGTTTTTGAGAGGCAGGGGTTCTTTGTTGGCAAAGGAGATTCCAAAGCTTTCAAACACGTATGTTAACAGGTTTCCATATCCCACCTTCCATTCTTTTGGAACATAATGGGAAAGGTGTTGGATCATGATAGAGGGAAAATTGATTTGAATCTTTTTGGCTAGGTAGTAGATGAGGACATAATCAATTTTGTTGGCACCGTCTCGCTTTTGGGAGCGAGGGATTATGTCATCGAAGACAAATTTTAGCTGGATTTTGTCAAGAGGGGTTAGGTCATTGTGATTTATGTAGGTTTCCTCAGGGTGACCTCCTAAAAACTCCACAATTTCATCAATATTAGCATCAGGGAGAGGGTTTCTTATCACATTGCTCTTAAAATACAGATCATACCCATAATTTGGAACGTCAAACAATTCAGCCGAATACACAACATCAAATTCAATTTCCTTCTCATACACACAACAATGAATAGTACCTTTAGTGTACTTAAATCTTTTGCAAAAATCCTTCATGGTATCAACATACAAGCTTCGATTAAAACATTCTCCCAAAAAATTCACCCAATTTTGAAACTCATAGTTCATATAATTTCACAGATCTACAACAAGTTAAATTGAGTGCCAAACCTGTCACGAAGTGTTCGCCCAATTTCTCTTGCTTTTTCATGGCGGCAGGTTTGTCTCGATAGTTTACCCTTAGTTCCGGAGCACTTTCCTCTTCCTCTTGCATGTCTTCAGCTTTCCTTTTGCGAGAGGATTGAGATTCGGTGGTTGACTCGTTCTTTGGAGGCTCAAAAATCTCTTCGGTTGAGTTTTCCGGAAAGGTTTCCATGGTGGTATCTCGAATGGGTTTTGAAGTAGGTTCAGTTTCGGCTTGGGTTTTTGGTGATGTATCCATAGGAGAGAAATTTTGATCTGAGTGAGGAGTGAGAAGGTAATTTTTAAGTGTTATAAAATTTGGTGAGGCTGACATCCTTTTTATGGTGGAGGTAACTTGGTGAGGTTAATTTATGAGGTGTCGTTTTGGGGGTGAAGAGTATTTAGATGATGTGACACTCTATTTATTGCTTAGTGAAACGTAAACCGTGTTTAGATAAATGAATGTGGGTAACTATTTGAACAAAATATAGAGATGAATATTAGTTGCATTCATCAGATATTATGTTTAGAGAGAAAAAAAATAGGAATTACAAAAAATCAGTTAAACACAAGAAAATTATTTTTTTATTTTTCAATAAAGAACACTTGTAAATGCAACTTGGTACACGGAAAAATTCAACAAGGCTCATGCAACCAATTTTGGACTTTCATATTCTATGTCTTTCACAATTACATGCCTTTAGCAAGTATTACTCCTGCTCACAACTTGTCTTAACTATGTAATTAAACATATAACACTTGTGCATAGTATACAATAGTTTAAGCACGTCAGTTTGAGTCTCATACCTGTGGGAACTTGATGTATTTTTCTCAGTATAACTTAATCATGCCAAGTTCCATTCTCATCTTCTCATGCCTTTCTATATTCAAGGGTTTTGTTAAAATATCTGCAATTTGATTGTTAGTTTGGCAGAAGTCTAATTTAATCAAACCCTTTTCAACATTATCCTTAAGGAAATGATGCCTTATATGAATATGCTTGACTCTTGAATGATGGACTGACAAAATATGCTTGACTCTTGAATGATTGACAGTAGATAGTAATGCAATTAAATTTAATACCAAAGTCACACAACTGTTGTTTGATCCAAAGGACTTGAGAGCAACAAGTAGCTGCTGCTACATACTCAGCCTCTGTAGTAGACAATGCAACAATATTTTGTTTTTTGGAGCCCTAAGAAACTAGACAAGAGCCAAGGAACTGAACCATACCTGAGGTGCTTTTCCTGTTGACTAAGTCACCTGCATAGTCAGCATTTGTGAATCCTCTAAGCATAAAGTCATCACTTCTAGGATAGAACAGACACAGGTCATCTGTTCCTTTGAGGTATCTCAAAATTCTTTTAACAGCCGTTAGATGTGATTCTTTAGGATTAGACTGAAATCTAGCACACAATCCAACACTAAAAGAAATATCAGGACTGCTGGCTGTTAGATATAGCAATGAACCAATCACAACTATGTAAGTGGTTTGATCCACACTTGTTCCTTGTGGATCCTCATCAAGTGTTGTTGTTGTTCCCATAGGTATGTGATTTGTCTTGGCATTCTCCATTTTGTACTTCTTCAGAAGTTCCTTGACATACTTCTGTTTGTGAATCATTATTCCTTCAGTTGTTTGCTGTAATTTATTTGAAGTCCAAGTAAGAAATTTAATTCACCCATCATGCTCATCTCAAATTCACCACCCATTAGCTAAGCAATGTACTTGCACAAACCATTTTTAGTAGCACCAAATATAATATCATCTACATAAATCTGTACAACTAACAAATCAGTTCCTCAAGATTTAAGAAAAAAGAGTTTTGTCTACTTTTCCTCTTTTGAAATCATTTTTCTGTAGGAACTTTGAAAGCCTTTCATACCAGGATCTTGGAGCTTGTTTAAGCCCATAAAGAGCTTTATCAAGCTTAAAAACATGATTTGGAAATTTAGGATTTTCGAAACCTGGAGGTTGTTCAACAAACACCTCCTCATTTAAGAAACCATTAAGAAAAGCACATTTCACATCCATTTGATAGAGTTTGAAACCCATAAAAGAAGCAAAAGCTACTAGGATTCTAATAGCTTCTAATCTAGCTATAGGAGCAATGGTTTCATCCAAATCAATACCTTCATGTTGGTTGTAGCCCTTCACAACCAATCTAGCCTTGTTCCTTACTATGGTGCCATGTTCATCAAGCTTGTTCTTGAACACCCATTTGAGCCCAATAACTTTCTTTCCCTTAGGCTTTGCTTAAGGTGCCAGACTTTGTTCCTTTCAAACTCATTGAGTTCCTCTTGCATGGCCACTATCCAATCAGCATCTCTCAAGGCTTCTTGATGATTTCTTGGCTCTAGGATGGACAAAAATGCATGAAATGCATAGTAGTTCCTCATTTGTGATCTTGTTTGAGTTCCTTTTCCTATATAACTGATAATGAGATTAGTTGGATGGGAACCTTGATACTTGAATGGCCTGGGTTGAAATTCCCTTGCTGGAACTCCAATTTCAGGAGCTTCTGGATATGTTCCTCCTGCTTCTTCTGCTTGTTCCTCATTAACCTGTTCATCTGGTTGAGGAACCTCTCCATTTTCTTGATGATCCTCTTCTAGAGTAGGCTGCTTTTCCTTGGTTTGCTTCTGAGTCTCTTCTTCATCCCTGTCTCTTATTAATCCAATTTCAAAATCATTATCATCTTCTTGTTCCTGCACACTCACAAACTGGTTAACTTCATTAAATATTATGTGAATTCTTTCCTCAACACACATTGAGCTTTTATTGTAAACTCTATAAGCATTGCTATTAGAGGCATATCCTAGAAATATGGCCTCTTCACTTCTTTCATCAAATTTCCCTAGGTTTTTCTTACCATTATTGTGTACAAAGAACTTACAACCAAAGGCTCTAAGATGAGATATGTTTGGCTTCCTTCCCTTAAATAGTTCATAGGAAGTCTTGTGGATGATACTTTTGATTGTTACCCTGTTAAGAATGTAACATGCTGTATTCACGGCTTCAGCCTAGAAGTTCCTTCGCAGTCCACTTGCAATCAGCATCGTCCTAGCCATTTCCTCAAGGGTTCGATTCTTCCTTTCCACAACTCCGTTTTGTTAGGGAGTCCTTGGAGCTGAGAAATTGTGATTCATGCCATTTTCCGTGCAAAACTCATCGAATCTTGAGTTCTCAAATTCACTTCCGTGATTTGATCTGAGATGGACTATGGAGTGACCACTGATTTTCTGTATTTTCTTGGCAAAGGTAACAAACTCGTTAAAAGTTTCATCTTTACTAGCAAGAAAAATAACCCAAGTGAATCTAGAATAATCATTAACAATAACTAACACATATTTCTTGCCATTCCTGTTTTGAATTCTCATGGGACCACACAAATGCAAATGGATTAATTCCAAAGGCTTTGTAGTGCTTACCATTTTCTTCAATTTAAAAGATGAACGAACATGCTTGCCTTTCACACATGCATCACAAACTTTGTTTTGTAGGAACTTGATAATAGGAAGTCCCACAACCAAGTTCCTTGACCTCAGCTTGTCCAGTAATGAAAAGCTAGCATGTTTAAAGCGTTTATGCCATAGCAGGGGATCATCTTCAACAACACTCAGACATGTAAGGTTGTTCCTTGGGATTAAGTTGAGGTCAACTGTATAAGTGTTCCCTCTTCTTGTTCCTTCTAGAACAACCTTTCCTGACTTGTTGTTGATGATGTTGCAAGAGTCAGAAGTAAAACTTACATAGTTTCCCTTATCATAGAATTGTGATATACTGAGTAGATTGTGCATTAAGCCCTCAACCAGGAATAGATTATCAATGGAATGAGATTTTGATCTTCCAATTTTGCCTTTTCCAATGATCTCGCCCTTCTTATTATCCCCAAAGGTTACTGTTTCTCCAGGGTAGTCTTCTAGTGAGAGGAATTTTGATTTATCACCTGTCATATGCTTTAAACAACCGCTTTTGAGATACCACGAGTTATTCCCCCTCACTAGGACCTGCAAGAAAACTAAGCATTAGGATCAGGAACCCAGGTTTCCTTGGGTTCCGTAGACGTGGATGCAATATCAGTTTTCTTGACCCACTTGTTTTACATTTCTTTTATCAGCTTCTTCTCTTATCCTACACTGTCCATAGAGATGTCCAGTCTTACCACAAAAAGTACATACCTTCATGCTAGGAAGCTCAACATATTTCTTTTGCTTACCTTTCCTCTTAGTCATGTAACTAAGGCCTTTAGTTCTTTTTCCTTGAGCTTCAGCTATCCACTTAGGTATGACTTTTTGGTCTATACTTCTATCCTTTCTAGCATTTAGTTCCAATTCAAGTTGATCCTTTTGGGTTTTTAAAGTAAAAAGCTCATTTTTCAAATTTTCAAAATCAACATTGAATTTTAGCAACTGATCGCTTGAGGAACTGCTAGAACTGATATTAGAATTCATGAGCTTATACTGAGTTAATTCAACATTCAGAAGAATACTTTCATTCTTAATTCTATCAGCTATCTCAGTTATGTGTTTGTATTTAAAATCAAGCTCTCTTAATTCGCTTTTAGACTTGGCATAGGCTGTTTCCAACCAAGCACTATGTTCTTTGCAAACCTTAAGAGCTTTTCACATTTATTAAACTTCACACATGTATCTCTAAAGAATTCTTCTTCTTTTAGACATATATCAAGACATCTTTAGAGAGAGTTTTAAGCTGTTTAGGATTAAGAAATACCTCTTTCTTAAGTTCCTCAAGGTAAGCCTTTTCCTCATATAATTTAGCCATCAGACAAAGATTGGCTGTCTCCTCTTCTTCTTCACTGTGTGAGTGTCCCCAGGCTGCTATCATGGCCTTCCTCATGTCTAACTTTTTATAGTTTGCTTTGCTAAATTTTTCTCTTCCCTGTTCCTTAGCCTTTCCTTTTCCTTTATCATTTTCCCAAAGGGGACAGTCTTTGATAAAGTGATTTTGGGATCCACACTAGTGGCAGCTATAGTTAGGTTTTGGATTTTGAGGTCTTTTTCCCGAAGTTCCTTGAGGTTCGGCCTTTCTTGAACATCTTCTTGAATCTTCGCACAATTAGAGCAGCCTCATCCTCGTCCACTTTTGTATCTTCCTCCTCATCAGCCTTAAGAGCCAATCCCTTGTTCCTCATAGGTTCATTGTTGACTCCAAGGTGTAGCTCATGAGTCATGAGAGAACTTGCTAGTTGTTCATTATTGAACTTAGTAAAGTTCTTTGTTTCCTGATGGGCTGTCACCTTAGCTCTCAATCTCTCATCTTGTGGAAGACTTCTAAGAAACATCCTAACATGCTCATCTGTAGGAATCTGTCTACCAAGGGAAACCAACTCATTTATGATGTTAGTAAAACGGGTTAGCATCTCTTGAATTTTTTCCTTAGGCTGCATTTCAAATCTTTCATACTTAGACATAAGTACATCGATTTTTTAGCGTTTAAGCTCATTGGTTTCTTCATGAGTGATCTGCAGCAAATCCCATATTTCCTTAACGTTCTTGCACCCCATAACACAATTGTGTTCATGAGGTCCAAGTCCACACTGGAGCAATTTCACAGCCATAGCATTTATTTCCATTTTATCTAAGTCCTCTTTCTCATATTCAGACATATGCTTAGGGATTACCTCATTCTGAGCATTTGTTTTGGTGACTTCGAAATCACCAACCTCGATGACCCTCCAGACTTGGTAGTTCTCCGCCTCGATAAAGATCTCCATGCGGTTCTTCCAGTAGGTATATAACTTGCCGTTGAACATAGGAGGCCTCTTAGTTGAGTATCTTTCCTCAAGCTTTTCATGAGTATTCATTTTCTCCAAGACCTTTCTTCTTCAGGGTTTCCTGATTTTCCTAGAAGTTATCCTCTGATACCAATTTTTGTTTTAAAGAATACTACAAGAAGGGGGGGGGGGGGTTGAATTGTAGTATGAGAGTTTAGCCAAACTTTTTGCGAAATTACAACTGAGTAAGCTAAAGTAACAGAAAGATTAACTAAAGGAACTAAAGAATGCAAGAGAGATTTTTACGTGGAAAACTCCTTGGCCCTAACAAGGAGAAAAACCACGACCACTTGGGATTTTTGGAAAAGAATCTTCACTAGAATAGGGCAAATGGTCCTATTACGAACTAAAGACTCAAACTTCAAGTTCCTCTACGAACTTGAAACCCCGAGGAACAAGTCACCCAACTTGGCACTCTTCTCTTTCTCTCTTCTCACCTCTATGTTCTCTCTTCATTTTCTCTTCTCTTTCTCACTTCTCTTTCTCATACACATATATAAGTTCACTTAAACTCCCCCATTCCCCAAATAACAACTCAACAGAAGAAATAAAAACTCTAGTATAAGAACATTAAGAACACTCTAATGAACTTGTGTGGAATTGAACTCTTAACTCGAATTAAAGCTTGAAAACCTATGTGAGCAAGGGTGAGTTTTTCCATCTGAAATCATTAGCTATTTATAGATTGCAAAACGCCTTGGAAAAACATCTTTGTGCAGCAAAATCATTACGCCACTACTCCAACCCACTAAGAGGATCATGTCCCTTAAATTAAGAAACCATGAACTCCTTAATGTGCATGGCCATGCCTTGAAGAAGAACATGGGGAGTAGGCCGCAAGATAAGGAAAACATGATGATTTTATTTTACAAAAGATATTTTACAAAAATAAGAAAATAAATAAAATCCTTTTGCACAAGATATTTTCGAAAATCAGAAATGAAATAAAATCTTTTTAGTTTAGAAAAGATAGACGTTTAATACTTTAACTAATTTCCTAATTTCTAGCACGCACAATATTTCTCCTAAGACCAATTCCACACATAATTTTTGAGTGTAATTAACTTCTTATACTTACACAAATCCTAAAATTTAAAAATATATTTAGTCTTCATGCCTTCTGATGAAGCTTCTACTCTGAGGCTTCTGTTCCTGGGAAGGAACTTCTCTTCTCTAATGAAGCTTCTTCTTTGAAGCTTCTGTTCCATGAGGGGAACCTTCTCTTCTCAAGTCTTCATTTCTGAAGCACCAGTTCCTACAAAGGAACTCTTCTTAATGAATAGCTCTGCTTATGGCCTTCTTGTTCCTCATGGTATCTTTATAAGACACTTAATTCTCCTGGTCTTTGCAACTGAGCACACACTTAAACAATCAAGCACTTATTAGTTTGTAAGTAAGTGAGGTTGTGTCATCATCAAAATCATTAAGTACAACAATTATATATACTTGTATTGAGCCGTGAATATTGATGTGAAATACAAAGATTATTTTGATTATTTGTGCTTAGTATAACATGGTATCAAGAGCCTAGTATGGCTTGGAACATTATCACTCCGATTCAAATTTGGGGAGATAATTATGATGAGTAGGAGAGGGTAGTTAGGACCTTGCATGTTGAAGGCTAAGCGCAAGTATGGCTTCATTGATGGGTCTGTCAAGAAGCCGACTAATACTGATAAATTGGAGGATTGGATGGCCGTTAATGCGATGTTGGTTGCTTGGATTACAAATACCTTGGAACAATTAATGAGGGCTACAATTGGTGAGTACGATGATAGTCAATTATTGTGGAATAATCTTAAAAATCAATTTTGTGCTATTAGTGGAACCCGTATCTGTCAATTGAAGCTTTCCCCGGGTGAGTGCAAGCAGGCTACCACCGATACCGTGGCTGCATATTTTGGTAGAATTTCTAGAATATGGGACGAATTAAATACTTACATTACTGTTCCTACTTGTTCGTGTGGTGGGTGTATGTGTAATATTATGGTGCAAGTGGAAAGATTGCGTGAAGAAGACTTTGTCCATAATTTTTTAATCGGCCTCGATGATGCATATGCCTCGATTAGGGTTCAATTATTGGCTCAAGAACCCTTGCTAACGGTGGATAAAGCATACCAACAAATTATTCAAGCGGGACGCTTAAAGGGAGGAGACACGACAGTGTCTCGTTCGGTGGCTCGTGAAAATGCTATGGCCTTTAAGCTTCAACATGATGTATCATCAAAGCCGCAACTTTCCAGTGAGCAATTTGATTTGTTTTAAAACAATTACAATCGATGGGTCATGATGAAGAAGGGTGTTTTTAGATTATTAGTTACCCCTCATGGTGGGGTGAGCGTGGTCGTGGAGGCTGAGGACAGAGTCATGGTGGCTCTGGAGCACACAAGAGAGGCGGAGGATGTGGTGGGAGCCGAAGCAATACTCCAGCTGCTCTTGTGCACACGAACAAAATAGGTGGCCAATCCATTTCTCAGACCATGCAATCTGGCGCTGCTACGGTGAGTGATGGGGCTACCCTTACAGGCGTGATACCGGCTTAAATTCTGCAAATTCTCAATCATCTCTCTATTATGAAATTAAAACTTCATGGTAAGGATCAATTAGGTTGGATCATTGACATCGGTGCATCCAACCATGTGACTTGTGACTTGTCTCTTTTGACAAATGTGTAAAACCATACGGGTTTGATAACATTGAGTATGATGCTGAGCCTCTAGTCACTTTTTATCGAGTAGAATTAACTCTACATATCTTTCTCTAGTCCATTAAACTTCATCGAGTTTACTTTCTAACGCGATGCGTAGGGAAAGTATTTTAAGTTCTACAAGTTGTACGACATCCATCCCATAAACTAAGGAAAATGGCGTATTTCCTGTTAACGAGCGAATTGACGTGCAATAACCCCAAAGAGCAAAGTGGATTTTGTCAAGCCCATCCTTGTAATTTTCTGTCATCTTCTCAATGATAGTCTTTAAATTTTTATTAGCTATCTCAACTGCACCATTTGCCTAAGGTTTGTATGGAGAAGAGTTATGATGTTGAATGCCAAACTTTTTTTAGCAATTCTTCACATTGTTCTTGAAAGTAAGTTCCACTTATCATTTCATGTGGGACTCCATATCGGCAAATAATGTTTCTTTTGATAAAGATTGCTACATGCTTTGGTGTGAGTTTTGCATATAATGCTGCTTTAACCCATTTAGTGAAGTAGTCAATTGCTACTAATATGTATTCATGGCCTCCTGTTCCGGGAGGAGTAAATTTTCCAATAATATCTATTCCCCATGTTGAGAATGGTCATGGTGATGTATAGGTGTAGAGGAGAGACGGAGGAACATGTTGTAAGTTAGCGTATATTTGACATTCAGGGCATCTTTTGACATATTGATGACATACCTTATTCATGGTAGTCCAATATACCCTTCGCGCATTATTAACGATTTTTTATTAAAAGTTTTGGCACATAGTAGGGGATGATGTTTATAATCAAGTTCAGGGAATTTTGTAAGGAGTTGTATCCCCATGTAAGATAAATAACACTAATGTTGCTTTGATCCTGTAGACACCCAATTGTGTCCCTCCAAGATCAAACCTAGTGATGAATACCTTTCACGTCGAATCATAATCGAATGAAGTGAAAGTGTGAAAAGTCTAGTGTTGCGGTTAGTTTTTATAAAAAAAATCTTTCTTTCTGTTTTCGAAAACCTACTCTATTTTATGAAAATAGCTAGTCTTGTTTAGTTTAGTACATGAAAAGGGTCCAATGATGGTGTAGTTGGATAGGGCTTAAAAAGAGCTTTCCAACGATATATTATAAGCTCAATTCCAGTGAATAATGAGGAAGTTATGGCCAAGATACTAAACTGGGCCCGATTTGATTCTTATATGCGGCCCAATGATCTAGAGGAGGGCCTATTATTAGTTATCATTCCTAAAGCTATTAGGATTGATTATAGTATTCTAGATTATTCTAGAAGGTTCTCTTAAATCCTAATAGGATTAGGATTGATAATTATGTATATGTGTTTTATTTGGAATAAAAGAAGTGCTTTATATGAAAATACGATTTTACTCCTAAAAATGGATTTTACGACTCGATTTTATCAAGAAGTGGATTCCGCGTTGAAAGCGCGTTGTAAACCTTCTGCATCGTCAAACGACAGGTTCGTCGCCTGACGCTGCAGTGCAGCGCCTGGCAACGATTTCGTTTCCTGGCGACGATTCCTGTCGTTGGCGACAGGAAGGTGTTTTATTTCTTTTCAAACTCTGATTTGTTTTTATTGATTCTGGACTATTTTCTTATAAATAGGGTCCTTGGACCTCTGTTTTTCATTATAACAATCATCTCTTTATTCTCTCTCTCAAAAAGCTAGAAGCTTTCCTTCTCTCTCTATTCTTTTTCTAAACCTTCCCTTTTAAAAAAATCCTCATACATTAGCTCTAGAACACTTAGCCAAGTTCGAAGTTGCCTTTGCCCTGGACGTGAAAGGTTGATAATTTCTGAGGTTTGGTCTCAAATCTCTATTTTAATTATTTAATTTAATTCTTTAATTTAATTATTTTCCTTGAAGTTACTAATGTGTGTATTTTCTTATTAGAAAGAGATACGAGGCATCGAAGTAAGTAATTTAATTGTTTGATCTTTTGATATAGAAATCATGTTTAGATTATTGTTTTGATTCCTAGTATCATGTTAGGATGTTTTATTGCTTCCTAGTATCATGTTAGGATGTTTTATTGCTTTCTAGTATCATGTTTAGGGTAACGATTAAATTTATTATATCAATTATGATTTCCATGATGCTTCCTATTTTCTTTCTTAATAGCATGTTAGTATCATGTTAGGGCTAAAGCTTTAATGTTTATTGTTTAGTGACATGCTAGGGTTTGTTATTAATCTTGTTAATATCAGGCCTAGGATCTTGCTATTATTATACTTTAACATGATTATTTTAATTATGATTGTTATTATGATTATATATTATTGTCATGATAATTATTATTATTATGTTGCTTGATGTATATTATTATTTTTATTGCTTGATCACGCCTTTTATGCATGTTTAAAGCGAATAGCTACTCCCCCAAGCTATAATGGAGCATTGTCCTCAATGCTCAAAATAAAGGCAAAAAGGGTGGGAGGGAGGGGAAGAAAGAAAACACATCCACACAACAAATCATAATTCATTCAATCCACATGCATATAAGAAAGCAAATTTAAGATGAGGGAAGAAGGAAAGAGTAAACCAAATGTGAGGTGGGTGTTGAAACCTACAATTGAGCACATTGTCCACATTTTCACCTAATTCTTCGTCTTTGTTGCTTTTCCAAATGCAAGCAATCATTGGTGTTTTTCTTCTCAAGGATCTCAATCCAAAATCCTTGCACATGAGTATATGCATCAAGTACCTATACACATTGACAAGAGAGTATACAAAAATGAGAAACATAAAACAAAAAAGGGGAAAGAAAGCAATAAAACACGGGTTACTTCCCGAGAAAGGCTTGCTTAACGTCCAAGCATGAACAATCTAGTAAATAACTAGACAAAGAACGTAAAAGCTTGTCATATGCACCGGCAAACATATCAAGAAATAGAGCATACGCGATGCTCATATGACAAGAAAACATAAAGTACAAGGAGACTTTATGCTTGAGAGAAGGGAGAAAAGAAAAAGTAAAAGAATCAAAAGAAAAATCAAGAAAATAAGAAGAAAAAGTAGAATAATAAAAAGAAAAATAGGCAGGCAAACTCTCCTCTGAAAAATCTTTTTGGTTGTCATTATAACTCTTTTCCTCATTAACAATGAAAGAGTTAGGGGCTTCGGAAGCATGAATAGGAAAAGGATCCCTAAGAGGTTCTTTGAGAAAAGAAGGGAGGAACATAGGTGTAGGCGTCGTTTGAAGTGCGCCTACGTAAAAGCATGTGGTTAATATGCTTGGCACTCTTAGGAAGTGGGAATTGACATAATACGATTAGGGACAAATAAAGTAGGGAGCCGCCAACAAGTTTTTAAGGAACTTGTAAACTGTTCACGAATCATAAAAAGGCAACCACGATAAGGGACAACGAAGGCAACAACGATTGACCCGTGAAGGTTACACCCCATTCATAATCCATGAGATTACTAACTCCATGTGGTTTGGAACCACGAAAGGAAGATCGGGGATGATGGTACGAAGTGAGTCATGGAGTCACATTCGCCCGTATTGGCCTCTACTCGATTCTTATAGTGAAACGTGATTCATGCGATCTCAAAGGCATACAAACAAAATATTCAATTTGCTCCAAACTATAATTAAGCTAAATTGGTTTAATATTAATGCAACACATAATTCTATAAAATTTGTGATCACTTTAATTAACAACAAGATTAAAAAGGAACCTAAACCGGTTGTCCAAATTATCTTATTAGGCGTGATTTTCAATTACATATTCCCTTTAAACATGCAATATAGTGATCAATAAAAAATAATAGAATAAACATTAATATTTGAAGCAATTTAACAATAATTCTAACAATAAAAAATCATTTGAAAAATAATAGAAATAAAAGGAACATAATTCTTACTTTGATTCTGTTTGTTTGCAACTATAAAATAATAAATGAGTTAGTAACTTCAAGGAAATAATAATAAAACAATAATTAAATTAAATTAAATAGAATTGATTTGGGGCCAAACCCTCAAACAGTTCTACCTTTCACGCCTTGGCTTAAGGACAGAACCACGAGTAAAGTATGGACTCCTTGAAGTACTTAAAGAAGGAATTTTTAAAGAAGAAGGGTAGGCTAGTGTTTAGGCTAGAGCATAGAAGAGAGAAAAATAGAGAATTAATTGATGCCCCGTACATCAGAAATGAGGGGGTATTTATAGAGAAAATGTGCTGAGGGAACACACGGAACCCTATAATGATAAAAACCCTAAAAAAGTATCCCGCGACATGCCAAACTGTACCGTAACACGGGAAATCCCAGCGTCATACGGGAAATATTCCCGTGATACGGTGCAAATTTTGTGTGACGCGGGAAATATTTAGTAAACGAGGAAGAAAACGCGTTAAGGGTTTACGCGGAAAGGACACGCAAATTCCCGTGTCACAGCAGGTTTCCCGTGTCACGGGAAATCCCACCGTCAGACCGGAAAGTTTCCCGTGAAACGGTGGACTGCTGCCGTGGCGCGGGAATTTTCAGTCCGCTTTTCCGTCTAAATACATTTTTAACCCTAATTTCGTTCAGCATTTTAAGTGACGATTGATAATTTCGGGCCTTTTTCTGATTTATTATTATTTGGGCTAAAATACGAAAATAAGCAAATTAAATAAATAAAAGGTTTGAGCCAAAATTAAATAATAAAACAATAAAATAAAAAAGGTTTGGGCTAAAATTAAATAATACATTTGGGTTGAAATTAAAACTATGCTTATACCAAACATGAAGACTAATCCATGGACTATTCAAAAATACTAATTTTATCAAATACGATTTTTTAAGCACTCTCGAGAATAAATACTGAACCCGACCAATAGTGGCGATGAAAGGTTGTTCATCTTCGGTCTTGGTTTTAGGGAGACATTTTTAGGTGTCTACAGAAGCCCCCACTTTGACTGAGTTTGTAGAAACGTCAGTTTCGAAAACGATAGTCAAAGTAGTCGATAGGGACGGAGAATGATTTAAGACGTTCTGCGATCCTAAATCACTCTGTACACGCCGATACCTGCAGAAAAATGTTAATTCCACGGATAAAAGAGTAAAAGGATAGAATACGTATCTGGCACCAGTGTATCGGTGACAAATGAGTTTGGCAGCTTCCTATGCTTGAAGGAATCCACCGGATAACGTTCGTTGAAACATTGCTCATTCACCGTGGTCATTCACCGTTAGACGGGAGGAGTTCTCGTGTCGCGGGATTTGTTTTGTCACAAAAATTCCACGCGCCCTGTACCACGCGCCTGAAAATCGTTACTTAGTAACGGGAAACGTGGAACGGTAACGGGGTCGTGTAACGGTCATTTTTTGGCTTTAAATATCAGACATTGCTCCCATTTTTTTCAGTCCCCATTATTTAGCTGTTTCTTCTCCTGCTTGCACTTATCATCTCTATTTCTCAGTTTAAGCTTCCCAGATTCCCGTGCCACGGCGGCTAGTCACCGGCGCACGGTTGATTTTCCCGGCAAACGGATTTTCTTCCCATGACACGGCGGTTCTGCGGGTTTCTGCTTTTATTTATTTATTTTTTATTTTTTTTTGCTTGTGCTGAAATTTCACTACTTCTCATTGCTGTGCTGCTGTTCGGAGCTCGTTGCTGTTGATTGGAGCTCCGGCGACTCCTAGAATCACCGTGACACGGTATCTGAGCTCCGTGACACGGTACGTGGTCACCGTGTCGTGGTGTAGGCTGACCGTGTCGCGGCGGCTGCTCTGGTGTCTTCACGCTTTACGAATTTTGGAGCTCAAATTTTCATCAATTTAATTCTAAATTTTTGCTACTTTCTTCGTTTTTTGTTCTCTACAAGGATCTATGTAAGTTTCCTTTGATTTTTTCTCAAATTTGCTTCAAATAATTTCATGTAAAAACCCTTAAAAATCAATTTGGGGATTTTTTTGATTTTTAGGTTTATGTTGAAATTCTTGCCATGAATTTACTTGCATATGTGTGTATGTGTGTTTGTGAGCTATTTGAGACAAAAAATTGCATGATTTGGTGAAGAATTGAGTACATCACCATTTTTGGTACTACTTGTGGTAAATGGTGTTCCTTGTTGTTCATGTTGTTCTTTTGCACTTGAAATGATGACATATTGGTTGTAGATCTTGTAAAATATGCCATGATGCTTCGATCTATTGTTTTTGTGCAATTTTGAGACATGTTTTGTGTTGTGTATGTACTACATTGTCATGGAGAACATAGTATCATGCAATTAGGAGAACATAGTATTAGTTCGTCATGGAGAAACTAAGTACTATAAATAATTTCATTATTTTGCCAATTTTTAGCCTTGAGGTAAAGATTTAGCGTATAATGCAATAAATAACTAAATAACTTAGGAAGTGATGCTAAGCATTTAGATTTTTTATTAAAATGCAACTCGATATAAATAACTAAATATCCTAGAAAATGATGCTAAGCATTTAGATTTTTATTTTTATAATAGCATGCCTAGACGACGGGATCGCGATCTTTCCACTCATGGCTGGCGTCAGGATTTTCGGGAGGACACTCCCACAATTCCTGAGGTTATGGATGACGACGTCTTAGGGTCTCAGCCTCGGGCCTCTACGGGTAGAGGTAGGTGGGTTCCACCCCCGTGGACCTCAGACCAGTTTGTTTTCTGTCGTGAGAACCACGTTTCTCATCGCCCACTTGCCGGCATAGTTGACAGCACGCTTCGCCATCACGGTTTTGGAGCAGGAGATTTAATTCCTCGACTTCATCGGATTATCACGAGGGATCCTGCTACGAACGTCTTATGGGAATCATCTGGTTTAGTGGACTATTATTCGGCGATCGTAGGGTTTCGCAGCCCCCGGGGTTGTGGTGCGACAATCGTTCGCGCGTTGTTGGTGTATTTTTGGGATACTACCAACACCTTTCACTTTGCTTAGGGGGAGATGGCAGTGACCCCTCTGGACTTTAGCATGATTAGCGGTCTACGCTTCACTGACCGGGCCATAGCACAGATGTGTGATCTTTCTTGGGGAGCGGCTGAGGCAGTCGATTTGTTAGGTTCGATCGTTCAGCATATCAGGACCCTGCCAGTGTCTCGAGGTGGTCCTAGGAGCGGGCGATCAGAGTTGGCTTCGGCTCTAGCCCGTGGTTTTGACATGGAGGAGACATCACGTGAGCAGCGAGTGCGGATCTTCATTCTGATTCTCATTTCCATGACTCTTTCTCCTGATAGGACTTCGGTGCAATCCTTTGCTACCTTCCTTATTTAGTCAGGATAAGTGAGATAGGATCCTTCAAATGGGCCAGCCTCGGATATGCCGACCTTCTCTTGTCGTTATGTCATGGTTGTAGGAAGCTGAACGACAAGTCCCCTGTCACTTTCTACGGTTTATGGAGAGTCGTAGAGGTGACGATCCTTTCCTTTTCTTGCTTTACTTTAATTTGGTCGACTCATGTGCTCAAAGATTTCTTTTCATTGCAGCTATGGTTCAACGAGTACTTCCCAGGATTGGCTTCTCGATGGCGTCGTGGAGCGGTTCATGACTTCCCTGTCGGGGTAGTTGGCGCGACCGAGGAAAGTCACAGGTGGAGTCAATCTCTGCGCTGCGCGGGCTGCTACGCCGAGGCACCTCTTCTGTTGGCGTAAGAATTAGTTTTGTAGCCTGTTATTTTCTCTCTTGACGTTATTTCCGGTGCTTCATGCCAACTTTTTATGGTTTTCAGGTTGCTATTGATGTCCAATATCGTCCTTGGGCTGGGATGACTAATCTTCCCGAGGCCTTGCAGCATTTAGCGTACCGCACTGTTTTGGTTGGTACCGGACGCTTTGTCTGGTATCTGGGGGAGCGTGTCGTTCGTCAGCACACTGGTTATCGCTTTGTGGTGCCCTTATCTCCACCAGAGTCGATGCTGGACTCGCGCTTGCTTAGGGAGTTGATAAACATGGGAGAGCGCTACACTTTTCCTTGGCAAGAGCTTGTGCGCATAGAGGGTGATTATGCGCACGACATGCTTCCCTCTCAGGATCCTCCACCCCGCCTTCCTGAGGTATGATTTCTTTTGAGGAGTTTTGTCGCTAGTCTCTGTTTAAATAGTCGAATAACTTGATTATTCGATCGTATTTTTCAGACGACTATTTGCCGTGTGGGGAGGATTGAGATTCCGCCTCAATCTGTCCGCTACCCTGGGCTGATTAGTATTACTGAGGACCATATTGCTGACGCGCCAGAGGGTTTCAGACAGGCGCATGAGTCTCTTCCTGAGGTTTTTGAGCCGGTAAGTTTTTGAAGCATTATTCATCCCTATTAACACCGCTTGTTACTGATTTTTATCTGTTTGGTTCTAAGCCTACCCGCCCGGAGATGATGGGATTCATGAAGCTGGTTGACGCTCTAAAGTACTGCATCATCAAGCTTCGGCGTGGTGCGAGTTGTTGGAGCAGTTCTGGCTATGTTCTTGAGGTATGTTCAATTTTTCCCATTTCTACCATTTGTTTTATTTTGCGTTGTTGACGTCTTTTGATTTCGTATTTTTCAGGAGCAACGGAGGTCCCGCTCGCGCTCGAGGCATAGAGGCTTGGACGAGGGGGAGCCTAGTCGTAGTAGATGATCTCTTGAGGTTCATCGACATTCTCAGTCTCCGCGGGATCCTCAGATTTCTCAGCCGTTTCAGGAGGCTCAGTGGCAGCAGCCTCAGTCTTCCCAGCGCTTTCAGGGTCAGGGTCAGAGGCAGCGACAGTCGTTTTCACAGCCTTCACAGCCTGAGTTTAGGCAAGTTATGACTCCCATGGATCCTGGCTTATTTTCAGCTCCATCGTCTAAGATTCCTCCATCGGTGTCGGGCTTGTTTTCAGTTCCAGTGTATGGGACAATGCCTCCATCGACGATTCCCATTTCTTTGAGTCAGTCTACACCATTTGCCAGTTGGACGAGTCCTGCTTTGAGTTTGACTGCTGCTGGAGTTACAGGGACTAGTAGGGATACTACTCCTCGTACTCGGATGATGGTGGGACTATTTGGCTCACTATTCTCATATTCACGGGCTGGAGATGACACTGATCCTAACTCTTCTAGTTCTGCAGATTTTTTACCAAGGGTCTTTATTTGTACATACTGTGATGACACTTGACGCTGCTTATTTATTATGACTCATTTTGTACATTATTCACAGTTTATGTATTTATTAGTGTGTGTTAGTGTGTGCTTGAGAGTTATTGTGTGTGGTTGTGTATTTATTAATGGCGCGACAAAAAACAAAAGTGGAGTAAGTAGAGGGTACCGACCTTCCCCAAAAGAAAAAGAAATAAAAAGAAAAGAAAAATCTGAATAAGTTTTACAACTACTTCCAAAATAAATATGTTTGGAAATGGGACGAGGTTTATAACTTCCCCAAAGAAAAATAAAATAATAATAAATAATAACGATGAATAAAAAAAAATAATAAATAAATAAATAAATAAAGATAAAATGATAAAAAAAATAAAAATATTAAAAAAAAAAGTTGAGAATTTTATTAGGAATGAAACTCTCGAAAACAGAAAAATAAACGGTGAAGACAAAATACTTAAAAAAATCCGGATAGATAAAGGAAAAGATCAAAAAAAAAAAAAAACGCGTGGGCGCTGCGACACGGCAACGTACACCGTGTCACGACAAGATTTGCCGTGTCGCGGCACATATTCCCATGACACGGTGGGACTTCCTGTGTCACGGTGCGCGTATTCTACAACGGTGTGGTTTACGCGTGTAGAAAGATAATTTCTGAGTAGTTTCGGGCGTTTTTGCTATAAAATAGGAATAGTATATTCGTGATATGCATAATTACGAAACACAAAATAATTAGAATTTCATATTTCAATAATAATGTCTCAGAATTTTGATAATACATTGCGCGACTGGTCTTATTCTTTGACCAATGCTGACAAAAAAGAGTTAGAATTGTTTCATGTCAGGGGTTTACTATCCCTGAGGAATGTAGCGATTGAACATGATTTTCTTAGGGCAGCATTAGACTATTGGAGTCTAGAAACACATTGTTTTAAATTTGATTACGATGAAATATGTCCCCTGCCGGAGGAATTCGGTGCCATCTTTGGATTTCTTGCTAGAATCTTATTGCCATGCCTACCCGACGTGAGTATTATTACCAAGACTTTGAACGCCATCTGAATCTAACAGATCCAGATATAAATAGAATTGTGTGTGGTAATGAGGTAGACTTAGAAAAACTTGCAAATTTATATTTCAATCGCCCTATCTCTGAGTCTTATCATGTATACGGTAGAAGGGCATATATTTTTTTCATGTTTAGCAAGCTTTTATTTGCAAATGGTAGGGTAGGGCATGCTTGTCTAGCGTCTGTGCTTGAACATGTTGAATTTGGTAGGTCTCTTATGCCTAGGTGCCTTGGAGAAACATTTTCTGGCCTTGACGAAGAAAAAGCTGACCGGAAAGCCATCAGGAAGGGCTCTCTAGTACTGCTACAGGTAAAAACACGCTCCGAGTAGCCCCCGTGACACAAAACAGGAACCGTGTCATGGTGGCCCTCTGCCGTGTCATTGTGGAATCTGCAATTTTTATTTTTATTTTTATTTATTTTTTTTTTTTTTTTTTTGCAGATTTGGTTGATGGAGCGTTTATAACTATTTGAAGCTCCTGACGATATCAAAAAAATATGGCCCTAACGATCTAGTCCGCTGGAAAAAGAATTACTCCGTGAACATGTCGTATGAAGACTGGAAAAATTTCTTTGCAAAGAGAGAATTTTCCATTCGTTTGGTGGTGCCTTGGTGGAGGCTTACTAGGATGGTTGGTACGAATGATACTCCGTATTGCCGTGTTCCTAGTATTTCAAGACTGACTTTTTATTGTCCTTCTCGAATGATGCGGTAGTATGGACTTGAACAAGTAGTTCCACGCTATAACGATAGTCCTCGTGAAGTATCGTTGCTTGAAAGTAACGTTCACAAATACGAGACTTATTGGATTGGAAGAACTTTAGGGACCGTTTCTGCAAGCAACCAAGCTCCCCCTCCCTTATCTAGTGCAAAGGCATGGTTGAATCCTAGAAGTAGGAGGGAACGAGTCGGATCACGCAAATCTGATGTGAAGAGCCGTCTTGGAAATAAGAAAGCACCTGCTAAAGATCGTCTAGGTCTAAGAACACAAGGGATTGAGTTTAAGACTCCTATAATGCCGAAAAGGAAGAATTATGTGAAAGGGAAGGTTAAGGAGAAGATGGTTTATAGAGAGAAACAACCAAAGAATTTTAAGAAAGGTGAAAGGGGTGAAAGTTTGACTAGGGGTGTGACGGTTCGGGCTACAAAAGACACATTAATGGTAAAGGCCGACCTAGTTGAAAAAGAGAAGGAGGTTCCCAAAGTGATGAAGAGGGATTAGATCAGTATTGCCTTGCTTTTATGATTTATAATTTTTTTAAAATAAGGCGCATGGTGCCAATAATTGTAGTCACATTTATTTCAATAATAATAGCATATTTATTTTCGCCTTAAAAAAAAATTACAATGACTTTTTTTTTTAATATCCGAGTCAAGGAGTCGGACGCAATGGAAGAATGAAAACAAAAAACATCGAACAAATAACTAAATTCGCAAAGACTACGTCAATAAAAAAAAAAAAGATAATCTGAAATTCCACCATGCCACGGTAAAAAATTCCATGACACGTTGGAAATTCCCGCGTCACGACATTTTTTTTTTCAGGTTCACCGTGCCACGGTGAAAATTTGCCGTGACACGGTACAGTTTCCCGTGGCGCGGCAAACTTTTTTTTTTTTTTTTTTTTTTTTTTGCAATTTCACCGTGCCACGGTGGACTGTGCCGTGACACGGTGGATTGTCCCGTGACGTGGCAACCCTCCCCCCTATTTTTTTTTGTTTTTGTTTTTCGCTCTATTTTGTTGTGACGCAATGCTGAAGTTGCGCGTATACTTGATCGACGGAGGGAGGATTTTATTTTTTTTAAAGTGGTCGGCCCCCTTGAGGGGTTGCTTACGTAACTTTAAAAAGGAATCAGGCCAAACGTAGCTCTATTGGGTCATAAACCCATGCAACTAGGCATGGAATTTCTTGAGTTGATCAAAGTTGGTTAAATTTTGGAAACCGTTACCATCCATGTCTACCAATTGTGCCGCTCCGCCAGAAAAGATGGCTTTAACAATGTACGGACCTGACCAATTTGGTCTGAATTTTCTTCTTGGATCCAACACATTTTTGCAGAGTGCTTTAAGCACCATGTCACCTTCTTCGATGTTCCTAGTCTTGACTTTTTTTATTGAAATGTCCCGCGATACGCTATTGGTAGGTTTGGACATGATGCAAATCTACCAAGCGTTTTTCATCAAGTAAGACTAGTTCATCATATCTTGCTCTAATCTAGTCGACTTCATCTAGTTGGCTTTCCAACGCGATTCGGAGAGAAGGGATTTCGAGTTCTATTGGTTGTACAGCTTCAAATCCATAGACCAAAGAGAAAGGGGTAGCCCCCGTTGATGTACGAACAGAGGTTCGATAACCCCAAAGGGCGAAATGTAGGTTACTTGACCAATCCTTGTAATTTTCTGTCATCTTTTAGATGATAGTTTTCACATTTTTGTTGGTCGATTCGACCGCACCATTTGTTTGTGGTCTGTAAGGTGATGATATGTGATACTTGATATGATATTTCTGTAATAATTCCACGCATTCGGCTTGGAAATGTGTTCCATTATCACTGATCATCTTATGAGGTACCCCATAGAGGCATATGATATTTCTTTCAATGAATTGGGCTACGTGTTTCACCGTTAGCTTAGCATATGAGGCAGCTTCGACCCATTTGGTGAAATAGTCGATTGCTACGAGGATGAATTCATGACCCCCTTGTCTTGATGGTGTTATCTTTCCAATGATGTCGATGCCCCAAGAAGAGAAAGGCCATGGAGAAGTATATGTGTACAGAAGCAAAGGTGGAACGTGCTGTAAATTTGCATAGACTTGACACTTCATATATTTCTTAACGTATTCGTGACAATCTCTCTCCATAGTAGTCCAATAATAACCTTGTCGTTGAATCTTTTGGACTAACATTTTCGCATTCATGTGCGTTCCACATATACCGGCGTGAAGGTTTTCCATGGTTCTGTGTGCTTCTTTCTTGGCTATGCATAAGAGATTTCTCCCCATTGCAGTCCTCTTGTGGAGTTCTCTCCTGATGAGCACATACTGTGAGGCCAGGAGCCTCAAAGCACGGCGTGCCCTTTTATCAGTATTAGGAGGGTATTCTCCTCTTGTCACATAATTAAGGATATCTGTATACCATGGTTAATCATCTTCTTCTTGCGATGCTTGTTCATCATCAAGTGCGTGAACATAAGCCGGTTCATATCTTCTTTCTATGGTCAACGACATTCTGATTGTAACCGTTGGAATTCGCACCATTGATGCTAATTTAGCTAGTACGTCGGCGAACTGGTTTTCTTCTCTAGGCAAGTACGTATATTCCACTTCATCTAGTTGCTCTGTGAGAGTTTCTAAATGAGCTTGATATGTAGCGAGACTTTCACTTCTCACCTTCCATCTCTTGGAGATTTGGTTAATGATAAGTGAAGAATCTCCGTAGATTCTGAGCTTCTTAATTCCCAAGGCGACAGCTGTTTTTTACCCCAAAATACATGCTTCATATTCTGCAGCATTGTTGGTGACATCGAAGTCGAGTTTCATTGAAATTGGGATATGCTCTTCATTGGGTGATACAAGCAAGACTCCTACACCACAACCTTTTTGGTTTGAAGCTCCATTGAAATAGAGCATCCAGCTATCATCTTCGGTCATGAGTAAATCTTCGTCAGGGAAATCGTACTCATCTTCTTCTTTCTCAACTTCTTCTAGCGGAAAGTCTGCTAAGAAGTCAGAAACCGCCGAACCTTTGATGGCTTTTTGTGGTACGAGCTTAAGTCAAACTGAGCAAGATTGACTATCCACCTTGATAATCTACCATTGAGTGTTTCTTTTTCGAATAAATATTTGAGAGGATCCATCTTGGACACGATATGCACTGTATGAGTGAGCATGTAATGACTTAGTTTCTATGCGGCCCACACAAGTGCGAGACATAAATTTTCAAGTGGTGTGTATCGTGTCTCGTATCCTTGAAGCTTCTTACTCAAGTAGTAAACTGAATTCTCCTTGCTTTCAATCTCTTGTGCTAGCATTGCCCCCATCGTTTCTCTTGTGACCGTAAGGTAGAGTCGAAGAGGAAAGTCAGGTATTGCTGGCGCTAGCACGGTTGGGTTTGCCAGGTACTCTTTGATTTTGTCGAAAGCTTTTTGGCAATCGTCATCCCATGTGACTGGGACATTTTTCTTAAGATTCTTGAATATATGTTCACATATCGCCGTGAGTTTTGATATAAACCTACTGATATATTGCAACCTTCCAATGAAACCTCCAATTTCCTTCTCATTCTTGGGCGGTGGCATGGCCATGATCGCTTTTACTTTTGTGGGATCTATTTCAATCCCTCGAGAACTGATCACATATCCCAGTAAATTTCCTGACGTGACTCCGAATGCACACTTTGCTGGATTTAATCTCATGTTGTACTTGCGGAGTCTTTCAAAGAACTTGCGAAGTGCAATGTTGTGGCCTAGGTGATCTTTAGACTTAACGATCATAGCATCGACATAGACCTCCACCTCTTTGTGCATCATATCATGTAACAATGTTGTAGCTGCTCTTTGGTAGGTGGCACCCGCGTTTTTCAACCCGAATGGCATTACCGTATAGCAATATGTACCCCATTGTGTGATGAATGTGGTTTACTCCATATCTTCTTCAGCCATTAATACTTGATTATATCCGGCGTAACCGTTTATGAACGATAGAAGTGCATGGTTTGCTGTGTTATCGACCAGAATGTCAATGTGAGGTAGAGGGAACCCATCTTTCGGGCTTGCTTTATTGAGGTTCCTGTAATCAACACACATTCTGACCCTTGATTCCTTCTTTGGAACTGGAACCACATTTTCTATCCATTATGGATACTTGGATACTTTGATAAAGCCCGCGGCCAACTGCTTTCTTATTTCTTCTTTGATTTTGAGAGCCACATCCGGTTTCATACGGCGCAGATTTTGTTTGACAGGCTTCATACTTGGAATGAGTGGTATCGTTTGCTGAGCTATATCCCTGTCAATTCATGGCATATCTTGGTATGACCAAGCAAATACATCAAAAAATTCACTAAGCAAGTTAATTAGCTCTTTGCGTTCATCTTGACTTAGTGTTAATTCAATTTTTACTTCTTTAACAGTCGTACCATTGGAAATATTAACTTTTTCTGTATCTTCGATAACTGTCGTTTTATTTTCATGTTCTTCCATTGCTTTTATTATTTCTTTGATATTTTTATCATTAGAAAATCAATATTGATAATGGCTAGGGGAATGACACGCATCATAAGCAAAGGTGCTCATTTTATTGAATTCATCGGTTAATACATCAAGAGGGGCAAGGTCAGCTGCGACCTCACCGGAAAGAGAAGACTGAACAAGAGACTCAGGCCTAGGATTGGACTCTATAGCAGAAAGAGGGTTGGCCTAAGACTCTAAGGACTCGTCTACAGACTTAGACTCAGACTCGGACTCGGACCTAGACGACTGAAACCCATCAAACATAGGACCTTCGCCAGCGGTTATTTTCAACTTCTCTCCGCTTGGCGTAGTGATCCTCAATGTCTTGCGCCATCCCTTTGAAATATTATCAGCTTGGACAATTAACTCGGAGGGGTCAAAATCCTTGTTTGGTATAACAGCTTGAACGAGCTCGAAACTATCATTGCAGACCGGCTTAGATTCATTCTTCTCCATTCCAAAAAGAAGGTTAATGCCTAGATCATCAGAGTTTGGGCTAGCTGGTTTCTCAGTTGTGAGGAGCTCTTCGTCTTCATCAATAAAGTCACAATCGAGGAACATCTCGAATCCTGGTTCACGCTTCCCATTGTGGACGAATGGCTCAGGGAATTCATAGCATGGGAAGTCTTCCCCTTCTTTGATGTACTGGCCATCGAGGGTTAATGGATATGGATCCATGGCCATTTCCGTCTTCATGATTCGAGCGTTATTGCAAGCCTTCATTTTCAAGAGGGCTTGTTTCACATCTTCTTTTGTTGGCTTGAATCCCAAGCCAAAAGTATCTTTCTTGAGTGCACCAAGATGGCCCCAAAGTTCAGCCATTTTCTTTGTGAGTCCGAGGGTCATTCCAAGGAAATGCCCTTGCTTCTTTAAAATGGCATTAATATTGTTGTTTGAATAGGGATCAAATTCTATATGGCACTTCTCCTCTTCTTCGATCATGAGAACATCATCAAGTGAAAACTCCCAAAGATCTTCATCTTCTTCGTCATGTTCGACATGGACGATAGGAGTGTCGATAACTTGAATGCGCATGGGAGAGGCATCAATGGTAATTGGAACCCCTCCAACTATGGCTTTTACTTTCTGGTGCAACGATGATGGGATCGCCTTTAGCTTGTGAAGCCAAGGGCGTCCTAACAACAGATTGAAAGAGGCCTTAATGTCTACCACCTGAAACTTGGTGCGACGTTCAATGGCCCTAGTAGTTATGTTTAGTGTGATAGTACCCACGGCTTATAAGCGCGAATCCCTTGAGTAGAGGGAGTCAGTTCTTCATTCTTTATGCCCAACTTCTTTGCAGTGCGGAGTGGGCATACATTGATTACAGAGCCATTATAAACCAGGCTCATAGGAACATTCATTTTCCTACACACCACAGTGAGGTGTAAGGCCTTATTATGTTGGTCCCCTTCCGGGGGCAGATCCTTGTCAGAAAACAAAATCAGATTGCTAGTACTTGGCAATTCAGTAGTGAGAAAGTTGACCATTCCTTGAGGAGTCATATTATCATCAACTCTTATTTTCACCAGAGCATTCATCACAGCCTTTCGATGCTCCTGAGAGGTGGCCAAAAGCTTCCATACATTCATCTCCACCTTGGTCTTTTGTAATTGTTTGACCACATCGTTGTTCACAGGGTCGATGGGATCAACTATCGGATGTGATATTGGTGGAGGTGGAGGTGAACTAGGTTGTTGAAACCGTCCACTTCTGGTGAGAACCTTTACCTCAAGGTCTCCCCAAACATGTTCACTTGTGCCAAGAGATGAACAGGCTATATCCTTGAGATAGACGTCTTCATCATCACTATCCCAAATTCCATTCACTTCTTCAAAACTTGAGACAAATACAACTTCCGACAGAGGTTCATTCACAGGTTGAATGATTATTGACGGATCAAAGGGGACTTCATCTCTCATGATAGCCAAAGCATCGGAAAGAGGGCCTATTTGAATGTTAGGCTTCTTGCCCCCTGGAGGGACAGGAAGTTGATTAGCATCAATTAGGTATTTGATCGCATCCTTCAACCTCCAACACTTCTCAGTATTATGACCCTTGCCTTGATGAAACTTGCAATAAGCATTGAGGTCATAGCTAGCGGTCCTATTCTGTGGTCGAGGTTCTGGAAATGGTCCAATTGGAATAATCAGTCCTTGACCATGCAAACGGTCAAAAGCAGCATCATAAGTTATTCCCAAAGGCGTGTAAACCCTCCTTTGCCTTTGGAATCTTTGAGGAGGAGCATTAAGGGCCAGCACATCATTGATATTGATATTATTGGTAGCTTTATTAGGCAAGGAAGACGAAGAAGAAGGAGTGTCGTTCTTCTTGTTTTTCCAAGTGCTGTTATTATTGTTGCTACCATCAGTCTTCATCAGTTCATCCTCGATATTGATCCCAATATCGTATACAGCTTCAAAGGTACTCAGAGCCAGAAACGTCAAGTGTTGCTTGTAGTTATGAGTCAGATTGGCAATGAACAAGCGAACCATCTCTTTTTCCTTGGGGGGATCCACCAAGAGCGCGGCTGTTTCCCTCCACCTGCTTAACTAAGAGGTGAAGCCTTCATTCTCTTTCTGTTTGAGAATGGAGAGTTCACGTTCAGAAGTCTTGGCCTGAACCACTGTTGACAGGCATGCTCCAAGGAAAGAGGGAACTCTGTAGGGAAGAGTGTCACATCTACTCCCTTAAGAGCCATGGTTGCAGAAAAAGCCTTCAAATGGAAAAGCGGATTATCAGTAGGCTTGAACTTGGGAATGTCAACAGTGGAAAACTTCTCAGGAAGCTTGTCCCTTATGGACGAAGAGGTGACAGGTTGTTCCACATAAGTGAATTCTTCAGAAATCTTGCTCATCTGTTCCTTAATCTTGTCCATTGCAGCGGCAGTGACATTGTTTTGATTGTCTTGCTCTACCGTGTTGACTCGAGTGGTGAGTATTTGCATCATGTTAGACAACATTTCAATTGTCTTGTTGATGTTCTCGATATCTTCCTTAGTAGCCATTGGTTGAAAGTAGACTGGAGATGGATCTTGTGGAGATGATTGTGGTGGTTTCCTTGTACGCCTCTTTGGTATAAGAGGTTGTTGAGGTATTGACTCGAACCGTAACAATCTACCCCTGCTTCTTGACCAAGTGCTGTGACACTGAAACAAACACACCTTTAATGATCAAACTTAACCTTAACCCATCCGGATAAAAAAAATAAAAAAATTGAATTTTAAAAATCTATAATTTTGAAATTATATTTATTTATTTATTTATTTTTATTTTTAAAAAAATTAAAAATATGGGAGGATACTATCCGACTTACTCCGAAAAAAAACGACACAAAAAAAAGACTACGGGAATCGTGGGTGTCGTAGAGCTTCTCATAGAAATACAAAAAGTCCCTAAAATACGGTCAAACAGTGGTGCACGACTAAAGAAAAAAGTGTGTGAATACCACATGTGAGTGATTAAGTGAGGTTATGGACGCGTGTTATGACCGTACAGCTAGACATGACACCAAACTAGACACATAAACCACATACGTACGCACGAATACTGAAAAAAAGACTGACGGGACACTTTTCCTGGGCACCGTGTCACGGTGCAGAACATGCCGTGACACGATGCGCGGTTCTAGGTCTGTTTTGTGATTTTTCCAGATTTTAGTCGATTTTAGGTCCGTACTAATTACTATGTGGAAATAAAAACCCTCGGTCATGGGTTAAGCAAAAAGAGTAAACACATGAAGGTTAGCACCAAACAAACATGTAGCAATTAGTCACGATGATGTAAAAAAGAAAAGTTCGCAACCTAGAGTCAAGATCTAGTTTCAACTATTGGTCAAGCTTTGGGTGTCAAAAGGGTACCATGGTTAAGAGTTTGGACGCGTTAGCAAGGCAGCCTCCCTTGAGGGTGTATGCCAACGGGCGGCTCCGCGAGTTCGTGATGCAATCGAACTCGACTCCATGGTTTGAGTGGATTTAATAACTCGGATGAACCCTTATTGCCATGAGCGTTTTTGGGTTGATAGAGATTAAATCCCCTGGGGCTAAGACGCATGTAGAACACACACGTTTTTTTAGAAAAATCGAAGGAAGTTGACTGTGAGAAGAGAAAATAAGCCACCGGACTGATTTTAGGACTATCGTGACACGCCAGAGATTCTCGTGCCACGATACTGCACACCGTCAGACGGTGCAATGTACCGTGACACGGCAGATTCTGCCGGGGCACGGCAGTTAGAAAATCTGACTGGTACCCTATTTTCCTTCGTACGCAATCAAGTTATTCAATTTCTCCTACGGGACATACCTAAATGCAACGTTAAAATGTCTATGCATATGCAAAAATGCCAAATTAATCACAGGAATATTTTTTCAAGAATCTTTCAAGTCCCATCCACTCAACTTAATTAAATACCGATCACTCAAATCGATAAATAACCAAGAATCCTCCCTAGTGGAGTTGCCAAATTGTAGGTGTCGTTCGAAGTGCGCCTACGTAAAAGCATGTTGTTAATATGGTTGGCACTCTTAGGAAGTTGGAATTGACATAATACGATTAGGGACAAATAAAGTAGGGAGCCGCCAACAAGTTTTAAAGAAACTTATAAACCGTTTACGGATCATAAAAAGGCAACCACGATAAGGGACAACGAAGGCAACAATGATTGACCCGTGAAGGTCACACCCCATTCATAATCCATGAGATTACTAACTCCATATGGTTCGGAACCACGAAAGGAAGATCGGGGATGATGGTACGAAGTGAGTCATGGAGTCACATTCGCCCGTATTGGCATCTACTCGATTCTTATAGTGAAAAGTGATTCCTGCAATCTCAAAGGCATACAAACAAAATATTGAATTTGCTCCAAACTATTATTAAGCTAAATTGGTTTAATATTAATGCAACACATAATTCTATAAAATTTTTGATCACTTTAATTAACAACAAGAATAAAAAGGAACCTAAACCGGTTGTCAAAATTATCTTATTAGGCGTGATTTTCAATGACATATTCCCTTTAAACACGCAATATTGTGATCAATAAAAAATAATAGAATAAACATTAATATTGGAAGCAGTTTAACAATAATTCTAACAATACAAAATCATTAGAAAATTAATAGAAATAAAAGGAACATAATTTTTACTTTGATTCTTTTTGTTTGCAACTACAAAATAATAAACGAGTTAGTAATTTCAAGGAAATAATAATAAAACAATAATTAAATTAAATTAAATAGAATTGATTTGGGGCCAAACCCTCAAACAGTTCTACCTTTCACGTTGTAGCTTAAGGACAGAACCACGAGTAAAGTATGTTGAAACCCTAAAATGATAACAACCCTAAAATGATAACAACCCTAAAAAAGTATCCCGCGACACGGCAAACTGTACCGTGACACCAGAAATCCCACCGTCAGACGGGAAATATTCCCGTGACACGGTGAAAATTTTGTGTGACGCTGGATATATTTAGTAAACGGGAAAGAAAACGCGTTAAGGGTTTACGCGGAAAGGACACGAAAATTCCCGTGTCACAAAACGTTTCCCGTGTCACGGGAAATCTCACCGTCAGACGGGAAAGTTTCCTGTGACACGGTTGACTGCTGCCTTGGCGCGGGAATTTTCAGTCCGCTTTTCCGTCTAAATACATTTTTAACCCTGATTTCGTTCAGCATTTTAAGTGTCGATTGATAATTTCGGGCCTTTTTCTGATTTATTATTATTTGGGCTAAAATACGAAAATAAGCAAATAAAATAATAAAAGGTTTGGGCCAAAAATAAATAATAAAACAATAAAATAAAAAAGTTTTGGGCTGAAATTAAAACTATGCTTTTACCAAACATCAAGACTAATCCATGGACTATTCAAAAATACGAATTTAATCAAATACGATATTTTAAGCACTCTCGGGATTAAATACTGAACCCGACCAATAGTGGCGGTGAAAGGTTGTTCATCATCGGGTTTGGTTTTGGGGAGACATTTTTAGGTGTCTACAATAGGATAGTAGGAGATATGCTTAAACCTTTGGGAGAAAGGTGTATGAGAAAGGAAAAAAGGGGTAGCTACTCCCTCATCACAAGGTCTCACATCACTAATGAGGGAATGAAAATCAATCAAGGAATCCTCAAATGAAGAACCCTCACGTTCTACATCTCCCTCAAGCTCAAAAACTCCAAGAGATTCAGTCTCAACCTCCGCTTCACAACCTTGAACAACATCTCCCTTAAATTTCTCAAGGCCTACCATCTCAAAATCAAGAGTGAATGGGGGAAAATTTCTCTCAAACTCATCTCTTTCTAATGAAGCCTTATCAATGAACTCACTCATAAGGTTATGGGCTACCGTTTGAAACTCAAGAAATATTTGTGCCATAATCTCAATTGAGTCCAAATCATCATGGATAGACGAGTCAAAAGCTTTATCATTGGAATCATCTAGGGGACTATGGGGAACACCTTTAGAATTCATGCAAAAATCGAATGCAATATGAGAAAGAACATGCACTTCATCATCATTAGAATGTACCTCATTACATTAAGCTATAGAGGGAGGGGAGTTAAAATCATGCATTACATGGTCACTATGGGGAGCATCAAGCACATCATGGGAATTCATATTAGATAAATCATGGCAATTGGCATCAACATTAAAATCATGAGAATCCCGAACATAAGTCTCATGATTGGCCCTCCCCCAGTCACAATTATCCCTAGCTAACCATGAATATAAATCCCAAGCTTCATCCGAAGACATGTCTTGAAATTTACCATTTAACATATTGTCAACTACTCCTCTAAAATGCTCATTTAATCCCAAATTGATGATTTCACAATAATCACCCTTGGTAAAACCTTTAACACCATCTAGGAAATCCTCAAGTCTATTGAAATACACCTAAAGCGGTTCATTATCAAATTGAGGAATGAAAATATAAGCCATTTTTAAAAATAAAGCAACACAAATAAAAACCAACAAAAAATGAAAATTATATACAATGGACTAGTCTCAATAAGATAACATAACGGTAATGGAAGTCGTTCCCCGGCAACGGCGCTAATTTGACAAGGGAATAAACGCGTTGTCAATTGTCTATCCCTAAATCAAATACAATTTATACAACCTAAACAAACCTAATACGAGTATAAGGCAAGCATAGGGGTTGAACCACAGGGAATGAATAAACACCACCAAATGTTATAAAAAATTAAGCTAGTCCGGAATAAGAGATAAATAAACTAAAGTCTAAAGATGCTAAAACAAGAAATAAAACATTAAGAGAAATGGTTTAGGTATAGCATTCACTTGAACATAAACAAAGGCATAGAAATTGAATTAATTATGAACTAAACATGCATGAATATCGAAGTAAAAGATCCAATCTAGCCGCCTTTCGGGGTCAATTGGCCTCTCCTAACATAGCCTCTATGTTTCCTTATTAGAACCATATATTGGGAGATGCAATCAAAGAACAATCGATAGTAATGAACCTTAACTAAGTCAACTTCCGTTGCTTGTTAGCAAAGATTCACCTTTAATCAACCAACAATGTGCACTTGCAAGAAGATTAAAGAATATCAAGCATATAAAGACTTTAATCACAAATAAATCAATTCTAAAGCCTAGAACATGCTCAAGATCCAACTACACCACAACCATCCCCTTAATGGGGGAATTACTCACTAATCATGCTAATAACAAGATTAATTAATAAATAATTAAGAATAAAAATGATTAATAAGCAATAATAACAACTAAAATAATAATAACAAAAGAAAGCAAATAAAGTAGAGGAGAGAGATTTAGAGATTCTCATTGATTGAATGTGAAAATCTACAAACAAGATGATTAATCTTCTTCAATATCCAAGCTCAACAATGGTGACTCCCTCACTTTATCTCTCTAAACTACTCTAATCCTAACCTAAACCTAGAGAGAGAATCTCTCCTAAAACTAATTAGAGAATAAAATAGTTGGTAATTGAATCCCCCCCCCCCCCCGCCTTCATAATTACCCCAAAATTGGGTATTTATACTAAGCTAAGAATACTAAGTAAATAAAAGAAAAGAAAATATAAATAAAAAGGAAAAAAAAAGAAAGAAACTAATTATAAAAAATAAAAGAAAGAAATAAGAAAAAGGGAAAAGAAAAAAATAAGAAAAGGAAAGTAAAAGAAATGAAATTAAAAGAAAAAGAAAATAAAACCAAAAACAATTCCCACACATCAGACTTCCTCAAGCTTTCTTCTTCGAGCATTGAAGCACATCACCGCATCACACCATCATCAATGGCTAATCATCAAACATCATCTTTCATCATCGCTCTTAGCCGTTCGATCTCACTAAATATCATGTGCATAGCTCGTGAAATGGTTCGGTCGAACCATGGGTTGGTGTGGCCAAACTACGGGGTTGGTTCGGTCGAACCATGGGTGTGTTCGACCACACCTCTTCAAATTACAAAACCTCAAAAGTTTCTGACTCGTACTTCGACCGAACTTCTATTCGGTTTGCTCGAACCCAAATGAGCTTGAATTGCTCTGATTTTGGTTGATGCTTGTGTGAATTATTGCAGCAATAGAGCGGTGCGAAGGTCGATTAGAGGATCAATTGATGCGAGTGTGATGTGTGTTTGTGTATGTAAATTGGTGCGGATGTGCTGAGGTTTGGGCTGGTGGAGATGTGGCGCTGCTCTTTTGGTGGTGAGTGTTGCAGCGGTGGAGCTGGTGGTTGCGTGAGGGAGCAGGGGAAAGGTTGGTGGTTGTTACGGGGTGTTGGTGAGAGGCTGCTCTAATTTTGGTCGTGAGAGGTGGGGGTTTGGTTGTGCTGCTGCTTGGTGTATTGGAGGTGAGTGGTGTAGCGGGATGGCTGTAAAATGGGTGGCTGCGGTGGTCGTTGGTGGTCAGGTGCGTGGATTGGGTGGTAGCTGTTGTGTTGCATGAGAGAGGTACATGGGCTGTTGCGAGGTTAATTGGAGCAGGGGATAATTGGGGTGTTGTGGTGATGGTTAAGGGATAGTGTGGTGGTGGATAATAGGAGGTGGGCAGCAACAAGCAAAGTAATGTGCACACTTGAACTCGTCCCCGAGCTCCGAACTCACTTGACATGAAACCCGAACCCCTACACACAAAACCGAGAATAGAATTGGGACAAAGAATAAAATAAAATAGAAATAAATAAAGTGAAATAGAAAAAAGAGAAATAAAACTAAACTAACAAAAATTAAACAAAAACTATACAAGCAAATAAAGTAAAATAAAATAGACTCAAAATTAATTTATATAAATAAAAGTAAATTAGAATACTTTCAAGGAAAAATAAAGAACGAAATATAACAAATCAAAAGCAAATAAAATACAAAAATAAACTAATTCTAATAAAAACTACGAAAAGAACTAAAACACGACAAAATTACCAAATAAACGAGAAATGTTATTAAAGAGAAAACAAGATAAAGAAATGGAAAATAAGACAAAATAAACACAAAAATGATTCTAAAAATACTTCCTAAGAGTGACATAAATGTCACTCATCACTTGACCACGTCTTTTTAAAGGAAATTTGTACTTGTAATCACGCTTAATAAGATATTTAATAATCTTGTTTAGGATAATATGATTATAATTCAAGTGATTGCCAATAATAGTTTTGTTTGTGCATTAATATTCAACCAACATAGATTAAACAGGTTTAGGGTTTGTCTAATGATTGTATGTTAGTCGAAAAGCGCACATGAATACGAGAAGAATAAAGTAGAGGCCTATTTTAGGGCAAGATTAATATCTTTTAGGTTGGATTTTTACCTTCATCCCCGAACTTCCAGTCATGTTTCCAGACATATTGGAGTTAATGATGTTCTGGATCGTTAAGGGGTGTAACTATGAACGGTTTACAAGTTCCTAAAACTTTTTGGCGACTCTTTTGCTCTAGCTTCCTTCCCTTTGGACGCCATCATGCTTAAGTGTATGGTCATAGTGGGGCTGAAGTTTGGGATAATGCTTGAAATATTCCCTACAGATCCCGAAAATAAAATCCCTACTTGTACGTCTGAATTTGGCCTATTGCACTTTGTAATGTGTTATATAAGATTATCTTGAAGGTGATTGTTATGAGATTGAAATCTGTGTTGCCTAGAGTTATTTCGGAGAGTCAAAGTGCTTTTGTTCCTAGTAGACTTATTACGGATAATGCGTTAATTTCTATGGAGTTATTTCATACCATGAAGAAGAGAAGTAAGAGTCGGAAGGGAACTATAGCTTTGAAGCTTGACATGAGTAAAGCCTACGACTAAGTTGAGTGACCTTTTATTGGATAGATTACTTAGGAAAATGGGTGTTGATGGTAAATGGGTTGACATTGTGATCAAATGTGTGTCGATAGTGTCTTATGCTTTCATTATTAATCAAGTGGTGTGTGGCTCGGTTACCCCTACTCAGGGGCTTAGACAGGGGGATCCACTATCTCCGTGTTTATTTATCATTATTGCGGATGCTCTGTCTACTTTGAAAAGGATAGCCTCGGATAACAGGCTTATTCATGGTGAAGGGGCGAGTCGTAGGGGACCAAAAGTTTCTCATCTCCTTTTTGCAGATGATAGTTTGCTTTTTGCTAGAGCAAACCATGTGGAATGCTCGAAGATAGTTGATATTCTCTACATCTATGAAGCAGCTTCCGGACAGAAAATTAATTATGATAAGTCGGAGGTCTCTTTTATTAAAAGCGTAAGTGTTTTGATGCAAGAAGAGTAGACTCAATTTCTGAAAATGAAGTTAGTGAACAATCATGAGAAATATCTTGGTATTCCTAGAATTGTTGGGAGATCGAAGAGAATGGTATTTAAGGCGTTGAAAGATAGAATTTGGAAAAAACTCCAGGGGTGGAAGGAAAGGCTGTTGTCGAGAGTAGGGAAGGAAATCATGGTGAAATCGGTCATTCAAGCAATACCAACATACCTCATGGGTGTGTATAAGCTGCCTTCTTTCGTGATCAATGAGATAAGATCGATAACTGCTAAATTTTTCTAGGGGCATTTTAATTCACATCACAAAGTGCATTGGCGTAGTTGGGATTCCATCTGTCAACCAAAATGTTTCGGAGGCCTAGGCTTTAGGGACATGGCGGTGTTTAATGATGCACTACGTGGGAAGCAAGCTTGGAGATTAATTAATTCCCCAAGCTCCTTGTTCAGCAGTGTGATGAAGGGGAAGTATTTTGCCAATTTTGATTTCGTGGATGCTTCTCTTGGGCTCAATGGCAGTTACTCATGGCATAGTATATGGAGTGTAAAAACCTTAGTTAAGGAAGAACTCATATGGCGAGTGGGAAGTGGCTCAAAGATTAACATTTTATCGGATCCGTGGTTGGCTGATGAGCATGGCAGATTTGTGCAAACACCATGAATTACGGGGTTAACTTATGTGAAGGATTTGATCGATAATGAGACAGGTGAGTGGAACCACAACCTTCTTGAAAAGAAATTCACAGCTCGTGATGTTTTCTGCATCATGAATATCCCAGTGAGCTGTAGAGAACCAAAAGATTTCTTAACGTGGTCTTTCTCAAAGGATGGGCAATATTCAATAAAGACTGTGTAGGGAATATTTCAAGCATCCCACACTTAAGCCTCACTGTGATCATACACTTAAGCATGGTGGCATCCACAGGGAAGGAAGCTAGAGTAAAAGAGTCGCCAACAAGTTTTAGTAAATTGTAAACCGTCCACAGGGTGAAGGTTACACCCCTTAACGATCCAAGAGATCGTTAACTCCAATAGGTCTGGAATCATGACTGGAAGTTCGAGGATGAAGGTACAAATCCAACCTAAAAGAGACTGAACTTGCCCTAATAATAGGCTTCTACTTCATTCTTCTCCTATACATGTGCGCTTTCTGACTTATATACAATCAATAGGTTAACCCTAAACCTATTTAATCTATGTTGGTTGAATAGTAATGCACAAACAAATCTATTTTTGGCGATCACTTGAATTATAATCATATTAGCCTAAACAAGATTATTAATTATCTTATTAAGCATGATTACAAGTACAAACTCTCTTTAAACATGCATTAAAGGCGTGATCAAGCAAAAATAATAATATAATATCAAGCAACAATAATAATCATCATCATAATATTTTTTTCAATAAAGCATAATGATATAAGCAAGATCCTAGGCATGATACTAAGAAGATTAATGGCAAACCCTAGCAAGTCACTAAACAATAAAGATCAAAACATTATCCCTAACATGATACTAACATAATAGAAGAAAAGAATAGGAATCATCATAGAAACATACATGATATTAGAAATTTTAGTTATACCCTAAACATGATACTAGGAATCATACAGACATCCGAACATGATACTAGGAATCAAAATAATCAAAGCATGATTTCTATATCAAAAAAATAGCAATTACTTACATCGATGCCGCGTATCTCTTTCTAATAGCAAAATACACGCATTAATAACTTCAAGGAAAATATTAAAAAAAATGTAATTTAAATAATTGAAATAAGGATTTGGGACTAAACCCTAAGAAATTATCAACGTTTCACGTCTAGGGCAAAGGCAACTTCGAACTTGGCTAGGTGTGTCTAGATCTAATGAATGTGGAATTTGTGAGAGGGAAGGTTTAGAAAAAGAATAGATAGAAAGAAAGCTTCTAGCTTTTAGAGAGAGAATAGAGAGAGATGATGGTTGTGAATGATGAAAAATGGGGAGATACGACCTCTATTTATAGAAAAAATAGCTCGGGATCAAATCCAGTCATTTTCGGAATAAAATAGCTCATGTCGCTAATGACAGGAGTTAGCGCTAGATGAAAGGGGCAGCGCCAGGCAACACCTGTCAGCGCAGACGACAGCTGTTAGTGCAAGGTAACAACTCTGCCGTCTCGCGTTGATTTGGAATTTAAACCTTTTTGTACGCGGAATCATTTTCTTAATACGATTAAGTAGCTAATTCCGTGTTAAGCAGATTAAAATCATGTTTTGTGACAAATCATATATTTTATTCAAAATAAAACTCTTTAAAATATAATTATTAATCTTAATCCCATTAGAATTTAAAAGAACCTTCTAGATATTTCTAGAAGATTAAAATCAATCCTAATAACTTTAGGAATAATAATTAATACGCCCTCCGCTAGATCATTGGGCCACACGTAAAATCATTTTGGGCCTAATTTAATTTAACCATAACTTCATCTTTATTCATCGGAATTGGGCTTATAATATATCGTTGAAAAGCTCTTCTCAAGCCTAATCCAACTACACTATCATTGGACCCTTATCATGGACCAAGCTAAATTGGACAGGATATTTTCATACATAAAGTGAAAGAAGAAACAGAAAGAGAGATATTTTAATCAAATGACGTGAAAGGTATTCATCACTTGGTTTGGTTTTGGGGAGATACATTTGGTTGTCTACAGACTACCTACGCTCTTGGTAAGTTGTTTAATTTAGATGCTTTTCACAAGGTGTGGGTTGACATTTGGGGCCTCGAAACTATACCGAAGATAAAAAAAAATTTTATGGAGAATTGTTACAAACTCCTTGCCAACAAAGGACCTGATGCATTACAGACACATGGTGGATAACTCGGTGTGTCCCTGGTGTAATGCTGTTGCTGAGACCATTTTTAATACCTTCTTTGAGTGTCTAGTAGTAATGGATCTCTTGAGTGATTTTAGTTGCGAGGAGCTTGTGTGGCAGGGCCCTATGGCAAACCCTAAATAAGCTTTTAAAGCATGGTTTAAAGAGAAAAAGAAGCTGAGTTTGGTGGGTGTAGCGCTGATGTAGTATATATGGGAAAGGAGGAATGGGAATGTTTTTAACAATAAATATACTCCCCTCTAGGTTGTTCGTGAAAGAGTGGCAAGATTGGTTGAGGATTGTGGTCGCTACACAATAAGAATTTATGGTCATGCTAGCTCGAAGAAGTGCAGAAGTGTAAAGATTTGGGTTCCTCCCCATGCTGACTTCTTTAAAATCAACTGTGTTGCAAGTTTGGCAGAGGAGGGTTGGATTGGGTATGGAGTTGTGGCAAGACATGAGAAGGATGAGGTGATATTGGAAGGTGCTAGAAGATGTCGTAGCCGTCTCCCCCCTGATAATGGAGATTGTAAATCCATATTATATGGGGTTAGATTGGCTCGTAGATATAGCCTCTAAAGAATTATAGTTGAAGCTTATTGTCAAGGTGTGGTCTCCCGTTTGGCGAAGGAGGTGATTTTCTTTACTGATTTAGATGTTGTTTTGGAAGATGTTTTATTCGTTTGTAAAGACCTTTAATTTGTTTCATGGTCTCACATACTAAGGGATGGTAATTCCATTGCTCATAACTTAGCTAGATTAGTACCTTTTGGGGATGAACAGGTTTGGGAAAATCATTGTCCCCCGTCCATCTCCTCGTATGTACTCATGGACAAGATTTCAATTGATTGATTAATATATGGCGCTTTTTGTTAATTTCAACAAAAAAAACAAAAAAAAAAGGTGGAGAGGGAAAGGAAACTAAGTCAATCATGTGAGATCGATATTAGGAAAAAGAAATTGAAGAAGCAAACGAAGGAAAATAATAGCACAATTTTTTTGGAGGAATCCGCTTAATTGGGGGAGGATAAGAAATGCTGAAATGGAAAAAAAATAATAGAAAGGAAGGCTAATTTAGTCACGCATGATGGAAAATCATGTAAGTTGAAAAAATGTTTAAACAATTATAAAATAATAAAGATTTCACTTTTTTCCATGTAACCTTAGTTTATTAGTATCATTTATGCTAATATGTGCACCCAATTACATAGTTTGTGCTATACACTGCACCCTTAAAAGGTTGTGATGCGACACTCACCTTTATCATAGTTAATTGGTGTTGTTGCGGCCAATTTTTCCTCTATTTTTTTAGTTTCACTTGATTAAAATGCTCTACGTTAATTAACTCTACTAACTAATCCTACTACTGAGAGTGATTGATTGCTTAAGTGGTTAGAACTTCCCATCTAAATAACTCTACTAACTAATCCCTCAAGCTTGTCGTCTGGCGCTGATGTCGGGTTTTCCGAATGAATCCCCTTTCTTCTTCATTTTACCGTGGCTGGCTGTTGTTGTTCGCGTTTTGCTCGGAACTTCAAATTACTTGTTCTCGCTCGTTTTTCAACCAAATTCACTCAAACTTCTTGCAAATCAAATATCGTCATCTCTAATTTACCGATCTATGTAAGTTTTACTCAACCTTGTCTTAGTTTTTGCTGATTTAGTGCGTTTTTGTCTGCGGGTTTCCGAAAATTTCGAACCCAATTATGCTTAATTTGCTTCTTTTGTTGATTCTTACGCCTTGAAATTGTTTAATCATGTTTATATATTGCTTTTAGAGTATTTTGAGACTTGTTTGACTCAATTTGGTGAAAAAATGAGCGAATTGCCATTGTTGGGCCTCTTGAGTTTGTGAGAACAATGCGGCTTGTTCTTCATGTTTTTGCTAGCTATTCTTGTCCAATTTGTCACAACGTTTGTCATAGTATTGGAAGAAATTGTTTGATTGCTGAAAATTGCTATTTACGCATGTATTGAAATTGTGCTCTGTTTTAGTACTACGTACTCTTTTTTTGGCGAACATAACATCACGCGGCTAGGCGAACCTTAGATACTACAAAAATTTAATTTACTGTTGTTTTTTGCATAATATAGCATGTCTAGACGACGTGGTTCTGGCTCTCGTTCTAGGGAGGCTCATCAAGAGGACGATCCCGTTGATGCTGGTGTAGGGACCTCTTCTTCTCTAGGGAGTTCCCAGAGTGGGATGAGCTTACCCTGATTGGGTCACAGGTAAAATCTAGTTTGGGCCTAGTTTAGTATTTTGGTCATAACTTCCTCATTATTCATCGGAATTGGGCTTATAATATATCGTTAGAAAGGTCTTTTCAAGCCCCATCCAATTACACACTTATTGGACCCTTATCATGGAACAAACTAAAATGGACTTTCTATTTTTCATAATTATGGTACGATAAAGAATACTTTCAAAAACAGAAAGAGAGATTATTTTAAAAACAACCACATCACTAGAATTTTCACACTTTCGCTTTGTTCGATAATAAATGACGTGAAAGATAGTCATAATTGGGTTTTGGTTTTGGGGAGACACATTTGGGTGTCTACAAAAGCCCCCACTTTGACTGAGTTTGGAGAAACGCAAGTTTTGAAAACAAAAGTCAAAGTAGCAATAGGGACGGAGAATGATTCAGAACGTTCTGCGACCCTAAATCATTCTTGTAACGCCGATACCTGCAAAATAGCGTTAGTTAAACAGATAAGAGACTCAAGAAACGCGTATCTTGCACCATCGAGCACACGTCTCTGAAGTAACCAATTTTGTTTGACGATCTTCCTCAAGCTAGGGGATATCGCCTGAAGACTGCTCCGCTTGTAGCTGCCTTCAATTTCCGCTGTTTTATGACCATCTTCCACATTCAAGGGAATACGATCGAAGATAACTCCGCTTGTAGTCACCTCTTGTTTTCTGACAACCTTCCACATCCTAGGGAACATCATCAATCAATGCTGCTACATCTCGAGCTTTTTTCTTGAATCACGGTGACAACTTTCCCAATCATAAAGAATATTGTCGAAGACCGACTCATCACAAACCGTTCTTCTCAAATGTAGGTGACAACCTCCACAATCTTAGTGAACGCTGTCAAAGACCGCCCATCTCGTGCTATCTTCTCAAATCTAGGTTACAACCTCCTCAATCTTAGCGAACGTCGTCGAACACTGCGTATCTCGTGCCATAATCTGAAATTTGGGTGACAACCTCCTCAATCTTAGCGAACGTCGTCAAAGACTGCCCATCTTGTGCCATCTTCTCAAATTCATATGATAATTTCCACCATTTTAGCAAAAACTATCAAAAACTGCTTCATCTCGAATCGTTCTTTTCTCAAATCAAATAATAAGCTCCCCAATCATAGTGAAAGCTATCGAAGGTTATTTCATCTCGAACCATCCTTGTCAAATCCAAGCAAGAGACTCTTTTAATCTTAAAGCCTCCTATTGAAAGCTTCTTCATCTTGAATTTTCAAATCTTCTTATCTTTACTCACTACTACAAAAACTAGAATATGAAATGCATGATACAAAACGGTTGTCTAAGGTAGGCGATCTTTAGGATTATATAAAACGCCTATGTTAGAGGGACAATGTGTATGCTGAACCATATAGGACGCCTCTTCAGTCAACCGATCTATTTGATTTCTTAATTTTTTATTAAATTCTGACTTCAGAATACAGAACGCCTTACTTAGTTAACCGTTCTATTTGATTTTATAATAATTTATTTTTAAACAAAAAAAAGCACTAGTGTAGGGAATAATTTCAAGCCTTTAAAATCCCACTAGCTTGAACCCCACTGTGATCATACACTTAAGTACGGTGGCGTCCAAAAGGGAAAAAGATAGAGCAAAAGAGTCGCCAACAAGTTTTTAGGAACTTGTAAACTGTTCACGAGGCGAAGGTTACACCCCTTAACGATCCAAGAGATCGTCAACTCCATAAGGTCATGAACTAAATAAGGGTTCGGGGATGAAGGTACAAATCCAACCTAAAAGAGATTGAACCTGCCCTAATAATAGGCCTTTACTTTATTCCGATCGTATTCATGTGCGCTTTCTAATTAACATGAAATCAATAAGTTTAACCCTAAACCTGTTTAATCTATGTTGGTTGAATATTAATGCACAAATAAACTATTATTGGCGATCACTTGAATTATAATCAAATTAAACCTAACAAGATTATTAATTATCTGATTAAGCGTGATTACAAGTACCAATTCCCTTTAAACATGCACAAAAGGCGTGATTAAGCAATAAATATATATCAAGCAACATAATAACAATAAATATTATGACAATAAAATTATAATCATCAAAATAATAATCATAATAACATTCATAATCATGTTCATGTTAATATTAAAGCATAATAATAATAGCAAGATCCTAGGCATGATACTAACAAGATTAATAACAAACCCTAGCATGTCACTAAGCAATAAAAATCAAATCTTTAACCCTAACATGATACTAACAATCATAAATATGAGGAAGAACATAGGAAGCATCGCAACAATCATATTTAATATTAAAATTACCCTAGACATGATACTAGGAATATCAAAATAACAATATAAACATGATATCTACATCATAACATCAATTAAAACCAATTAAAGTACTTACTTTGATGCCTCGTACCTCTTTCTAATAACAAAATACACACGTTAGTAACTTCAAGGAAAATAATAAACCAAACAATTAAATTAAATAATTGAAATAGAGATTTGGGACCAAACCCTCAGAAATTAAACCTTTCACGTCTAGGGCGAAGGCAACTTCGAATATGGCTAGGTGTATCAAGATCTTGTGAATGCGAAATTCTGTATGTGAAAAGCAAAGTTTGAAGGAAGAAAAAGGGAGAATAATCAAGAAAATCTTGATGAGAGTTCGTGAATGATTAGAGACAATAGATGAATGAAGATAATCGGTGTATGAATGAATGTAGATGATCATGAATGAAAACGGAGTTTTTAATACGATATTTATAGAGAAAATCAGCCAAAAAGATAAATTAAACAAAACAGAGTCTGACGCTCAAAAAACAGAGCTGGCGCCAACCCTGGCTAGCTGGCGCCAGGCACCAGCACCAGCGCCAGGCGCCAATGGCTAGCGCCAGGCGCGGTTCCAGGCGCCAAGGCCTAAGGTTAGGCGCCAAGCCTTATTTTAACGCGTTTTCGAAAATTCGATAAGTTTACTGTACTGCAGGATAAAATAATATAATTTCCTCGAAAATGCTATTTGATTTTGATTAAAACTCTGAAAAGTCAACAAAAGTCAATTTATCAATGCTAATTGAGTTAGGAATGAAAAGAACCTTCTAGAAGAATCTAGAAGACTAAAACCATTCCTAATTGCATTAGGAATGATAAATCATATTAGGCCCTCCCCTAGATCATTGGGCCGTACATAAAGCTCAAACCGGGCCCAGTTTAGTAAATTGGCCATAACTTCCTGAATATTCATCGGAATTGGGCTTATAATATATCGTTGGAAAGGTCTTTGCAAGCCCCATCCAACTACACTACTATTAGACCCATATCATGAACCAACCAAACTGGATTGGCTGTTTTTCTTAAAATAAGTTTTCAAAAACAGAGAGAAGAGTAAAGAAATAAAAACTTTCCGCAACACTAGACTTTCCACACTTTCACTTCATTCGATTATGATTCGACGTGAAAGGTACTCATCACTTTGTTTGGTTTTGGGGAGACACAAATAGGTGTCTACAGAAGCCCCCACTTTGACTGAGTTTGGAGAAACGCAAGTTTCGAAAACAAAAGTCAAAGTATCGATAGGGACGGAGAATGATTCAGAACGTTCCGCGATCCTAAATCAATCTTGTAACGCCGATACCTGCAAACTAACGTTAGTTAAACAGATAAAATAGTTAAGAAACGCGTATCTTGCACCGTCGAGCACACGTCACTGAAAGTAACCAATTGCTTTGATGACCTCCTGAAAGCTAGAGAATGTCATCCCTCTTGAAAACCGCTACGCCTGCAACTGGTTCCAAATTTGGAAGATTGCTTCGCCTGAAACGATCCTACTCCGCAATGATAATATAACGCGTCCAAGGGAATACTATCGAAGATTATTTCTCTTGAAACAATCTCCATCCGCATTGATAATATTCCACATCCTAGGGAATACCATCGAAGATAACTTCGCCCGAAATTACCTCCAGTTGTTCGTGACAACTTTCCGCAAGCTAGGGAACGCTGTCAAAGATATCTTCTCTTGAAGTCATCTGATCTTCATTTGATGCAATGATTTTGCAAAGGAAATTACAGAAGATCCATGCCTATCGATCTTTAAAAGTTTGCCTGAACTTTGCTTCCGCTATGCCTGTATGTCGGCGCTTCTGTTGCTTTGAACCTGTACGTCGGTGCCTTTTGCTGTGATGACAATCCTCTTTTCTTTAGGAATAGTTGCCAACACAACTCTTGTATGATGTATGACAATCCGATTTAGGGAAAGTTGTCAATGCCATGTAACAATCCATCCTTGGAAATGTTGCCACAATGAAGCGACAATCCGTACCTCGGAAAATTTTCCATAATCCAATTTTGGCAAAAAGTTGCCAATGCTTAATAACAATCTTTCAGAAGAATTTTGCTACGATCGACAATCCACATCTTGGAATATAACTCTTAAAAGAAATCCACCTTGGAATTTTGCCAATGCTATGCGACAATCCTTTTGGGAAAATATTGCCACTATTGACAATGCGCGTCTTGGAACATTTGCAAGAAAGAGTCGACCGACAATCCACTTCGAGAAAATTTGCGACTTGCTGAAATGAATGACAATCCACGTAGAGGAACTTTTGCCGAAATTTATGATGAGTAGAGACCTACGACAATCCTTTGGGAAATTTTGCCATAGGGAACTGGGTGTATGACAATCCAATCTCGGATAACTTCCCAGCGATCTATGAATGTATGACAATCCGAACTTGGAAAAAACTTGTCGAACAAGAAGGAGCACGACAATCCACGCTTGGAAACTTTGCCAGAGATGACAATCCAATCTTGGAAAAATTGTCGTTTAAGAAGAATGCGCGACAATCCATATTTGGAAATATTGTCGTTTAAGTGCTTGCTTTTAAACCGATTGTAATGAGCCAGTGTTTTAGGCGCTTAAGCTATGTGAGACGATCTTTTGTCAGGTCAATCACTTACTACGATTGTAATCGAGCGGACTACTAATCATGTCAAATTGCTTATAGGGGCTAACTGCTGTACCAAGGAATCCGAAATTGCTGCATGAGGTTGAAATCACCTTTCTGAGAGGCTTCGAGCTCTGTCGTTGCTGAGATATTTCTGGCGCCAGGAATTGGAGTAGGGTCCTCCCTATTCTGCTGCACCTGTATTTATTTTGACTATAGAACTTTGCCAATCTTTTTAATTATCTTAGGGTTGACCTAAGGTTTAGCATTGCTTGACTCATCAACTTGACACGACTCAAGGCATAAACTTGACTCACTGTGATTGACTCGAGGTGGACTCGACTCAAAGTGTTTGACACATGTGTTAGACTCAAATCAAGGTGATATGACACGACATGACTCAATGTGTACATGACTCGTGTGTGCATTGTAATGTGATTGTGCGACTCGAAAATGCAAAAAAGCAAAGATTTTCCGTCATTTTTGTGGAGGGTATCGACTTTCTCCCGAAAAAGAAAGACGCGAAAATAGAATCGAAGTTTTGAAGGTGCATGTTGAATGAGCTTAATCAAATGTTGTTTGATACTATCTCTCAAGGTGCAAGGATTAATCCATCCTAGGCTATCTCAACTGTTGACTCAATGATGAAAGCATTTGGGTAACTTGGGCACGGAGGCTAATTACTTCATACTTCGGGATGCAACGATGATTGATAAGTGATGAGCGATGTGACAAGGCATGCTTCATCGTTATGTTAAGATTTCATGACAACGGGTTCCTAGGGGAAGTATATTTGGTCATGTATTTGTGCGGTGTGTGAAAGTGATTCTAAAGTTAGGCCGCAAGGGCTAAGTGTGTGGAAAGAATATTATTTCAAGAAGAGTCAAATGATGGTGACTCCTAGGCTAGGTAAGCTAATGATGTAGGGATCAAGCCCCCAAGTCTAGCTCTAAGTTAATAGGGATGAGCATTGGAGATCCCTTGATATGATCTTGGTGTAAGTGTGTGAATGTGAATATGAATGCATGTTTATTACGGCCGCACCTCGATGTGAGGTTGCCTACGTATCCGTTAGGAATCAGGCCGAACGTAGCTCTAGCCGAACCTCGCACAAGTGTGTATACCTCAAAAAGGTCTTTTTAAGGGTTGTAACGTGGTTAGGCTAAAGGTTATAGAAGAAAGGGATAAAGGCTCAAGACCCTAGATAAGCCCCCAAGGTGTGCAACCTTGCTTTCGAATCTTTATATTTTTATGCTTGAGTTTCTACTCTTTTTTAGCTCTCTTTTATCTTTTGCTTTAGCATCTATTTTAATTTTATAAGCGTGGGAAATCCCGATCATGCGGTCTATCACTCACTTGGCATTCATGTTTCTCAGGCACGGTACCGAGCACTCGATAAGAGACGCAATCTGAGACGTGTTCTTATCGAAGATATTTTCGTATCAAAGACATTGGAACACTTTCCCTTTTGTACACTTTTATTTATTTTTTTGCTATTTTTGCTATTTTAATTTTTTGAATCACTCAAGCCCTTTGAGATTGCATAAGCTGCACACTGTCCCATCCCAAGGTTAGGAAGATATGGGTTGAAAAAATGAAGGGTCTATCGTTAGACGAGGCTGAAAGTGGTTTATGAAGAAAGGATTGTAAATCGAAGGGTGAAAGGAGATATGATGTGGCTACAAAGAGGTGCCTTAAATCATTGGTATACCTTGTGCTTAATTCGACATGGAATTTTTTTTTTTTTTTTTTTTTTTAATGTAATGCAATGTGATGATCATATATAAGGAAATAAATGCTCATTTTATTAAAGGAAAAAGGAAAAAAAAAAACCTATAAACTTAAGGTGCCTATGCTAGACTTATTGGGGAAAGGAAAAAATGAAGAAGAAATAGAAAAATAGGCCACGAAATCTTGTCGTTGAAGCTCGCCTCTTGTCTTGTGTTGTTCGCGTCATCATCACCCAGTCTTCTCGCTAGCTAGAGGCAATGTGATCTTGTTTTCCTCTATGAGATCTTGAATGAGGTTTTGAAACCTGTAGCATTCATCAGTGGTCTGACCGTTTCCTCGATGGTACTTGCAATAGGAATTTGGATTCCATCTCGAAGATCGATTTTCTTGTGTTGGGTCCTTGGTAGGGCCAATAGGTTTGATTAATCCTCGATCGTAAAGATGGTCGAAAGCAGCATCGTAGGTCATTCCAATGGGTGTAAACTCTCGCCTGGGTTTCCTTTTAGATCCTTGATTGTCCATGGCTAAGACAACATTATGGTCAAAGGTACTAACATTATTATTAGAGTGAGCGTTTTCGGAAGAAGAAGGATTGTCGCTCTTCTTTCCTTTCCAGCCACCGTGGTTACTATTGTTAGTAGCTTTTTGCTTTGCGTGGTCATCTTCGATTTCAATTCCGATGTCATAAACGGCCTTGAAAGTATTCAAGTTGTTTTGATATTTTAAATGCTTTGAATACTTTTCTTGGAGATTCTTGACGAACATCCTCACAGACTCCTTTTCGGTGGGGACCTCAATCATCTTGGCGGAAGTTTCCCTCCATTTATTGAAGAAAGAAGTAAAACCTTCATTCTCCTTTTGTCTTAGCATCTCAAGTTGTCTATGGTCGGTTTCAACTTGGATATTGCACTTGTACCTATCAATGAAAGCGTTTACTATCGATTCCCAAGTAGAGGTTTTCTCGTTGTCAAGGGAGAAGTACCATTGTTGGCAAACGGTTTCAAGAGATAGTGAGAACCGAGAGGGAAAAACCTTTTTATCGATACCCTTAATACTCATTATGGTTTCAAAAGTTCTTAAATGGAAGTAAGGGTTGTCAATTGCTCTGAATTTTGGGATGTTGTTAGCATTAAACTTCTGCGGAAGAAGATCTTTGTCCACCGAGACCCCTTGTGATGTAAGCTCTTGAATCTTGTAATCGCTAGAAAACTTGCTTAGGCTCTCTTGCATGAGGTCCATCTGTTGTTGCTTCACGGGGTCATCGATCTTGAGTGCGAGAAGCTTCAGTGTCTCGGTCACGGTAGCCAGTTGGTTCTTAAGATCATTGACTTCTTCTTGAGTTGCCATTATCTTCTTAGCCTTCCTCTTTTGACGAATCGGTTTATCAAAAAGCGAGACTTGAATAAAGAGGTTGTCCTTAATTAATCGCCCTTCTCTCCTCGACCAAGTACTGTGGAAAAGGAATTTGGGGATACTTATTGTTAATTATTTGACTCAAACTTTATTCAACATGCAATGGATGGAGGAAGTGAAGAAAAATTGGAATGAATTGTGAAGAAGATTTAGATGGAAGGATATGAAGGATTAGGAATAGAATGTACCCCCCACTCAAATGACGGAAAGACCGACTCATGCATGGACCTAAGACATGGTCATGGTGATGTACTCAAAGTGTGTGCTAAGACTAGTGAGTGTAGATGGTGCGTTAAGACTCGTGTCATGACCATGTTGCTAGACTATGTGGTTAAGACTTGATTACTGACTCAACAAGGTGTTATTGACAGCAAAAATTAACCGAATTAATTAGCAAACTGGTTAATTAGACACTAGGTGATGACTCGACCAATAATCCGAACTGTCGGCCAAGCGACAGGACTGGAGTCACGCTGTGGAGCTTGGCACCAGGCGACAGAACTGTCGTCTGGCGCTACACTCCATAATGCGGCGCTACAGCTCAAACTTTGGCGCCAATATTGGAGCTTCGGTCTGGGACTGTTTTCGGTGTTATTAATCAACTGGGGCATGCCTAAAGTCGTACTAGGTCAATTCCGATTAAAATATTAGACTTTATTTACTCAAATTAATTAATTAATTAATTAATTAATTAATTAGGCAAAGTACTTTAAGTCATTAATTTATGTAGTCTCAACACAAGTCAACAAACGGTTAAGAGAAACATAGAATATATATGCACAACAAATAATGCACAATTAGTCAAGTAGGCACAATATGATGCAATGAGTTCGCAACCTAACCATGGCTCTAGTTCTCTAAAGTTCGGGATATGGTTTAGTCAATAGGGGTCCGCATGCACCACGCGGAAGCCTAACCGTGAAGGGTTGGCGCGAGTGGATGGGACACCGCGAGTTTTAGAAAAAACTCGCTTCCATGGTTCGGTGAATTCAACATCTCGGATGTACCCTTTGTTGCACAGAGCGTTCAATCAGGTAGATGGAGCATGATTTCCCAGAGGGTTATGTCCATATGTAGAACACATATGGGTTTCAGAAAAGTGAGAAAAAATTCAATCAGGAAGTAGGATCGAGCAAACAATACGAAAAACTGGTCGAAATTAGAACGCATATGTCTGGCTCGGTATTGGGGGAAATTGGCGCCAGCAAACAGAGACTGGCGCCAGCTTTTAACTATAGCGCCTGGCGCCAATGTTGGCGTCTGGCGCTACAACTAAAATTCGGGCGCCAAGCTCTGGCCCCTGACGCTACTTCCCACATTCCTCAGCAGCTTTTTGTGCTCGATAAAATTTTCCAGTTTCGCGCGGTGTTATTTCGGTCAAACTTGTGAAAGACATTCCTCAAATTTCCTACGTGTAAAATCATATTTTTTTAACTCATTACAGATGGTCTTTCTAATGAGATATTTTTTATGCATATGACAATAATGTTAATCAAAATTACGCACATGAAATACTTAGAACTTTTCGAGTCTCATCCACTCATTCTAAATCATTGCCGAAACAAATTCAGGAATTAAAATAGAAATCCTCCCTAGTGGAGTCGCCAAAAACTGTAGGGAATAATTTCAAGCCTTTAAAATCCCACTAGCTTGAACCCCACTGTGATCATACACTAAAGTACGGTGGCGTCCAAAAGGGAAGAAGATAGAGCAAAAGAGTCGCCAACAAGTTTTTAGGAACTTGTAAACCGTTCACGAGGTGAAGGTTACACCCCTTAACGATCCAAGAGATCGTCAACTCCATAAGGTCATGAACCAAATAAGGGTTCGGGGATGAAGGTACAAATCAAACCTTAAAGAGATTGAACCTGCCCTAATAATAGGCCTCTACTTTATTCTGATCGTATTCATGTGCGCTTTCTAATTAACATGCAATCAATAAGTTTAACCCTAAACTTGTTTAATCTATGTTGGTTGAATATTAATGCACAAATAAACTATTATTGGCGATCACTTGAATTATAATCAAATTAAACCTAACAAGATTATTAATTATCTTATTTTAAACATGCATAAAGGGCGTGATCAAGCAATAAATATATATCAAAAAACATAATAACAATAAATATCATGATAATAAAATTATAATTATCAAAATAATAATCATAATAACATTCATAATCATGTTCATGTTAATATTAAAGCATAATAATAATAGCAAGATCCTAGGCATGATACTAACAAGATTAATAACAAACCCTAGCATGTCACTAAGCAATAAAAATCAAATATTTAACCCTAACATGATACTAACAATCATAAATATTAGGAAGAACATAGGAAGCATCGCAACAATCATATTTAATATTAAAATTACCCTAGACATGATACTAGGAATATCATAATAACAATATAAACATGATATCTACATCATAACATCAATTGAAACCAATTAAAGTACTTATTTTGATGCCTCGTACCTCTTTCTAATAACAAAATACACACGTTAGTAACTTCAAGGAAAATAATAAACCAAACAATTAAATTAAATAATTGAAATAGAGATTTGGGACCAAACCCTCATAAATTAAACCTTTCACGTCTAGGGCGAAGGCCACTTCGAATATGGCTAGGTGTTTCAAGATCTTGTAAATGCGGAATTTTGTATGTGAAAAGCAAAGTTTGAAGGAAGAAAAAGAGAGAATAGTCAATAAAATCTTGATGAGAGTTCGTGAATGGTTACAGAGAATAGATTAATGAAGATAATCGGTGAATGAATGAATGTAGATGATCATGAATGAAAACGGAGTTTTTAATACGATATTTATAGAGAAAATCAGCCAAAAAGATAAATTAGACAAAACAGAGTCTGACGCTCAGAAAACAGAGCTGGCGCCAACCCTGGCTAGCTGGTGCCAGGCACCAGCACCGGCGTCAGGCGCCAATGGCCAGCGCTAGGCGCTAGGCCTGGGGTTAGGCGCCAAGCCTGATTTTAACGCGTTTTCGAAAATCCGATAAGTTTACTGTACTGGAGGATAAAATAATATAATTTCCTCGAAAATGCTATTTGATTTTGATTAAAACTCTGAAAAGTCAACAAAAGTCAATTTATCAATGCTAATTGAATTAGGAATGAAAAGAACCTTCTAGAAGAATCTAGAATACTAAAACCATTCCTAATTGCATTAGGAATGATAAATCATATTAGGCCCTCCCCTAGATCATTGGGCCGTACATAAAGCTTAAACCGGGCCCAGTTTTTTAAATTGGCCATAACTTCCTCAATATTCATCGGAATTGGGCTAATAATATATCGTTGGAAAGGTCTTTGCAAGCCCCATCCAACTACACTACTATTGGACCCATATCATGGACCAACCAAACTGGATTGGCTGTTTTTCTTAAAATAAGTTTTCAAAAACAAAGTGAAGAGAAAAGAAATAAAAACTTTCCGCAACACTAGACTTTCCACACTTTCACTTCATTCGATTATGATTCGACGTGAAAGGTACTCATCACTGGGTTTGGTTTTGGGGAGACACAAATGGGTGTCTACAACTAGCAAACCCTTTTTTCCCCAAGGATTTACTCTTATTCTTTTTTATACATAAGTTCTTTCTCAACAACCGTTTATAGCTTACATGTATTAAAAAATTTCTGCTCTTTCTCTCTCCTTCTCAGATCCGGCCCGTCGAGAGCTCCTCCATGGTTCTAATCTAACCCTTACTCCAATCAACACCATCTCCGCTCCATCCCCTTCTCCAATGGCTTGAACTTCTTTAGTACTACTAGATAGATGAATAGAAATAAACAACGCTCCAACCGTCCAACGAAGAGTTTTAGTGAAATAAATTCGATGAAGGCTTGAAACTTCATGTAAGTATCACGTTACGATTCAATTTGATGATACTTTTGTGAAATCTACCTTAATTTTTCTATGATTAATTGATTTTCATTTGCTTAATATTGAAATCTGACCTAATTTTACAACAATTTAATTTGATTAATGTTGAAATCTGTCTAATATGCTCTAGAAATTGAATTGGGGGGTTTTAGACTTACTTGATTTTCGTTAAAATTTTATGCTTTGAATTGCTTGTATGTTGATGTATGTTGATTTGTGAGCATTTTGGTTTCCAAATTTGTATTTCTTGGTGAAGAAACGAGTAAATCATCATTGTTGGTCTGATCTAAGTGTTAGAATTTGATTAATTGATATACGAGTGTCAATTTTTCGATTATAATTTATGAATTTGCAGTTGTATCATATTTTTGGTTTATAATTTTATACGTCATTCACAACAGGTATTTTTATTTACTATTTAGACCTAAATTCTTATTTACTTTGGGAGTGGATGAATTTTAGACTTAATTGTACGGTTAATCATACATAGAATTGATTATTTACCTTAATCTTTTTCCCCTTTTTTCTTTATTATTGATGCATATTTTTCAGAGGAAGAAAAAAGAATTTCTCACAGTTCTTCCCACATGCATTATTTTCATATTTTAATTCTCTAATGTTCTTTATTATTGATCATTTAAATTTGTATTTTTTTAATAGCACTTAAATTTTAATTTTTATTTGAGGAACACTTATATTTGTATTGATATTGTAGTTACCGAGTAATATGATGAATATTTCTAGTACAATTATCGTCTTCCAATACTGTCGTTGACCTGCGAAATTGCAGGTGGTAATTTTTTTTTAAAAAAAATAGTAGAAAAGAGAACTATTGTGTGTAAGAACCGTTCTCTTTTCCTTTTAATTTTTAGCATGATATGAGAGGGAAAAGAGAACGGTTGTCTCATATAACTACTCTCTTTTATTTTGCATACAAATCGCCTCTTTCAACCGTTCTCTAAACTTTACACATCGCTTAGCAGAAGAACGGTCCTGAGGCGTTCTATAAGGCCTATTTCAACCGTTCTCTATTGCACTTTTTTAGGGAGTGACTTTTAGGAGTAATCGACCTTTTTATCTTTGGGAAGACCCTTATCTTAAGATTCTTCGATCTTGAAGTCAATCTTTTCCATCATAGGAATCTTTTGCGATGCAATCAATCACTAATCAAATCAGTTTTCAAATTCGCTTAATCAATATGCAATCGATAACTTGATCGTCATCAAACCGATCATTAATCAAGACCGTAATTGGGCCGACTACTTAATCATGTCAAACTTCTTATAGGGGATAACTAGTGTACCAAGGGACCCAAAATTATTGCATGAGGTCCGCATAATCTAATATGGGGGCCACGCATCTTATCGTTATACTAGCGCACGTCGGTGCATATTGTCGCTATCGCAAAATACACACGTTAGTAACTTCAAGGAAAATAATAATTAAAACAATTAAATTAAATAATTGAAAGAGAGATTTGGGACCAAACCCTTAGAAATTAAAAAACCTTTCACGTCTAGGGCGAAGACAACTTCGAATAATGCTAGGTGTATCTAGGTCTTGTGAATGCGGAATTTTGTATTTGAGAAAAGGCTAGTTTAGAAAAGAAAGAGAGAATATATCATGAATTTCTTGATGAGAGTTGGTGAATGAAAATGGAGTTTTTAGAAGAATATTTATAGAGAAAATCAGCCAAAAACATAGAAAATCGAAACAGAGTTCTAACGCGCAAAAACGAGGTTAGCACCAGACGCTGACATTAGCGCCAGGTGCTAACGCTAGCGCCAGGTGCCAGGCGCTAATGACTGGTGTTTGGCGCTGATTAAATTTCTGACGCGTTTTCTGAAATCAGATAGAAATTAACCGTACAAGAGGATAAAATAGTATTTTCCTCAAAAACATTCTTTTAGTCTGATTAAAACTCTAAAAAGTCAACAAAAGTCAATTTATCAATGCTTATTTAATTAGGAATGAAAAGAACCTTCTAGAAGAATCTAGAAGACTTATTGGGCCTCCCCTAGATCATTGGGCCGCATATAAGGCTCAAACCAGGCTCAGTTTAGTAATTTGGCCATAACTTCCTCAATATTCATCGGAATTGGGCTTATAATATATCGTTGGAAAGTTCTTTTCAAGCCCTATCCAACTGCACTACTATTAGATCCATATCATGGACCAACCCAACTGTATTGGATGTTTTCTTAAAATAGGTTTTAAAAAACAAAGAGAAGAGAAAAGAAATTAAAACTATCCGCAACACTAGACTGTCCACACTTTCACTTCATTTGATTACGATTCGACGTGAAAGGTACTCATAACCGGGTTTTGTTTTGGGGAGACACAAATGGGTGTCTACAGAAGCCCCCACTTTGATTGAGTTTGGAGAAACGCAAGTTTCAAAAAACAAAAGTCAAAGTATCGATAGGGACGGAGAATTATTCAGAATGTTCTGCGATCCTAAACCACTCTTGTAACGCCGATGCCTGCAAACTAGCGTTAGTGAAACAGATAAAAGAGTTAAGAAACACGTATCTTGCACCGTCGAGCACACGTCTGTGAAGGTAACCGATTTGCTACTATATTCTTGTATTTCTGTACTTTTTTTACGACCTCCTACAAGCTAGAGAATGCCGCCTGAAGATTGCTATGCTTGTAACTGCCTCCAACTCCGCCATGATAGACTTCTGTAAGCTAGAGAACCCCATCAAAGATTGCTTCGCTTGAAACGACCTCTAGTTGTTTGTGACAACTCTCTGCAAGCTAGGGAATGCTGCCGAAGATATCCTCGCTTGAAGCTACCCTCTTTTATTGTGATAATACTCCAAAGAAAATTACCAAAGACCTACGCTTGTCGATCTTTAAAAGCTCGCTTGAACTTTATTTTCGTTATGCATGTACGTCGGCGCTTCTGCTGCTTTTGAACCTGTATGTCGGTGCCTGTTGCTGAATGAACCAGTATGTCAATGCCTTTCTGAATGAACCAGTATGTCGGTGCCTTTTGCGATGAGCCAATGCTTAGGCGCTTTAAGCTAAGTTAGACGATCTTTCATCAGGTCGATCACTCTATGTAATTGTAATCTAGCCGATTACCAAAATCGTGTCAAATTGCTTAGAGGGGCTTACTGGTGTACCAAGGAACCCAAAATATATTGCACAACGTTGGAACAACCTTACTGAGTGGCTGAGAAGTCTGACGCCGCTGAAACAACGCTAGCGCCGCTTATTTGGCTGTAGTGTCAGACGCTGGTACTAGCGTCACGCGCTACGCCTTATCGACTGACGCCAAGGTCTGACGCTTGGCGCTAGAGTTGGGTTTTCCTTAAATACCCTTCTCTTCTTCATTTCCGCTACTGTTGCTCGCGTTCTTGCTCGGGAAATTCTCAGAACTTTGTTTGATTCTTTCTTGCTCGTTTCTCAACCAAATTCGCTCAAATTTGTTGCAAATCAAAGCTTATTCCATCAATTTTCCCAATCTATGTAAGTTTCCTTCAAACTCCCCCCGGTTTTAATGAATTTCACATGCATTTGTTCACGAATTTCTTTAAAATTCGAAATTAGAATTGCTAAATTCTCTTTTTTTTATCAAATTTTATGCCATGAAATTGCTTGATTATGTTTATATATTGCCTTAGGAGTAATTTGAGGCTTGTTTGACTCAATTTGGTGAAGAAACGAACGAATCACCTTTGTTGAACCTGTTAAGGTCGGGAAGACAATGTGGCTTGTTCTTGATATTTTTGCTAGCAATTCTTGTCCAATTTTCACAGTTATTACTATAATATCGTAAGAAATTGTTTGATTGCTGGAAAATGCAGTGTATGCTCAATTTGAATTTGTGCTTTGTTTTAGTACTACGTACTCTGTTTTTTTTTTTGCGAACATAGTATCATGCGGCTAGGCAAACCTTAGATACCATAGAACCTTAATTTATAATGATTCAGCACAATGTAGCATGGCTAGACAGCGAGGCTCTGGTTCACGGTCCCGGGACGTTCGACGGGAGCATGAGCCTGTAGAGGACGACGCTGATCCGTCCACTTCGCTCGGCCGAATCCCTGAGTGGGATGAGCGGACTTTGTACTTCTCTCCTGTCCATCATAACTCTGAGAAGGTGAGACGAGGTGTCACATTTGGGAGGGACATGTTGTCACGGTTCCGGTTGCGACGGTTTGGGCGACCTGTACAAGATGTACATCGCCAAAGACGACGAGACGAGACTTCTATGGGAGTCCTGCGGACTGAATGCACTGTTTTAGACCTTGGAGGCCATGATTGCCTCTAGCGGGGGTCGCCATGTAGTCCGTGCTCTGGTGGAGTTCTTTTGGGACACCACCAACACTTTCCACTTCCCTTGAGGTGAGATGATGGTCACTCCGACCGACTTTAGTCTCATTACGGGACTGGAGTTTAGCTATGAGGCGCTGCCGTTTGACAGCGAGATTAGCATCTTTTCTCCCGAGGTCGATGAGTTGTTGGGTCCGATTACTGTTCGGGCTCGAGCTGAGGTAGAGTCTACTCAGTTCAGCGCTAGGGGGATTCGCCGCTCTACTCTAGCAGTGGCTTTTGATGATGGTGCGACTACCCGAGAGCAGCGAGTGCGAATCTTTGCACTTATCTTGCTGTCAGGGACGTTCTCTCCTAACAAGGGTAGTAGGTTGCTGCTTTACTACCTGCTTGTTGTCCGTGATCTACACCGGATCGGGACTTACGACTGGGCCAGCTTGGCCTATGCTGATTTCATCTGAGCGTTGGGGGACTCGTGTCGACATCGGTCCTTCGCGGGGAACGTTGTTCTATCTGGCTTTTGGAGGGTCGTAGAGGTATACTTTATTTCCTATAAAGTTTAGCTCTAAATTTTAATTAGCACTCGCTGATAATTTTTTCTTCTTGTAGATCTGGTTCTACGAGTACTTTCCCTCAGCTGCGGCGGCGAGACCGTCGCCGCGCAGATTTCCAGTAAGTGCTTCCTGGGGAAGCCGCCGTGTGGGGTTGTCCATTGCTTATGTCCGAGATTGGATCATCTCGGTATGGTTCTTTACATATTTGAACATTTTGTGATACCTTCGATAGATTCTTGTCTAACAGGCATTATTTGCAGGAGTCTAATGTGCTGTACCAACCGTGGGTCGACTTGGCGGTCCCTGGGCTAGCCGCGCAGTATTCTGCTGAGCGTCGCTATTTCTAGGGGACCTATGGAGCGGCTGCGTACCCTGGGGAGATGGTTTCTATTCAGCATTCCTCGGATACTTTTGTTGTTCCCGCTCCTCCACCGCATCACATGTTTAACGCCGCGAGGTTGGTGAGCATGTCAGAGGGAGCTGGTACCTCTTGGCGATCTTACACGATCCCTGGGCGATGCTATGAGGAGGAGCTACTGCCGTTGTTAGCTCCAGTTCCTATACTTGCTGAGGATGTGGTGGTATGATTTTCAGCTTTTACCTTTCATTAAGTAGCCCCCAAGTAGTGCTTTACTGATTTTGATTTGCTTTGTTAGGGTGGTCCTGTTGAGTTCGTGCCACCTCGTATGTCTATTAACTATTAGGGGATATACGGGCCGATAGAGGAGATGATTCTTGCGGCTCCTAAGGGCGAGCGCTTTGTGGAGCGGTCGATTCCTCGTCACCAGACTCGGGTAAGCTTATTTATTTGCAACTTTTGTCCATATATGTTATGCATGTTTACTGACTTTATTTTCCTGAAAGTTTCCGCGCGAGGTGGTCATGGCGATGGCGCGATGTATAGATGCCTTCCGGAGCCAACTCGTCCGGATGAGGAACGTGGCTACATGCCGTCGAGACGACGCCGTTCAGGAGGTAGCTTCCCTTCTTATGTTTTTGCATTACCACTTCTATTTTGCATGATTCTAATCTTAGTTTCTTTTTGCAGGGTCAGCCCATTCCTTTTCGTACCCGTACAAGACCTGTGGTGCGGAGAGAGCCGACGAGGTCTAGCTCGAGACGTCGCCGCATTGGTTCGGGTGGTCGGGGCGGTCGTTCTAAGGCTGCCCGTACCGAGGCGGTAGAGGGCTCAGGCTCTTCATCTGAGGGTTCACATGCTACGCCGGTAGACCAGGGAGAGGCTACCTCGGCTCTTAGAGGTGGTGAGATGTACGAGGTCGGCTCATCATCGCAGCAGCCTCCGCAGCCTCAACCTCAGGTTTATCTTGGGTGGACGGGTCGTGTGCTGAGTTTTCCTCCTCCCGAGGAGACCGGATCTGGAGCTGGTGGAGAGGTTACTCCTCGTACGACGCAATTTTATGAGATGATGGGTGTACGTCCCCTGGCGCCGTAGTTTGTTCCCGTGCTTTTTATTATTTCATTTTGACTTTGTATAGAACTTTGCCTTTAATTAGACTCATTATTTAGACATGTTTGTATATACATACTATTATGAGTTTACTTATCATTTATCGTGGTTTTTCATTTTTTATTATTGTTATGTGCATGTTTGTGTGTGCAAAGAAATTGTGAAAAATAATTTTGCGCAAAAATTCCGTCATTTTTATTATTGATGGAGGGTATCCGACTTTCTCCCCCAAAAAAAGAAAAAATGAAAAATAAAAGTCACATAAAAAATATTGGGTTTATAAAATCATGGAAGTTAGTCTAAATAAAAATCCGAAAATTAATATAATAGTTATATTAATTAAGAGGAGGGAATAAATGAATTTTTAGAAAAAGATATAAAAGAAGAATAAGGAAACCGTAAAATCATTGGCAGACTTGAATCAGGTCAAAAACGCGGTTTTTTTGGAAAGCTCGTACGATAAGATACATTAGCGCCAGCTGGCGCCACACATTTTGGTGTAGCGCCAGGCGCTACACTTAGCGTTTGGCGCCAGGCTCTGGCGTCTGGCGCCAATGAGCGCTGACTCCGAATCCTTCCTAGATTAAAATTGTGCTGATTTTGTGTATAAATAGCCCCCTGCCCAGCCGATTTTTTTCATAATTTAAGCAAATAAAATATTTTCTTAGCTTTTAGCATAACAACATGTCTCTAGTCTCCAAAAGTTTTACCAACTATACCCATGAATGGTGTCGGTCTCTTAATGCCAAGGAGAGAAAAGAATTAGATGTGTTTCACTTGGGGGGTATTTATGGTGTCAAAGGGGTAGATCTCGATTTAGATTTTATTCATACCGCTCTAGAATATTTGTATGTAGACTCTCATTGTTTTAGATTGGGGTATGACGAAATTAGCCCATTGCCGGAAGAATTCGGTGCTATTTTAGGCTTTCCTGCTCTAGATCTTGTAGTAATCCCTAGAATAAATGAATATTATTATAAGGATTTTAAACGCTTCTTCAATTTAAAGACAAAGATCTATCAAAAATAGTAGATGGTAGCATAGTTAATTTGAAAGAATTTGCTCGCCATTATTTTGATAGACCTTATTCTGAATCTTTCCATGTTTATAGAAGCAAGGCTTTTCTCTTTCGCATGCTTAATCAATATTTTCTCACTAGTGGTAAAAATAATGAGGGTCAATCAATTATATCCACTGTTTTAGAGCAGATTAAATCTTGGTGAAATCCAATGCCCTTAATAGTTGGAGAGTCTATGCTTAGTCTTGATGATTTAAAGAAGAATCCAAAAGCACCTTTTCGGGGCTCTCCAATTTTATCACAGGTAGAAAAATAATATTTTTTATTACAGAAATAAAAAATATATTTTTGTATAGTAAAAATAATTTATTTGCATTGAAATTTTTTTTGCAGATGTGGCTAATAGAAAGACTGGAATTAATTAGCCCTCCAGACAATGTTGAGAAGTATACTCCAAATTGCTTCGTTAGAAGGAAGAAACGTTTCTCTAAGATGGGGCGCCACGAATGGAAGAAGGTCTTCGAGTCTTGTAATTTTGCTATCAAGTGGGTCATCCCTTGGTGGAAAATAGAAAAGATGGTTGGTGTCAACAAGCAGCCTTTCTGCCGTCTTCCAAGCTTGTTCCGAATGACTTTTTATTATCCCTATAGGGTAAAAAGACAATACGGCATACTTCAGACTATTCGTTCCGGTGATCTTCGTCGTCCCTACGAGTTCCCTGTCTCTCAGGAAGTAGACAAATTTGATTCTTATTGGAGCGCTAGACCTTTATGGGATGTAATTACCCAAAAGGTTCCTCCTTCTTTGCCCAATGATGTGAAAAAGTGGCTTCTAAAGAAACCCTCAAAGGACGTGAAGAAAAATAAGAGTAAAACTGATGTGAAGAGTCGTCTAGGTGACAAAGTGATTCCTGTTAAGGAACGCTTGGGTGAAAGAATTGAGTTCAAAACACCTACAATGCCTAAGAAGAAGAGTACTTTGAAAGATAAAGGAAAAAGGAAAGCTGACACCACAGAAAAGAAAGCTTGGGTAGAACAGAAGCATGGGGTCCTAGCTAAGGGAGGGACTATTTATTCAAAGATTGAATGTAGGTCCTCTAAAAGAGGCCTACTAGCTAAGGTTATGGATGAGGAAGAAGACGCAGACAAGAATTGGAAAAGGGCTACGAAAGAGAAAAAAGATTAAGGGCATTGCTTAATTTTCAATTATTAGACTTAGTTTTTTTTAAATTCAAAGTTAATTTATTTAAGCTTTATTTAAATTCCATCAATAATGTAATTTATTTTATTAATGAAATTGCTGCTTTTTAATTAAATTATTTACTTTAAATTTAATTTATTAAAGCAATGAAAACTGAAAATTTAATTTTCCATAAAAATTTTCGAGTACGGAAGTCGAAAAATTTCCGAAAAACACTGAAATATTCTCAGATATTTTACAGTAAATTAGCGCCACAATTCTGCGACTGGCACTAGCTGCGGCAGTCAGGCGTCAGGTGACGGACGTTGTCGTCTGGCGCTAATGTTCATCGATTGGCGCCAGAACTTTTTTCGTGATGCCGATGTCTTGTCGATCTTCTGTTGAATTTTATATAAAGTCTGGGATGCGAGATTTGAAAAAAATAAAGTGACTGCACCCGTAAAGGGTTGCCTACGTATCCTTTCTTAAGGAATCATGCCAAACGTAGCTCTTTTGAGTGTCCTACTCAAGTAAATATGGGTAGTATTTCTTAAGTTGGTCAAGATTTGTCATGTTTGAGAACTCATTGCCATCCATGTTAGTTAATTTTGCTGCACCTCCTGACAGGATTGTTCTGACAATGTAGGGTCTAGACTAAATAGGTCGGAATTTTCCCCTTGGATCTAAAATGTTTTTCCTTAATGCTTTTAACACCAAGTCTCCTACTTTGATGTTTCGTGCCTTGACCTTCTTATAAAAATGCCTAGCCATACGAGTGTGGTAACATTGAGTATGATGTAGAGCTTCTAGTCGTTTTTTATCAAGTAGAATTAGCTCCTCATATCTTGCCCTAGTCCATTCAACTTCATCGAGTTTTCTTTCTAATGCGACGCATAGAGATGGAATCTCTAGTTTGGCAGGTTGTACGACATCCATTCCATAAACCAAGGAAAATGGTGTATTTCATGTTGATGTGCGAATTGACGTGCGATAACCCCACAATGCGAAGTGAAGTTTGTCAGGCCAATCCTTGTAATTTTCCGTCATTTTCTCAATTATAGTCTTTAGATTTTTATTAGCTACTTCGATTGCTCCATTTTCCTGAGGTTTATAAGCGGAAGAATGATGATTTTGAATGCCATATTTCGGTAGCAATTCTTCACATTCGGCTTGAAAGTGAGTTCCATTGTCACTTATCATTTCATGTGGGACTCTGTATCGACAAATAATATTTCTTTCGATAAAGAGTGCTACATGTTTTGCGGTGAGTTTAGCGTATGATTGTGCTTTGACCCACTTTGTGAAGTAATCAATTGCCATTAGGATATATTCGTGACCTCCTGTTCCTGGGGCAGTGATTTTGCCGATGATGTCAATTCCCCATGTAGAGAACGGCCATGGCGACGTGTAGGTGTAGAGCAAGGATGGAGGAACGTGTTGTAAATTAGCATAGATTTGGCACTTAGAACATCTTTAAATGTATTGATGGCAATCCCTATTCATTGTAGTCCAATAGTATCCTTCTCGCATTATCTTTTGGACTAACATCTTGCCATTTACGTGGACTATCCTCATTGCTCTTTGGGCATCCTTTTTCCCTACACATAAGAGAGCTCGACCCTTAGGTACCCTTTTATGTAACTCGTTGTCTTTGAGTACATATTGGGAAGCCAAGAGTCTTAATGCTCGTTTTGCTCTTTTGTCAACATGGGGAGGGTATTCTCCTTTGGTGACATAATTGAGTATATCCGTATACCACGGTTCTTCTTCTTCTTCTTCTTCTTTGTCCTATATTACTTCATCATCTTCTATAGCTTGAAAATATCCTGGTTTGTGCCTTTTTTCTATAATTAGAGGCATTTGCTCAATTTTCGTAAGAATCCTAACCATTGAGGCTAGTCATGCCAAGGCATCAGCAAATTGATTTTCTTCTCTTGGTAGATATGTGTATTCTACCTTCTCTAACTGATTAGTAAGGGTTTCCAGATAGGTTTGTTAAGGGGCTAGACTTTCGCTCCTTACTTTCCACCTTTTGGAGATTTGATTGATGATTAATGAAGAGTCTCCGAATATCCGTAACTTTTTTACTCCCAATGCCAAAGATATTTCAAGGCCTACCACGCATGCTTCGTATTCAGCAGCGTTGTTGGTAACATCGAAATCAAGCTTTATGGAGATTGGAACATGCTCTTCTTTAGGTGATACTAGTAATACTCCAACGCCACATCCCTTTTGGTTTAAGGCTCCGTCAAAGTACAAGGTCCAAGTATCATCTTCAGTGACCGTTAAGTCTTCATCTGGAAATTCAATGTCGTGTATTAGCGTCGAGTCTTCTATTGGAAAGTCCACTAGAAAATCTGACACCATAGATGCTTTGATAGCTTTTTGTGGCATGAACCTTACATCAAACTGGGCTAAATTTACTATCCATCTCGATATGCACCCATTGAGTGTAGATTTCTCGAATAGATACTTGAATGGATCTAATCGGGAAACTACGAAGACTGTATGCACGAGCATGTAATGTCTTAACTTGGTTGTGGCCCACACCAAGGCGAGGCACAATTTCTCAATTGGTGTATAGCGTGCTTCATATTCGAGCATTTTCTTGCTTAGATAGTAGATCGCATTTTCTTTGCCTTCTACTTCTTGTGCTAGCATAGCTCCCATTGTCTTTTTGGTAAATGTTAAGTACAGCCTAAGAGGTATTCCCGGAAGTGGTCGTGCTAATACGGGAGGATTTGCGAGATAGGCTTTGATCTTTTCAAAGGCTTTTTGACACTCCTCATCCCATATTACTGGTACATTCTTCTTAAGCTTTTTAAAGATTGGTTCACATATTGTCGTCAATTTCGATATGAACTTGCTTATGTATTGCAACTGGCCAATAAATCCTCAAATCTTCTTCTCGGTTTTGGGCGGTGGCATTGACATGATTGCCTTGATCTTGGTTGGGTCTATCTCTATTCCTCTAGAGCTTATGACATAACCTAAAAGCTTGCCTGAGGTGACTCCGAAAGCACACTTAGATGGGTTAAGCCTCATATTGTATTTTCTTAGCCTTTCGAAAAATTTTCTTAAGGCTACTTGATGCCTAGGCGATCTTTTGACTTTAAAATCATGTCGTCCACATATACTTCAACTTCTTTATGCATCATGTCATGGAGTAAGGCAGTCGCTGCACGTTGGTAAGTAGCACCTGCATTTTTCAACCCGAATGACATTATCGTGTAGCAGTAAGTACCCCATGGTGTTATGAAAGTTGTTTTCTCCATGTCTTCTTCTGCCATGAGAATCTGATTATAGCCTGCGTATCCATCCATGAACGAGAGAAGTGCGTGATTTGCTGTGTTATCTACCAGAATATCGATGTGTGGTAAAGGGAAGTCGTCCTTTGGACTTGCCTTATTTAGATCTCAATAGTCGACACACATTCTTACCCTTCCATCCTTTTTCGGAACTGGGACAACGTTGGCGACCCATTCGGGGTATTTGGATACCTTGATGAAACCTGCAGTTATTTATTTTTGAACTTCCTCTTTTATTTTAAGAGCTACGTCGGGTTTCATTCGACGTAACTTTTGTTTTACAGGTTTAATTCCCGGAATTAGTGGTATAGTGTGTTGAGCTATTTCTCTATTAATGCCTGGCATATCTTCATATGACCAAGCAAATACATCGATAAATTGTTTAAGCAAGTTAATTAAATCGGTTCTTTCTTGTTCATTAAGTGTTAGTCCGATTTTAACTTCTCTTTTATTAGTTGAATCATTTGAGATATCAACCGTCTCAATTTCTTCAATTATCGGTGTCTTCTTTTTAAGTGTTTCCATTGCTTTAATAAGTTCTTTTTCTTTTTCATTGTTAGTTAAGCAATGCTCGTCATCTTGGGTTAAAGCAGAACACAAGGAGTAAGGAGAAGAAGTCATATTATTATACTCTGAGATCATTACATCAAAGAGTGATATGTCCTCAGGGACTTGATCACTAACTATTCTAGGGGAAGGGATAGAAGGAGGAGGTCTACAACTAAAGACCTAGATGACTCTATAGGGAGAGACTCTGACTCTTACTTTGACTCAGACGACTCTTTGAACATCGGTCCTTGCCCTGTTGTGATGGAGATCTTCCTTCCACTTGGATCAGTCACCTTGATGGTCTTGCGCCACCCTTGTAGTGATCCTTCCACTGGAGTGATTAGCTTCGAGGGATCGAAGCTTTTGCTTTGTAGGACTGTCTGAATGAGCGAGGAGTTATCCCCTTTGTATGTCGGCTCATCCTTTTCTCTCCCAAATAATAATGCCATGACGTTAAAGTCAAAGCATGGGGGTGCTTTCTCCTTATGGACAGGAGTTGGGATTTCGTTTGTGAAATAGCAATCTAAGAAAATTTCGAATCCCGGTTGCCTTATGCCATTTACGACAAATGGTTCGGGAAATTCGTAGCATGGATAGTCCTCTCCTTCTTTTATAAATTGCCCATTAAGGGTAATAGGGTACTAATCCATTGGGATTGCTTTATTTTGAATGCGAGCACCCCTACGTGCCTTTGACTTTTAGTGGGCTCGCTTGGGATCTTTTCGAGTCGGTTCGAAACCAAGTCCGAAAGTGTCTAACTTAGGGAGGCCAGGTGATTCCAGTGGTTTTGCTATTCCTTTCTTCTTTCTTAGGGTCATCCCAGGAAAATGTCCTTGCTTCTTCAGAATAGCATTCACAATCATGTTGGAATGGGGGTCGTGGCAGAGAGGGGTCCTTTCATCCTCCTGGATTAAGGAGACCTCTTCATTAAAGCCCCACAAATCTTCATCGTCTTCATCGTGCTCCACATTTATTATTGGATTCTCTATAGATTTAATTCTCATAAGCGAAGCATCGATGGTAATAAGAATTCCTACAACTATAGCTTTTACTTGTTGGTGGAGAGATGAGGGGACGACCTTTAGGTCGTGAAGCCAAGGGCGTCCCAACAATATATTGAATGAAGCTTTAATATCTACTACTTGGAAAGTAGTAGCGTGTTCTATCGCTCCCGCCGTTACATTCATGGTAATTTTACCAAGAGCTTGACGATGAGTGTTGTCATAGGCTCTTATTCCTTGCGTTGACGGGGTTAAGTCTTCATCCCTTATGCCTAACATCCTCGTAGTTCTAAGTGTTCAGACATTAATGGCTGATCCATTGTCTACAAGAGTCATAGGGACGTTCATTCTCTTGCAAACCACTGTGAGGTTTAATGCCTTATAGTGTTTGTCACCTTATGGGGGAAAATCCTTATCGGAAAAGGTATCAAGTTAATGGGACTAGGGAGTTCACTCGTGAGAAAATTAGATAACCCCTCAGGAGTGGTGTCAGAATCTATCCCTATTTTATCCAGGGCATTCATTATGGCCAACCTATGTTCTCGAGACGTTGCCAGAAGCTTCCATACGTTCATCTCAACTTTGGTTTTCTTGAATTGTTTGACGATGTCATAATCTTCTATAATAGGTATGGGAACTTGCTGTGTGGTTGGCATGGGTTGTGTCAAAACAGGAGGTTGCATTCTCCCGGATCTTGTGAGGACGTCTATTGATGAATCTTCTTCAACCCAAAAGTCATCCATGGCATATGACACCGAAGGTGGGGGTCCTACCATGTCTTTTAAATAGACGTCTTCTTCGTCGCTGTCCCAAACTCCATTAATATTTACATCCTCTTCTTGTGGAACTTTGACTAGCTTCTTATCATCAATCATTTTCCGAATTAAATCCTTGAATTTAAAACAGTTTTCGATAGTATGACCCCCTGATTGATGATATTGACAATAATATCTATCTGTCCTCTTTAATGATTCAAATGGTCTCGGTTCAAGAGGTTTGATCTCGCCACTCCCGGAGAGCATTTTGAACATTTGTGCGTATGGGATCCCAATTGGAGTGTAGATTTTATTACTCTTCTTGGGTTTATCGGTGACTTGCAAAGAAAAGTATTTCGCCTCATAAGTCGTTCCCATGTGTGTGAACTCTTTCTTGGGTCTATTTTTCGAGGGTGGAACCTCGTCATATTTCTTCTGAAGTTCTTTTACGAATTTAAGGGCTTCACATAGCAAGTGTGATCCTTCCATCATAGTCAGTGTAAGCAATCGTAAGTACTCTTTACTTGCTAATTCTTGAAGGTTATCCATGGCGTCGAAAAATATATCCTCCTCTTCTCCGATGGCATGGATTTCTTTGACAGGTTTGATGAGAGATGAAGGATCAACCTCGTTTTCTTCATCAAAAATGGCCAAGGAGTGAGCGAGAGGCGCATTATCAATACTTGGCTTCTTACTGGCAGGGGGAATTGGCAGCTTGTTGTTGTCGATTAAGTCTTGGATAGCTTCATTAAGCTTCCAACAGTTCTCGGTAAGACGGCCCCTACCTTGGTGATATTTGCAATATGCATTGGGGTTCCAGTAAGCCATCCTCTTTTCGACTGGTGGGTCCCCAAATGGTCCAATAGGAGTTATAAGACCTTTTGCATTTAATCAGTCAAATGCGGTGTCATAACTCATACCAATAGGAGTAAAGTTCCTCCTAAATGGTTTCTTTTGTCCTTGATTATTCATAGCAAGGACTCCATTTAGGTTAAATGTGCTAACATTGTTTGAGTGGGTGGTTTTGAGATGCTTGGAGTACTTTTCTTGAAGGTTTTTGAAGAATAACCTTACGGACTCTTTTTCACTTGGCACCTCAATCATCTCAGCTGAGGTTCTCTCCATTTGTTAAAGAAGGAGGTGAAGCCTTCATTCTCCTTCTACTTGAGGATTTCAAGTTCCCTATGGTTGGTGTCAACTTGAACATTGCATTTGTATCAATCAACGAAAGTGTTTGCTATGGACTCGCAGGTGGAGGTTTTTTCTTTCTCGAGAGAAAAGATCCATTGCTGGCAAACGGTTTCGAGAGATAGTGAGAACAGAGAGGGGAACACTTTCTTGTCGATACCCTTAATATCAGTTGCTTTGAATTTCGGGATGTCGTTGGCATTGAACTTTTGCGGAAGAAGATCCTTGTCCACCGAGACCCCTTGTGAGCTAATCCCTTGAAACTTGTAGTCGCTAGATAGCTTGCTGAGACTCTCTTGCATGATGTCCATCTGTTGTTGTTTTACGGGATCATCGATCTTGAGGGTTAGAATTAATTCCTCAATCACGGTAACCAGTTGGTTCCTGAGCTCATTGACTTCTTCTTGTGTTGCCATTACTGTCCTGGCTTTCCTCTTACGAGTGATGGGTTTGTCGAAAAATTGGACTTGTATAAAAAAATTGTCTTTGATTAACCGACCTTCCTTTCTTGACCACACGCTGTAATTTAAACCATTTTTGTTTTAATTATTTGACTCAAATCGACCTTGACTTTACGGTTTTAAAGAGGAAAAGTAAAAATAGGTGCATATTTTTGGCAAAAATAAGGTTAAAAATAGGTGCATATTTTTGGCAAAAATAAGGTATATATTTTTGAGAATCAAGTATGGTATTTAATCAAGTGATTTAAATTGGAGGATTAATATCCGACTTACCCCCCTAACAAAATGACGGAAAAAACGCGCATACAAGACTTTCTTAGCATGATCAAAGTATGTATTGGTGTGTGCGTTCTGTGGTGAGTGTAAGTGACATGCTTGGACTTTTGTGTAAGACCATGGGACTTAGTGCCTAGACTCAATTAATGACTTAACAAGGTATTATTAATAGTAAAAATTAACCGAATTAATTAGCAAAATGTTTAATTGGACACAAAGTGATGACTCGAGCAATAAACCGAACTGTCATCAAAACGACAGGACTGGCGCCTCTCTTTGCAGTGTAGCGCTAGACGACAGGATTGTCGCCAGGCGCCACACTCCACAGAGTGGCGCTACAGTTCAAACTTTGGCGCCATTGCTGGAGCGTCGATCTAAAACTGTTTTCGGTATCATTGATCAACAGGGGTATACCTAAAGTCGTACTAAGTCAACTCTGGTTAAAATATTAGACTTTATTTACTCAAATTAATTAATTCATTAATTAATTAATTAGGCAAAGTGTTTTTAGTCATTAATTTATTTAATCTTGGCACAAGTCAAGCAAACAATTAGGAAAAACACATAGAGTATGCACAACAAATAATGCACAATTAGTCAAGTAGGCACAATATGATGCAATGAGTTTGCAACCTAACCATGGCTCTATTTCTCTAAAGTTCGGGATATAGGTTAGTCAATAGAGGGTCCATGGTTAATTGTCCAGATGCACCGCGCGGAAGCCTAACCGTGAAGGGTTGGCGTGAGTGGATGGGACACCGCGAATTTAGAAAAATTCGCTTCCATGGTTTGGTGAATTCAACATTCTTGGATGCACCCCTTTGTTGCTCAGAGCGTTCAATCAGGTAGATGGAGCATTAATTCTCAGAGGGTTATGTCCATATGTAGAACACATATGGGTTTTAAAAAAGTGAGAAAAACTCAATCAGGAAGTAGGATCGAGCAAACATTGCTAAAAAATGGTCGAAATCAGAACGCATATTTATGGCTCGCTATTGGAAGAACTTGGCGCCAGGAAATAGAGGCCAGCGCCATATTTTGGCTTTAGCGCCTGGCGACAGAGGCTGTTGTCTGGCGCTAAAGTCAAAATACTAGCGCTAATCTTTGTTCGCTGAAGCTAGTTCCTAGATGCCTCAGCTGCTTTCTATGCTCGATAAAATTTTCCAGTTTCGCGCAGTGTTATTTTGATCCTTGTTGTGAAAGATATTCCTCAAATTTCCTACGTGTAAAAATCCTATGTTTTAACTCATTACGGATGGTCTTTCCAATGAGATCTTTTTTATGCATATGAAAATAATGTTAATCAAAATTACGCACATGAAATACTTAGAACTTTTCGAGTCTCATCCACTCATTCTAAATTATTTCCGAAATAAATTTCAGGAATTAAAATAGAAATCCTCCCCAGTTGAGTAGCCAAAAACTGTAGAAAATATTTCAAGCGTTATCCCTAGCTTAAACCCCACCGTGATCATACACTAAAGTACGGTGGCGTCTAAAGGGAAAGAAGATACAGCAAAAGAGTCGCCAACAAGTTTTAGGAACTTGTAAACCGTTCACGAGGTGAATGTCACACCCCTTAACAATCCAGGAGATTGTCAACTCCAATAGGTCTGGAACCATGATTGGTAGTTTGGGGATGAAGGTACAAATCCAACCTAAAGAGATTGAACCTGCCCTAATAAAAAGCCTCTACTTTATTTTGATCGTATTCATGTGCGCTTTCTGACTAACATACAATCATTAGGATTAACCCTAAACCTGTTTATCTATGTTGGTTGAATATTAAACCACAAATAAACTATTATTGGCGATCACTTGAATTATAATCAAATCAACCCTAAACAAGATTATTAATTATCTTATTAAGCGTGGTTACAAGTATCAGATTCCCTTTAAACATGCATAAAAGGCGTGATCAAGAAATAACAATAAAAATCAAGCAACATAATAATAATCAATAAAAATAATAATCATCATTATAATATTATAATCATAATTAAAATAATCATGTTAAAGCATAATAATAGCAAGATCCTAGGCATGATACTAACAAGATTAATAACAAACCCTATCATGTCACTAAACAATAAAAATCAAATCTTTAATCCTAACATGATACTAACAATCATAAATATTAGGAAGAACATAAAAGGCATCATACTTTTAATCATACTTGATAGTAAAGTTACCCTCTTTCTAATAACAAAATACACACATTAGTAACTTCAAGGAAAATAATAATTAAAACAATTAAATTAAATAATTGAAAGAGAGATTTGGGACCAAACCCTCAGAAATTAAAAAAACTTTCACGTCTAGGGCGAATGCAACTTCGAATAATGCTAGGTGTATCTAGGTCTTGTGAATGCGGAATTTTGTATTTGAGAAAAGGCTAGTTTAGAAAAGAGAGAGAGAATATATCAAGAATTTCTTGATGAGATTTTGTGAATGAAAACAGAGTTTTTAGGACTATTTATAGAGAAAATTAGCCAAAAAGATAGAAAATCGAAACAGAGTTCTGACGCGCAAAAACGAGGTTAGCGCCAGACGCTGACATTAGCGTCAGGCGCCAGGCTTAGCGCCAGGTGTTAATGACTGGCGTTTGGCGCTAATTAAATTTCCGACACGTTTTCTGAAATCAGATAGAAATTAACCGTACAGGAGGATAAAATCGTATTTTCCTCAAAAATATTCTTTTAGTCTGATTAAAACTCTAAAAAGTCAACAAAAGTCAATTTATCAATGCTAATTGAATTAGGAATGAAAAGAACCTTCGAGAAAAATCTTGAAGACTAAAACAATTCCTAATTGCATTAGGAATGATAAATCCATATTAGACCCTCCCCTAGATCATTGGGCCGCATATAAGGCTCAAACCAGGCCCAGTTTAGTAATTTGGCCATAACTTCCTCAATATTCATCGGAATTGGACTTATAATATATCGTTGGAAAGCTCTTTTCAAGCCCTATCCAACTACACTACTATTAGACCTATATCATGTACCAACTCAGCTGGATTGGCTGTTTTCTTAAAATAGGTTTTCAAAAACAGAGAGAAGAGAAAAGAAATTAAAACTATCCGCAACACTAGAGTGTCCACACTTTCACTTCATTCGATTACGATTCGACGTGAAAGGTACTCATCACCGGGTTTGGTTTTGGGGAGACACAAATGGGTGTCTATAGTAAGCTAATTATGTAGGGTAAGCTAATGATGTAGGGATGACCATTGGAAATTCCTTGATACGATCATGGTGTAAGTGTGTGAATATGAATATGAATGCATTATTATTACGGTTGCAGCCCAATGTGAGGTTGCATATGTATCCCTTAGGAATCAGGCCGAATGTAGCTCCAGTCGAACCTCGCATAAGTGTCGGTATACCTCAAAGAGATCTTTTAAGGGTTTTAACTTGGTTAGACTAAAGGTTGATGAAGAAGAGGATAAAGGCTCAAGACCCTAGATAAGCCCCCAAGGTGTGCAACTTTGCTTTTGGAATCTTTATATTTTTAATGCTTGAAGTTTCTCACCTTTTAACTCTCTTTCTTTTTGTGTTTTTTTTTTTTTTTTTTTTTTTTTTTTTTTTTTTTTTTTTTTTAAGCGTGGCAATCTCGATCATGCGGTCTATCCCTCACTTGGCATTCATGTTTCTCAGGCACGGTACCAAGCACTCGATATGAGACGCAATCCGAGATATGTTCTTATCAAGGACATGTTCATGTCAATGACATTGGAACACTTGCCCTTTTGTACACTTTTATTATTATTATTTTTTTTTTTTTTTTGAAAAATCACTCAAGTTTTTATTCTTTTAAAATTGCATAAATTGCACACCATACCATCCCAAGGTTAGGTAGATGTGGGTCGAAGAAAGAAAGGTATATTGTTAGATGAGCCTCAAAGTGGTTTATCAAGAAAGGATGTATATTTGAAGGGTTAAATGTGATATGATAGGCAACTAGGGGTGCCTCAAATCATTGATATACCTTGTGCTTAGTTTGACATAACATTTTTTTTTATAAATGCAATGCAATGCGATAACCTTATGCGAGAAAATAAATGCTCATTTTATTAAAAGGTAAAAAGTAAAACACCTACAAAATAAGATCTAAGGAAAATAAAAGGTGCCTATGCTAGACTTATTGGGGAAAGGATGAATAAAAGAAAAAGGTTATGAAATCTTGTCGTTGAAGCTCATCTCGTGTCTTGCGCTCTTATTAGCACTCGGTCTTCTTGCTAGCTGGAGATATGGGAAGCTTGTTATTATCGATCAAGTATTGGATGGTCTCTTTTAGCTTCCAACAACTCTCTGTAGTATGACCCTACCTTGATGGTACTTGCAATGTGCATCCGGATTCCAACTAGGCAATCTCTTCTCAGGCGTGGGATCTTGAATAGGTCCAATGGGAGTAATGAATCCTTGGCATGGAGTCGATCAATGGTAGTATCATAGCTCATCCCAATGGGAGTGAAATCTGTCTTTAGTTCCTATTTAAATCCTTGATTTTTCATGGCTAAGACTTCATTAAGATCAAAGTTACTAACATTGTTACTAGAGTAGGCATTTTTGGAAGAAGAAGGATTGTCGTTTTTTAGGGTAAAAATACCCCATATACGTGGACCAGTCCCGTAGCGACATGTGGCCCAATGAGAGGGTGACACATGTCACTACGGGAAGATGCCACGTATTCAGGTTAAAAGCACTCCCGTGTGTGGGCCAATCTTGTAGCGAAAAGTGGCCCAATGAAAAAGTGACGCGTGTCACTACGGGAAGATGCCACGTGTTTAGGGCGCATAAAACCCTTCGAATTAGCACAAAAGGGGCCTTATTACATCATGGCCCAAATCCCGAGAGATATTCCTGAAAGCCGCAAAACGGCGCCCCCAGGTTACACTTGGCATCAGGTGATTGCGCAGCCAATCATGTCACGTAATTCTAGGGTACAAACCATAAAGGGACGCAAATTCCCACCCCTATAAATACCCCAATAATTTATGATGGGCGCAGTGGATTACGAAATTACAAGAAAGAGCGTTAAATAGCTCAAACTTCTCACTACTTTCTCTCTCTAGCCTTTTCCGTTTCAGATCACTAACTAGATCGTCGGAGGCGAATATTCCGGTAAAAGAATATTTTTTCTTTTTGCAGGTGTCCCAGTCTCATTGCCAACAGAGCTTGACCATTATCCGAGGAAATCCAAAAATCACTCGAAACATTTGGCGCCGTCTGTGTGGATACTGGTCCGTTATGGCAATAGATGGTCAGACACCTAATCCCGGCCCTCATCCAGACGAGGATAGCTATGTAGAGGACATAGTCCCTACAATCCTTACCAGCGATCCGCTGACCGCCTCATTTCAAGAGGCCGATGATCCCCCTGTTACCGAAGCCTCTCTGAAGGCCACACTCAATAAGCTCCGGAAGGAGTTTGAAAACAACCAAGCCTCTACCTCTAGGCAGCCGCCCAGGAAGGAGGGAGAGAGTGTTGGGGTTTGGTAAGTCCAACTTACCGCAGAAACGACCCCGACCCAAAGAACCACTCGCAATTAATAAAACCATAAAGCATAACAAATAAACATAAAAAAATAAAATCGGAATTTACCTTTGACGCGTGCTTCGCCCGACTTAATGGGCTCTTACTTGAAAGCTTTAGCTCCGAAAATACCGAGCCTCCAACGGTGTCCACCCACAAAGGACGAACACCAAATTTTTAGGTCCGCTACCTTGGAGTTAGCAAGGTCCGACCAAAACCCGAGTGTTAATGGAGTTTAAGAGTTTATGCCAAAATGCAATGCTCTTTCTAACTCCCACTCAAGCAAAGAATTCTCAAGTAATGATTTGGCGTTTTATAAGGGAGGATAGCTTGTGAATTCCACTCATCTTTCAATGTGGGACTTTTTCACAAAAAGATCCCACATGGAAAAATTGATGAATTAAATCCTTAGTTAAATAAACCAAGGAACAAGTAACAAGTGTCACATGGTTAGGTTAGGACCACTTTCCCACTTGGTCCCCAACGCATTTCACATGCAATGAGAACTAACCATGTGTTACCCAACCTTGAGCCCCAAGTTGGGTTGGGTTGGGCCATTTTATTTTGGCCCGTGTCCATGACCCGTCACCCAGGTCCACGGCCTCTTGCTAAACGTGCTGACACCATGGCGCGTTGCCACGTGGTACGTTGCCTACGTGGCACATTGCCTATGTGGCACGCTGCCACTTAGCGGCTGCAACTAGGCGGCTGCCACGTGTGCTGCTACATGGCGCTTTACCATGTGTGTGCTGCGACGTTGCACGCACCTATTGGGCGCGCTTTCCTAGCCTTTCGCGTGGCTAGGATTTTACTTGTTACTTGAAGAATTTTCCCGTCTCGCCAAATCCTAAATTTTTGCTTGACATTCGAGATTCTCCGACGCTCGGTTTCGACGCTCCAAACTCGAATTCCCGACGTCTAAATATTTATCACTTGACCATACTGAATATATTAGCTTTGTAATAATTCTGAACCCGCTATTAGAATAATACACTTGTTCGAAGGACACCATTCCTTTCAATCTCCCACTTGTCCTTCTAGACAAGTGAGCATTTAGTGTATAGCCCCTTTCCTGTGTCTCTTCATGTCTCTTTATGAACTATAAGGTAAGATTATTTCGTCATCCTTATTACGTCCAGAAGTGTTTCTCGATTCCGAGTCCGACTGGTAATAAACAGATGATTTCTAAAATCCATCCGAGCACGGCCATGCATTTTTACAGTCTCGCTCTACGAGAGGCCTTGTATACAACAAAGGCATCTTCCCTATTTTAGTAGGGGTACCTTCCCAGTCTTGTAATGTAGATCCTCTTACTGAGAGGACTTAGCCGCCCGAGTGTTGCCGTTATAATCCCCTATTACGGCAAACGTTTGACAACATCAAAACGGACTAGTACTCAAACAACAGAACACACAATACTCATGGTCAAGGAGATAGGCTCTGATAGCCATAATGAGAAGTATACTGTATGACGATTTTTAATCTCTTAAAATATTCACATAGGTCGATCCAGTATGGTTCTAAACGTATACCTGTGCAAATGATTTATGACAATCATGTCCTCGTAGCACAAGAAACAGTGTTATAAATAAAACTACACACTAATCTCAATTGGTCTTTAATCGTCCATCGTTTAAATGACCTCAATTAAGGATAATTTTCGATTATAATATTCAATGTTCACTTAATAGGTGTTTCCTTACCAAGACTGGTCTTGATACCCTATTTTGAATATTCCAAGAATCGAATGGACTCATTATTTAATTCTAAACCACAATTAAATAGCAAACGGTGTGATAAAATTGCGTGAAATTTTAAATTACTCCAAAACCTGAATGGTTCATCTTATGATAAATGGTTTTTCCGAATGTTTTATGAGTATCACTCTTTATAAAACATCTATAGAAATCACACCCATATCTAATATGCTTGATTTCTTTCATGCAATTGTGAATGTTGCCGTTCACTTACTGCATAGGTTTAGTTATAACTACTTTGCTAATCTTAGCATCTTCATTACTGATCACGTTCATAATAAGATGATAAATTTGAGAGTGTCATGGATTATATGTGATTTAGGATTTATTGTCCAAGTGGTGGCTCCCACTCATTTTCATGATTGAGACCTTCAACTTGACAACCTACAATCATTAACGTTCAGCAACGAACTTTCCATAGAACATCTTCTTTATTATCGCCATTAAGGCAACAATATTCTCAACATGTATTTTAGTAGACTTCCTGATAATGCTTTGCTTGGGTTTCATTCCAAACGGCTCACAATGATTTGGGATACCGTAATCACTTGTGATCATGGAAATTTTCCTTAAATTCCTGCACATTACACATGGATCCACGTCCTTGCTACCATTCTCAAGCCATGACTCATTTTAAGCTCGTGCTTATAAACGGCTTCCTTGTTAAGGATCTAACCCTTGTTAAGGCTTGTGCTTGCAACATCAATTCTCAAATTGTATTTTTTTCCACAAGTCAAGAACTCATCCTGTTACTTATCCAAGTACTTTGGATGTTCTTTGCCATAATCTAACGATCTAATACATAGATTCAGGTTGATTGGTGCTTCATACATACTTCACATGCTCTAAGCAAGTAAGTCCTGCGACGATTCCATATCACAACGTACATGATGGATTAAATTGCAGAGTAATTCTCAATCATATTCCATCAATTTGTCATTTTAGCTCATTCAGTTTCACTGAGTCTTTGCTAAATTGTTTAGTATGTGATATGGTGGAAAATCTCTATTAGAGTCTTTCATGTTTGACTTAGTATTTATCCTAGCTTATACTTTTTTCATAAATTTACTTAGTTTTATACATATGGGTCGAAAGTCTTTCAAAGTCCTTCAATTCATGTTTAACACGGTAAACTCTTTTACACGTTCAAACATTTTATCAAGCCTATACACTAGAACTTAATACCCAATACGTACTAAGTATCGTCTTTTGTTTTGTCCATTGTCAACTTTCAAATCTAAGCATTTAGCATTTGACAGTTATTTCACAACAGAGTTCGTAAACTTCTCGTTGGACCTTTACTTTTGCTCCCACTAAACTTCTTATTCATAAGAATTTCTATGTTTCTCCATGAGTCAATCCTCTTATTAGATTCATGAGAAAATACATTCCAATTCCTATGTGCAATGCTTCCTTAAATCCCATAACGGATTTCTTAAGCTTGCTTTCAAATCTAGCATTACTTAGATTTTCAAAACCCTTAGACTATTCAATAGTCACTTCCAAAATTCTATTTTCGGAAGGCGGTTTTGGTATCTATTTTTCCATATTTCATATGAGCAATTTTGTTAAAAAAATTACGAAAAGACTTTAGCATTCCGATTGGTGAATAGGTTTTTATTAAGATCAACTCCGTGAATTTCATTGTATCCTTTTCAACCAATCTAGCTATGTATGCATATACATTCCACATTTATTAGTTTTCTTCTTAAAAACTTATTTGCAATCGATGGGTCTTTCACCCTTTATGCAAATTAATCAAGTTTCAAACATGATTATCAAACATGGAGTCTATCTCGGATTTTTATGGCCTCTAACCATTATTCGGAATTTGGATTTGTCGTAGCTATCTCACAAGACATTATTCCTTTACTATCTAATAGTAAATAATATGCTTGTAAGTCTTATTAGGTTCATTTCTAACTTAATAGAAAATTTATAGGATTCAACCCAAGCCTTTGGTAAATTCTATACCTACACGGGGCAATTGCATCAACCACTAAGTTTCAAAGCGCTTCCAAAGCCCTTTGATATTCTTGATCTTACTCCAACTTTTCAAAAGTTTTGTGAGAAATGAATTCTCTTTTAAGGCACTTTTAAAGTCCTTTTGAGTATTCTTGATCAAGTATTCTCACGAAGCCCTTTTAAGCTCTTCCGAGATTCTCAGTTCTAGTTTGTTGCTAAGCTCGATGGTCATCGAGTTCATTTTCCTTCCACTTGTCGTTTTGGAAACGTGTTACTTTCCAGAAAGACACCACTTAGAGAAACAAACACTATGTTCTCAATTAGGTTGTGGAGGTAATCCCATGGTCTCATTTGAATGCTTACAAAGAGACATGTATATTGTCTTTGGGTAAAAGTTCGTTGTAATGAAACAAACAGTTAGCTCCCACTCGAGCTATCTTAGCCTTTAATGATCCATTAAGCTCCCACTCAACCACCTAGCTCTTGCTAAGCTGGTGAGCTCCCACTGAGTCACTTAGCTCCCAATGAGCCAATGAACTCCCATTGTGGCTAAGAGTTTTAGACATATACTTGAAAAGACATTTAGAAGGTAATTCTATCCATAATTGAATATGGCGTCCTTTCTTAGCTTTGACATTTTGTTTAGTGTAGAATTAATCCTTCGTGCAAATCTTAAGAACTTTATAGGAATGGATGTGATCCATCATTGTTCAAGTCATTTTTAAATGGCATCGAGGTCTCCGTGAAGACACACTATGTTCTTCGTGGAGTTATTTATGAAAATTTCAATTTCATAACTTTGTGATGGTCACGCTTGGCTCAAGCAAACATCGCTCGATCTAATCTAGACGTTTTGATATCTTGCCAAGTCGATTCTGTACTTCACTGAACTCTTGAACTATTCAAGGTCAAGTTTGTTCACGTTTGATGAATCTAGACATATTCTTTCAATTTCTTTGTGAAATTTTGAAGTAAATGAATCCTCTTTAGCTTTCGGAGTCAATTGTCTATAACAAGAACAATAGCTCTTTACTTTGTCGGTTTCAGCAAGTAAGACTTGCTTGTCTTAGAACGATTCCGACTCGATCAACTATCAAGAGCCTATCTAATATAGCCTTGACTATGTTCTTGTCGATGTGACATTACTAAAGATGTTTGAAACGGAAATTAAGCCCATGACTTGAACTAAATGAGTTTATCATGTTAGGGAAATGTTAGTTTATAATCAAGCGTTCTTGACTCACGGTTTAGACAACCATGCCATTCAAATAAATTTTTAACTATTGCTCATTGACCTGAATGTGAGTCTTTCCGTGTGTAAACGGATCAATTGCTGATTATGGAACACAATAATCATTTATTTGTTCCAGCCTTAGCTTAAAGGTCTTTAAACAAAGCATACGACCTTTACAACTGATGTAGCACCACTTGCTTCATTCTAAGCTTGTAAGTCGATAATTTAGCTTATCTTCAATAGTTTGAGGTCACTTTCAAAGTGGAACACTTAAGTAATATTCGATACTTGTGAAGATAACGAATTGCTAAGTTAACTACAATAACATGAACTCATGGGTTGAAATGGAATCTTATTACTTTTCTTCGTTCCTCATTTCCTATAATTCTTATCATACTTTATCTCATAATCTTTTAATAACCATTTCTTTAAGAGTCTTTGACTTTTATACTTTGTTAGGCATAATTAAGCATCTAATGCGCTGTAAAACAAAGTTCCATCTCTTCCTTTAATTCACGCTTGAATTACTACATCAATCAGTCCTACTCATCTATGTATTAAGAGAAAAGATATGTTGGTTGTCAATATTGACAATTTTAGTTTGAAACTCTATGCTTCATGTTTTATCAAAACTATCTAGTATTTTGAATACATGATGTCCAACTGTCCTTTCGGACTTTGTTATAAAAGTCATTTATGAGAATTGTATTTTAGAAATGCTTTACTTTTCTTTGAGAACCATTCTCAAAGATTTCATTTACCAATCATGGAAAGCAACACAGTTTGATTTGGAATTCTACAAATATAAGTGCAAAGTATAACCATTTATCAAGTAAATATCATAATAAGTTTAAAAATTAAAAGGTATTCATACAAATCTTCAATCTTATTAAACGTCTTATCCACGCATTAAAATTGTCCCCATTTGGCAAGAATAAGTCGATTCCAAGATCCGAAGAAACGAAGAGTGGTTAAGCATGCTTTGGCTTGTCTTAACACTCAATCTCTTAAGGTAAGCAATGCTTTGCTTATGGCTCCAAGCCACTCCTTGTTGAATAAATCGTCGCATCTAATGCTCTCTCAACAATTTATTCACTTTGCCACGACATGTTAGGACTCCATCACTCATATCGTTGAGTACAACCAAAACCAACTCGCATACCCAGTATGCCTTACTTCCTAGGAGAGGTAGTGATGCCTCGCTTTGGCGTAGCCCACCACTACCCTCGTTCGGCCGGTAAGTGTTGTTTTGGAATGGCAAGTTTTTACTCAATATTTAGGGACCTAGGGTTTCTATGTTGGTTTATTTAAGTGAACTTAATTAATCATCACAACGTTCGAAATCCTAAACATGGATTTGACATATAATTCATATACATAAACATATATATATGTTGAAAAACATAAATATAGATGCATTTGGCAACTAGAATGACCCCTTGAGATCTTCAAATCTTCAAAAGGTCTTCATTTGCAACTTCATGGCTACGTATTCCAAGAACCTCCATCTTCAAGACTTGACCATAATTAAATGTAACTACTAGTATCTCCAATTAGGACTAATGTAAAAATTAAAGTACAAAAATACTCAACGGTACGCAGACCGTATTTAGATTTACAAAAATACATCACGGATCGCAATCCGTATTTTCTATCCTAATCGGGCCCCACTAGTTGTCATTTCATAAAACCTGTGTGAGAATATACACTCCATTCATCCATTCACTATTTGTGAATGGCCCATGCTTTTTACAACAATAAACAAGTAACAATGCATAAACACGTGTGAACTAGTAACTAATCTAGGTGTTTAATCCAATTAACACGCCTAATTAAAAACTAGTCAAAGTTGTTTTAACCGGTTATGTAAATAAGCGCAATTAACATTTGAAGCTCCCACTAAATTCCACATCCAACTTAATTAATCCAATTAATTAAGCCGGTAATTCCCAATATTTGTCGAAATAAATTTTGCCAATGCCACTCTAAACCGAGGCCTAGCCTCAAAAATTTATTCAAATAATTAAAATAAACAAAACGGCCAAAAAGCAAAATTAAAACCGAGAGAAAAGTGAATCGACTACCCAAGGGAAGCACCCTTGAGCACTCACACGCACGCAAGTGCAGAGCGCTTGCCTAGCAGCCTCGGCCATGCGTGCTGTGATGTTGATGGGCGCTGCTTCGCAGCGCGTCTAGCTGCAGCTGCCTAGCACTGCTGGTACGCCTAATATCATCTCGCACGCCCCTTATGCACCAAGTCAGCACACAGCTCTTCGCACACACCTAGCGCAACAGCCTCGTCCCTTGGCAGCCACATGCGGGCTGTGCAAGCAGCCCAGATGGTCGAGGGATGCACATGGCTATTGTGCCTTGTTTTGCATGCTTGTGCCTCGGGATTAATTCCCGATTTTGTGTGACATCTCTAATCAATTCAAATTAATTTTAGAATTAATTCATTGAGCAAAAATGAAAATTTAAACAAGTCTAACTTAAAATAAAATTTTCAAAGTGCATCTAACCAAAATAATTCCCAAGAACCATTCTTTAATTAAATTGGTTTAACTTGGTGCAACAAAAATAATAAGAGGGAAATAACTCACTATTAATTTACTTAGTTTAAATTAATCTTGAGTTTTTGACAAAATAAAAGGGAGTTGGAAAAAATGAACAAAAGTTCAATAAAGATTCCAACTTTAATACTTGTGAATCCTTGAAAAATTATATCTTCCAATATGAAGATAAACAATTTTTCTATCACAAAGTTTCAAACTTTATGATTCCAATCAACAAAAAAATGATTGAATCAACAAAGTTTAACAAAAATTCATGGAATTTAGTAATATAAAGTTTCAATCACTTAACATAATTAAAGATTGAATCTTTAATACTTAGAAGCCTCAAAGAACAACAATTTCACACTTAATGCAATTAGTTTGCAATTATGTGAAAAATAAAACCAAGCATTCAAGCACAAATTACTACCAAGTAATCATGCCTAAAGAGGTTTGAAATTGCATATAAAATATGTATTGAACCAATTACATAACCAGCGTAAATATGCAATTAATTTTCAAGGTTAGAAAGACTTAAAATTTTTCGTAAAAACGAAAAAACCCTCGAAAATAGCATTTCTAGTCGTTTTTTGGCTAAATACCGAGTCCTTATAGGGTAAAAATATTTCCAGAACGCCTTTTCCACCCAAAATTCACTATTTTTCGGTCAAAATCTGGGTTTGGGGCTGAAGGTAGCTTAAATAGGAGGTTAAAATAGATTATATGAACTACTAATCTAATTAGCAACTTAAACCAGAAAAATTAAGCCATAAAAATCACCTTTAAAAATAAACGAGCGTGGCTCCGATACCGCTGTTGGGGTTTGGTAAGTCCAACTTAACGCGGAAACGACCCCGACCCAAACAACCACTCACAATTAATAAAATCATAAAGCATAACAAATAAACATAAAAGGATAAAATCGGAATTTACCTTTGACGCGTGCTTCGCCCGACTTAATGGGCTCTTACTTGAAAGCTTTAGCTCCGAAAATACCGAGCCTCCAATGGTATCCACCCACAAAGGACGAACACCGACTTTTTAGGTCCGCTACCTTGGAGTTAGCAAGGTCCGACCAAAACCCGAGTGTTAATGGAGTTTAAGAGTTTATGCCAAAATGCAATGCTCTTTCTAACTCCCACTCAAGCAAAGAATTATCAAGTCATGATTTCGCTTTTTATAAGGAAGGATAGCTTGTGAATTCCACTCATCTTTCAATGTGGGAATTTTTCACAAAAAGATCCCACATGGAAATATTGATGAATTCAATCTTTAGTTAAATAAACCAAGGAACAAGTAACAAGTGTCACATGGTTAGGTGAGGACCACTTTCCCACTTGGTCCCCAACGCATTTCACATGCAATGAGAACTAAACATGTGTCACCCAACCTTGAGCCCCAAGTTGGGTTCGGTTGGGCCATTTTATTTTGGCCCGTGTCCATGACCCGTCACCCAGGTCCACGGCCTCTTGCTAAACGTGCCGACACCATGGCGCGTTGCCACGTGGCACGCTGCCTACGTGGCACACTGCCTACGTGGCATGCTGCCACTTAGCGGCTGCCACAAGGTGGCTGCCATGTGTGCTGCTACATGGTGCTTTGCCATGTGTGCTTCCACGTGGTACGCACCGATTGGGCTCACTTTCCTAGCCTTTTGTGTGGCTAGGATTTTACTAGTTTCTTGAAGCATTTTTCCGTCTCGCCAAATCCTAAATTTTGGCTCGACATTCGAGATTCTCCGACGCTCGGTTTCGACGCTCCAAGCTCGAATTTCCGACGTCTAAATATTTAACACTCGGGCGACAAATTAATTTCTTCCGAATCAATTCTTCGAGTTGGTTCGTATATTGGCTAGGTTGTGACTCGAAAGGTTCAGTCAAGATTAAGCCGTAATATTAATTATACATTAGTATTACTGATCGGAAGCGGCCTCCACCCAAGTACTCCGATCACTTGACCTTGCTGAATATATTAGCTTTCTAATCATTCTGAACCCGCTATCAGAATAATACACTTGTTCGAAGGACACCATTCCTTTTAGAGAGGGCTCCAAAGAAAGTTCAAAACTAAGCAACTAGTGCAACAGATGCTGGGAACACCCCGTTTCGCCGGCCGACTAGAAGGTCTCCAAGGGTGCCACGGACAAATTTCTTTGATTTGTTGGCGAAAACCAAGTCGGCTGGGGGGAGGAGTAGGCAGCCTCGAAGAGAGGAGTCTGAGCCGTCTAGACGGTAGAAGGATGCAAGGGATTATCTCAGGCATAAGCAGCGGGAACGTGCCGCTTACTCGGACACGGCCTCAACTCCAACAATGCCAGATGATTTCTCCAATCATTCTTTTTCCCAACATAGCAATTCGGTCATCTCCAACAGAAGTCAAGCAGTGCGAACTAAAACCCCTATTCCAATGCAATCGCCTCAGTATCAGCCCCCTCAGGGTTTCAATGGCATTCTGCAGCCGAGCCCCCAAGTCTTCGGACAGTATGGGCCATTCGGACAGACGTTCGGCCAGGCTCCTTATCTGGGCGGACAGCCAGTGCAGCCCCAGCTAGGCCAATTGATTGGAAGATGCGATTACTGACTCTGGGAGATAAGCCGCCTCCATTTTCGCAGGATATTTTGACTGCTCCTCAGCCGCCGAAGGTGAAAAGTGTACTTGTGGGAGCCTATGATGGCACGGGCAACCCAAAAGAACATATCACCTCGTATAGAAACCTGATGTACTTGCAAAGTGTAGATGATGCTACCTGGTGTAAATGTTTCCCGGCCACTTTGAAGGGTGTGGCATAGGATTAGTTCAACAACCTTCCGGACGGCTGTATCAATTGCTTTACTACTCTTAATTTGCTGTTCGTGGGAAATTTTTCTAACAACATACCACCTCGAAAGACAAGTCTTAATTTGGCAACAATTGTTCAAGGGAAAAATGAGGGCCTACGGTCGTACGTCCAGAGATTTAACCAAGAAAAGGCCCAAATTCATAATGGTTTTAAGTTTGACCTGGTAAGAAAAAAGATTTGGACATATGCAGGTGTTTTGCGGGAAGCCGAGGCTTATATTGAAGCAGCTGACTTTTGTTCTCTTGCAAAAGCAGAGGCACCGGCCAAGGGAGCTGAGAAGAAGCAATCTACTCAGCAAGACTTGGTTAGAAAAAAGAAAGATGAAAACAAAAGAAAAGAAGTCTGGGTGGCTGACAGCCAGCAGCAGAATTCCAAGAAGTTCAAGACGTACGAGCCCCAGTATGAGTACAACAAAGAATATTACTCCATCCTGATGGAAATCAAAGATAAGTTCGAGTTTGAAAAGCCCCAGCCCCTGAGAGGCCCGATTTAGTACAAGAACAAGAACAAGTACTATCATTACTACAAAGACGTGGGACATGACACGAACGATTGCATCAATTTGAAAAGATTGTTGGACAAGCTAGCCGAGAAGGGCATGCTGAAATCTTATGTGAAGTCCAGGTTCACAAATACCCGGACAGACAACGCGTCCGAGAAAAAGAAGAAAAATGATAAAGACGATGGGAACAGTACCGATTCGGGCTTTGTGGCTGTGATATCGGGGGATTTTGCCTCAGGTGGCCCCACCATGAAGGGAATTAAGTAGAACGCCTGGAAAATAGGAAAGGTGATGTAGGCGGACGCTGTAAAGGCTGAGCTCTTCCTTGAGGTAACTGTGTCTGAAGCTGACCGGGGGGAAGTCAAAGCCTTGCATAATGACCCAATGGTATTCATCATGAAGATAGCCAATTTAAAGGTGGGCCGAATACTGATTGACACAGGCAGCTCTTCTGATATCATTAGTCTGGCCGCCCTGAAAAATTTAAAGTTCCCAGAACACGATCTGAAGGACATCATTCATCCCTTGGTTGGATTTGGAGGATATATCATTCACCTAGTCGGACAGATAGATCTGCCAGTCCGATTTGGGCCGAAAGGAGAAGGGAGGGACATGGTCGTTCAATTCCTGGTTGTAAAGGAGTTGACTGGCTACAATGTCATACTCGGTCGTCCCACCCTAAATGCTGCAAAGGCTGTGATCGTCCCCCATCTGATGTTGTTGAAGTTTGAACGATCGGACGGTAAAATTAGTTCGATTCAGGGACGTCAGAAAATGGCAAAGGAATGCAACCAGTTAGTTGTTAAGCCCACAATTCACAGACAAGGAAAATCGTCCGAATTGAAAGGGGAAGAACCCCCCTCTAAGCATACCAGGTTGGCTAGAAGAGAAATTAGATCATGGCCAACCAAGCATAGCAACTAATGGCTGTCGGCCACCCTGAACAGCTGAGACCCTAGTCGGCCGGCAACAAGCTAAATGTAGTGCTTGACCCTGATCAGCCAGGTCGGACGGTCAGTGTCGGCACTAAAGCTATGGGTCTGCTTAGATATGAGTTAGTTCAGTAATTGAGAGAATTCAAGGATGTTTTTGCGTTTGAAGTTAGTGAAATGCCAGGTATAAGCCCTAACCTGGCCGTGCACAAGTTGGCTGTGAGCCCAACCGTTAAACCTGTCCGCCAGAAGAAAAGAAACCATGGAGAGAAAAGGAAGCAGGCGGCCGCAGCTGAGGTGAAAAAGCTGCTAGATGCCAGTTTCATTCGGCAATGCTGTTACCCTGATTGGGTGGCTAATGTAGTACTTGTAAAGAAGTCGAATGGAACTTGGAGAATGTGCGTGGACTATACCGATTTGAATAAGGCATTCCCTGTGGATAGCTTTCCCTTGCCAAAGATTGACCGATTGGTTGATTCTATGGCCTGGCATGCCCTTATGAGCTTTATGGACGCATACTCCGGTTTCCAACAAATTCCTCTATGGGAAGAAGATCAAGAGAAGACCGCATTTGTGACTGAGCAGGGGCTGTATTGCAACAAGGTAATGTCGTTCGGCCTCAAAAATGCCCCTGCAACATTTCAACGACTTGTTAACACGGTCTTTAGAGATCAGCTTGGCCGGAACATGGAAGCGTACATTGACAACATGATTGTCAAGTCAAAAGAGTCGGTCGACCATCTGAAAGATCTACGAGAAACTTTTACCGAACTCCGGCGGCAGTAGATGATGTTTAACCCAAAGAATTGTGTCTTCGGTGTTGAGTCCGGTAAATTTCTCGGATTTTTAACAGATCAACGTGGAATTGAGGCTAACCCTGAAAAAATTCAAGCTGTCTTGAACATGAAGTCTCCAAGAACAATAAAAGAAGTACAAAGACTGACTGGCTGTTTGGCAGCACTCAGTCGGTTTCTGTCAAGATCAGGGGACAAGTGTCGATACTTTTTTGAGACCATAAAAAAGAAAGCTATGTTTGAGTGGACGGAGGAGGCATATAAGGCATTCGTACAGTTAAAAAGTCATCTACATACATTGCCTTGACTCGTCAGTCCACTCAAGGTTGAGAATTTGTACATCTACCTCGCTATCTCATAGCACTCTTTAAGTGTCGTCCTGCTTGTTAAATGGGACGGCCACCAGATCCCAATCTATTTTATTAGCCATGTGCTACATAATGCCGAGCTTAGGTACCCCCTAATGAAAATTTTGGGCTGGCGTTGTACATGGCATCTAAAAAGCTGCGGCCGTATTTCCTAGCGCACTCAATAGTGGTTTATGCTGATCAACCACTCAAAAAGTTGTTTGCAACCTTAGAAGCTAGTGTCCGCATGCTTAAGTGGGCCATAGAGGGGTTTGGACATTGCATTCGAACCTAGAAAAGCCATAAAGGGGCAGGCCTTTGCTGATATCTTGGATGAGATTACACCGCCGGAGTTACAATCGGCCGGAGACCAGATCTGGAAGGTGTTTGTAGATGGTAGTGCAACGGCGACCGGATGTGGCGCTGGAGTTATTTTTCAATCCCCTGAAGGGGATAAGTTTGAATATGCTTTGAGATTTCAGTTCCAAGCCTCTAATAACGAGGCTGTGTATGAAGCTTTCCTGGCCGGCCTTAGAATGTGTAAGGCGGCAGAAGCAACAAAAGTGGATGTAAGCTCGGACTCCCTGCTAGTAGTCGGCCAGGTGAATGGAGATTTTAAGGCAAGGGAGCCGGCTATGATGAAATACTTGAAGATTGTCAGAGAGGAGGCCAAGGGCCTAGATCATTTTTCTCTGCAACAAGTTCCTCGTTTGTCTAAATCATCAGGCGGACGCCCTCTCTAAATTAGCATCCTCAGCATCATGTGATACTCCCAAATCAGTATTTTGGGAAGGGAAAGAAAGGAGGAGTAATGATGCCGAGCCAGTACAAATCAATGATAGTAGCTCCACTTGGATGGACGGAATCATTTCTTACCTAAGGGATGGATTACTTCCGGCCGATCCTAAAGAGAGCTGGCTGATGAAGAAGAGAGCGGCCTAGTTCGAAATGAAGCAGGGGGAGTTGTTTAAGAAAGCATTTATGAAGTCGTACCTTAAATGTATTACCCCTGAAAAGGGGCATGATGTGCTGGTCGACCTTCACCAGGGGCAGTGCGACTCCCATATTGGATGACAACCCTTGGCTGAAAAGGCTACCCATCTGGGGTACTACTGGTCGAGCTTAAAGTCAGACGCCATGAAAATGGTTAAAAAATGTGACAAGTGCCAGAGATTTGCAACCTAGATCAATCGCCCAGCTAACAGCTTGTCGGCCATAAGTAGTCCGCTCCCCTTTGCTAAATGGGGGATGTACATCTTAGGTCCATACACATCAGCATCTGGCCAAAGGCGATATGTGTTTGTAGCAGTAGACCACTTCACAAATTGGGTAGAGGCCGAGGCCGTCCGGGGAATCAATTGGACGGATGTTTCAGCCTTCATATGGAAGAAGATAATTACTCGTTTTGGTGTACCTCATCAATGGTGTTCGACAATGGACCCTAGTTCGAAACGCCTGATCTGAAGGAAAGGTTAGGAGACCAGGTGTCACGGTCCAAGAGTTTTGACACCAGATCGTGCGGCGCGCGCTTGTATAATTAGCGACAAGGACGCAAGCCTAAAGTAAGTGAGGTTCGTAAGAACACAGCAACACGGACCAAGGTATCTTAAGAAAGCACTCGTCAACTACGGGTGCTAGGTCGGGGCTTGTGACGGCCGATACTTCGAAGCGGGCACAAGCGGAACCGACTAGATGAGGGAGTCTTTTTGAGGGTCTCTTGGTTTGGTGGGGATGCTTTAAAACAAGGTAAGCACAATATCTATAAAGGCTTAAATAACACACAAGTCTTAAAGCAATAGCAAAGGGGTAGAGAGCGTAGATTAAATAACCATGCGCTCCCTAAAGAGCTTTATATTGCATTAGTAGAGAATTACAAGTGAACGTTGAAATGACAGTAACAAAATAATTCTCCCTAGATCCTAGAAAATAAAAAGAAAGACTAAAGAGACATTACAAAAGGGAAATTACAAGGAGAATAAAGAAGAATACATAATAAAGAGGTTGGATTTTAACATCCTCCCCCACTTAAGCCATCGACGACCTCGTCGACTCACAAACAAACTTACACACAAAAAGAAAAAGAAATAGCAGCTTCATCCTTCGGTTGCTGGGGAGGTTCTCGTCCTGGTTCTGATGTTGGCGCGGGTGCGGTTGTTGCGGGTATCGTCTTCTGCATCTGGATGCTATGGTTTGAGGCAACTAACGTGGAAGACTGGGTGTATCCTCATCCACGTAGGCGGTTCAACTTTGTACGCACTCTTCCCAATCCGTTTGGTGATGCGGATGGGGCCTTCATATTTTCTGATCAGTCGGCGATCCCTTCCTCGAAGAAACTTGAGTTGCTCTGGCAGGACTTTCACCATCACCATGTCCCCCACACTAAATTCCAACGGCCTTCTGTTCTGGTCTGCCCACTTCTTCATTCTCTTCGATGCTCGCTCTAAGTAAGCACGAGCAACTTCCATGTTTTGCTGCCATTCTCTCTTGAACTCTCGTGCTTCGCGGCTTCTCCCCTCTTCCGAGGTTGCTATCGTGTGCGGCAGGAGAGGTTGCTGGCCCATCACCAGTTCAAAAGGGCTTCTGTTGGATGATGTGCTCTTCTGGGCGTTAAAACAAAGTTGGGCAACATCAAGGAGTTTCACCCAATCCTTCTGATTGGCGCTGACAAAATGTCTCAAGTATTCCTCTAAGAGACCGTTGAATCTCTCTGTTTGCCCATCAGATTGAGGGTGGTGGCTCGAAGACATATTCAAGTCGGACCCCATTAGCTTAAACAATTCCGTCCAGAATATGCTCGTGAATCTCATGTCTCGATCGCTGAGGATGCTTTGCAGCAGCCCCCAATACTTCACAATGTGTTTGAAGAATAATGACACCGTCTCCTCAGCACCACAGGCCTTCTAGAGGGAAACAAAGGTGGCATATTTTGAGAATCTGTCGAACACCACCATCACAGCTGAATACTGCTCTACTTTAGGGAGACCACTAATAAAGTCCATCGATATGCTTTCCCACGGACGTGACGGAACAGGGAGGGGATCTAGGAGGCCTCCAGGTTTCTGACAATCCACCTTATCTTGTTGACAAACCAAGCAAGTTCGGGTGTAGTGCATAACGTCTTCCTTCATTCCGGACCAATAATACCCCATGGAGAGTAAGCTTAAAGTCCTTTGCCAACCTGGATGTCCCGCCCACAGAGTGTCGTGGCATTCCTTCAACAACATCTTCCTTAATCCTCCTGCTTTAGGGAGGAAAAGTTTTGTACCTTTGGTGAAGATGAGACCATCTTCCATCCAAAAACGTCTGTTCTTCCCTTCTTCAATCATCTTCGTTAAGGTTGTTGTCATCGGGTCATCTGGTAGATAAGCTCGAACTTGATCCCTAACTGCCGTGGCAATACTGCTTGAAGTCATGGGGGCAAGCTTGTATGTTGCGGCAAGATCTGCACGCCTACTTAGGGCGTCGGTGACTCTGTTGCTTGCTCCCAGCCTGTAAGTGAACTCCACATTAAAGTCGGCAAGGGCCTCCTGCCAACGAGCCTGCTTTCCCGTTAATTTTGGTTGGGTGAGGAAGTAGCTAGCCGCCGTGTTATCGGTGCGGACAATGAATTTCGAGCCCAACAAGTAGTGTCTCCACCCCTTCAAGCAGTGAACAATCGCTAAGAGCTCTTTTTCTTGTGCTGCATATCTCCTTTCTGCATCACTCAACTTCCGGCTCTCGTAAGCGATTGGGTGTCCTTCTTGGAGTAAGACCCCGCCCAAAGCATAATCAGATGCATCTGTCTCAACCTCAAACGGCTTGTTGATGTTGGGGAGCGCTAGGACCGGCTCTTTCATTACTGCTTCTTTGAGCTTGAGGAAAGCCCCCTGTTGTTTCTCTAACCATTCCCACTTGTTCTCTTTCTTTAGCAACTCCGTCAAAGGGCTCGCTATCTTAGAGTATCCTTGAATGAAGCGACGGTAGTAATTAGCTAACCCCAAGAACGACCTTAGCTCCAAGACGTTCCTTGGTGCTTTCCAATCACTAATGGCTTGGAATTTCTTAAGATCCATCCTTATGCGGCCCCCTCCTACAAAATGTCCAAGAAAGCTTACTTCTTTTTTCGCAAAGGCACATTTCTCTCGCTTCACGAACAGGTGATGTTGTCTCAATTTCTCAAACACTTTCTTCAAGTGTTCTAAGTGATCTTCAACGGTGTTGCTGAAGATTACGATGTCGTCCAAGTAGACCACCAAAAACTTGTCCAGATAGTCGTGGAAAACTTGATTCATCAACGTACAGAATGTTGCAGGAGCATTTGTTAACCCGAATGGCATGACCAACCACTCGAACGCCCCGTACCTGGTGACGCAGGCCGTCTTTGGTTCATCTCCTTGTGCAATTCGAACCTGATGGTAGCCAGACCTTAGATCGAGCTTGGTGAAGTACACCGCATCTCCTAGCTGGTCGAACAAATCTGCCACCAAAGGAATTGGATAGTGATTCCTCACCGTTAGCTTGTTTAAGGCTCTGTAGTCGATGCACAATCTCAAACTCCCATCCTGCTTCTTCTGGAAAAGGACCGGCGCACCATAGGGAGCTCTAGAAGGACGGATAAATCCGGCTTCCAATAGCCCATCTAATTGTTTTCGCAACTCTGCGAGCTCCGGAGGGGCCATCTGATAGGGACTTCTCGCGGGTGGTCTAGCACCAGGTACCAGCTCGATGCTGTGATCTATGGCCCTTCGAGGGGGGAGAGATTTCGGGAGCTCCTTGGGGAGGATGTCTGAATATTCCCCCTGTAACTCACTAATGACCTCGGGAATGTCCCCCTCCTCCTCTTCCTCCTTCATTAATAGAGTAGCGAGGAACGTAGGCTCATTCCTCCTAATCCCCTTCTTGAGTTGCATTGCCGAGAGGAGGGGGCCTTTCAATTCTTTCCCTTCTTCTGCTTGGGTGTGTGTCCGCAAGAGGCATGGTTGGCGGCTTGTCACAAGTAAGGACCCTAGATGGGGCATCGGGACATCCTTACTGGAGTGTAGGAAGTCCATCCCGAGAACCAGCTCAAAATCATCCATTGTTGCCACTGTGAAATCCAGAGTCCCACTCCAATCCCCAATCTTCGTGTTCACGTTCCTTGCCACCCCACAAGTTGGCTGAGCTTCAGAGTTAACGGTCTTCATTCGACCTCCACTATGCACGGCCTTCAGGCCTAATCTGCTTGCCTCCCGCTTGGTGACAAAATTGTGGATAGCTCCCGTATCAACCATTCCCCGGGCTTTCTTCCCATTTATCACGACATCAACGTACATCAAGCTGGTGGCTCGGCTTTTGTTTCCGGATGTCACTTTTTCCATTGCACACATATAATACACTGCCCCTAACTTAGAGGGTTCTTCTTCGCTGACAACGTCCTCCTCTTTGTCATCTCCTTTAGTGGGTTCTGAGGACATCGAGGACAACTTCTTCTGGAGGTTGTCTATTTCCGCCTTATGCTAGCACTCGAACCATTTATGCGGTCCACGACAGGGTATGCAAGTGAGGGGTTTGTTCCATGATGATGATGAGCCGGCGGACCCACCTCTGTTTGTGGATGCCGCGATTCCGCCCTTCCGTGAGTCCTCTCCCCCACTCCTATATCTTTTCCCAACACTGTTCGAGCTGGTTTGAGAATTACCACTAGTGCTCTTCGGAGTACTTGAAGTTGACCCCATGTTTCCCTTCTTTTGGTTAGGCACCCTCTCTAATGAATAATCCATCAACCTTTCAACTGCAGCTATAGCACCTGACAAGGTATCAATTTTCTGGCGCCATATCTCTCTTTGGGCCCAATCTTTTAGACCTTGCACAAAGTTGAATAGACGGCCTTTCTCCGACATGTCATGGATCTCCAACATGCAAGCCGAATATTCTTTTACATATTCACGAATGGAGGTCTTGTGTTGCAGAGTCGCAAGCTTGGTGCGAGCAACGAACTCAGTGTTTTCCGGGTAGAATTGAGCCATCAATTCTTTCTTTAGATCTTCCCACGTGTCTACCGACGTCCTCTTAGCTTGGATGTCGGCGTACTTTGTGCGCCACCAGAGTTTGGCATCGTCCACTAAATACGTCGTGGCAGTATCTACTTTTAGTCTGTCCTCCAACTGACAGATACGGAAGTACTGCTCCATGTCAAAGATGAATTTATCCACTTCCTTCGAATCTCTCGTGCCATTGAAGGTTCGAGTTTTGGGAGGTTTTATTCTAGCACCTCCGGTTCCCCCGAACCCTCTTTGAGCATGCATCAAGGTTGCACATTTATCTTGTGCCTTGTCCGCTACGCCTTGCATAAAGTTAAGCTACTCCGTCAACCCATCAATTGCCGAATTAAGCCTCTCTATTTGCTCGGCTTGTTTTATCACAATATCTTCTAGCTTGGGCAACCTTTCTCCCAATACAGCCCACTCTTCCGACTTGCCTTCAAGCCATGCAAGTCGTTCTCCCCATGAGTATTCTGGCGTCTCGTCGAGCGACATTTTCGAGCAACTTGGCTTTGATACCAACTGTCACGGTCCGAGAGTTTTGACACCGGATCGTGCGGCGCGCGCTTGTATAATTAGCGACAAGGACGCAAGCCTAAAGTAAGTGAGGTTCGTAAGAACACAGCAACACGAGCCAAGGTATCTTAAGAAAGCACTCGTCAACTACGGGTGCTAGGTCGGGGCTTGTGACGGCCGATACTTCGAAGCGGGCACAAGCGGAACCGACTAGATGAGGGAGTCTTTTGAGGGTCTCTTGGTTTGGTGGGGATGCTTTAAAACAAGGTAAGCACAATATCTATAAAGGCTTAAACAACACACAAGTCTTAAAGCAATAGCAAAGGGGTAGAGAACGTAGATTGAATAACCATGCGCTCCCTAAAGAGCTTTATATTGCATTAGTAGAGAATTACAAGTGAACGTTGAAATGACAGTAACACAATAATTCTCCCTAGAGCCTAGAAAATAATAAGAAAGACTAAAGAGACATTACAAAAGGGAAATTACAAGGAAAATAAAGAAGAATACATAATAAAGAGGTTGGATTCTAACACCAGGGCATAGCTCATTGCTTTGCTTCGATCAACCGACCACAAGCCAATGGCCAGGTAGAGGCATTAAACAAGTTGATCTCCTATGGTATCAAGCGCAAGCTTGAAAAGGCAGGCGGCCTATGGGCTGATGAGTTGGTTAATGTATTGTGGTCCATACGTACAACAGCCAAGAGTTCCACAGGGGAAACCCCATTCTTTTTGGTCTACGACGTTGAGGTTGTTCTCCCAATTGAGATATACGAGCCTACTCTTAGAGTGATGTTATACGACAAAGCGGCCAATTGGGAGGCCATGAAGACCGCCTTAGACTTCCTTCCGGAATCTAGGGGCAATGCGGCGCTTAGGCACGAAGTTTATCGCTTAAGGATGACAAGGCCATATAATCGCCGAGTGTCAAAGCGTTCGCTAAAAATGGTAGATCTGGCTCTAAGAAAAATGAAGGTTGTAGGCCGGGCAAATGAAGATGGAAAGCTGACCCCAAACTGGGAAGGGCCATATCGAATCAGTGAAGAAGTCCGAGATGGTACTTATCGTCTTGAAGCCTTGAACGCTCGTCCGATTCTGCGCACATGGAATACGGACAACCTCAAAAAATATCATGTTTATAAGTATTTGTACTTAGCCAAAAGCTGTATATACAGCTAGGTCTTGATGGCTGAGCCGTGTAATTAAAGTTGTACGGCTTAACAATGTAATTTTGAAAAAGTTAATGAAAAGTGTTGCATTGTTATCTTGCTAAGTTATTTGTTTTTGCATTGTGTACGCCTCTGTTAAACAAATTAAGGGCCGGATAAAGGCCAAAACAATGCTGCTTGAAACATAGCAACACGGCCTATAAAAGATAAACAAAAAAAATACATACGAAGAACTGTTATTAAGACCGCAAAATAATGTATACTTTGATAAGTATTGACAAGCGTTCGTCCCCCATTGGGATGAATGGAGAGAGGCACAAGGTACCCTAAATCTGTTAAGAAAATTACCTTCTAAAAAGGGAACAAGGGCATACCTAGGCAAAAAGATCAGCCATACTTAGAAATTTTAAAGTTGAGATATTACTTAAAATTTCCTCAGTACGTCCGAGCGATAGATTCAACGGACGGCTCACATTAAGGTCAATAATACGACCACAATAGTAGTTGATTCAGCATTACACCTAGTCTAAGGGCAATCATTACTATGATTTGATTAACTTGGTATCAGTCACACCTTCTAAGGCATAAAAACTACCAAGTTAATCAAACTATTAAATATGGAATAGGCGAACGCCGAATAAAGGGGCATACCCCCCTATCATACGGAAACGCAAAAAACATGTACAAATATGAAAATTTTGCTAAGTACAATATAGATGAAAAGAAAAGCTTGCATTAATTAAAAACCACTCAAAGGGCGGAAAAATATCTTAAAAAAACCACTCAAGAAAAGCAGGACTTAAATAAAATCAGAAATTGTATAACAAAGGCAGAAAAATAAAAAGTTGAAATCATGGGGCGGCTTGGGCTCTAGGTAGCTGGGTCTTGGCCTTGGAGGGGCTCTTCGGAGGAAGGAAGGGATACATCATCAGCGGGTGTTTCTTTGCTTTCCTCCTCGCCTTCAGCTCCATCTGTCACCTCTTCATTTTCCTCATCTTCTGAGGTAGTTGACGTAACGTCCAGCTCAGGAGAAGGTTGCCCGACCTTCTTACCCTCTTCCCTAAGGCAAACGAAGTTAAGGCGTTTGGTGAAGCGTTCCTGATAAAAGGCGGCCTCACCCTCGTCCACCATGAGCTTGAACGCTTCGAAGAAGTGGCTCTTAAACCTTTCCTCAGCATTCTGCTCGATGTGGACGACCTCGTCTGCGCTAGGGGGCCGAGGTGCCTTCAGCCATTTGGTTAAGTCCTCAACAAACTTCTTTAAAGATTCTGCCTCGGCTCGGAGAGTGTTCGCCTTATCCAAGGCCTCCTTCAAGATCTTTTGGGCTAAGGCCACATCGCTCTTAAGCTTTTCAGAGGCCTCGAACCCTTCTTTCCAGCGATGGCCATCCAGGATAGCCTGATCTCTCTCTTGTCTCATGGGGTCCCTGGCCACGGACTCTTGTTCAAGAGCCTTACCTAGTTTCACTAGATCTTTAGCTTGTCGCGCTGCCTTGTTGGGCAGCGCGTTGATCTGGTTCTTGAAGTACCGACGTTGGACGACCGTTTCCCCAGTAACGGCATTCTTGGCCTTTTGACCTTATCTCAGGCATGCTTCAGCTCCTCCTTTCCCTTGTCCTTCCATTCGAGGAAGGCGGTCATCCGCAAGAAGAGCTGCGTACAAGAGAAAACGAGTTAACAAAATAAGAATGAAAAACTTGGCTATGTATGAGAGTTGAGAAAGCTACCTCAGCGCTGCAATTGATCATTGGGTCGAGGAAGCCCTCATGAATTCCCTGCAGCTTGTCTCGCTGCTCAGCAGGGATGGCCCTGGCCATGGCTTCCCTCATGGCCTTCATGTCCGCCCTAGTAAGAGACTAGCCGGGCAACTTCATATTCAGCTCCTCCGTAATATCTGTACGCAGGTGCAAAGAATTTAGTTTGAGTATGCAGACTTTATAAGAATAAGAGTGCAAAGTTGTTTAAACTAACCGTCTGAGAAGCTCGGAGGAGTAAGAGAGTTGAAGGTGAATGGAGGAGGCGGTGCAGGCTCGTCACCCTCCTCACCTGTCCGGCCAGGCTGGTCGCCGACTGACTGAGAGGCCTCAAGCCAATCAAATTTTTGGACTCTTTGGACGGGCGGAGTCACTTCAGGCCCGGTCGGTTTTCCCGGGGTCGACTTACCCCTATCACCTGATTTCTCAGACTTGTCATGGACCGGCATGGCGGCCGGATCCACGGACTTTGAGGCCTTGCTATCACCCAACCGGGGTTGTTCTCTTTTGGACTACTTAGAAGCATTCCGCGACGTAGTCTTGGCCGCGGTGGTGGAAGTGGTCTTAGATGCGACCGTCTTCCTTTGCTTGGATGTCTTCCCGTCCTTGTCATTTTTTGCAGCTGAGGATGACTGCTTTCATTTGATCCTTGGGGTTGGAGTTGATAGCTGTAAAGAGCAAGCAAAAGTTAAACTCAACAAACCTTTGCCAACGTCCGTGTAGATACAGTTGGGATCCTGCTCCCAACATACTAACTCGGACGAAAAAATAATAATAATAATAATATTGGGAGCAGCGTCCGTGTAGGCTTAGGAAGAAGCCTCCTCCTAACCTATCAACACGAACGCTAGATTTAGAAAGGATTCATACCTCCTTAGTCTGCTCGTATATTCTTTGACAAGCCTTGTAACGGGCCAAGTCATTCTTGGACATATCAACCCCCCCCCCCCTTTCTGCTCAGCATCCAACATGGCGTACGCTTCCGCTGCAAAATAGAAAAGGAAAAAAATTTAGAAAAATTTTCACTCAAAATAATAAGCGTACTAGGGAAACCTAGACATCCCACCTTGGGGCAAGTTCTTGTATAGGCCACAGGCCGACATAAATGTTGGATCCCTAATCCAACTGGCCAAAGGGACCTAGTTTTTAGGGACGACCACCATCTTGCCATCCTTGTTCACCTTCTTGACCCCAAAGTACTCAAGCTGGTATGCTTGACTGGGGTGGACGGGCGGCTTGTACGGCTTGTAGACCCCACAGCCAAGCTGGATTGGCTTGGCATTGAATCAGTTCATCCTAAGCTTGAACTCCACATCTTTAGTCTTGATGCGGTAGAACCGATTCTTCCTGTCTCGCCACTTGGAGACACGGTCGACCACCACCACATAGTCTTTGGTGGTACTAAGAATGAACCAGTCGTCTGTGTGTTTCTCCAGCTTAGTCATGGAGTGCATCTCACAAAAAACCGGAAAATCCGGCTTGAAACCCTTGCGGATGCACGTCTCAAGGTACCCGAACACGTTCAGCCAACTGTTCGGCATCACCTGGAAGAGGGCTATGTTGTACTCATCTAGAATAGTGCGGACGAAGGGGTGAAGAGGGAAGCAAAGCCCAACATCAAAAACGGCCCTGTAGACGCCAAAGGCTTTGCGTCGAGGCCGCTCATCCTCCCATGCGGCCACGACGTGAGATTTTCGTGGCGCAACCAGCTCAAAACCCTCTCCCAAATGGAGGAACTCCTTGTACTCCTCGAATCCGTCATTGAGGTAGCGCAAGGCTGTGCTACCCACTGTACAAGCGTATGGATCCTTGAAGTTCTCTATGTTGGCGACCGGAGCATCAGACGTCTCTTCTCCCTCGGCCGTTTCGCCTTCGGCCTTGGCCTCTTCTTCAGCCTCCTCATTCTCTTGGTGAGGGGTCGTACCAAATTCAGAGGACAGCACTCTGTCCAAGTCAGCTGCCTCGGCCGAGCTTCGGCTTCTAGAGACATGGCCGCCCCCAGCTGAGGGAGGCTCTTCAGATACCAAGGGACTTTTACCCTTTTCTTTAGCAGCAGACGCCTTGTCTTCCGAAGAATGGCCACTGCAAGGGGGCAGGTCGGACGGTTCGTTAATTGACATTCCAACTCTTGGCCTGTCCGACCTGCTATGTTGGAGATAGGGTGGCAAGGGAGTTGAGGAGGACGGCCTAGAAATGGACGCCCTAGAAGAGGTAGGAGGTTTCTCACGAGATCGCAACCCGGCCGATTTCCTGGCCGAGTTGGCTGGTTGTGAGGACCTTGGTTCAGGGTTTGGCCCGGACACCCCAGTAGTAGAAAAGACGCCTTGTGCACGTTGGCGCTCCTCAAAAGAAGAAGTTACTTCCACGACCGAGCAATGAGTGCCCGTGGAAGCGGTCGTAGGAGTGGTGGAAGGAGTTTCTAAGTCCGTATTGTTGAGGTCATAAGGAGTTCTAAGGTTCACCAAACTACCGTCTGGATTTCTGGCCGCATGACGATCATGCGTCTGCATTGTTCTTGCCATGTTCGACCCCAGGGACAGGGAAGAATAGGTGGAGGTGAGTTAGTACGAACTAGAAATGGACCCACTCTATGAAGGAGACGACTCGTCTCCGCCCACTCTAGACTCCTCAGTCCCAGGTGAATGGTTGGCCTCATGAGGAGAAACGGACGAAGCTGAGCATTGAGCCAGACTTAAAACATGAAAAGTAAAAAGTAAAAATACAAGAAAAGGGAAAAAAAGCAGGCGGCCTACCTCTATAGGTGTAGAAAACTTTAAAAGTCTTGAGGGTTGACCGGAAAACTTAAATAATGCACCCGGAAAACTCAAAGGCACGGCGGAGCTCTTGAAGATTCAAAGAAAACGACACTTTCTCTCTCTAAAAGCTCTGACTTCTCTCTAGAAAACACAAAATCCCAAAGTGTGAAAATGAGGTCAAAACCCTTGTATTTATAAGCAAAATTTATGGGGGCAAGGTGGTAAATTCACCTTTCCCACCTAAAGAATCTAAACAGTTAAAATTTGAAAAATTAACCTAGAATTTCAGGAGGCAAAAGGGCAACACCGTTAGAATGAACGGAAAGGGAGGCGGCCTAATAACGGCGCGTCCAAAAATAACGGAAAAAAAGATGGAACTTAAGCTTCCACCTTAATAGATAGACGTCTGCTTCTCCCCGAAAATTGAGGCGGCTTACTTTGTCCGCTCCTTTCACAGAGATTGGCGTCCGCTAGAATTTTTAGGCGGACAAAAGTCGTCTTCCAAAATCCTAATATTCTCGTACGCATCAAGGCAAGTAATAGTCAAAGGAGGCGGCCGATATCGTTTGAGCCACCCTCTGTGAGGGGCAAATGTTTAGGGTAAAACTACCCCATATACGTGGACCATCCCCGTAGTGACACGTGGCCCAATGAGAGGGTGACACGTGTCACTACGAGAAGATGCCACTTATTCAGGTTAAAAGCACTCCCGTGCGTGGGCCAATCTTGTAGCGACACGTGGCCCAATGAAAGGGTAACACGTGTCACTACGGGAAGATGCCACGTGTTTAGGGCACATAAAACCCCTGGAATCAGCACAAAAAGGGGCCTTATTACATCATGGCCTAAATCCCGAGAGATATTTTTGAAAGCCGCAAAACGGCGCCCCTAGGTTACACGTGGCATCACGTGATTGCGCAGCCAATCACGTCACGTAATTCTAGGGTACAAACCCTAAAGGGGCGCAAATTCCCACCCCTATAAATATCCCAATCATTTATGATGGGTGCAGTGGATTACGACTTTACAAGAAAAAGCATTAAATAGCTTCAACTTCTCTCTACTTTCTCTCCCTAGCCTTTTCCGTTTCAGATCACTAACTAGATCGTCGGAGGCGAATATTCCGGTAAAGGAATATTCGTTCTTTTTGCAGGTGTCCCAGTCTCATTGCCAACAGCGCGTGACCAGTATCCGAGGAAATCCAGAAATCACCCGAAACATCGTTCTTCTTTCCTTTCCAACCACTGTTGTTGCTTTCTTTAGTAGCTTTGTGCTTTGTAAAGTCATCTTTGATTTCAATACCTATGTCATAGACGACTTTAAAAGTATTCAAGTTATGTTGATATTTTAAATGCTTCGAATACTTGTCATGAAGGTTCTTGATGAACATCCTTATGGACTCCATTTCAGTAGGGACCTCGACCATATTAGCAGCAGTTTTCCTCCACTTGTTAAAGAAAGAAGTGAACCCTTTGTTTTCTTTTTGCTTTAACATCTCAAGTTTTCTATGGTCTGTTTCAACTTGAATGTTGCACTTATATCTATCAATGAAAGTGTTTATTATTCAATCCCAAGTAGAAGTCTTCTCTTTATCAAGAGAAAAGAACCAATGTTGACAAACGGTTTGTAGAGATAGTGAGAACAAAGAGTGAAAAATATTCCTATCAATCCCCTTAATGTTCATTATAGTTTCAAAAGCCCTTAAGTGAAAATAAGGATTGTCCGTTGGCTTGAACTTAGGGATGTCGTTGGCTTTGAACTTTTGTGGAAGAAGTTTCTTCTCCACTAAGACCCCTTGTGAGCTAATGCCCTGGAACCTATATTCATTGGATAATTTGCTCAAGTTTTCATGCATGAGCTCCATTTGTTGTTTCTTCACATGGTCATTGATTAGAAGGGCTATAGCCTTCACCAATTTAGTTACGTTAGCCACGTCCTTCCTAAGTTCATTGACTTTATCTTGAGTTGCCATTGTTTTTTAGCTTTTCTTTTCCGACTAATTGGTTTATCAAAAAGCAGTACTTGAATAAAGGTGTTGTCCTTGATTAATCTCCCTTCTCTCCTTAACCAAGTGTTGTGGAAAAGAAATTGGGGATATTTACTGTTAATTATTTGACTTAAACTTTTTTCAACATGAAATATATGGAAGGATGTTGGAGATATGAAGAAAGCATGTAGAGAATGGAAAGACGATGTAGATGAAGAGATATAAAAGAATTAGGAATAGAATGTACCCCCAACTCAAATGACGGAAAGGACGACTCATGCATGAACCTAAGGCATGGTCATGGTGATATATTTACAAAGTGTGTGCTAATATTAATGAGTTTAAGTGTCATGTTTGACTCGTGTCATGACCTTGTGACTAGACTCAAACAAAGACTAAGCTAAGACTTCATGTATGTGCACTAAACTGGACAGGCTGTAGTATTTTAGTCATAACTTTTTATATGTGATTCCGAATTGGACGAAACCAACGGAAAATAAAAGATAAAACTTGAGACTACAGATCCATAGGTTTAACTACTTGTAACTCTTCCTAGAACTCCGGCTATGGCCAAAACAAGTTGACGCTTGTGCATTATACGGGAATAAAAATCCTGGTTGACTAAAAGGAACTATGACTCGATTTTAGACATATTTATTAGCTCAAATTAATTAATCAATTAATTAATCATAGTCCTAGTCCTTGGTTATTTTATTTAAGCATATTTAAAATTACAAGTCAAACCAAACAGTTAGTTTAATCACATGTAAGTTATGCACAAGCAAAGAATGCACAAGTAGTTAAATAGTCACAATATGATGCAATGAGTTTGCAACCTAACCATGGCTCTAGTTCTCTAAAGTTCAAGGATAAGGGTTAGTCAAATAGGGTCCATGGTTATGAGTCTGGATGCACCGCGTGGAAGCCTTACCTTTGGAAGGGTTGGCGCGAGTGGATGGGACCCTGCGAGTTAAACTCGCTTCCATAGTTTGGTGAATTCAACAAACTCGGATGTACCCTCCGTTGCCAGGAGCGTTCGATTGGGTAGATGGAGCGTGAATTCCTAGAGGGTTATGGTCATATGTGAAGCACATATGGGTTTCAGACAAAAGGGAAAAACCTAATAAGGAAGTAAAATCGAGCAAACAGTAATAGAAAACTAGTCGAAACAAGAAGGTAGATTTTTGGCTCGGTATTGGAAGAATTTGGCGCGAGAAAATAGCGTATGTCGCTAGACGATGCCATTTTTGCCAGATGACAAGTACTGTCGCCAGGCGACAAAGCCATTGCTCGGTGTTGACGCTGTTTTCTCAGCAATAATTCCTACATGCCTCGGCAGCTTTCTGTTCTTGAATTTTCCAGTTTTTTTCGTAGCGTTATTTCGACTTTAATTGTAAAACATATTTCCCTTATTTCCTACGTGTAAAAATCCTATGTTTTTGACGCATTACTGATGGTATTTCCAATGCGAACCTTATTATGCTTATGCAAATAATATTAATCAAAATTACGCACATGAAATATTAAGAACTTTTCGAGTCTCATCCACTCATTCTTAATTATTGCCAAATTAAATTTTAGGAATTAAAATAGAAATCCTCCCCAGTGGAGTCGCCAAAAATCTTTAGGGAATATTTCAAGCATCCCACACTTGAGCACCACTGTGATCATACACTTAAGCATAGTGGCGTCCAAAGGGAAGGAAGCTAGAGTAAAAGAGTCGCCAACAAGTTTTAGGAACTTGTAAACCATTCACATGGTGAAGGTTACACCCCTTAATAATCCAGGAGATTGTTAACTCCAATAGCTCTGGAATCATGACTAAAAGTTCGGGGATGAAGGTGCAAATCCAACCTAAAACAGATTGAACCTTCCCTAATAATAGGTCTGTACTTCATTCTTCTCGTATTCATGTGCGCTTTCTGACTAACGTACAATCAGTAGATTAACCCTAAACCTTTTTAATCTATGTTGGTTTAATATTAATGCACAAACAAATCTATTATTGGCGATCACTTGAATTATAATCATCTTAGCCTAAACAAGATTATTAATTATCTTATTAAGCGTGATTACAAGTACAAATTTCATTTAAACATGCATAAAAGGCGTGATCAAGCAATAAAAATAATAATAACAATATTAGTAAACATCATAATAATATTCAATAAAGCATAATAATATTAGCAAGATCCTAGGCATGACACTAACAAGTTTAATAACAAATCCTAGCATGTCACTAGACAATAAAGATCAATTAGCCCTAACATGAAACTAACATGATATTAGGAAAGAAATAAGAAGCATCGTAAACATACATGATATTAGAAATTTTAGTTATTACCCTAAACATGATACTAGGAAGCAATAAGAAATCCTAACAAGATGCTAGGAATCAACAAAATAATTAAAGATGATTTTTATATCAAAAGATCAATAAAGCAATTAAATTACTTACTTCGATGCCTCGTACCTCTTTCTAATAACAAAATACACATTGTAGACACCTAAAAATGTCTCCCCAAAACCAAACCCGATGATGAACAACCTTTCACCGCCATTATTGGTAGGGTTGAGTATTTAATTTTTGGAGTGCTTAAATCTATATTTCCATTTCATAAACCAACCCAATTCTTATCCCATTTCCCCAAACCATAACTCATTTTCCTCTTTTTGTGCCTTTAAACCCGAAATAATTCATTTCGTGTCCTTTAAAATCAATCATTTTTTGTCCTTTTTATAAAAACGTTTATTCCAGTTTATTTTGGTCCATAATCAGGGTATAATGATTGAATATTTGTATGGGGCTTTAAAATAGCTTTCCAACGATATATTATAAGCCCAAATCCGAGTTATAACGAATAAGTTATGGCCAAAATATTAAACTAGCCCAAACCGAACCTAAGCCCACCTTACCTACGACCCAATGATCATGTGGAGGGTCCAAATTATTTAATCCCATTCCTAAACCAATTAGGATTAATTGGAAGCTTCTATAAGTTTCTAAAAGATCTTAATTATCCTTTTTGAAAAGATAAGATTTAATAGTTTGAAATTGAATAAAACTCCTTTTTTTGAAAATCCTATTTATATCCGAATTGAAAGACGTTCAAAGATAGACAGATATTATTTTCGTATATTATATTTTTTATCCAAATTTTATATGGTTGGATAGCCCTTGAAATTATCTTTCCAATGATATATTATAATATGAATTCCGAGCTATAACGGAAAAGATATGAATAAAATGTCAAACTCTATCCAAAACTGAAACCGTCTCACTATTTCGGCTATATCTTTTGTTCTACAGAATATTTTAATCTGATTTAAATTGGGTTAGAAAGTAGACTTCAAGAGCTTTCCAACCATATCTTATTCATCTTATTCCTATTTCTGGTTCAAAAGATATGATAAAAATAAAAACCGCAAAAACTGCTGTCTATCGCAAGCGTTTTATCCGATTCGAATTCTTATCTTTTCTTGATTCGACCCCTCTTTTCCCCTTATAAATAGAGGTCATATCTCCCCTTTTTTATTCATCAACAAGCTTGATCATCAAATCCTTCTCTCTTTCTCTCTTTACACCAAAAATCATTCTCTTCTCTCTCTCACATATTCTAAGCCTTAAACCTATATTTCTAATTCTATCATTTCTTCCTTAAGCACTCCAAGGAGTTCATACAATACCCAAAGTTCTATACTTAAACCAAGGCGTGAAAGGTATAATTGACTGAGGGTTTGGACCAAATCAACTCTACTTTAATTTAATTTCCATTTACTTTATATTTTTATTGAAGTTACTAACAGTTTATTCATGATGTAGCAATTTAAAGGAACGCGCGGAATGTGAGTAATTAATTAATTTAATTACTCTTATTTTATTTTTAATATTGCTAGTATCATGATTAGGGTTGTTATTATTATTATTTGATTTGGCTAACACTATTATTGTTAAATTGCTTCCAATATTAATGTTTATTCTATTGTATTTTTTATGATCACCATATTGCATGTTAAAGGGAATATGTAATTGAAAATCACGCCTAATAAGATAATTTGGACAACCGGTTTAGGTTCCTTTTAATCTTGTTGTTTAATCAAGTGATCACAATATTTTAGAATTATATGTTGCATTAATATTCAATCAATTTAGCTTAATAATAGTTTGGAGCAAATTGAATATTTTGTTTGTATGCCTTTGAGATCGCAGGAATCACTTTTCACTATAAGAATCGAGTAGAGGCCAATACGGGCGAATGTGACTCCATGACTCACTTCGTACCATCATCCCCGATCCTCCTTTCGTGGTTCCGAACCATATGGAGTTAGTAATCTCATGGATAATGAATGGGGTGTAACCTTCACGGGTCAATCGTTGTTGGCAATCGTTGTCCCTTATCGTTGTTGCCTTTTTATGATCCGTGGACGGTTTACAAGTTCCTTAAAAACTTGTTGGCGGCTCCCTACTTTATTTGTCCCTAATCGTTGTCCCTAATCGTAATGTCAATTCCCACTTCCTATGAGTGTCAAGCATATTCACAACATGCTTTTAACGTAGGCGCACTTCGAACGACGCCTACAATATGGCGACTCCACTGGGGAGGATTCTTGATTATTTATCGATTTGAGTGATCGGTATTTAATTAAGATGAGTGGATGAGACTTGAAAGATTCTTGAAAAATATTCCTGTGATTTAATTGGCATTGTCACATATGCATATGCATTTTAGCTTACCTACTTTGCCACAATAGTACGTGTTCTACGTATGTGGCTAGCCCGGGGGATTTATGCTCTATCAACCCGAAAACGCTCATGGCAATAAGGGTTCATCCGAGTTTTTAATTCCACCCAAACTATGGAGTCGAGTTCGATTTCATCACGAACTCGCGGAGCCGCCCGTTGGCATACACCCTCAAGGGAGGCTGCCTTGCTAACGCGTCCAAACTCTTAACCATGGTACCCTTTGACACCCAAAAGCTTGACCATAGTCGAACATAGAACTTGACTTTAGGTTGCGAACTTCATTGCATCATGCGTGACTATATGCTTATGTGTGCATTTTTTTTATTGACCTTTTTTTAATTATTTTTTTTTCTTATCAAACCCCTTTTTTATTATTATTAGAGTCGAGCCATAGATTTTTTTTTAATTTTTGAGTCACCCGGATTTTAATTCACGTATACTGCACAAGAGTCAACTTGTTTTGGTTATATCCGAAGTTCTAGAAAGAGTTACGTGTTGTGCAACCTATGGATCTGTAGTCCCGAGTTTTATCTTTGATTTAGAGTTGGTTTCATCCAAATCAGAGTCACAGATCAAAATTTATAACCGATATACTACAGCCTGTCCAGTTTAGATTTCTTTTTAGCGTCAACTTTCTTTTGTTTTTTTTTTCAAATTTTTTATATCTTTTCGTGTCAAGCTAGTCTTAGCCAAGTCCTTTAATCCGTGTCAACTCGTATAACATAGGATTATAGATTTTTTTTCATTTTTTTTATACCCATGAGTCATAACTCTTCTAGAATTCTAGTCCTCTTCCTAGTTTCTTGTGATCAATTTTTATGCTAACCTTAACATGTATTCTTCGTCTTTGATTGTGGTTGATTTTATTTATGAATAACGATTGCCAATGGACCGTTTTCACCTAGTAAATATCATAAACATTAAAATTTGACAAAATTAATCAAGTTAGTTTGTCTTTTAGTCTTCCGTGCTATTTGGTCATTGGGTCCTTTGTTTTTCACAACTTCCTCATGTCTAGTCATGCGATCATACCATGAGTCTTAATAAACTCACATAATCTCACATGTTGAGTTATTGCACACACTTTGTCTCCGAGTCATGCACTATATTGTTTATGATCGAATACTAGGACCATGCATGCATCGTTTTCTATCGTAGTAAAAATGAGTGGAGATTTTTCTCACTTGTTTTCAAATGTCTATTTTTTCTCTTCCTTTCCAATCTGAGTACTGAGTTAATGTATTAGATGAGTTCGTCCTTACACAGTACTTGAGTTTAAAATCAATAGGCAATAGTTGGAAGAATAAGGGGAACGTCACTCCTTCCTTCTTTCCTTCCAATCAAAGCATCAACAACATGAAACTATTTTCCTCAGCAGGCAGCTAGAAGTAACTCATAAAGAGCCATGAAGACAATGCACAATGCAAGCTTCTCACCAAGATTTCATGTTTTCTTCTTCTTTTGTTTCAAACCCTTCCCCCTAAAAAGTCTAGCATAGGTTCTCCTTATCCATGTGTTTATGTGTCACATTTCTTACCTTTTTCATCAATGAGCATTTCTTTCCTTTTCATTCGATCATGTCATTCGCAAAAAAAAAAAATAAAAAAATAAATCAATTACCGAACTAAACACAAGGTACACCAATGACTTGAGGCACCTTTGCAACCCTGTCATTCCTCTTAAACCATTTTCAATCAAATATCCATTTCTTCATCAACCACTTTAAGCCTCGTCTAACGCTTGACCTCATTTATTCAACCCACATTCACCAAACCCTGGGATGGGAAGGTGTGCAAATTGTATAACATTCATAAAGCAAGTAAAAAAAAAAAAGTAGCAAAGCAACAATAAAACAATGTCTAAAGACAAGTGTTCCAATGTCTTTGATATGAACATGTCTCAAATTGCGTCTCTCATCGAGTGCTTGGTATCGTGCCTGAGAAACATGAATGTCAAGTGAGTGATGGACCGCATGATCTGAGATTGCCTACATTGATTCACAGGAATGGAAAAAAGAAAAAAATATATTTCAAAACAAAAAAAAATATATGAAAAAAAAAACTTGCAAAGGCTAATAAATAATTGCATATCTTGGGGGCTTCTCTCGGGTCTTGAGCCTTTTACCCCTTTCTTCCTTAAACCTTCAGCTTAACCACATTATAACCCTTGAAAGACCTCTTTGAGGTGTACACACACTTGTGCAAAGTTCGGTTAGAGCTACGTGCGGCCTGATTCCTAACGGATACGTAGGCAACCTCACATCGAGGTGCGGCCACATTCATATTCATATCTATGCATGATCGAGTCAAAGAATATCCAATGCTTACCCCTACCCATTTAGAGCTAGACTTGGGGGGCTTGAACCCACATCATTTAGCCTACTTAGCCTAAAGAGTCATCATCTTTGACTCTTCTCACATCTCTTTCCATCGCCATAACCCTTGCAGCCAGCCTTAGTATCACATTCACACACTTCACTCACACATCCATATCCATATCAATCATCCTTCCCTTTAAGAGCCCTTTATCATGAAATCTTGTTTCAACACCGCGCATGCTTCATCATCTTTCAAGATAACATTAATTAGAAGAAACATTGTATACTTGCCTAGCTTCTAGACCTAAGAAATGTTCATTGTTTCATACATCGCATATTGTGCTTAGCTCCTTGACCTATGTGACATTCATTATGCGATACTCATTGATCACTTCATTTATATACGTGCTTAGCTTCCAAACCTAAGTAACGTTCAAGATCGTTTCTTTACACCATATGTGATGCTTAGCTCCATGACCTAAGTTCATTCATCTATCGTGTCACATGACGTAATTGTCCTTAGCCTACTAGCCTAAGAACATACATCATGCATACATTATACTCAAGACGGGCAGTTCAATACGACAAGAAGAAAATCCATGTGATTCATTTCGTCTTGCTCAAGGAGGAAGTTCAAAACTTCTTTCCTTTTTTATTATTTTATTTTGGGGAAGTTCAAAAACTTTTTCCAAGTTTTCATCGAAGGAAGTTCGAAAATTGTTCAGTTTTCACATCTTTCTTTTTCGGGAGAAAATCGGTACCCTCCACTCATGACAAAAATTGACGGAAAATTTTTGCTTTTGCATCTTCGTTTGCTTGTGTCTGCACACGCACATATACACACACACACACACACACACACACTCACAAGTCATACACATGTCATGTCACATCAAGTCAAACTTGGTCAAGTTAGTGGTCAAGTCAATCACAGTATGTACGAGTCCATTGGCAAATTTATTTTTGCAGGTCTTATCTACAGCCCACGTCCGGGGACAAGCGGACCATCTACAGCCCACGTCCGGGGACAAGCGGACCCTCTACATCCCACGTCCGGGGACAAGCGGACCACCATCATTTCATAACGCAAGGTTCTCGATACACAGAGACTTGCAATCTCATCATCTGTCGACTTTCCTCAAGCATGGAAAGTATTATCCGGTGGATTTCTTCAAGCATAGAAAACTGCCAAGTCGGCTTTCCTCAAGCATGGAAAGCATTATCGGTGGATTTTTCTTCAAGTATAGAAAACCGCCAAGTCGGCTTTCCTCAAGCATGGAAAGCGTTATCGGTGGATTTTTCTTCAAGTATAGAAAACCGCCAAGTAGTCGGCTTTCCTCAAGCATGGAAGGCATTATCGGTGGAATTCTTCAAGCATAGAATGACACCAAATTCATACGTCGACTTTCCTCAAGCATGGAAAGTGTCATCCGGTAGGTTTCTTCAGGCTTAGAAAGCTACCAACCTCATATGTCGGCTTTCCTCAAGCATGGAAAGCATTTCAACAAACGTCATCCGGTGGATTCCTTCAAGCATAGGAAAATACCAAACTCATTTGTCACTGATACACTGGTGTCAGATAAGCGTTCTATCCCTATACTCTTTTATCTGTGGAATTAACATTTTTTGCAGGTATCGGCGTATACAGAATGATTTAGGATCGCAGAACGTCTTAAATCATTCTCCGTCCCTATCGACTACTTTGACTATCGTTTTCAAAACTAACGTTTCTACAAACTCAGTCAAAGTGGGGGCTTCTGTAGACACCTAAAAATGTCTCCCCAAAACCAAACCCGATAATGAACAACCTTTCACCGCCATTATTGGTCGGGTTGAGTATTTAATTTTTGGAGTGCTTAAATCTATATTTCCATTTCATAAACCAACCCAATTCTTAGCCCATTTCCCCAAACCATAACTCATTTTCCTCTCTTTGTGCCTTTAAACCTGAAATAATTCATTTCGTGTCCTTTAAAATCAATCATTTCGTGTCCTTTTTATAAAAACGTTTATTCCAGTTTATTTTGGTCCATAATCAGGGTCTAATGATTGAATATTTGGACGGGGCTTTAAAATAGCTTTCCAACGATATATTATAAGCCCAAATCCGAGTTATAACGAATAAGTTATGGCCAAAATATTAAACTAGCCCAAACCGAACCTAAGCCCACCTTACCTACGAACCAATGATCATGTGGAGGGTCCAAATTATTTAATCCCATTCCTAAACCAATTAGGATTAATTGGAAGCTTCTATAAGTTTCTAAAAGATCTTAATTATCCTTTTTGAAAAGATAAGATTAAATAGTTTGAAATAGAATAAAACTCCTTTTTTTGAAAATCCTATTTATATCCGAATTGAAAGACGTTCAAAGATAGACAGATATTATTTTCGTGAATCATATTTTTTATCCAAATTTTATATGGTTGGATAGCCCTTGAAATTATCTTTCCAATGATATATTATAATATCAATTTCGAGCTATAACGAAAAAGATATGAATAAAATATCAAACTCTATCCAAAATTGACACCTTCTCACTATTTCGTCCATATCTTTACTTCTAAAAAATATTTGGATAAAAACTATAATACATATCTTTTCCGTTATAGCTCGGAATTGATATTATAATATATCATTGGAAAGATAATTTCAAGGGCTATCCAACCATATAAAATTTGGATAATATAATACACGAAAATAATATCTGTCTATCTTTGAACGTCTTTCAATTCGGATATAAATAGGATTTTTAAAAAAAGGAGTTTTATTCTATTTCAAACTATTTAATCTTATCTTTTCAAAAAGGATAATTAAGATCTTTTAGAAACTTATAGAAGCTTCCAATTAATCCTAATTGGTTTAGGAATGGGATTAAATAATTTGGACCCTCCACATGATCATTGGGTCGTAGGTAAGATGGGCTTAGGTTCAGTTTGGGCTAGTTTAATATTTTGGCCATAACTTATTCGTTATAACTCGGATTTGGGCTTATAATATATCGTTGGAAAGCTATTTTAAAGCCCCATCCAAATATTTAATCATTAGACCCTGATTATGGACCAAAATAAACTGGAATAAACGTTTTTATAAAAAGGACACGAAATGATTGATTTTAAAGGACACGAAATGAATTATTTCGGGTTTAAAGGCACAAAAAGAGGAAAATGAGTTATGGTTTGGGGAAACGGGCTAAGAATTGGGTTGGTTTATGAAATGGAAATATGGATTTAAGCACTCCAAAAATTAAATACTCAACCCGACCAATAATGGCGGTGAAAGGTTGTTCATCATCGGGTTTGGTTTTGGGGAGACATTTTTAGGTGTCTACACACATGTTAGTAACTTCAAGTAAAAATAACAAATCAAAACAATTAAAATAAATAATTTAAATAGAGATTTGGGACTAAAAACTCAAAAATATTAAACCTTTCACGTCTAAGGCGAAGGCAACTTCGAACATGGCTAGGTGTGTCTAGAAATAATGTATGAGGAATTTTGTGAGAGGAAAGGCTTAGAAAAATATTAGAGAGAGAGAAAGCTTCTAGCTTTTAGAGAGAGAGAGATGATGGTTGGGAATGATGAAAAACGGGGAGATACGACCCCTATTTATAGAAAAATAGTCCGAAAACGACAGAAAAGAGTTCGATTTCCATTTGGAATAAAAGACAACCTATCGCCAACGACTGGAGTTAGCGCCAGACGGCAGGAATAGCGCCAGGCGTCTGGTATTAGCGCCAGACGACAGACCTGTCGTTTGGCGTTGGGACAGTTTTTTTCCAAATTTTGTTTTTATCATATATTTTGATCCAAAAGCCCAAATAGGTCATATAATATGTCATTTGAAAGATCTTGAAGACTAATTTTCAAAACAATTAGAATTAGATTAAAATTTTTTGTAGATAAAATGATATGGCCGAAATAGTGGAAGGGTGTCAGTTTTGGATAGAGTTTCGTATTCCATTCATATCTTTTTCGTTATAGCTCGAAACTAATATAATAATATATCATTGGAAAGATAATTTCAAGATCTAATCCAATCATATATGATCTGGATAAAGATTATGAGGCACAAAAATAATATCTGACTATCTTTGAACAACTTTAAATTCGAATAGAATTAGGATTTGAAAAGGGAAAGTTTTATTTAATTTCAAATTCTTTAATTATATCTTTTCAAAAAGGATAATTAAGATCTCTTATAAACTCATAGAAGCTTCTAATTAATCCTAATTAGTTTAGGAATGGGATTAAACCTTTGGACCCTACACATGATCATTGGGTCGCAGGTAAAATTCGGTTTGGGCCCAGTTTAGTATTTTGGCCATAACTTCCTCATTATTCATCGGAATTGGGCTTATAATATATCTTTGGAAAGGTCTTTTAAAACCCCATCCAACTACACCATTATTGGAGTCTTATCATGGACCAAAATAAATTGTATTGGCTATTTTTCACAACTAGGGTATGAAAAGGAATATTTTCAAAAACAGAAAGAGAGATATTTTTATTAAAAACAACCACATCTCTAGACTTTTCACACTTTTGCTTTTTTTGATAATCAATGACGTGAAAGATATTCATCACTGGGTTTGGTTTTGGGAAGACACACTTAGATGTCTACAAGTATACTTCTCATTATGGCTAACGGAACCTCTTTCCTTGACCATAAGTATTGTGATTTCTCTTGTTTGAGTACTAGTCCGTTATGATGTTAGTTAAAAATATGCCGTACATAATGCATGGCCATGCTCAGATGAATTTTAGAAATCATCTGTTTATTGATAGTCAAACTCAGATTTTGAGAAACACTTCCAGATATAATGAGGATGACGATTAATCTTACCTTATATTACATGAAGATACATGAAGTAACATAGGAAAAAGGCTATACACTAATGGCATACTTGTCTAGAAGGACAAGTGAGAGATTGAAAAGAATAGTGTCCTTCGAACAAGTGTATTATTTCGATAGAGGGTTTGAAGCTATCTGAATGCTAATTATTCAGTTAGTTCAATTGATCGGAATGGTTAGGTGGAGGCCGTTTCCGATCGGTAATATTAGTGCATAATTAATATTACAGCTTAATCTTGATTGAATCCTTCGGGTCACACCCAAGCAACTAACGATACGACACGACGAATTAATTCGGAAGGGATTAATGAGTCGCTCAAGTAATGAATATTTAAACGTCGGAAATTGAGCTTGGAGCGCCAAAACCGAGCGTCGCAAGTCGAGTCTAATAAATAAAAGACGATTCGATAAAATCAAACAATTTACCAAAATACCCCTAGCATAAAAAAGCCCCGAGCAAACCGAGTGCTAAGGGAATTTATTATAGTAAGGTGGCTAGCATGCGCACCAAGCCGAGCCTAGGCTAGCTTGTTAGTGCTGTCGCATGCTAGCACATAACTGCTAGTAAGGCTTCCAGCACATGGCTAGCAAGCTGTTCTAGCATTTGCGGGCAGCACCACCATTAAGCTAGTAGTGCTAGCTAGCTGGCAGCGCGCTAACACGCTAGCATTGCTAGCATCGTGGGGTGCAAGGGGCCTTGGCTAGCAGCCCGCAAGCAATGCGTGGTGTGTTGAGCCGAGGCAGTAGCATTTTCGCACCAAGTAGCAGGCCAAGCCACGCACTCCATGCGCAAGCAAGGCTGCTTGGGCATCAAGGCTTGGCCTGCCTCATGGCAATAGCCCATTAGCGCATATGGCCTTAAGGGAGCCGGTTTTTGGTAGCCTTGGTGATCAAGTATTGGCCCCCTCCCCCCTCCCCTTGTGGTCCTTACCTAACCTCTCCTCTAAGAAAGCCACTTGGTGATTAATTAGTTGTTTGTTGTTTTTCTTCTATTTTTAATTTAAAAATAAAAGGGGAAATTTGATTTTACCAACTCTCCAACATTGATGGTAGAGTTGATTTCTTACTTGAGTTTCCCTATAAATATCCCACTTAGGAATCGGGAAAACTCACTTGAGTAAGAGCTATATAAGGCATCTCCACTTAAGAGAAAACCTTTAAGCTCATTAAATACTCGAGTACTGTTTTGGTCCGACTTGGCTAACCTCCAAGTAAGAGACCCGTCGCGGTTGTGTTGTGAGTGGATATCGTTGGAGGCCGTTGTGCTTGCGAGGCTGAACTATCTCAAGTAAGAGCTACGGTGGTCGAGTGAAGCACGCTACAAGGGTAATTTAGTCTTTTCTCTAATCTTGTTATTTATGCATTTTGGTTATATTAATTGTGAGTTTTTTCTTTAGGCTCGGGTTTAATTTCCACAGTGAGTTAGACTCATCGAAACCTAACACTCCTTACCCTGAAATCCTAAGGGCTAGGGTTTTTCGACGGTGAGGAAGTGGTTGTTGGGGGTTTTCGGGAGTGAGAGAAGGGTTTCGGGGGAGTTTGGAATTATTGGAGGAGTTTAAACAGAGTTTCGATTATGTAGGAAGAAAAACTTAATTAGAAAAGGAGAGGATTGGGGGTGGAGGTGGATCGCAACACTGCATAGGGGATTGGGGGGAAAGCGCCGCAACATTGGGCCATGGGAAGGAAAAGAATTTGCGGCACGTGGTGGCGGTGATGTGGTTAGGGTGGTTAGGTAGTGGTAACGGTGGGGGTTATGGCTTTTGTGTTTTTCTTTTAAAAAAAATTAAAAATATTTTTAAAATTTGTCGATCAATAAGGACTTGACATGTGTCAAGTGACCTGATAAAATAGGTTACCGATTTTTGTTGACCGGATAGGGATTGAAGAAAAAGAGGAACCCCAAACTTCCGGTTATTCCAGAATAATCCAAAGTTTGGATAATTGTAGCAAAATTCATGTCATTTAGGATTATATTTCTAATTTTCCTTCAATAAATCAACAATATTTTTTTTAATGATAAAAGAAATGCTAATGTCTAATATTATTAATGTTTATGTTAATTGAACATCCTTTACTACAAAAAAAGAACATTTTATACAACTAAACAAACCAAAAAATTTATATCAACTAAAAAAATGAACATTTATTATACATGATAAAACATTGTACTGCATGAAAATGAACATTTATTTTATAAGAATGAACATCATACTGCATTAAAATGAACATTTAATTATTGAGATATGCAAAATTATTGTTAAATATGTTCAGTTAAAAACTATTCATTTTTGTTATAGTAAATGTTCATTTCGTGGTGGTGGATCATGGTTAGTTTGTGTCTAACTTTTCCGTTGAAGATTAATTAAAGGGTTTAATCACAACTAACTAGCATTAGTAGAAGTTTGATCTTTGTCTGTGGATTAAGTAGAGAAATCACACTTGGGGTTCTATATCTCCCGTTGTTCTTGCTCAATTGTACGTGGATTCACGCTTCAATTGTATTATTATTTGTTCTTTATGTGTTATCACTAGTACAAAAGGGTAAAAAGCCATCGGTTCAAAACCCTTCAATGCCACCGGTTTTGAACCGCTGGGCATTTGAGGGGTGCCAATACTCCCTTCAAAAGCTACCGGTTCAAAACTGGTGGCAAAAACAAGTATTGTCACTGGTTAACCGGTGGCAATAAACCTTCCCGCATTACTTTTTTGGGTATTAAATCTAAATGCCACTGGTTCACCGGTGGCAATGTACATGATTTTTTTTTTTTTTTTGTTATTTTTCACTTGAAATGTAATCGAATACCAAAAAAATTCAAAATAAAAAAATATCATAATGAACCGAAATATACTCAGAAACATAATTATCATTTAATTGTTATTGTACAATACCAAAAAAAATTTACAACATAAAAATCAAAATAAAAATTACAACATAATAAAAAAAAATACAACATAGAAATTAAAAAAAATTACAACATCTAAATCAATATTCCAAAATCATCATCTTGATTCTTCAATGTGGAGTCATAAACTAATACCTACATCAATTAAAACACAAAAACTAATAATTCACGAACTCAAAAAAAAAAAAAAAAAAAAAGATAGAAATCCCGAAATAAAATAAAAAATAAAATTGAAAATAAACCTAGAAATCCGAGGAAAAAAATTTAAAAAAAAAAACCCGAAATCCCCGGAAGAAAAAAAAAACCCAGAAAAATCAAAATATCGAGATAACAAAAAATTGAAAATAAACCCAGAAATTCCCGAAAAAAATAAAAATAAAAAACAAAATTCTCAATATAAAAAAATTGAAAATAAACCTAGAAATCCCCGAAAAATATAAAAAAAAAAAAAAAAAAAAAACCAAGAACTTAAAATAAAAAATAAAAAAACCAAAAAAAATAATGTATGCATGTACCCAGAAAAATCAAGAAAAATCGATTAATTAAACCTAAAATTAAAAAAAGCATGCATGTACCCACAAGAATCGACTAAAATCAATTAATTAAAATCCAAAAATCGATTAAAATTGATTAATTAAACCCAAAAAAACCGATTAAAATCCAAAATTGATTAATTAAACCCTAACTTTAATTAAAATCGGTGTTGTTAATGTCGGTTTTCGTGGTGTTATTGTTGTGGTGGTGGTCTTGGTAGTGGTGGAAAGGAAAGAGAAGGAGACGAGAAGGAGATCGAAGGAGAAGATAGAGAAGGAGATGAGATTGAAGGAGTAGAACGAAGGAGAAGGAGTAGAACGAAGGAGAAGGAGTAGAACGAAGGAGAAGAACAGGAGAGAGAAGGAGATAGACAAGAATAGAGAAGAGAGAGAAGGATAGAGAAAGAGAAGGAGGAGAGGGGAGAGAGGAGAACGGCTGATCTGAGGAGAGAGGGAGAGAGTTAGGCTAGGGTTAAGGGTTTATAAAGAGATTTTTTTTATTAACAAAGCCACCGTTATGAACCGCTGGGAATCTGGGATTAATATTTTCCCCACCGGTTCGGGGTTAACTGGTGGCATGCAATACCCTTCCTTCATTTTTCCCCCATATTTTCCCCACCGGTTTTTAAAAACCGATGGCCTAAGCTTTATGCCAATCTTCTTTTTTCACCTAGAGTATGCATTGATCTTGGTGTTTAGATGCTTATGAATATGATTCATGCAATTTCGCTTATTAGTATATAAAGTCCTCCATTCACCACCTGCTATAGCAATTGCTTAGCATGCAAAAGACATCCCGGCAACCTCTAGCCAAAAGCTGCAGCATATTGGAGTAATTTAATTTCTAGCGTTACTCAGGTAAATATATGTTGAATTCTTTTAGATACATGGAAGTGACATATATATTGAAGAAAGAGACAAAGAGTTGCTTTATATTAGAGCTTAAGATTTTCTATTCTTTGGACTTACAATCCCATCCTCATGTATTAAATTAGATATAAACAATTAGTAGTATTAATAATGTATTAAATTGTGAATCTATGTAGGATCTTAAGGGTATAGATACATTATGTAGTGATTTTTCATTAAATGTTATTGTTTTTGAGATTTTGATGAGTTTATGTGCGTTATGTTATAAAATCAATTCGCATCAATATTGATATTCGACTTTCCTTTAGACTAATTTGTTGAGTTAACATGTTGATTCATTTTCATTTTCAAAGTGTTACTCTTTAATATATTAGGCAACACATTTGTATTATTACTAACAAATATAACAAGTGAAAGGTTGTTGTATATTATAACATAAGGAGATAGTTTTAAATTGTTTCCTAAAGTTGCAACATTTTTTACTTGTCTTTTTACAATTGTTACCTTAGCTATCATTTTACCTTGGATTTAAAAAATGTTGCCTTTGAATAAAAATGTGTTGCCTTATGAATAGACAAGTAGGGCATAAACTATTGGGGTTTGGTGAGTCCGACTCACCGCGGAAACAAACCCAAAAACAAGACCGCACTCGCAATAAATAAAACCATAAACATAATTAAATTAATCACAAGATTAAGATAAGCTAATTACCTTTAACGCGTGCTTCGCTCCAAAATGAGCTCTTACTTGAATGATTCAAGTCCCGCTCACACGGAGACCTCCAACGAAGTCCACCCGCACCAACAAAACCGACTAGGTCCAATGTCTTGGGGTTAGCAAGACCCGACCAATAAAACCCGAGTAATTATATTGAGTTCAAAGGTTTTCACTAATTGTGATGCCTTTTTCAACTCTTACTCAAGCATCATTCCCAATGCCCATACTTGGGTATTTATAGGAAATGATGGGAGTATCATTTACTCTCCCATCAATGTGGGATAGTATGATTTTTCCATTTTATTTTAAAGCTTAAATAAAATTAATAATCAAGCTAGTAATAAATCAACAAGTGGCAAGCTCATGTGAGTGGTTAGGTGAGGACCACTTGGAGAAGGGGGGGACTAAACTTGCACCCCACTCCCTCTCCCATAACCGGCCACCTCACTCCACACACACTCAAGGACCACTAGCCACATGGCACCCACCCTTGGGCACCAAGGCAGCCAAGGTGGGTTGCCATGTGCTGCTGTCCGTGGCAGCCACGCCCAACAAGCCCAGCAGGCCCAGCACTCGCATGCGGGCTGCCAGGCGCTGCTGGCCAGCAAGCCCAGCATGCTTGTGCGGGCTGCTGCTGGCCTTGTGCCTTGGCAAGCGCTGCTAGGCAGCAAGCAATGGCCTAGCCATGCTGCTGCTAGCTGTGGCGAGTTGGCGCGCCTAGCGTGCTAGCTGCTTCAGCTTGTTGCGGCATGGCTTGCTAGCCATTGCGCGCACAAGGCTGCGCCTAGCATGCTAGCACGCACTAGGCAGCGCCTAGCCTTGCGATGCTAGCATGGGTGCGCTAGCACGCACCAGCCAGCCTAGGCTCGGCTTGGTGCGCATGCTAGCCACCATGCTAGGCCATACGCCCTTAGCACTCGGTTTGCTTGGGCATTCCGATGCTAGGGGTATTTTGGTCTTTTGTTGATTTATTACTATTTCTCGTCTCGTCTTTCACTATTTTTGACTCGACTTCCGACGCTCGGTTTCGACGCTCTAAGCTCGAATTTCCGACGTCTAAATAAATATTACTCGGTCGACTCATTAATTCCTTCTGAATTAATTCGTCGGTTCGGTTTATTGAATGCTTGGCTGTGACCGAAGGGTTCAGTCAAGATTAAGCTGTAATATTAATTATTCATTAATATTACTGATCAGAAGCGGCCTCCACCCAGGCATTCCGATCACTTAACCTCACTGAATATATTAGCTTTCTAATAATTCTGAACCCACTAACGGAATAGTACACTTGTTCGAAGGACACCATTCCTTTCATAAACAACAACTCATATGTGTTGCGTTAGCTACAAGGCAACACTTTTTTTGTAGTAGGCAATGGTTTTTCAGTGTTCCCTTTGCTTAATTTTGTTGTAGTATAAGTAAATCCTTTATGTAGAAAATCTTTTTAGAAAACTTAACAAAGATAAAACATGAAAAGAATATGATCTTTTAACATCGGATTTTATCTTATAAAATTTTTTAGAAAATCTTTTCATAAACTTAAACTTATTTTTTATAAACTTTCCAGTTTGTAAGCTTGCCAAGCTTTGCCAAGCTTCTAATAAATTTCATGCATAATCTAACCAAACATATATACAATAATCCTTAACAATATAAACTTAACATAACCTATATTATTTCATCAAACGCAGTAAGGTAAGGATGCTTGGGCTTCACGTAGTCTAAAACTAAGTTCCTGCTGTCTTTTATTCATCCAGCTCGTGGCTGAAACTTTGCAGGCCAAGTTCTTGTGGAACTTGCTGTCTTCAACTCAGAACAAGTTAGTCTTCTTAACTTGCTGTCTTCATGTACCTGTTAGGGAACTCAGTTAGTTCCAGAGTGGAACTCTTCTTCTACTTACTTTAACTTTCCTTGAGTCTTCATTAGACAAGTTTCCCTTCTACTTTCCAAGTCTATTAACCTTTTCTAATTCCAACACTTAGAAAATACATATTAGATTAAGTTTGTTGTTTTTGTGTTCATCATCATCAAAACCTTTAAGGCTCAACACTTACGCAATTCATAAGATAATGACTATTATAAAAATTCCAACATTATTATCTTTTACAATGTTTCCATCACATACAAGATACAAGCTCAGTAAAATAGAAAATAAAATCAAGATTTGTCTTATATGAAAGACAAAATATAGATTATGAAAAACAAATTGTCAAACTTTTTAATACGTTTTTCCCTCCGTTCTCTTTTGTTTGTTTCTGATAGATATTATCTTTAGATAATATTTGTCGGATATATTTGTATATTTATCTTACTAGCTTTTGTATAATTATCTTATTAAATTCCTAACGTGGTTAGGATAAGCTTGTAACATTATTTAAAGTGATCAATGGTACACACTCCAGATTGAGGAGTTTTCCCGAAATCTAACATGGTATCACAGCTTTAGGTTTTGATCCTTATTTTTTCTTTTTTGCTTTCTTGCTTCCGCTACACCACACTGCCTCTTCTTCTTCTTCGTTCACTGCCCTTTCATCTAGCCTCACGCTATGACTAAAGATGGCGAATCAACTCCTCCACCGCCACCAGTGAATGAATATCACCCGGCCCTTACGGTCAACAATATAAAAAATGCAATCCCAATTACTCTAGACTACACCAATGTTCAGTATTCCAGTTGGGTGGAATTGTAATCATGAAGGGTTTTCATGGAAATAGAATATATCGGTAGTAATTTAATAGTTTTTTTATACTTCAAAACATAATGATATGAATTTTTGTTAGATTGGTCTTGATTTTTAATGTTCAAATATGCAATTTTTATAATTTTGTGTAATGTGTAGTTATAATTTGCATAGAAATCGTTTAGATATACCAAAAGTGACGAACATTTTAAATAGATGGAGTACAACATTTAGGCAATTGAAACTTACAACTTCCATTCTGAAAGATGACTGCTTAAGCTATAAAAGTAGCACAAGATATTGGTTGAGTCATCATAACCAAAATCATAACTGCCTCTTCTCTTTTCTCTCCTTTTTTTTTTCTCTTTAGGATTCAAAAAAATTGGTGGCTTATAGACCAAAATATTGTTCTTTAATCTTTATGTTCGACCCTTTCTCTTTTAACTTTTCTTGCTTTAATATTGTTATTAGTTTCAAGAAATTGCATTCTTTAAGTCCTGTTCTTTTGGACTTATTTTCCATTCAGCTTAGTTTTGTTTATTGTTCTATTTCAGTTCAATTTATTTACTTTCGTATTAAAAAAACAGAGCCTAAGGAAGCTTAGAGACATGATCTTGTTAAGTAAACATTAACAATGTCACTATAATGGGTCTTTAGTGACTAAAGTTAGTTTTGGACTACTCCTTGCATTGTACTTCCTATATATGTCCCTATTTTTTTGCCGCATTTCATTTACATAGACGTAAAAATTATTTTTTTAAAAAAAACAATATTAATAAAATATACAATGAAACGAAACAAATAAGATCTTCCAAATTTGTATTATCGCTAATGATTAGTGGTAATTTATAGTTAAGTTTTCAAAATTTGACCCAAAATTGACAGTGGGCAAAAATAAAGAAAAGGAAAAATATTGTGTAGAACAGACTCACATGAGTCCAATCATACAAAAAAATTATTAGAAGTCATATAATAATGGTCAGATATTAGATAATAAGTATCAGAAATTAGATAATATTATTTAGGTATTAGATAATAAGTATCAGAAATTAGATAATATTGGTCAGATATTAGATAATAAGTATCAGAAATTAGATAATATTGGTCAGGTTTTAGATAATATTGGTCAGGCATATATATTGTTGGGGCTTTCTGATATTTCCATTACGAACAATTGAAAAGAAATATTCGTCATTATTTATCATATAAACTTGAATTGCTCACTAGAAGTATCTGACCATATTATCTGAAGAAACGAATATTATCTTAGCGAAACATTTTATTCACCATATTTGAAGGAACGTGTTTACGGATCAACAAGAAATTAGATAATAAGTATCGAACAAACTTGAAGAAACGAAGAATCTACTGCAATTTACAGGAAATCAAACAGCATTAAAGATACATATATACTGGTTCCAACAACTCCAACCTTCTCGATGATAGCTTGTTAGATTGAGAGCGGTGTTCGTCTCCTCCTCTTCATCGGGAGTGGTAACGGTCATCAAGGTTTGCGTTCAACACAGTCCACCATTGAAGACTAGAAGAAGGAAGCTCCAACGATGAGGTAAGGATCCGAATGAGGAGGAGAGAAAATGTAAAAACAAATGGTGATGAATGAAGGATTGTAAAAATGGAGGAGAGAGAAAATAGAGGTGGTGTGTTAGAAGGTAATGAACTGGACTCACGTAAGTCCGTTCCACGCAAAAGAAGGAAAAAGAAGGATTATTTATTTGTCCCATTAGGATCTTTCACAATTTCAAATGCAATAGTGTGGTTATTATGCCTTTTCTTTAGGACTAACTTTCATTCACTTTAATGGTTGTTGTTGTTATTTATTTAAAATGAAGTAAAATTATTTTTATTGAATACGATTTCTATAGGAATTGTCGGATGATTTTACAGTAGTCGTTTGAAAAATGACTACCATATTATTTTAATACTATACAATATGATTGGTTTTTTTTTCACCTTATAAAATGGTCACAATTAGTCTTATTATATCTACTATGCATACATATTTATTGAAAATTTTAATCCAATATATAATAATTTTTTTTCGAGAAACTATAAAATAAGAATAAAAATTAGATAAATGTTACTAAAATTTTGATAAATCAAAAAAATGTTGATAATACTATTTTATACCTAAAATTAAGTAAAATAATTAATTATCTGGAAAAAAAAAAATATCAATTATAAACTTTATAATCATGAAAACATTATGGTAGTATATTTCAAATAACTACTGTAAAATTTTCGAGAATTGCCCACATGTCTTAATTTTTTTTTTTTAATTACAACTATTAATTGAATTAGTGATTTTATACTACTAGGTAAAACCCTTAATTTAATTAGTGGTTTTACCTTTATTAATTTCTAATTAGCAGTTCTATACTCCTAAAAACGTCAATAGTTTTTGCTTAAGTGTACCGTAGATTGAGAAACTTCGAAAAATGATGCTTAATAAAGAAGTTTTGATATATTTCAGTACAAGGTTATTTGAATCGGGGTCTTAACTGGGATTTTGAGGGTGGCATGATCGAAATGATAGAATTGGATCGATCGTACGATTCTTCTAACAAGGAAAAAAAAAAAAAAAATCATACCTTATGCTACATTTTGATTAATTTTGTATTTCAATTTATTTTAACACTAAAAACAATTACAAAGCTCCAATAGGTTTGATATTCATTTAGCTGCAATAATAAATGATACATATGTCAACTGTAGTCAAAATAAGGTTTTAATTATGATTAATGTCAAGTAAACAATTGAAAAATTATGTAAATCTCTTTGAATTGTACATGTTTATTTAGTAACTATGATTTGAATATTTTGATCAAATCTGCATATGAACAATAGAGTAATTAGGGTATGTTCACATTTACTGAACTTAGCTAAACTGAAATGAATTGAATGGAGCTGAATTGAACTGATTGAATCTGAACTGAACTAAACTGAACTTAATAGAGTTGAAATTAATATTTTATGAGAGAAGGAAATTAAAAGTTAAACTGAACTGATTAGAGCTGAATCGAATTGAATTGAACTGAACTGATCTGATTTAAAATGATTAGAGCTGAATTAAACTGAAATTAAGATGAAGTGAACAGTTCCTTACTTGAAAAAAAAAAAAAAAAAAACAAAAAACCAAAATCTATAGGTTTAAAATATATTAACTTCTCAAATTTATTTAATTGTAGAAATTGATTGTAGGATCGTAAAATCGTATTAAGATCCTAACCTTCATAATTACTTCCTCCGTTCTGTTAATATTGCAACAAGGAAGAAACTACGCATCTCAAAACACATTTTACATGCTAAATATCTATAATTGTGTAAGAGTAAAAATTATAAAAAGTTGATATTGTGACAGTATTTCATGAGACGAATCTAAAAAGATCCTACTTGACTATATTTTGCTTAATATATAAATCATATTATATGGTCAAATAAGAGTAATGAATAGTGCAAAAAGTCCATTGTTGCAATAATAATAGAACGGAGGAAGTATAATTTAAGAAGGATTGTACGATCTTACAACCTTGTACCGTAAAACGGTGAAATTGTAGGATCAAATTGGGATTTTAGTACCCATGTTTGAGCATTTTCTAAGTAAATCGCTCCTAAGAACCATAGATGTTTTGTTCTCCACGGAGCTTCTTTTTTTTTTTTTAAAAAAAAAAAAAAAAAAAAAAAAAAAAAAAAAAAAAAAAAACCTGACCCCATCCAATATGTGTAAACTAAAGACATGGGACATTGGTAAACGTGACAAATGATGATAGGATCCGGCCCTATTGACTACATGGGCATGTGTGATCCTTGTGGGCTTGTCTTCGAAGTTGGTTAGTTGGTCCAACTTTTAGGCTTCTGGCCATAGAACTTAAACTATGAGATGGACTAATTTCTCTGGTCACACTTATGACAAAGAATGTGAAGTAGAGTAGCTCGGTGTACCATGTTCTTTTCATCTAAAAACATATTGGTTTTGGTTTTTTTTTTTTTTAAAAAAAAAAATAAAATTAAACATATTGGCTACAATTTTTGCCTATTTATAATACAGTATTTGTATACTTCACTTTAACTAGTTTTGATGATTTATAGTTAGGAAAAATATAGTCATATGGATTTTTTAGATTCATCTTGATTAATACAAAATTAATATAATTTATTTTAAAATAATATTTCCATATGAAAGATTTATTAATTGGAATATTAACATGTGTGTGTAATGAGAACCGTTGTATTTAAAAGTAAATAGAGGGATTAAAATGTTGATGTCCTAAAAATATACATTGAATCAAATTTAACAAGATTCCAAGAAAGTAATTCATTATCAAGGAAGTGATATCCTGTGAAAATACTAAAATTTAAGTTTACTAATATTAACTTCAATGAAATAAAATTAATTAAGTTCAGCAAATATGAATTAAGTTTAGTACAAGAAAAATACAAATCCAATTAAGAATTCATGTGTATAGACATCCACATGGTGTTTCAACATTTTATTATAAAAGTAGCTATTTTGTATTAACTAGTTTTCGTTTTCTTTTTTTTTCAAATATATATATTATATATCATAAAAACAATTGACACGTGACTATGTCTTACATCTCTAAAGTCATAATAACAAACTTAATTTTACAAGAAACTAGAATAGGTCCCGTGCCATGCACGGTAATTTTTAATAACTATTTTTAAATTAATAATTAATTTTTCTAAACTATTATATGGAGTAAAGAATTTATTACAAAAGGCCCTAAAATTAATTGTTAAAAGAGACTATTAGCCAAATAGCTATTTTTTAAACGCATTTGACAATATGTATATTATTATATATTTAATTTCATCAAAAATTGGTTTAATTTTCTTGTTGTTAACCCAGTGGATTTCTTAAAATGTTGTACATTACACTCTGTAGTCACAATGTATGTCACAAATTATGTAAAAAATCTGATTTTTTTTTCTCTTAAATTTATAGTTGTTAATATTTATTTGTAGAACTATACATCAAATCTTTTATTTTGTCTATTTTTTAATATTTGAAATTCAAATTACTCTAGTAGAGCTTTTTAACATATAATTAATAATTAAATAAAAAAAATAATTATTGTTGTAATTATGGCACAATTATGTTAAAACTCTGATTTACTATTTTTTTTTTTACTTAAGTTTATATATTTGTCAATGTACTCCACTACTTCTTGCATATTATGGAAAGACATATAAAATCTCTTACTTATATATTATTTTTCTATCTTTTTATTTATGTACTACGTATAAGATTCGTCAAATCTTTTTTTTATGTATTATTTTGCTATCTTTTTTATTTATGTATAAGATTTGTTTACTAAAGATTATTTATAAAAAATTAAAAAAAAAAAAAAACTAAAAGACACACTAGAAAATGACATGTGTCATTGCTGGTGTGTATTGTAGTATATATTATTGATGATTTTAGTTATATAAAATAATTATTTTCCAAAAAAATGATTTTTTACAAAAGTTTGCAAAATTTTCTTTTTTATAGATCAAATAAAGAATAAATATTTTTCCTTGAAATTTAAATTTTTAAACTTTATATTTGTTTTAATATAATAAGGGTGTTTTTCTTTTTTTTTTTTTTTGTTTTTAAAAAAAGTGATTATTTTTATCAATTGTTATTAATATATTAATATGTGTAGTACATTATTTATTTATTTATTTAGTTCTGTATTTATTTATTAAATAAATAAAAAGATATATTTAAATTTAGCCATATCACCAGGTCTAATGGTAATTATAGATAGGGTTAAATTTAGTTACAATGAAAAACAAAAAGAGAAATTTGAAAATAACAAACAGTTGGCTAGAAAACTCTTTATTACCTAATGACATACGTAATTTAGATTCACTTTTATTACATGTTTATTGATTAATAATTATTGATTTGAATAAGATCAATAACTCATAAAGTAACCCTATTTGGTTTTAAAAAAATAAAAATAGGTAACCCTATTTTATTATAGTTGTAATCCTCATTAATCAATTAATGCTTAAATTATTTGTTAAGTGACCTTAAAAAATCCATTTCAAAATGTTACCAACCTAATGACCTGAGAAATTCAGTACAAAAACTAGCTCTATAATCAACTCAACCCAAATCTTAATTTGATTAAATTTAACCTAACACCAATTTAATCTGACCTGAATTGCACTCGAAATCGATTTAACCCGACTTAAACTCAAATTAAATCGGTTTGACTTGACTTGAACTTAATTAAATCAACAAGAAATTCACCCAACAAACGTCGATTCAATCTAATTTGTTTTGACTTGAAACGATATAAATTAGATCTGATATTAATTGGACATGGTTTCAAAGCAAACATGATTTTAAACTATCCTAATATTAACCTCCCTTTTTTTACTTAAACATAATTACATCGATTTATGTATTTGTTTTTTTTTTTTTTTAATTAATCGTTAAGAACTTTATTTTGGAAGGGTGAGCCGTGAGCATGAAAAAATTTTAATTTGTAATGATATAAAATAAAATATGTATTTTATTTTTTTTTAAAAAAAATAATCAATTTAATGATTTTATTAAGTTGAAGTTCAATTTAATCAGTATGTGGTTAATTGACTATTCTCTATCAATCTTTCATTAGTTCATAACTTACGGTCTCGCTTATATAGGTATGATAAGTCATTGATAATCAATTTTAATTTGGCTTAAAGATAAAAGTGACACCACAATTGGTCTAATGAGAGATTAATACACAATTAAAATTAATGGCACAATATGAAAAATGATACATGAATGATCTAATCGTGAGTAGTGTGACCCAATAATAAGATAATAACTTTATAACTATGGTGGTTTAAAATTAACCTTATATGTTTATTGCATTTGGTCAACCTACGAAAATTCAACAAAACCCAAAAAAGCTACTGAATTGGAATGGACCCAATAGTGAATCAACCTTACCTTACCCTAATCCAATTGAACCGAACTTTACAGAACCAAAACCAACCGAATTGGAATCAACTTAACCTAAAGTAAAATCTTTCAAAATTAATATGATCAACCGAGTTGAAATCAACTTAACCCAAAGTAAAATCTTTCTACTAGTGAACCTAGTTTTGAACCTAATATGAATTTATCCAAACCGAATATAAGTTGATCTGAAGTTAACCCAACTCTTACTCAACAAATCTTGACTCGAAATTAACCCAACCAAAATTGAGGCAGGTTTAATGGGTAACCTAAACCCAAACATATATGACTCGAATATACCCGACAATTGTTATTAGTTAGACTCAAGACCAGCTAACTCATGATGCTGCGCTATCTAATCAATCTTACATGCTAGTCCATTTATTGAAATCATTTATGTCCATTTTAATGATTTCAAACTTAGGAACTAATATATGGATTTTGTTCACCTGTGGGGTTTCATTCACCAGGTCATGAACCTGATGAGCTCATCAATCCATAATTATTTTGGACATTTTATTTAACATTAAAACCATAATTAAATAAGATTGAAACTTTGTTTCAATTAATAAACATAATTCAGCAAGTTAATGTATTACTTATGTAATATGTTTTTTCAAAACATCCATAACGTGCTTCAATCCAAGAACCTTGGTATGACTCTCATACCTTGGCCATGAAAGAGTCTAGTAAATACAATTCATGAGACATACTCATAAATATGAAATTTATTGAAACTTCTAAATTATATAATAATATTCATCTCCATACACTAAAAATCTTCCTTCGTCCTTTCTCAAGGAACTTAGAAATTTCTAATTTGTATTCCAACGTTACATTGGATTTCAATTGAAATCTATCATCACTTGTTTTTAAAACGCGTGAATCAAATAAACGAGTATAATCAATGACATGAATGATGCACCCCTTTGTAAACTGCATAAGGAGCATCACACAAAACCTTAATTTCATCAACCTTTCTCAAAGCATTGAATCTTGTTAAGATTTGTGCCATGTTATATGGGATTCAAACTCTTTTCAATATAATGTTTAATCTTATAAGAATCTATTCATATAAGCTTCTTAACCAAGCAAGCTTAAACATCCTTTAAGATCTATCTCTATAGCTCTTGAATCCCAACTGTACTGATCTTTCTCTTCAAGGTTTTTCATACAAAATGCATTAGCCATTACTTGACACTTCAAGCAATGAATAATTTCTCCTTATACTAGAGCAAGAAGACTTTTTAGCTCCCACTAAACATCTTTTATATGTAACACCTTCATTTATCATAACATCAAACAATTTATATTAACTCACAAAAATCAAGAATATCAATCGTCCGGTTCGGGGTAAGCCGATAAAAAGGTCTCTGAAGAGAAAGGCGGGGGGAACTCCGCCTCAGGGTCTAGCCCTAAGGATAACAGTGATGCTCCTCTCTCCCCGCTTGAAGATAGCGAGGTTAAGGAAGGGAAAAAGTGGGACAAAAGGCTATACCCCTTTGCAATCCACGTCTCTGCTAAAGATAGAGAGAGCATGGCGAAAGGGTTTGAAAACTTTATACTCAAACAACCCTTGAGGGAAGGACACATGATCCGGGTACCGCTCGAGCTGGGCACCATCTTCTGGAAGGATGAACAGGAGAACGCCAATGCCTACTTTGGTTGTTATAAGGCGGCGTTTCTGGCTGGCCTCCAGTTCCCCCTTCATGACGTTATGAAAGCCATCCTTAGAGGTTATGGCCTAGGCGTCTAGCAGTTAACCCCAAACTCATAGGATAATATTTTTGGGTACGTCGTCGCCTGTGAGATGCAGGGTGTGAACCCCGACTGGCAGGCTTTTGCACATATGCACTATCTTAGCCACAACCCAGGCGGTTGGAAAGCATGGTACACTTTGACCACCTATCCCAAATACAAAATGACCTTGGGTAAGGTGTCCAAGTATGACAACTAGAAACGCCGGTTCTATTTGCTGTCTGCTCCCACCCGGTGAGAAAACCATGAATTACGCTGGTATAATAAGAAACCTAACCTTCTTGGTCAGAAATGTGTTCTTCCCTAGATCCCAGGGGACGACTATGACTAATCATAGAGACGGGGTTCTTTGAGCTTAAAACCGATATTCTCTCAACCAGGGACGTAATAAAGGTTCCAAAAATTGGATACCCATGTGCGCGTGGTTTAGATACGAGGCGTTCTTGTCCGCCTGCGGGTTGAGAAAAGTGTTCACAAAGCGTATTGTAGGGAATATCTCAAGCGTTAACCCCCTAGCTTGAACCCCACTGTGATCATACACTAAAGTACGGTGGCGTCCAAAAGGGAAGAAGATAGAGCAAAAGAGTCGCCAACAAGTTTTAGGAACTTGTAAACCGTTCACAGGGTGAAGGTTACACCCCTTAACGATCCAAGAGATCGTCAACTCCATAAGGTCTTGAACCAAATAGGGTTCGGGGATGAAGGTACAAATCAAACCTAAAAGAGATTGAACCTGCCCTAATAATAGGCCTCTACTTTATTCTGATCGTATTCATGTGCACTTTCTGACTAACATACAATCAATAAGATTAACCCTAAACCTGTTTATCTATGTTGGTTGAATTTAATGCACAAATAAACTATGATTGGCGATCACTTGAGTTATAATCACATTAACCCTAAACAAGATTATTAATTATCTTATTAAGCGTGATTACAAGTACCAATTCCCTTTAAACATGCATAAAAGGTGTGATCAAGCAATAAAAATAAATATCAAGCAACATAATAAATCAAATCATAACGATAATAATAATTATAATCATCATAATTAATCATAACAATTATAAAAATAATCATGTTAAAGCATAATAATAGCAAGATCCTAGGCATGATACTAACAAGATTAATAACAAACCCTAGCATGTCACTAAGCAATAAAAATCAAAGCTTTAACCCTAACATGATACTAACAATCATAAATATTAGGAAGAACATAAGAAGCATCGTAACAATCATATTTAATATTAAATCTACCCTAGACATGATACTAGGAATATCATAATAACAACCTAAACATGATTTCTACATCATAATATCAATGAAAACCATTAAAGTACTTACTTTGATGCCTCGTACCTCTTTCTAATAACAAAATACACACGTTAGTAACTTCAAGGAAAATACTAAACAAAAAAAATTAAATTAAATAATTGAAATAGTGATTTGGGACCAAACCCTCAGAAATTAAAACCTTTCACGTCTAGGGCGAAGGAAACTTCGAATAATGCTAGGTGTATCTAGATCTAATGAATGCGGAATTTTTATATTTAAGAGAAACTAGTTTAGAAAATAGAGAGAGAGAGAGAGAGAGTAATCAAGAGAATCTTGATGAGAGTTGGTGAATGATTATAGATGAAAACTAGTTGTTGATGAAAATTGGTTGTTGATGAAAACTGGTTGTTGATGAAAACTGGTTCTCGAAAACGGAGTTTTTAGCACATTATTTATAGAGAAAATCAGCCAAAAAGATAAAATATCAAAACAGAGTCTGGCGCACAAAAAACTGAGTTGGCGCCAACGCTGGCTATTGGCTCCAGACGCCAACATTAGCGCCAGGCGCCAAGAGTAGCGCCAGGCGCTACAGCTGGCATTTGGCGCTGACTCAAAAATTCACGCGTTTTCTTAAAATCAGATAAAAATTGCCGTACAGGAGGATAAAATCGTATCTTTCCTCAAAAAATGCTCTTTGATTTTAATTAAAACTCTAAAAAGTCAACAAAAGTCAATTTATCAATGCTAATTGAATTAGAAATGAAAAGAACCTTCTAGAAGAATCTAGAAGACTAAAACCATTCCTAATTGCATTAGGAATGATAAATCTATATTAGGCCCTCCCCTAGATCATTGGGCCGCATATAAGGCTCAAACCGGCCCAGTTTAGTAAATTGGCCATAACTTCCTCAATATTCATCGGAATTGGGCTTATAATATATCGTTGGAAAGCTCTTGTCGAGCCCCATCCAAATACACTAATATCATGGACCAACTAATGGATTGTCTGTTTTCTTAAAAAAAAGTTTTAAAAAACAAAGAGAAGAGAAAAGAAATTAAAACTATCTGCAACACTAGACTTTCCACACTTTCACCTCATTCGATTACGCTTTGACGTGAAAGGTACTCATCACTGGGTTTGGTTTTGGGGAGACACAAATGGGTGTCTACACGTATGTTTGCTGCACATACGGCAAAATGCCGTTTGTACTATTGCTCTGTCGGCTAATTATGCTATTGTACTGAGTGTTTGTTTGTTTTTGCAAAAGAAACTTTGAGGATGCTTTCAGACGATAAGATCCCCAAATGGTCCTCTGCTTAATTCCGCAGCGATCTGGCGGAGGCTAGGGCAGCTGAGTTTAAAGCTAAGTTAAGAACCCGTCTAGCCCTTTGAATCAACATTCACGAGAGAATTTTTGGTTGTATACCTGATAAACAATTTTATTTACAGGGTCGAGATGTCCCCAAGTCCTTCACCAAGCATCTATTCAAGAGGGGACAAGACGACACCGACTTTACCCCTCTTAAGTATGTCAAAACTACTACGGCTCTAGATGACTGTTCTGGGAAAAACTGTATGCGCATCGGGGGGAGGAATGTTACAGTTGGAGGCTTCGGACATGGCCTGGACTTGGCTAGGGTTTCTCAGGTTCCATCCGGGCTCTCCGTGCCTGTAGGTGATGCAAGCCTACATGCTTCTGAAGGTACATATAATCCTTTCGAATCTCCGCCTGAGCTTGGATGGCCCTTGTAAGTGAAATCTCACTCTCAATAGACCTCTTTGTAAGACAGCCGGCATCAAGCTCGTGTCGCCTAGCTATATAGCTCACTCATCCACTTTCACATATGGTGCAGATCAATCCTCCTGATGGTCGGACGTGCAAGCACATGACAAGGCCATGCTTGCAGCTGTCTTCAAGAAGGAGAAGGACGCCATTCCAAGCATAGAGACATTCAACCTGGAACGCATCCTGAGCCTTCTGTCTGAGGTATTACTGTTTTTCTTTTTCAGAAATAATAAGTATAGTTGACAGGCTAAAGTCGTAATCACCCAATCAAAAATAATTCCTAAATCCTCTTACTAATGCAGATAGGGAAGTAGGGTCGAATCCACAGGGAAACTGGTCTTTCTATTCCTAATTAATTTAAGCAATCTAAATTATCAAGTAACAATTTAATAATATGGATATAAAACTAAACTACAGAGATTAAGAGTAAAGCGAAAACAATGAAAAAAGGAATAGGGCATAGGTTAACCAATAAATAACATTCCAGGGTAAAACATAATAATCAATCACCAATGCATAAATTAATCAGATCATAAAGGGCTTTTGCTACGTATTACAATCACATAATTAATCTACCGATATTAAATTTCATCTCTCGAATCTCGACTTAACCATTTATAAATTAACCTGCCTATTGAAACTAAACCTTGTAGACACCCATTTGTGTCTCCCCAAAACCAAACCCAGTGATGAGTACCTTTCACGTCGAATCATAATCGAATGAAACGAAAGTGTGGAAAGTCTAGTGTTGCGGAAAGTTTTAATTTCTTTTCTCTTCTTTCTGTTTTTGAAAACTTTATTTTAAGAAAATATCCAATCCAGTTTGGTTGGTCCATGATATGGGTCCAATAGTAATGTAGTTGGATGGGGCTTGCAAAGACCTTTCCAACGATATATTATAATCCCAATTCCGATGAATATTGAGGAAGTTATGGCCAATTTACCAAACTGGGTCCGGTTTGAGCTTTATGTACGGCCCAATGATATAGGGGAGGGCCTAATATGATTTATCATTCCTAATGTAATTAGGAATGGTTTTAGTTTTCTAGATTCTTCTAGAAGGTTCTTTTCATTCCTAATTCAATTAGCAATGATAAATTGACTTTTCAGAGTTTTAATCAAAATCAAATAGTATTTTCGAATAAATTATATTATTTTATCCTCCAGTACGGTAAACTTATCGGATTTTCAAAAACGCGTTGGTATCAGGCTTGGCGCCTAACCCCAGGCCATGGCGCCTGGAACCAGGCCTGGCGCCTGGCGCTAGTGCTGGTGCCTGGCGCCAGCTAGCCAGGGTTGGCGCCAGCTCTGTTTTCTGAGCGTCAGACTCTGTTTTGTCTAATTTATCTTTTTGGCTGATTTTCTCTATAAATATCGTATTAAAAACTCCGTTTTCATTCACCGATCATCTTCATTCATTCATCATCTTCATTCATTCACCAATTCTCACCAACTCTCATCAAGATTTTCTTGATTATTCTCTCTCTCTCTTTCTTCTTTCTTACTTTGCTTTTTCATACAAAATTCCGCATTCACAAGATCTAGAAACACCTAGCCATATTCGAAGTTGCCTTCGCCCTAGACGTGAAAGGTTTTAATTTCTGAGGGTTTTGTCCCAAATCTCTCTTTCAATTATTTAATTTAACTGTTCTGTTTATTATTTTCCTTGAAGTAACTAACATGTGTATTTTGTAATTAGAAAGAGGTACGAAGCATCAAAGTAAGTGCTTTAATGGTTTTAATTGATATTATGATGTAGACATCATGTTTACATTGTTCTTATGATATTCCTAGTATCATGTCTAGGGTATTTTTAATATTAAATATGATTGTTGCGATGCTTCCTATGTTCTTCCTAATATTTATGATTGTTAGTATCATGTTAGGGTTAAAGATTTGATTTTTATTGCTTAGTGACATGCTAGGGTTTGTTATTAATCTTGTTAGTATCATGCCTAGGATCTTGCTATTATTATTATGCTTTAATATTAACATGAACATGATTATAATTATAATTGTTATAATTTATGATGATTATGAATATTATTGTTATTATTATTATTATAATTTTTTATGATTCATTATTATTGATTATTTATTATGTTGCTTGATTGTATTTTATTGTTATTGCTTGATCACACCTTTATGCATGTTTAAAGGGAATTTGGTATTTGTAATCACGCTTAATAAGATGATTAATAATCTTGTTAGGGTTAATATGATTATAATTTCAAGTGATCGCCAATAATAGATTTATTTGTGCATTTAAATTCAACCAACGTAGATTAAGCAGGTTTAGGGTTAATCCTATTGATTGCATGTTAATTAAAAAGCGCACATAAATGCGATCAGAATAAAGTAGAGGCCTATTATTAGGGCAGGTTCAATCTCTTTTAGTTTGGATTTGTACCTTCATCTCCGAACCCTTATTTAGTTCATGACCTTATGGAGTTGACGATCCCTTGGATCGTTAAGGGGTGTAACCTTCACTTCGTGAACGGTTTACAAGTTCCTAAAAACCTTGTTGGCGACTCTTTTGCTCTATCTTCTTCCCTTTTGGACGCCACCGTACTTTAGTGTATGATCACAGTGGGGTTCAAGCTTGTGGGATTTTAAAGCTTGAAATTTATTCCCTACAGTTTTTGGCGACTCCACTGGGGAGGATTTCTATTTTAATTCCTGAATTTGTTTCGGCAATGATTTAGAATGAGTGGATGAGACTCGAAAAGTTCTAAGTATTTCATGTGCGTAATTTTGATTAACATTATTGTCATATGCATAAAAAAGATCTCATTGGAAAGACCATCCGTAATGAGTTAAAAACATAGGATTTTACACGTAGGAAATTTGAGAAATATCTTTCACAACTAGGACTAACATAACACCGCGCGAAACTGAAAAATTTTATCGAGCACAGAAAGCTGTTGAGGCATGTGGGAAGTAGGGTCAGGGGCCAGAGCTTGGCGCCAGACTTTTAGCCGTAGCGCCAGACGCCAGTATTGGTGCCAGGCGCTACAGTTAAAAACTGGCGCTAGTCTATGATTGCTGGCGCCAATTTCCCCCAATACCGAACCAGAAATATGCGTTCTAATTTCAACCGGTTTTTCGTATTGTTTGCTCGATCCTACTTCCTGATTGAATTTTTTCTCACTTTTCTGAAACCCATATGTGTTCTACATATGGACATAACCCTCTGGGAATTCATGCTCCATCTACCCGATTGAACGCTCCGTGCAACAAAGGGTACATCCGAGATGTTGAATTCACCAAACCATGGAAGCGAGTTTTTTTAAAGCTCGCGGTGTCCCATCCACTCGCGCCAACCCTTCACGGTTAGGCTTCCACGCGGTGCATCCGGACAATTAACCATGGACTCTCTTTGACTAAACCATATCCCAAACTTTAGAGAACTAGAGCCATGGTTAGGTTGCGAACGCATTGCATCATGTCGTGCCTACTTGACTAATTGTGCATTATTGATTGTGCATATATATTCTATGTTTCTCTTAACCGTTTGTTGACTTGTGTTGAGACTAAATAAATTAATGACTTAGAGAACTTTGCCTTATTAATTAATTAATAAATTAATTTGAGTCAATAAAGTCTAATATTTTAATCGGAATTGACATAGTACGACTTTAGGCATACCCCAGTTGACTAATAACACCGAAAACAGTCCCAGACCGAAGCTCCAATATTGGCGCCAAGGTCTGAGCTGTAGCGCCACACTATGGAGTGTAGCGCCTGACGACAGCTATGTCGTCTGGCGCCAAGCTCCACAATGTGACGCCAGTCATGTCGCTTGGCCGACAGTTCGGATTATTAGTCGAGTCATCACCTAAGGTCTAATTAATCAGTTTTCTGTTTAATTCGGTTAATTTTCGCTGTCAATAACACCTTGTTGAGTCATTAATCGAGTCTTAGTCACATAGTCTAGCCACATGGTCATGACACGAGTCTCAGCATGTCACCTACACTTACTAGTCTTAGCATACACTTTGAGTATATGTCACCTTGACCATGTCTTAGGTTCATGCATGAGTCGGTCTTTCCGTCATTTGAGTTGGGGGTACATTCTATTCCTAATCCTTCATATCCCTCCATTATTTTTCTTCACATTCTATACCATCTTTATTCACTTCCTCCATCCATTGCATGTTGAATAAAGTTTGAGTCAAATAATTAACAATAAGTATCCCCAAATTCCTTTTCCACAGTACTTGGTCAAGGAGAGAAGGGCAATTAATCAAGGACAACCTTTTTATTCAGGTCTCGCTTTTTGATAAACCGATTCGTCAAAAGAGGAAGGCTAAGAAGATAATGGCAACTCAAGAAGAAGTCAATAATCTTAAGAACCAACTGGCTACCGTGACTGAGACACTGAAGCTTCTCGCACTTAGGATCGATGATCCCGTGAAGCAACAACAGATGGACCTCATGCAAGAGAGTCTAAGCAAGTTGTCTAGCGATTACAAGTTTCAAGAGCTTACATCACAAGAGGTCTCGGTGGACAAAGAGCTTCTTCCGCAGAAGTTCAACGCCAACGACATCCCAAAATTCAAGGCAACGGATAATCCTTACTTTCATCTAAGAGCTTTTGAAACCATAATGAGTATTAAGGGTATCGATAAGAAAGTCTTCCCTTCTCTGTTCTCACTATCTCTCGAGACCGTTTGCCAACAATGGTTCTTCTCCCTTGACAAGGAGAAAACCTCTACCTGGGAATCGATAGTAAACGCTTTCGTTGATAGTTACAAGTTTAATATCCAAGTTGAAACCGACTATAGACAACTTGAGATGCTAAGACAAGAAGAGAATGAAGGTTTTACTTATTTCTTTAATAAGTTGAGGGAAACTTCCGCTAAGATGATTGAGGTCCCCACCGAAAAGGAGTCTGTGAGGATGTTTGTCAAGAATCTCCAAGAAAATTATTCAAAGCACTTGAAATATCAACACAACTTGAATACTTTCAAGGCCGTTTATGACATCGGAATTGAAATCGAAGATGACCTCGCAAAGCAAAAAGCTACTAATGATAGTAACCACGGTGGCTGGAAAGGAAAGAAGAGCGACAATCCTTCTTCTTCCGAAAACGCCCACTCTAGTAATAATGTTAGTACCTTTGACCATAATGATGTCTTAGCCATGGACAATCAAGGATCTAAAAGGAAACCCAGGCGAGAGTTTACACCCATTAGAATGACCTACGATGCTGCTTTCAACCGTCTTTATGATCGAGGATTAATCAAACCTATTGGCCCTACTGAGGATCCAACACCAGAAAGTCGATCTTCGAGATGGAATCCAAATTCCTATTGCATGTACCATAGAGGACGCGGTCATACTACTGATGAATGTTACAGGTTTCAAAACCTCATTCAACATCTCATAGAGGCAAATAAGATCCCATTGCCTCTAGCTAGCGAGAAGACTGGGTGATGATGAAGCAAACGACACAAGACAGAGGCGAGCTTCAACGACAGGATTTCAAGACCCCTTTTTCTATTTCTTTTTCATTTTTTCCTTTCCCAATAAGTTTAGCATAGGCACCTTTTCTTTTTCCTTAGATTAATTTTTAATAAAATGAGCATTTATCTCCTTATATATGATCATCACATTACATTGCATTGCATAATAAAAAAAAATAAATAAAAAATCCAATTCGAATTAAGCACAAGGTATACCAATGATTTGAGGCACCCCTTGTAACCACATCATATCTCCTTTCACCTTTCAAATATGAAATTCTTTCTTCATAAACCACTTTGAGCCTCGTCTAACGATATACCTTTCTTTTTTCAACCTACATCTACCTAACCTTAGGATGGGATGGTGTGCAACTTATGCAATTTTCAAAAAAAGCTTGAGAAGATTAAAATAGCAAAAATAGCAAATAATAATAATAAAAGTGTACAAAAGGGCAAGCGTTCCAATGTCTTTGATATGAAAATATCTTTGATATGAACACGTCTCAGATTGCGTCTCTTATCGAGTGCTCGTTACCGTGCCTGAGAAACATGAATGCCAAGTGAGGGATAGACCGCATGATCGGGATTGCCCACACTTATTAAAATAAAATAAATGCTAAAGCAAAGAGAGCTAAAAAAGAGTAGAAACTCAAGCATAAAAATACAAAGATTCAAAAGCAAGGTTGCACACCTTGGGGGCTTATCTAGGGTCTTGAGCCTTTATCCCCTTCTTCTATAGCCTTTAGCCTAACCGCGTTACAACCCTTAAAAAGACCTTTTTGAGGTATACATAATTGTGCGAGGTTCGGCTAGAGCTACGTTTGGCCTGATTCCTAACGGATACGTAGGGAAACTCACATCAAGGTGCGGCCGTAATAAACATGCATTTCCATTCACATTCACACACTCACACCATGATCATATCAAGGATCTCTTATGCTCATCCCTATTCATTTAGAGCTAAACTTGGGGGCTTGATCCTTACATCATTAGCTTACCTAGCCTAAGAGTCACCACCATTTGATTATTTTAATAATAATATTTTTCCACACACTTAGCCTTTGCGGTCTAACTTTAGTGTCACTTTCACACACCGCACAGATACATGACCAAATATACTTCCCCTTAGGAACCCTTTGTCATGAAATCTTAACATTGAAGTATGTCTTGTCATATCAACATCACTCATCAAGCATAATCATCATTGCGTCACGAAGTATGAAGTGCTTAGCCTCCGTGCCTAAGTTACCTAAATGCTTTCATCATTGAGTCAACAGTTGAGATAGTCTAGGATGGATTAATCCTTGCACCTTGAGAGATAGTATCAAACAACATTTGACTAAGCTCATTCAACATGCATCTTCACACTTCGATTCTTTTTTCGCGTCTTTCTTTTTCGGGAGAACGTCGGTACCCTCCACACAAAAATGACGGATTTTTTTTTTCTTTTTTCCATTTTTGAGTCGCACGATCACATTACAATGCACACACGGGTCACAAGTCACACGTGTCATTTTACTTTGAGTCGAGTCAACCTCGAGTCAGTCAATCACAGCGAGTCAAGTTTATACCTTGAGTCGTGTCAAGTTATTGAGTCAAGCGACGTTAAGCCTTAGGTCAACCCTAAAGAGATTGGCAAAGTTCTATAGTCAAAATAAATATAGGTGCAGCAGAACAGGGAAGACCCTATCACATTGTTCGGCGACAGAGTCAATTCTTGGCGCCAGAGATATCTCAGCAGCGACAGAGCTCGAAGCCTCTCAGAAAGGTGATTTCGACTTCATACAGCAATTTCGGGTTCCTTGGTACGCCAGTTAGCCCCTATAAGCAATTTGACATGATTAAGTAGTCGGTTTGATTACAACAGCAAATAAGTGATCGACCTGATGAAAGATCGTCTCACTTAGCTTAAGCGCCTAAGTATTGGCTCATTACAAGCACCAAAACATCAGTTCAAAAGCAAGCACTCAAATGACAATGTTTCCAAATATGGATTGTCGCGCATTAAACGAAAAAGTCTTTCCAAAAGTTGGATTGTCATCCCTCACTGACAATATTTCCAAAAATGGATTGTCGTGTAACGACAATTTTTCCAAGATTAGATTGTCATCTCTGGCAAAGTTTCCAAGCGTGGATTGTCGTGCTCCTTCTTTTTTTGGAAAGTTTTTCCAAGTTTGGATTGTCATACATTCATTCGGCTCGTTGGCAAGTTTTCCGAGATTGGATTGTCATGCACCTAGTTCCCTATGGAAAAATTTCCCAAAGGATTGTCGTAGGTCTCTACTCATCATAAATTTCGACAAAAGTTCCTCAACGTGGATTGTCTTCAGCAAATGGCAAATTTTCCCGAAGTGGATTGTCGGTCAACTCTTTTTGCAAATGTTCTAAGACGCGGATTGTCAATTGTGGCAATATTTTCCTAAAAGGATTGTCGCATAAGCGTTGGCAAATTTCCAAGATGGATTGCTTTCAAGAGTTATATTCCAAGATGTGGATTGTCGATCGTAGCAAAGTTCTTATGAAAGATTGTTACGAAGCATTGGCAACTTTTCCAAAAATTTGATTTTGGCAAATTTTCCGAGATACGGATTGCCGCTTCATCGTGGCAACATTTCCAAGGATGGATTGTTAGGAAGAATTGACAACTTTCCCTAAATCGGATTGTCATAAATCATACAAGAGTTATGTTGGCAACTATTCCTTAAGAAAAGAGGATTGTCATCACAGCAAAAGCACCGACATACTAGTTCACAAGCAGCAAAGCGCCGACGTACTGGCATAGCAAATATTAAAAAGCAGTGATCTTTTCGAAGACTATCACAGCGGAAATTGGAGTCATATCAAAAGAAGCTCTTTGTTCAAAGGCAAGTGAAAATCGAAACAGCAAGGTGGCGTTCCCTAGATTGTGGAGAGTTGTCACAAACAACTGGGGATTGTTTCAAGAGAAGCAATCTTCGATAGTATTCCCTTGGATGTGGAATATTATCATTGCGGAAGAGGATCGTTTCAGGCAAAGCAATCTTCCAAATTTGGAAGCATTTACGGGCGTAGCAGTTTTCAAGCGGGATGGCATTCTCTAGCTTGCAGGAGGTCATCAAAACAGTAAAGCGGCAGCAAATCGGTTACTTTTAGAGACGTGTACTCGACGGTGCAAGATACGCGTTTCTTAACTCTTTTATCTGTTTAAATAACGCTAGTTTGCAGGTATCGACGTTGCAAGATTGATTTAGGATCGCAGAATGTTCTGAATCATTCTCCGTCCCTATCGATACTTTGACTTTTGTTTTCGAAACTTGCGTTTCTCCAAACTTAGTCAAAGTGGGGGCTTCTGTAGACACCCATTTGTGTCTCCCCAAAACCAAACCCAGTAATGAGTACCTTTCATGTCGAATCATAATCGAATGAAACGAAAGTGTGGAAAGTCTAGTGTTGCGGAAAGTTTTAATTTCTTTTCTCTTCTTTCTGTTTTTGAAAACTTTATTTTAAGAAAATAGCCAATCCAGTTTGGTTGGTCCATGATATGGGTCCAATAGTAATGTAGTTGGATGGGGCTTTCAAAGACCTTTCCAACGATATATTATAATCCCAATTCCGATGAATATTGAGGAAGTTATGGCGAATTTACCAAACTGGGCCCGGTTTAAGCTTTATGTACGGCCCAATGATCTAGGGGAGGGCCTAATATGATTTATCATTCCTAATGCAATTAGGAATGGTTTTAGTCTTCTAGATTCTTCTAGAAGGTTCTTTTCATTTCTAATTCAATTAGCATTGATAAATTGACTTTTGTTGACTTTTCAGAGTTTTAATCAAAATCAAATAGCATTTTCGAAGAAATTATATTATTTTATCCTCCAGTACGGTAAACTTATCGGATTTTCGAAAACGCGTTGGTATCAGGCTTGGCGCCTAACCCCAGGCCTTGGAGCCTGGAACGAGGCCTGGCGCGTGGCGCTAGCCATTGGCGCCTGGCGCTAGTGTTGGTGTCTGGCGCCAGCTAGCCAGGGTTGGGGCCAGCTCTATTTTCTGAGCGTCATACTCTGTTTTGTCTAATTTACCTTTTTGGCTGATTTTCTTTATAAATATCGTATTAAAAACTCAGTTTTCATTCACCGATCATCTTCATTCATTCATCATCTTCATTCATTCACCAATTCTCACCAACTCTCATCAAGATTTTCTTGATTATTCTCTCTCTCTCTTTCTTCTTTCTTACTTTGCTTTTTCATACAAAATTCCGCATTCACAAGATCTAGAAACACCTAGCCATATTCGAAGTTGCCTTCGCCCTAGACGTGAAAGGTTTTAATTTCTGAGGGTTTTGTTCCAAATCTCTCTTTCAATTATTTAATTTAACTGTTCTGTTTATTATTTTCCTTGAAGTAACTAACGTGTGTATTTTGTAATTAGAAAGAGGTACGAAGCATCAAAGTAAGTGCTTTAATGGTTTTAATTGATATTATGATGTAGACATCATGTTTACATTGTTCTTATGATATTCCTAGTATCATGTCTAGGGTATTTTTAATATTAAATATGATTGTTGCGATGCTTCCTATGTTCTTCCTAATATTTATGATTGTTAGTATCATGTTAGGGTTAAAGATTTGATTTTTATTGCTTAGTGACATGCTAGGGTTTGTTATTAATCTTGTTAGTATCATGCCTAGGATCTTGCTATTATTATTATGCTTTAATATTAACATGAACATGATTATGATTATAATTGTTATAATTTATGATGATTATGAATATTATTGTTATTATTATTATAATTTATGATGATTATGAATATTATTGTTATTATTATTATATTGTTTATGGATCCCCAAAAACCCTAGAAATAAAACTACTCACACATAATTAAATCTAAACTAATCAAAGCAATAAAATAAGACATGATGAAAGAATTAAAATAAATAATTGAGATTAAAGTAGAAGAAATCGTTACCAAAGTAATGTGGAATTAAGAGTAGAGTAAAGAATAAAGTTGTAGAGAGAGAAACTAATCTAAAAGCTAAGTAGAGAGAAAATATTTAAGAGAATAACTAAGAAAGAGTAAAAGAAGATACTAAACTCGCTTAACGAAAAACTATTTATATTAAGCAAGAATCCTAAACTAAAACAAACTTAAACGATGATTAAACCGCCTACTAATAACACGCGCCCGACCTGGTGAGGCACCGCCCGATCGGGCTCGCCTTTTTTACTTTTAGGTACATCTCTCACGCCTGGCCGGGCGCGAGTTCGGGCGCCAGCTTTGCTTCCCCCGCTCGGCCGGGCGCGCCTTCGGGCGGGACCTCTAATGGCCGGGCGACACTCTTGAGCCACTCTTTAGACTTCGTTTAGGCTCCAATTATTCGGGCCAATCTGGATTTCCTCTTCGGGTCTTGAATCTTTGGTCCAAATGCCCTAGTATCACATATGTTGAGCCCTTAATCACCGGCTCTAACCAGTCCTGGGCTTTAAAGATGATCGTGTCCTCCTAATGTCCGTAGTTGCTCCGTGAAAAACCCGGAAAATGCTCCAAATGTGCAATTTCCTACAAAACTCAAGCAAAACTACAAAAACACTAGAATACACCAATTAGTAATAAAAGTGGCTCTAAAAAGCCAAAAACACTACTAATTATGACCAAGGGACACGGGAAAAAATACTATGTAAAATGGACATATCAAACTCCCCCAAGCCAAACCTTTGCTTGTCCCTAAGCAAAGATCTCATCAACGAATAAATAAATATGCTTCACCCAAAAAAAGGTAAAAATCAAGCACAAACCATTCAAGATAAATCTAATTAACATGCTTCAAAGTCAACCAATCAAATTCATCCAATTACCAATCTTCCCTAACAATTGTCAAATAAAGCAAACCACAAGAGCATATAGAATTCAAGACTAGTGCTCACACACTCAACTCTCATTTATGTGGCGAGTAAAAGATGTACTCGATCGCTCTCCAACCAACCCCTTTATGTGAACAAGGCCCTCCCAACTGACACTCTCGTGTGTTTAAACAGATGCACACTCAACCTACTAGTTGACTCGAAATATGTCAAATCATAACTTGCATTGATAAACAACACTTTCACATTCATACAACTCTATGCACAAAGGTCAGAAGGTCTTTAAAGCTTGTAATGTAAGGCTAGGGTAAAGGGTAGGAAACATTTGGGAATAAGTGAGAGAAAAGCTATGCTTAAAGGGAGAAAATCCTAATAAAACCCATTATCAAAATAAATAATGATCAACATCTCCTACACAACCAACTCCAACAAGAATCCACCAAAAATAACTCCAAACATAAACAACAATCCCGACACTTACAAATTTCACTCACTAAAATATAACAATAAAGTACTTGTGTGAATAAACAAACTTTATTTTCCAAATTTGAATTTTTCATTGAAACTCATCATCTTATTTTTTTTTCTTTTGATCAACCTCCAACTAGAACATTTGAACATTGAACAATTTTTTTTCCTTTTGCTCTTTTTTTTCTTTTGAAGTTCACTTAATTTTTTGCACTTTTTTTTTCTTTGAACTTCTCTTTTTTTCTTTTCATATCATCATATTTTATTTTTTTTCAAAAGAAGATTAAACTTTCAAACTCATAAAAAATAAACTACAATCAAGAACAAAATAACTTCTCAAAACCCTCCCAAATTATGCAAATAATAAACACACTACAAACTCCCTCGCCTCACTCACTAATAGCTCCCCCAAGCCAAGCTTGGGACTAGTAACCAATGGGGTAAAATAAGCTTGCAATGTGGCTAATAAAACAACAAAAAGTCAAGGCAACAACATGGGTAGCAAGAAGGGAACAAATGTATCTAAAATCATCTGAAGGCCACCGAAAAGAACAAATGCCTTCGTCATCCACAATGTGCATAATAAAGAGTCATATAAACATTACTAATAGTTGCAAACCAATACTCAAATTCATTGGCATACCAGGAACTATCACACATTCCTAACCAAATCAACTAGTCAAGCACTATATTCACAAGCAGTTGGACAAAATAAACACATGTTAGGACATCTAAGCAATCAAACTTCAAATCATGATCAACAAATCCACAATTCTTATCATCATATACCAAGAATCAAAACAATAATTTCCAAGTATGGGCCACAGGGAAGCATGAATTGCAATTCATTGGAACGTATTTTTGGATTTTTTTTTTAATTTTTCAATTTTTTTTGTATTTTTCATATAGGAAAGCAATAAAACTAACCTAGAAAGCAATAAATCTAATCTAAGAAAGCACACCAAAAACAAAAGAAAAGAGAGGAAGAAAGATACCAAATCCAAAATCTCCCCCAAGCCAAAATCAGACAATGTCCTCATTGGCTCGGGAACTAGCCCAGCATGGCTAATCCTCATCACCCTCATCCATGGAGCCGAATCCTCCACCTCTGCTGCCACCTGCACCACCTGGACTAGAAGAGCTACCACCAAAATAATCAGCGTGAAAACTCCCCCCGGTCCCCCGAAAGGAATGTCCTGGCCGTACCCATGGAAGGCAGAATAGTCAGTATAAATACCATGGGCAGTGGGATCCCTATCGTATCCCTAGGGTGGAGGCTGAAACCAGTCAGGGTAAATGGCATCGTCGGGAATGTTTCCCCGACGAGCATAATCATCATACATAGGGTAGAGAGCTCTACCCTGGTTCCTCTCAAGGTACCCTAACCTATGGTCAATGGAGCCTACCATATTCCTAAGGTAACTGTGGGAATTCGCAAATTGGCCTAAAGCCTAACCTATACTCTAGAAGTCCCAAACTGGGTCAGAGTCAACATGGGGGACAGAGTGAGACATGCGAGGTGGTGAACACACTACCTCGGGCTCAGGCTGGGGTGGTGGGACTGGTGGTGGTACTGGTGGTGCTTGCCCCCTAGCACGGGAAATTAATAGGTCGACGTGTAGGAAGCTTGCCCGGGGGGAAAGGCGGTCAAGTCAGGACTAGGTAGGAGAAAAATAGGCAATGACTGCTCAATCCCAGTCCTAATGCACCAGTGGGGGGTTTGCTCACTATCCAACCGTATAGGTATCCGGTCCACAGTTAGTCATCTGGTGGGGTCCACTCTCAACAAAACCGGCCTTTTTAACTGCTATCCTAATGATCAAGCCTCCTACACGAATAGGGGTACAAGACTGGGTACTTGCCGTGGCATGTCTACTAAGGTGGTGGATGATGTATCTACCTGTGTTCAGTTTACCAAACACATACACATAATGTCCAATAACATCTAGTTTGTTGGTTTGGGCGTTGTGAGGCTCGTTCCTACCAAGAAAACACAATCCTGCAAATCTTTGCCAGATTTTTGGGATAGGGTGATGGATAGGTTTCGTACTAGCATGTTGGGGGTCGAGGGTTGACAAACCAGTTAAAGCATGATAAATATATATCACCCATTTTATAATCAACATGCCATTGAAAAGGTAATTTAGAGTTCAATTCAAATAATTTAAAAAATTCAACATATGTCAACTAATATTCCTATTGTTCAACCTGAAAAATAAGTTCGGTCCATTTCTATTATTTACAACTTTCAAAGAAGACAAAAATTCACATGTTAATTTACGGTATGTAGGATAGTGCATGTCAACAAATTTTCTCATTCATATGTCATTCAAAAATCGTTTAACAAAATCATACAAACCAAAGATTCAAGAGTAGGGTGGTGTAACCACCGTGAAGGAATTACCTCCTGCCCGACAAGGTGTTCTAGCCGTTAATTTTGCTCTTGGCTAGCAATTCGGATTGTTGGCCAATAGGGGAGTTGCAAATCCGGATCGTACTCCTCCCTCGAACTAGAACTCCTCCCAAAAATTGATCGAGCCCTCTTTTAAGCCATAGTAGAAAAATGGGTGTGAAATTATTTGATTGAAACTTGAAAATTTTTATGTAGGATTGTAGAGGATGAAGAGAGGATTAAGAATATGTAAAAATTATTGAATTTGGGTAAGAGGTGGAGAGAAGATCTTAGAGAGAAGGTAGAGGTTTTAAGGTTTAGAGAGAGAAAGTTACGGAGGAAAAGAGAAATGAACTGAGAAAAGAAAGAAAGAAGAAGAAGAAGGGAAACGGGTTCCATCTCGCGCCCGGCCGGGCGGGCTATGGCCCGGTCGAGCGATCTGTGGCTCGTAATATTTGTTGTTCTCGAGCCCGATTGGGCGGTCTGTTGCCCGAATTTCCTCTACTCTCGCGCCTGGTCGGGCGCCCTTCACCCGATTGGGCGGTAAAAAGTCCATATACGTTACTTGCGTGCCCGGTCGGGCGAAAATTAAAGTTTTTGAACCCTTGCTCTCGCGCCTGGTCGGGCGAGCTTCGCCCGATCGGGCCCGTGGCTAATTGGAAGATTTTTTTTTTGCCTTTCTTATTTTCTTCAATTTTTGGCTAACTCTTTTCCTTCAAACCTGTACAAAAACTCATAAAACTTATTAGATTCCCTCCTCTCTCCTCTCACAAGAAAAAGAAAGAAAAACTAATCTAAAAATCATTAAAATACGGGTTGCCTCCCGAAAAGCGCTGGTTTATTAAGGTCCCGCACGACCTTCTTACCAAGTATAAGAACTATGACCCTTGGCCTAACGCTTGGTCGGGTGGTTTCTCACCTGGTCAAGCGATGTTTAGGCCACGACGCGGCTTCCTGACAAACCCCGTGGGACGCTAATTCACCTTATCTTGTGGATCCTCCTTAACTTGGACTTGGGGTTCTTCAATGCTACGCACTAAAGATCCTTCTTCGATTGATGGTTGCGTCATATTGTCATTACATTTAGCACTTGCAACTCGATCTGGCGGAACACTTATTGTAGGCTCAATTTCCATAGCTTTCTTGTTTAATTCCACTTTCTCATCCTCAAAGCCAAGACCGAAAGTGTAGAGGGCTCTTTCTATTGCATCAACTTCCTTCTGCCATTTGTCTACTTCATCTATGGAAGATGCAACACAAGATACTGCCTCCAAGGGCTTGTTAGAATAATTTTGAACCACATCAACACTAAAACACTTCTCCTCTGTCATGGGGCTTTTAGGGGTATTATTAATATTAACAATAATTTTATCGTCCCCTACTGATTGTGTCAATTTGCCACATCTCACATCTATAATTGTCCCTGCTGTGTTAAGGAATGGTCTACCCAAAATAATTGGGGTTTGCATATCCTCAGCCATATCAAGAACAACAAAATCAACAGGTATATAAAATTTACCTACTCTAATAGGAACATCCACTAAAACACCTAAGGGGTATTTAAAAGAATGGTCGGCCATTTGTAAAGTAATATTTGTAGCTTTTAATTTACCCATATTTAGCTTGGAACACACAGACAATGGCATAACACTAACGCTAGCGCCCAAATCACATAATGCATTATCAATCATTAGATTGCCAATATGACAAGGGATAGAAAAACTACCCGAATCTTTCAGTTTAGGTGGAGATTTATTTTGAAGTACGACACTACATTCTTCAGTGAAAGCTACTATCTCTACCTCACTAATAGACCTTTTTCTTGTCAATATTTCCTTCATGAATTTTGCATATGCAGGAATTTGTGTAATTCATTCAGTGAAGGGAACTGTTACCTGCAAATCTTTAACCATCTCCAGAAACTTACCAAACTACTTATCCAAATTTGTTTTCAAGTGACGATTTGGGAATGAAAGTTTGATGACTGGCTTTGGAATATTATTGCTGTTATCTGAAGCTGCTACCTTCCCTGGAGTCGTCTCCTGCAATGTAAAATCAGATTTATTAGTATTACTCTTTAGCCCTGCATGGCTGTTAGCTACATTGCCAGGTTTAATGGAATCAAGATTAGCATTATTTATTGAAACAGGTTCATCATCTCAAGGCATAGGGGGCCCTTCATAGTTTGAACCATTCCTTAAAGTAATTGCATAGGCTTTATCCGTAGGCCTGGTCGGCTGTGCTAGCAGGGCTCCCTATTGACGGGCTTGTAGAGTAGCAGAAATTTGCGCTATTTGATTATCTACAATTTTATTATGTGCTAGGATCGAATCAATTTGAGCATCTCTACTCTTCACGTGCTTCTTCTTATTAGCTAGCATGGCTCTAATTTCTACCATAGCAGGGTCGGAAGATGAGGAGGGTTGTTGTGGTTGGTTCTTCTGGCCAGCATTGGGGTGGTAATATTTCTGCTGAGTTTTTTGTGGCGCTTGTGATTCTTGTGGAGGTGGTGGAATTTTAACATTGGTGCTCCGGTAGGAAAGCTACGGATGATTTCGGTACCTAGGATTGTAGGTGTTGGAGTATGGGTTATTCTTCCTATAAGCTTGAAAGACATTGACTTGCTCCACGGAACTCCTGCAATCTTGCTCCCAATGATAAAAAATTCCAAAATTTTCACAGAAAGCCTCATTAGCATTATTATTAATTGCAGAAACATTAACTACATTTGCAGTACTAAGATTATCTAGTTTCTGGCAAATAGAGGTTAATTAAGCATGTAAAAAGGATATAGAGTCGACACTATGTTTCCCTTTATTAGCAAAGCCTCTGGGATTCCCATATTGGGAATTATGTATTGCCATATCTTCAATAACTTGACCTGCATCATCAACATTAAGGTTCATAAACCTCCCACTAGCTGCAAAATTCAATATTTTTCTAGATGAGTTTCCAATCCCATTGTAAAAGGCTTGGATCAACTGCCATTGTGCCAGATTATGGTGAGGGCATTCTCTTTGTAGATCCTTGAACCTCTCCCAAGCCTCATATAAAGTTTCATCGGCCTATTGGGCAAAGTTCTGAATAGCACTCCGTAGTACAGTTGTTCTCTCTGCAGGATAATATTTGTTATAAAAATTCAAAATAAGAGTTTCCCAGTCAGTTATACCAAGTGCAGTTCTATTTAATCCATTAAACCATAATTTGGCTTTCCCACTTAAAGAGAAAGGAAAGAGACTCTCCCTGATTTGGTCTTGTGTGACCCTAGCTTGCCTGATGGTATTACAGTACTGACAGTAGTCTGCAATATGAAGATTTGGGTCTTCACCCTTAGCTCCACTAAATTGCTTCCTTTCTATCGTCGTTATAAATTGGGGTTTAATCTGAAACTGTACCCCATCAAGAGCTGGAGTGGGAGTAAGGTGCGGAAAATCTGTAAGCTTTGGTTGTGAATAATCACTGAGCTTCTTAGGTACTGCCATCTCTGATTTTGGATCTGAAGATACCTCTAAGTCACAAGAATTAGTTGGAGGGTCTCGATGATCATTATTATCACCAGAACCCGCTAGAATTTTCTTGTAAAAATTCTTTTGTCTATGAAAGGATCATTCGATCTTAGGATCGAATTGGATGTAACCTGATCTGGAACACCTGGGCATAAACAAAGAACTAAAAGCAAATATGAGACTTGCCTCAAAGAACTAACGTTCTTTGAGACAAAAAGAAATAACCTAGACTACAAAAAATAATCAGAAATAAAAATAAAACCGTTTCTACGGCAACGGCGCCAAAATTTGATAGGCAAAAGTCGTAATCACCCAATCAAAAATAATTCCTAAATCCTCTAACTAATGCAGATAGGGAAGTAGGGTCGAACCCACAGGGAAACTGGTCTTTCTATTCCTAATTAATTTAAGCAATCTAAATAATCAAGTAACAATTTAATAATATGGATATAAAACTAAACTACAGAGATTAAAAGTAAAGAGAAAACAATGAAAAAAAGGCCTAGGCCATAGGTTCACCAATAAATAACATTTCAGGGTAAAACATAATAATCAATCACCAAAACATAAATTAATCAGATCATAAAGGGCTTTCCCTACGTATTACAATCACATAATTAATCTACCGGTATTAAATCTCATCTCTCGAATATCACTTAACCATTTATAAATTAACCTGCCTATTGAAACTAGACCAAAACATCAATTCTCATCTTTCGAATCTCAAATCAATATTGTCAAACTCATGCATAAAAGATCAGGCCTAATCTAGTCACAGACTAATAAATCAATCAATAGGAAATTAAGCTAGCATTGATAATCAACAACAATAAATTACCCCTTCTTATTATTTATGGATCCCCACAAACCTTAGAAATAAAACTACTCACACATAATTAAATCTAAACTAATCAAAGCAATAAAATAAGACATGATGAAAGAATTAAAATAAATAACTGAGATTAAAGTAGAAGAAATCGTTACCAAAGTAATCTGGAATTAAGAGTAGAGTAAAGAACAAAGTTGTAGAGAGAGAAACTAATCTAAAAGCTAAGTAGAGAGAGAAAATTTAAGAGAAGAATTAAGAAAGAGTAAAAGAAGATACTAAACTCTCTTAACGGAAAAGTATTTATATTAAGCAAGAATCCTAAACTAAAACAAACTTAAACGACGATTAAACCGCCTAATAATAACACGAGCTCGACCGGGCGAGGCACCGCCCGATCGGGCCCGCCTTTTTCTACTTCCAGGTGCGTCACTCGTGCCCGGCCGGGCGTGAGTTCGGGCGCCAGCTTTGCTTCCCCCGCCCGGCCTGGCGCGCCTTCGGGCGGGACCTCTAATGGCCAGGCGGCACTCTTGGGCCACTCTTTGGACTTCGATCGGGCTCCAATTCTTCGGGCCAATCTGGATTTCCACTTTGGCTCTTGAATACTTGGTCCAAAGGCCCCGGTATCACATATACCGAGCCCTTAATCACCGGCTCTAACCGGTCCTGGGCTTCAAAGACGGTCGTGTCCTCTTAATGTCCGTAGTTGCTCCGTGAAAAACTCGGATAACGCTCCAAATGTGCAATTTCCTACAAAACTCAAGAAAAACTACAAAAACACTAGAATACACCAATTAGTAATAAAAGTGGCTTTAAAGAGCCAAAAGCACTACTAATTATGACCAAGATACGGGGGAAAAATACTATATAAAATGGACATATCAATAGTATTGCCTGTATATTTTACACCATTTGCGTCTACAGGCTATGCTCAGAGTTGACGGGCGCAAGCCGCCATACACCAAGAAGAGAGAGGAGGTAAAGAGAGCTAATATATTGGCTAGGGATTCTAATGATGTTGCACAATATCAATATACAGTTAATGAACTTGAATCTAAAGTTATAGAAATGAAATAGGCGGAGAAAATCAAGGACCTGAATACAACTCTGGAGAAGGCCAAGAAGAAAACCAATGATGCTGAAACCTCTTTCAAAAAGGTTCAGGACGACCTCAAGGCTCTGCAGGGTGCCGTCCAACTACTCAAGCGGTAGCCTTCAGGCCAGACGGTGGAACTGATGCGCTTCATCTCCTCCGCCTGGGGTATCTGCAATCCATTATACTCAATGTCCCTTTGCCCCATTGCGAGAAATTGTAAAATTTCGTTGAACAATCTAAGTTAGAACTTCAGTCGGAAACCTGCTGAACCTTTGTCATCCGGCTGAGACATTCTTTAGATTATTTTAGTTAGTCGGCTATGAGTTAACCAATTGGGTTTTAATCTTTGCCGTTTGCATGAGTATAAGGCACTTGATTACTCGGATATGAGATACTGTCTGCAACAATTCTAACCGGATGGGCGTCGCCAGACGACTTACTCATGTTGGAACTGAAAAATTTATAAAATATAATATCATCTGGTCATTAGCCTCATAATTTTAACATTAATTTAGCTAATAAGTTTTTAACTTAGTTTAATTAATTCAGTTGATCGTCTGTGCATTGCACAAGCGTTACTTAATCATTAGACATGTATTTTTACGAGTTAATTAACAGAATTGAAAACAAAAAGCAACTTTTTCATTGATAGGCCTTTTATTAACAAAAAATTTACAAATCTCAAAAGTAGTACTTTTTCAAGTTGTCTACATTCCAAGTTTTGGGTAGCCGTCTGCCATCTAGAGTTTCCAGGCGGTAGGGTCCGTTTCTTACTTCCCCATATATCCAGTAGGGGCCTTCCCAATTAGGAGTTAGTTTTCCATTCTCATTGGCCTTACCGGTTGCCTCCATCTTTCACAACACAAAGTCCCCAACTTTCAAGGGCCGTTTGTGCACTCTTTTGTTATAGGCACGGGTCATTTTCAGACGGTAAATCTCATGACGCAAGGCAGCATTGCCCCTGCGCTCAGGGAGGGAGTCCGATGCCAGCCGCATGGCCTCTTATTTTGCATCTTCATCATACAGCATGACTCGTAGAGTCGGCTCATACATCTCAATGGGCAAGACGAATTCAGCACCGTAAACCATGAGAAATGGGGTTTCACTAGTTGCCCCTTTTTCAATCGTCCGGATGGCCTATAGGACATGAATTAACTCTTCAGCCCACAAACCACCGCCTCTTTGAATTTTCTTTTTGATGCCGTCTGAGATGAGTTGATTGAAGGCTTCAACTTGGCCGTTTTCTTGGGGTTGGCCAACTGATGCAAAAGAATGTGAGATCCCTTGATCTCCCAGCCAAGTCTTGATCTGAGGCATCTCAAATTAAGGGCCATTATAAAACACCATAGACATAGGTACCCCATATCGGTAATGATGTTCTTCTGGAAGAAAGAGATAACATCCTTGTCTTGATGCTCTTGACCTCCTCTACTTTTACCCACTTGGTGAAATAATCCACAGCCACTAGAATATAGCGCTTTCGGTCTAGTCCTATTTAGCAATCGGGACTTGGCTGTGGATTGCTGTCAGGTAAGTTGGAGGCTGATGGATGAGCCTGCCAAATCTTTGGCACTTGTCACATTTTCAGACCATTTCCATAAAATCTGCCTTAAGAGTGGGCTAGAAGTAACCTTGCCGCCTGGTCTTAATAGCCACGAATCTGCCGCCTATGTGGGAGGCGCAATATCCCGAGTGCGGATCTTTGAGTATTTTTCCCCATTTTCTAAGGCGACACACTTCATCAACGGCTTTAGAAAACCCGCCTTGAAGAGTTCTCCATCTTTCATCTCAAAATTTGCAGCACGCTGCTTTAATACGACCGCCTCCTAGGGTGAATGAAGGAGTGTGCCGTCTATCAAATATGCCCGGATGCCAGCCATCCAGGTAGAGCTTCGGTCAAGTACTCCAATGGGTTCTTCATCAGATATACTCCTTTTTTCCATTACTTCCCAAAAGACTGACCGAGGCTTATCACAGGAGGCGGAGGATGCCAATTTTGACAGAGCATCCGCCTGGTAGTTTTCGGACCTAGGCACTTGACTTAGATTAAATTCTTCAAGTGTCCCAGCTTCAGCTTTGACCACCTGCAAGTACTTGATCATAGCCGGATAGGTGGCTTCATATTCCCCATGGTATTAGCTAATGACCAACTGAGAATCTAAGCAGGCGTCAACTTTTGTTGCCTCTGCCGCTATGCAAATGCGGATGCCAGCTAGTAGGGCTTCATATTCCGCCTCATTATTTGAGGCCTGAACTTGAACAGTAGTGCATATTCATATTTATCCCTTTTCGGTGATTGATAGATTATACCTGCACCACATCCGTTCATAGTAGAGCTCCCGTCTACAAACACCTTCCAAACCTGATCAAGGTTGTCCGGAGCAACCGGCCTTGTCATTTTGACAATGAAGTTAACAAATGCCTAACCCTTCACTGCCTTTCTTGGTTCGTAGGTGATTTTAAGGCTTTGCATTTCAATAGCCCACTTGAGCATTCTGCCGCATGACTCCAAGGCTTTCATTGGCCGCTTGAGGGGTTGATCTGTATAGATCACAACCAGATGTGCCAAGAAGTAAGGATTCAACTTCTTAATATCCATGTAGAGAGCAAGGCCAAATTTTTCGATTATGGGCCAAGGTACCCGAGCTCAGCATTTATGAGAACATGGCTAATGAAATAGACCGGGAGCTGAATACCGTCTCTTTCGGCAAGGAGAACGACACTGAGGGTATGATCTAAGACGGATAAGTACATGTAAAGAGTCTCCTTTGGCACAGGGCTAACAAGCCTCGGCAAGGAGTTTAAATGTTCTTTCAATTTTTTAAAGCTCGCCTCAGTATCTTCCCTCCCCCCCATTCGAATCTAATCTTCTTCCTGATTATTTGGAAGAAGTAAAGGCATTTGTCACCTGACTAGCTGAGGAATCTCCCAAGCGTAGCTTGGAAACCAGTAAGCCTATGAGCTTCCTTGATAGTGCGGGGTGACTTCATGTCAATCACCGCGTGTATATTCTCGGGATTAGCCTCTATCCCTCCTTGATTAATCAAGAATTCGAGAAACTTCCCATACTCAACACCAAAAAAACACTTTTTTGGATTTAACATGACCTTATGCCGCCTGAGTGTGGTGAATATTTCTCGGAGATCAGCAAGGTGATCCGTGTGTGGCTTGGATTTTACTATCATATCATCAATATACGCCTCTACATTCCTCCCAATCTTATTAATGAAGACTGTATTAATCATTCGCTGGAAAGTAGCCGGCGCATTTTTAAAGCCAAACGACATCAATGTATAACAGAATAACCACAAGGGAATCTGGTGGAAGCCGAAGTAGGCATCCATAAAACTCATCAAGGCATGCTCGGACGTAGAGTCGACCAAACTGTCAATCTTTCAGAGCTGGTAAATGTCCTTTGGACATGCCTTGTTCAAGTTAGTGTAGTCTACACACATGCGCCAAGTACCATTCGGCTTCTTTACAAGCACCACGTTCGCAACCCAATCAGGGAAGTTAAATGGCCGAATAAACTCGGCGTCTAACAGCTTTTTGACCTCGGCAGTTGCCGCCTGACTTCTCTACTTGCCATGATTTCTTTTCTTTTGCCAGGTTGGCTTCTTTTTTGGATCAATGGCAATTTTGTGGACAGCAAGATCCGAGCTGATACCTGGTCTAGACACCCAAATGTTTCTCCCCAAAACCAAATCCAGTGATGAATACCTTTCACGTGATTTGATTATCGAACAAAGTGAAAATGTGAAAATCTAGTGATGAGGAAGTTTTTATTAAAATATCTCTTTTTCTACTCTCAAAAATATTTCTTTTCTTACTCTATTTATGAAAATAACCAGTCCAATTTGGTTAGGTCCATGATAAGGGTCCAATAGTAGTGTAGGTAGGTTAGGCTCGAAAAGAGCTTTCCAACGATATATGATAAGCCCAATTTTGATGAATAATAAGGAAGTTATGGATTAAATTAAATTAGGCCCAATGATTTTACATATGGCCCAATGATCTAGAGGAGGGCCTATTAATTATTTTTCCTAAAGTAATTAGGATTGATTTTTAATCTTCTAAGAATATCTAGAAGGTTCTTTCTAATTCTAATGAGATTAGGATTGATAATTATATTTTAAAGATGTTTTATTATGAATAAAATATGTGATTTGTCACAAATATGATTTTAATCTACTTAATGCAGAATTAGATGCTTAATCGCATTAAGAAGATGATTACGCGTACAAAGCGCGTAGTACTGTTGACTTAGCGGGAGACGACAAGGCTGTCGCCTGGTGCTGTTTCTATCGTCTAGCGCTGACTCCTGTCGTTGGTGACAGGAGGTATTTTATCCCAAATAGACTTGATTTGATTCCGAGCTATTTTTTCTATAAATAGGGGTCGTATCTCCCCGTTTTTAATCATTCACAACCACCATCTCTCTCTATTCTCTTTAAAAGCTAGAAGCTTTCTCTCTCTCTATTCTTTTACTAAACTTTCCTTCTCAAAAAATTCCTCATTCATTAGTTCTAGACGCACCTAGCCAAGTTTGAAGTTGTCTTAGCCCTAGATGTGAAAGGTTGATAATTTCTGAGGGTTTGGTCTCAAATCTCTATTTCAATTATTTAATTTAATTGTTTGATTTATTATTTTCCTTGAAGTTACTAACTTGGGTATTTTGTTATTAGAAAAAGATACGATGCGTCGAAGTAAGTATTTAATTGCTTTATTGATCTTTTGATATAAAATTCATTCTTAGATTATTTTGTTTATTCTTAGTGTCATGTTAGGATGTTTTATTGCTTCCTAGTATCATGTTTAGGGTATTAACTAATATTTCTAATGTCATGTATGTTTATGATGCTTCCTATTTCTCTCCTAATATCATCATGTTAGGGCTAATTGATCTTAAATGTTTAGAAACATGCTAGGGTTGTTATTAATCTTGTTAGTATCATGCCTAGGATCTTGCTATTATTTATATGCTTGATATACTGTCTTTGATTACTTGTTATGTTGCTTGATATTATTGTTATTGCTTGATCACGCCTTTTATGCATGTTTAAAGGGAATTTATACTTGTAATCTCGCTTAATAAGATAATTAATAATCTTGTTTAGGCTGATATGATTATAATCCAAGTGATCGCCCATAATAGAATTTCTTGTGCATTAATATTTAACAAACATAGATTAAACAGGTTTAGGTTAATTTATTGATAACATGTTTAGTCAGAAAGCGCACATGAATACGAGAAGAATAAAGTAGGGCGAGTTCAATCTCTTTTAGAATTAATTTGTACCTTCATCCCCGAACTTCCAGTCATAGTTCTAGACCTATTGGAGTTAAAGATCTCCTGGATTGTTGGCGACCCTGTGAACAGTTTACAAGTTCCTAAAACTTGTTGGCGACTCTTTTTCTCTAGCTTCCTTCCCTTTGGACGCCACCATGCTTAAATGTATGATCACAGTGGGGTTCAAGTGTGGGATGCTTGAAATATTCCATAACGTTTTTTGGCGACTCCACAGGAGAGGATTTCTATTTTAATTCATAAAATTTATTTTGGCAATAATTTAGAATGAGTGGATGACACTCGGAAAGTTCTAAGTATTTCATTTGCGTAATTTTGATTAACATTATTAACATAAGAATAAAAAGGTTCGCATTGGAAAGACCATCCATAATGCGTCAAAAACATAAGAATTTTACACGTAGGAAATTAGGGAAATATCTTTCACAACTAAAGCCGAAATAACGCTACGAAAAAAAACTGGAAATTCAAGAACAGAAAGTTCCCGAGGCATGTAGGAATTAGCGCTGAGTAAATAGAGTCATCGCCGAGAGATGGTTCTATCGCCTGGCGACAGTACTTGTTGTCTGGTGACAGTGACATCGTTTGGCGACATACGCTATTTTTTCGCGATGAATTCTTCCAATACCGAGCTAGAAATCTACCTTCTTGTTTCGACTAGTTTTCTAGTACTGTTTTCTCGATTTTACTTCTTGATTGAGTTTTTCCCTTTTTTCTGAAACCCATATGTGTTCTACATATGGCCATAACCCTCTGGGAATTCACGCTCCATCTACCCAATCGAACGCTCCTGTCAATGAAGGGTACATCCGAGTTTGTTGAATTCACCAAACCATGGAAGCGAGTTTAACTCGCGGGGTAACATCCACTCGCGCCAACCCTTCCAAAGGTAAGGCTTCCGCGCGGTGCATCCAAACTCATAACCATAGACCCTCTTTGACTAACCCATATCTCAAACTTTAGAGAATTAGATCCATGGTTAGGTTGCAAACTCATGGCATCATATTGTGACTATTTGACTACTTGTGCATTATTTGTTGTGCATATCTTATATGTGTTTCCCCTAACCATTTCTTTGACTTTTGAATGATTTAATTATATTAATAAATGACTAAAGGACTTTGCTAATTTAATTAATTAATGATTAAAGTCTAAATAAATTGATCGAACTTGACTTAGTACGACTTTTAGGCTTGTCCCTTTAGAGTAAAATACAGGAAACAGTCTTAGATCAATGTTCCAGCAATGGTGCAGAGGTCCGGACTGCAGTACCACGTGCTAATGATTAGTGCCAGGAGAAAATGTTGTCATCTAGCGCTATTCCTTAGCGTTTGGTGACAGTCTTGTCGTCTGACGACAGTCCATGCTTTTGTTCGAGTCTTCACGACAAGTCTAACTAATCAAATTATTAAAACGGTTTTATCAATTATTAATAACAGTAATCATGTTTAGTCCTTAATTGAGTCTAGGCACATAGTCTTATGGTCTCACATAAGAGTCAAAGTATGTAACTCACATTCACTATCAAAGCACACACATAATATGTCACATTTTGGCCATGTCTAGAGAGTCTTGTATGAGCGTATTTTCCGTCATTTTTTTAATGGGGTGAGTCGAATATTAATCCTCCAATTAACCAATACTTTTTTGAACCCTTACTTGATCCTAAAAAATACTCCCTATTTTTGCTTTTTGGTTTTTAAAACCAATAAAGTCAAAGTCAATTTGAGTTAAGTCATTAAAACAAATAAATGGTTTAATTTACAGTGCTTGGTAAAGAAAGGATGGGCGATTAATCAAAGACAATACATTTGTTCAAGTACTCCTTTTTGATAAACCAATCAGTCGGAATGGAAAATCCAAGAAGATAATGGCGTCTCAAGAAGAAGTTAATGAGCTTAGGAAGGACGTGGCCAACCTAACTGAATTAATGAAGAGTATAGCTCTTCAAATCTATGACCCTGTGAAGAAACAAAAACTGGAGCTCATGCAAGAAAGCTTGAGTAAAATATCCAATGATTATAGATTCTAGGGCATTAGCTCACAAGGGGTCTCACATGACAAGGAACTTCTTCCGCAAAAGTTCAATGCCAATGACATCCCTAGGTTCAAGGCAATAGATAATCCTTACTTCCACTTAAGAGCTTTCGAGACAATAATGAACATTAAAGAAATATATAGGAAAGTCTGTCATTCACTGTTTTCTTTATCACTTGAAATGTTTCTCAATAATGGTTTTTTCCCTTGAGAAACAGAAAATCTCTACTTGGGATGCCATAGTAAATTCTTTCATTGATAGGTATAAATGTAATATTCAAGTTGAAACTTATCATAGGGAACTTGAGATGCTTTAGAAAAAAGAGAATGAAGGTTTTACTTCTTTCTTTAATAAATGGAAGGAAACCTCTGCTAAGATAATTGAAGTACCTGCTGAAAACGAATATGTGAGATTATTCATAAAGAATCTCCAGAAAAAGTATTCTAAACATCACAAGTATCAAAGCAACTTGAACAATTTCAAGGCCGTTTATGACATTAGAATTAATATTGAAGACGACCTTGCAAAGCAAAAAACTGTTAACACTAACTCCAACAGTGGCTGGAAAGGAAAGAAGTACGACAATCCTTCTTCTTCAAAAACCACCAACTCAAACAATGTTAGCACCTTTAATCTGAATGAAGTCCTCGCCATAAATAATCAAGGACAAAGGAAACCATTTAGGAGAAAATTTACTCCTATTGGTATGAGTTATGACACCGCATTTGACCGTTGTAGACACCCATTTGTGTCTCCCCAAAACCAAACCCGGTGTTGAGTACCTTTCATGTCGAATCATAATCGAATGAAACAAAAGTGTGGAAAGGTCTAGTGTTGCGGAAAGTTTTATTTCTTTTCTCTTCTCTCTGTTTTTGAAAACTTTATTTTTAAGAAAACAGCCAATCCAGTTTGGTTGGTCCATGATATGGGTCCAATAGTGGTGTAGTTGGATGGGGCTTGCAAAGACCTTTCCAACGATATATTATAAGCCCAATTCCGATGAATATTGAGGAAGTTATGGCCAATTTACTAAACTGGGCCCGGTTTGAGCTTTATGTACGGCCCAATGATCTAGGGGAGGGCCTAATATGATTTATCATTCCTAATGCAATTAGGAATGGTTTTAGTCTTCTAGAATCTTCTAGAAGGTTCTTTTCATTCCTAATTCAATTAGGACTTTTCAGAGTTTTAATCAAGATCAAATAGAATTTTCGAAGAAATTATATTATTTAATCTTCCAGTACGGTAAACTTATCAGATTTTCGAAAACGCGTTGAAATCCAGTTTGGCGTCCAACCCCAGGCCTTGGCGCCTGGAACCAGGCTTGGCGCCAGACGCTAGCCATTGGCGCCTGGCGCTAGCCACTGGTGCCTGGCGCCAGCTAGCCAGGGTTGGCGCCAATGCTGTTTTGTGATCTTCAGACTCTGTTTTGTTGAATTATCTTTTTGGCTAATTTTCTCTATAAATATCGTATTAAAAACTCCGTTTTCATTCACGAGTTATCATCAACAATTAGTTTTAATTAGCATTCATCAACTCTCTTCATTCACAAGTTTTCATTCACCAACTCTCATCAAGATTTTCTTGATTATTCTCTCTCTTTTCTAAACTTTGTTTTCACATACAAAATTCCGCATTCGCAAGATCTAGAAACACCTAGCCATATTCAAAGTTGCCTTCGCCCTAGGCGTGAAAGGTTTTAATTTCTGAGAGTTTGGTCCCAAATCTCTCTTTCAATTATTTAATTTAATGGTTTTGTTTATTATTTTCCTTGAAGTTACTAACGTGTGTATTTTTTTATTAGAAAGAGATACGAGGCATCCAAGTAAGCACTTTAATTGATTAATTGATTTATGATGTAGGCATCATGCTTAGATTGTTATTTTAATTCCTAGTATCATGTCCAGGGTAACTTTAATATTAAGTATGATTAAAAGTACGACGCTTCCTATATTCTTCCTAATATTTATGATTGTTAGTATCATGTTAGGGCTAAAGATTTGATTTTTATTGCTTAGTGGCATGCTAGTGTTTGTTATTAATCTTGTTAGTATCATGCCTAGGATCTTGCTATTTCTATTATGCTCTAATATTAACATGAACATGATTATGATTATGATTATTATTATTATTATTATTATTTTTATTATTATTATTATTATTATTATTATTATTATTATTATTATTATTATTATTATTATTATTATTATTATTATTATTATTATTATTTTTATGATGATTGTGAATATTATTGTTATTATTATTTTGATGATGATTATTTTATTTATAATTATTATTCATGATGTTGATTATTTATTATTTTGCTTGATATATTTTATTCTTTATTGCTTGATCACCTTTTATTGCATGTTAAAGGGAATTGGTACTTGCAACCACGCTTAATAAGATAATTAATAATCTTGTTAGGGTAATTGTGATTATAATTCAAGTGATCGCCAATAATAGTTTATTTGTGCATTAATATTCAACCAATGACAAGGCAATAATCGTGTCGTTGAGCGACTACACCTAAGTCAAATTAATTTATAACGCTCTACCAACCTAATACGTGTATAGGGTAAATAGAGGGGTCGAACCACAAGGAGACATGCATAAACACCGCATTCACTACTTAAGACTTTAAGCTATCTCGGGACAAGAAGTGTGAATAACTAAGAGATTAAACTAAGGATTAAGAATGATTAAAGATCAATATAACTAAACACCAAGGGAAGTGGGTAGATGTAGACGTCACTTGATCATGCAATAACACAGAAGCAAAGCAATGGTAAACTAAGCATGCAAGAATATCGAAATAAAGCTTGATCTAACCGCCTTCCGGGGTTAATTGATTTCTCCTAACACAGCCTCTATGTTTCCACATTAGAACCATATATTAGGAGGTACTATTAAATAACAATCGATAGTAATGAACCTTAACTAAGTCAACTTCCGTTTCTTGTTAGCAAAGATTCACCTTTAATCAACCAACAATGTGCATTTGCAAGAAGATTAAAGAATATCAAGCATACAAAGACTTTAATCACCATTAACATAACCCCAACATCATAAGCATGAATCAATTAACAACTACACCATCCCCACACCCTTGGCTAGGTGACTACTCACAAATCATATTGAAGACAATATCAATCATCAAATCAATAAGCATCAACATGATCAATAAGCAAAGAAGGAAAATCAAAATAAGCAAACAAAGCTAGATACAAAAGTAAAGAAAGAGAGTAAGAGATTGCTCATTAATTGAAGATGAAGATTTACAAAGATTCAATCAAGCTCCTTCTTCAATATCCAAGTTCATCAATTGAAATCCACACTTTATCTCTCTACTAATGAAGTTTCTCTCTCTAGATTAAGCTAAAAAAAGTAGAAAATTAAAACTAACTTAATCTCCCCCAAAACGTTCTAAAAAAAGGGACTTATATAGTCCGTACAGAGTCAGCTGACAAAAGGAGAGGTCCGACCGAACAAATGGGAAGGTTCGGCCGGACTACAGGGTAGGTTCGGCCAAACCATGGGTAGGTTCGGTCGAACCTCCCTGATCCTGGTCTGGTCGAACTCCCGTGGTTCGGCCACTCCTGCAAAACTGCCAATTTTCATCTTGCCCCTGCCTCGAAGTTCGGCCGAACCACTGAGCAGGTTCGGCCACACCATCAGGAGGTTCGGCCGAACCTCCTCTGAATCATGCTTCCTCTAGCTTCTTTTAAGCTTAGCTTCCTCCTCTTGAAAATCTCGATGGTTCCTACAAAGCATAAGCATGAAAAGCACAATAAGAACAAAGCGGGAAGACTAAGAAAAGGGAGGATAAAGGAGAAAGAAAAGAGAAAGCAAAGCTAAGTAAAAATGCTTAGAAAGAGGGCCAAACAAGTGCAAACGAGGGGAGAATCCTTAGAGAAAAAGGATAAAAGAGTGGCATAAATGCCACTCATCAAAATCCCCCACACTTGCCTTTTGCTTGTCCTCAAGCAAGGAATACTAAAGCAAAAAGACAACACACACAACAAGCAAAATATGACAAGGGTTAAGAAAATCAATCAAGTTTCATGATGGGAAATGCTCTAAATGGACTCTAACATAGGGACATGAATCAAACAATGCTTACTTTTCTCAACTCAAAGAGGGGGAACACGTTCTAAGATGCTCATGGTTGAGGGAGACAAACCTAAGCTAAGCGTAGAGAACTAATGATTTCATCCTCTTCCCTAGCTCCAACCAAGACGGTCCGCATTCTCTCCACTAGCTTCAAATCATCCCTAAGTTAGCTCCTCATGGTTCCTCGAGGGAACCGGAAAAAGAAATTTATTGTGGAGTCATAAGGTTATCCCGACATCTCAACTATGCACACTCTTTCCATAGGGTTGAAATCTCTCTCCCTCCACCGTTCTTTGACCGCACTTCTCCAAGTCCAAGGGTCTTAACTTGGGTTGTAATGTCATGGCTAAGGGTTAAGGTTGGGAATTAATTTGAAAATTTTTGGTGGCAAATCCTAAGTGAAGCAAAAGAGTGGCTATCTCTCAAGAACCACCTAAGAATTGAACCTAAATTCAAATTACAACCTTCAATACAAAATTTCATAACATTACTTCATTTCTCTCATCATTTCCTCTTCCTTTTCCTTCCCCCTTTATTTATTTATTTATTTATTTATTATTTTTTTTTTATTTTGAACTTCATACGTTGCATCCTTCCTCACAAACTTTTTGCAAATATTTCCTTTCATGAACAACTTTCAAAATCTCACTTGAACCAATATTCACAACTTTCTTGCCCTAAAACCAACACTCTCGAATTCGAACCTCAAAAACCAATGCTTCACTAACTACAAGGGTTGGTAGAACATAGGCCGAAAGGTTTGTAATATGGCTACATCAAGAAAGGGGAATGAGGCCCAAATTGGTTAGCAAGTGGGTGGATGTAGAAATAAAAACCAAATTTATAACAAAACACAAAGAAAACAAAGAAAAATGAGAAGAAATGCCCTCTTCCTCCTTTAAAGTTGTTTGGTCACGATCTCGGGAGCTAAATACCAACACAAAGATTAAGACATGCATAGTTAAGGATCCAAAACGCCGCTCACAAGAGTGATGAAGGCTAGAACAAATGACGCTCACACGGGATAAAAATAAGCAAATACCAACCAAGGGAATCCTATTCACTACGGAGAGCAACACCATCTTACCACTTTCCCGTGAACTAAGGGGTTCAAACGTCATCAAGAGTTCTAAACCGGGCTACCTTAGCTTATAATGTGTCTAATTCAACCTTAAGCATTCTTAAACCGTGTAAACCCTCATCAACTAGGAAGGTAAGCATTCAAAGCCATGTCATCAAAAAGGCACATAAATTCTTGAATCCAAATGAATGAGCAAATCCACATAAAAAATGTTTCAACTTGTCATAGTCATGCTCGTTACACAAAAGAGAACAAGAAAAACACACAAAAGGGAGGAAGAAATTAAAAAGGTTCATAATCGAGGCATGTAAATCAAATAAATCCCAATCGACATACAAGTGATCGTTGATATCAACATCAACGATCCCAGGTTCCTTGGAACCAAAATCAATCAACCTCTAACCATTCAACTCTTCCTAAACTAGACCTAAACTAAGCACTCAAAGAAAAAGAAAAAGAAAGAGAGGAAAGGTCTCACCGAATGCCGCTTGAAATATAAGACAAGGAAATATATCCAATCTCACCAAGGGAGCTAGTGTTGCTCCTTAACGTCCTACATCTCCGCTTCAAGCTTCAATAAAGGTGAGCCAAACAAAAGAAACTACAACAAAACAAGAAAAGGTTAGAAAACAAAGAAAAAGACTAAAGAAACAAACAAAAAGAAGAAAAATTAATAAAAAGCTATCTACAAAGTTTGGATTAAGGGGATTTGGAGTTTCGGGAAATTTGGATTTTTTTTTTTTTTTCGGGAGCATCTCCACCTACAAAGACTCAGGGATCATCAAAGAAAATCATCAGAAATCAACAAAAATAACCATAAAACATCATCATCATCATCACATCAATAATCATAAAACATCACCATCTCATCACATCACCATCACAACATCACCAACATCATCACCACCGCCACAACGCCACATCAATACCACAAAGCCACTATCCTCACTATCCTCCTTATGTGCAAGCAACTACCCTATCACTCTACCTTCCTATGTACACTTCAACCAACCAAAAGGACATCCTCCCCCACACTATTCTTTTGCTCGTCCCGAGCAAAAGTGACAAGTGAGAAGATCGGGGGGAAGGGAAAAGTTCCAACAGCATCACTGGTTATCATCTCCTCGCCCCCTAGGTTGAGGGGGGTTGTTAGGATCAAACCCGGGAGTGTCCATGAAAGGGTGGAAGGGTTGGTTAAAGTGCTCATAGGGCCACCCTTGGGCACCCCAACCACCATCAAAAGGAGCGGGGGTGGATGCGGATGCCGGGTCATAAGCCGGATCACACCCACCCGGGCGATAGGGGTCGTATGGGGGGGTGCCAACGCGTTGGGTAGGGTCGATGGGACCTTCCCAATAGGCGTAGCAAGGGGGGGTGGGGTGTTGAGGGTCATAGGGTCCCCAATGATTGACCGGACCCTCTTGAGGAGGGTGGTAGGGGTAGTTCACATAGGGCGCTTGAATGCCCGCTTGCACAAGATTGTCATAATTTGCCCTCGCGTAGTACCCCCATTGCTCAATGGAAGCTTGATTGTCTCGACGAATATCATCGAGGGTACTACGAAGGGCATTGAAATCAAAAGGAGGAAAGGAAGAAGAAGAAGATGCCTCACCTCCCCCGCTAAGGGGGGGATTGATTTGCTCTTGATGGAGGACCGGTGGAGGTTGAGGAGCTCCACCCCGGGCTCTAGTTCGCCTCAGCTCATTGGGGATGATTTGCTGAGGGATCTTCCATTTGAGAGGAGCGGAGTGGTCCACCGTAGTGAGGTCGGGGTCCGGGAGGACACACCATTCGATCTCTTTATCGACTAGGAGGATAAAACGGCGCTTGCTAGTAGTGAAATTGAGGAAGCGGCTGTGACGGAGGGCGCTTATGGATAGAGCATAGGGAGGGAACTCGTCGGTGAGCTCTTCTCGGTTTTGGTGCACGGGTGGGAGCAATTCAAGTTGATCCTTGTATGCTCCACCCTTCAAAGAGAAAGCAATGATAGTAATCATGCCACCCATAAATATCACATCACCTAGACGGTTGTCCCTAGTATCCAAGAGCCGTTGGATAAAGGTGGAGGAGCATTGAAATTTTAGCCGTTGAGGATTGTCGGCCAAGAATAGGCAAGCAACCTCGTCTTTTACCATGGAGCCGAGGTTGGCTTTGAAGAACACGGCGTATTGTAGAAGCCGTACAAAATACCTCAAGGCTAAATGGATGATGTTGTTGACCTTTGAGGTATTAGTTTGGAACCTATCCTTGTTTGTGATGCTCCTCCACCACTCTTGCTCGTTGTAAGGAATGCGATGGGAGGAGGTCATTTCAGACGGGTGATCAAGGCCAATGGCGTGCCAAAAGAAGATCTCATTTAGATCACTCTCCGTTAGAGAGTGATCCTCGTTGAACATCCTGAAGTGTATAATGAGTTGAGGATCCTCATCGACATCTTCCGGCTCAAAAACTTCCTTGCGGAGGGAGGCAAGGAATTCCAAAGTCACACGCTCGTAAGTGTGAGCGTGGAGGTGGATGAAGTCGCCCCAACCAAAGTTTTGAGCCAACCTAGTCACCTCATCCAATATTCCCAGCTTCCTCAAAGTTTGAGGGCAAAAGAACCTTGTGGACCTAATCGGACGCTTGATGAGTGATGCATATATAGGCCAAAATTGCTCGTCCGGAGCAATAATGCCATGATCGTTGATGCCGGGAGGAGGTGGAAATTGTGTTGCTGAGGATTCTCCCACCCTCTTCCTCTTTGACTTTCCTTTTCCCTTGCCGAACATCGTGATTCTACAAATTCACCAAGAGCATATCATTAGATCAAATTGATAGGAAATGACATAAGAAGCCAAGTACTTAACCAAGGTAAAAATGTATGCTTGAGAGTATACAATTCAAGTCATGCATGAATACATTTGGACCAAGGTTTGAATAAGGATTCCTATGTCATTCCTAAATTAGTCCTAACAAGGTCTAGGTGAAATTTGGCATGATGTCCCCCTATTTTCATGATATCCAATCATCAAACCATCAAAATCAAGCCAAAACCATGAATAACAATCTCCAATAACATCCAACTCATGCATTTCTCAATCATAAAATGGTAACATGAATACCCTAGTATGAAATCAACACTCAAATACATTGAGATCAAAATAAAACCAAGGTAAACATGCATAATCATCATAAGAACATGTTCTACTATGAGCAGCCAATCAATTGCAACAAGTCAATCCAAAGAACCACATGAAATAAACAAGTCATTACTAATAATTTCAAGAATACCATAATTCACACTTAAATATGTAAAACATGGTAAAACTATAAGAAATTAAAGAAATAAACTTGCAAAAGCTAGAACAAACATACCACAATTGATTGGAAGGAAGTAAAAACCCAAAAACACCGAAGCACTTAAACCCTTGAAATTGGGGAAAATGGAAAAATGGGTTTGTTTGGTCGGAATTTTTGGTAGAGATTGCAAAAGTTGAGTGAAGGATGGAAAATAAGTGAGAAAGGATGAAGATTGGAGTGATTTTGATGGAGATTTGAGGTTGTAAGGGGAGGTGCAATGGAGGTTTAGAGTGAGAAGGAGAAGAATGGGGTAGGTGACGAATATGGGAGTTATATTCACGAAAATGCAGCAAAATAGAAAACATGGCAGCATTTTTTTTTTCGACTCTGAAGATAGGTTCGGCCGAACCGAGGGTATGTTCGGTCGAACCACAGTAAAGGTTCGGCTGAACTCCCCTTTGGTTCGGTCGAACCATTGCCAAAACTCTACATTTTAAAATCCGGGCAGAAAGTTCCAGCAAAATCGCAAAAAGAGAGGAGTGACCGAACCCAGGGAAGTTCGGCCGCACTACGAATTAAGTTCGGTCGAACCATACTTGGGTTCGGTCGAACCTATGCTGGAACTGCAAATTTTCAGATTCTGGCAGAAAGTTGCTGGAAATTTCTAAAAATTAAGGAGTGACCGAACCCAGGGAAGTTCGGCCGCATTACAGTATAAGTTCGGTCGAACCTCCCATGGGTTCGGTCGAACCTTCTACCAGAATTCAATATTTTTGTTTTTGGCAGAATGTTGCCATAAATCCTTGAAATTGCTGCAGTGGCCGAACATGAAGTGGTTCGGCCAAACTTCCATAAAGAATCACGCAATTAAAAATAGTCCGTTAACACACATCTAAACACATTAAAATCATGCTAGATGCAAAGTATATCTAAAACCCAAGCACAATCAAAACCCAAAAATCCAAACAATCCAAAGTCGTAGATGGAAAAATAGAAGCAACATGAAAAGAAAAAGTATAAAAGGGTTAGAAACTCGGGTTGCCTCCCGGAAGCGCTTTTGGTTAACGTCGTTAGCTCGACGTTCCTTGAGTTGATCAAGGAGGGTCGAATTGACGATGCACATCAAGAAGTGTCACAGAAACTGGTTCATCACTTGGGAATCCTTCATGATAGGGCTTGAGACGGTGACCGTTGATTTTGAAAGGAGAGTGGCCGTCTTGGGAAATTTCGTAGGCTCCATAAGAAAACACTTCCGTGACAATGTACGGCCCACTCCATCTTGACCTAAGTTTGCCCGGGAAAAGCTTCAAGCGGGAGTTGAATAGGAGGACCTTTTGGCCTTTGACAAATTCCTTCTTGACAATTTGAGCATCGTGCCAAGCCTTAGTCCGCGCCTTATACATGCTTGTGCTATCGTAGGCATTCATCCTCAACTCCTCTAACTCATGTAGCTCTAAAAGCCTTTGCTCACCCGCACTATGGAGATCAAAGTTGATTTGCTTGATTGCCCAATGCGTTCGATGCTCCATCTCCACGGGAAAATGACAAATTTTCCCATAGACAAGCTTGTAGGGAGTGGTCCCTATTGGGGTTTTGAAGGCGGTCCTATAAGCCCATAGTGAATCAATAAGTTTGGAGGACCAATCCTTCCTTGTCCTAGCAACCGTCTTCTCCAAAATCACCTTGAGCTCTCTATTGGTGACCTCCGCTTGGCCACTCGTTTGAGGGTGGTATGCAAGCCCTCGCTTGTGAGAAACTCCATATTTATCAAGTAGTCGAACGAAGGTGTGGTGCTTGAAATTCGATCCCCCATCACTAATTATTGCTCTTGGAACACCAAATCTCGGGAAGATCACCTTTTTGAAAAGGTTGACCACCACCTTAGAGTCATTCGTTGGAGAAGCCACGGCCTCCGCCCACTTAGACACATAGTCAACGGCGACCAAAATATACTTGTTCCCATGTGAAGAAATGAAAGGGCCCATGAAGTCTATAGCCCACACATCAAAAACTTCAAGCTCAAGGATGGGATTTTGCGGCATTTCATCCCTTCTAGAAATATTCCCCATACGTTGACATCTATCACAAGTTTTGACAAATATCCACGCATCCTTGAATAGAGAAGGCCAAAAGAGCATAGATTGAAGGACCTTTGAGGCGGTCTTTTGAGCACTCATATGCCCACCACAAGGAGAAGAGTGGCACATATGGAGAACACTTTGAACCTCTTCGTTGGGGACGCATCTCCTCAACAAACCATCGACCCCTCTTTTCAATAAAATGGGATCATCCCAAATGTATCTCTTGGCCTCGTGCTTGAGTTTTCGACGTTTTGTAAAGTGAAATCTGGTGGTATGGCACTACAAGCTAAGTAATTCACAATATCCGCATACCAAGGCTCCAATTTCACTTCAAGGACATAAAGCACATCATCTCTTAGAGCGTCCTCTATTGGCAAGCCATCATCTTTAAACCTTGCACCGCCCAACCTTGAGAGGTGATCCGCCACCACATTCTCGGCTCCCTTCTTGTCTCTCATCTCATAATCGAAGTCTTGGAGGACTAAAACCCATCTCAACAACCTTGTTTTAGCTTCCTTCTTCCCTATCAAATATTTGAGAGCCGAGTGGTCGGTATACACAATTGTCTTAGAACCAATGAGGTAGGTTCTAAACTTCTCGAATGAATGGATAACCGCTAGGAACTCCTTCTCGGTAGTTTTGTAGTTTCGTTGGGCATCATTGAGAGTTTTAGACAAATAATGTATGACATGAAGTTTCCCATTCTTTCGTTGTCCAAGAACCGATCCAATGGCCTCGTCGCTTGCATCGCACATGAGCTCAAATGAAAGAGACCAATCCGGACCTTGGACAATAGGAGCGGTGCAAAGGGCTTCTTTCAACCTACAAAAGGACTTATGACAAGCATCATCAAACACAAACTCCTTATCTTGTTTCAATAGGGATGTGAGAGGCTTAGCGATCATTGAAAAATCTTTAATAAAACGCCGATAGAACCCGGCATGGCCAAGAAAAGACCTCACTTCCCTCACGTTGGTGGTGGGAGGAAGTTTTTCGATGACCTCAACCTTGGCTCTATCAACCTCAATGCCGGCATAGGAAATTTTGTGCCCAAGAACAATCCCACTTTCGACCATAAAGTGGCACTTTTCCCAATTCAACACGAGGTTAGCCCTCTCACACCTTTCCAAGCAACGAGATAAGTTAGATAGACAATCTTCATAGGTGGCTCCTCCAACGGAGAAGTCATCCATGAAGACTTCTATCTCATCCTCAATCATATCACTAAAAATGGACATCATGCAACGTTGGAATGTTGCGGGGGCATTACAAAGCCCGAAAGGCATCCTACGATACGCATAAGTACCGTAGGGGCATGTGAAAGTTGTCTTCTCTTGATCCTTAGGGTCAATTGGGATTTGGAAAAATCCCGAGTAACCATCAAGGAAACAATAGAAGGAATGCTTTGTAAGCCTTTCCAACATTTGATCAATGAACGGTAGTGGAAAATGATCTTTGCATGTACTTGTGTTAAGTTGGCGATAGTCAATACACATGCGCCAACCGGTAACAAGTCTAGTGGGTACTAGTTGATCATGATCATTTTTCACTACCGTCATGCCCCCTTTCTTAGGCACAACTTGCACGGGAGATACCCAATCACTATGAGCAATTGGGTAAATAATTCCTGCATCAAGAAGCTTAGCCACTTCCTTCCGCACAACCTCTTGCATGGAAGGGTTAAGCTTTCTTTGCCTTTGCCTGACGGGTTTGGCATCCCCCTCTAGATCAATTTTGTGCATACATAAAGATGGACTTATACCCTTGATATCATCAATGGTATAACCCAAAGCTTTTTTGTGATTTCTCAAAACATTGATCAAGAGGGAGGTTTGCTCCTCCGTTAGGTTAGAATTTACAATCACGGGGAAAGACTCATTGGGACCAAGAAATGCATACCTCAAGCCCAAAGATAGAGGTTTCAAGTCTACCTTTGGTGCTCCCTTACCATTGGGGCTCTCTTCTCTTTCTTCAACTTGAAAGAGGTCATGAATGTAAGGAGCCTCTTCTTCCATGCTCGCGCCCTTGCACTCCTTGCTTTCCTTAAGTAAATCCTCATAGAATTGTATGTCTTCTTTGTGAGTACCTATCTTTGATTCATTCAACCACACACTTTCAAGGGGATCATTAGTGGCATGCAAGTGGGAGCGAGAAAATTCATCAAGAACCGTATCAAGAATATCTACCCTAAAGCATTCACCACTTGAGGAGGGTTGTTGCATGACATTGTTCAAATCAAACTCAATAGAATCATTGTCAATTTTCAAGGATATCTTCCCCTCCTTCACATCGATGATAGCTCTAGAAGTGGCTAGAAATGGCCTACCCAAAATTATAGGAATCCTCTCATCCTCATCCATCTCTAGCACATAGAAATCCACGGGGAATGTGAACTTTCCTACCCTAAGGGGAATGTCCTCAACTTTGCCCATGGGGAACTTAACGGAACGGTCCGCTAGTTGGAGAGTAATGATAGTGGGAGAGAGGGTTCCTACACTAAACTTTTGGTAGACGGAATAGGGCATGAGACTCACACTTGCTCCTAAGTCACACAAGGCTTTATCAAATTCAATGCCATTGATAGAGCAAGGGATGGAAAAGTTACCCGGATCTTTCAATTTGGTAGGTAGTTTGTTGGAAAGAATTGCACTACAATTGGCGGTTAAACTCACCGTCTCACACTCCCTTCTCCCACTCAAAAGATCTTTCAAAAATTTGGAATAGTGGGGCATTTGCTTCATAGCATCAACAAAAGGGACGGAGATATGCAAATTCTTTATGACTTCCAAAAACTTCCCAAATTGGGCATCAAGTTTAGCTCTCACAAATCGTTGTGGAAAGGGTAGCTTCTCCTCTCTAGGTTGGCGATTTAGGGGCAAGGGGGTGGCTTCTTTTTCCTTGAGCACCTCAAAATGTTTTTCTTTTTCAACACTCAATTGCTTATTGGGTTTTTCACCCTCATTCTCTAACTCCACCTCTTCTTGGGGTTCTTCCTCAATTAAAGGGTCACTCCCTACTACCTTCCCACTCCTTGTTGTCACGACATACAAAGGTTTTGGGTTGACTCCTTGACTTGGGATGTGAGAAGAAGAAGGAGAAGAAGAAGAAGGGGATGAATTAGATGCAAGTTGAGCAATTTCAGTCTCAAGCATTTTCATATGAGCATTGGTTCGTTTTTGAGCCTCTTCATGTTTCTTTTGATCCTCCTCAAGCATTTTTAAAAGAGCATCTAATTTAGCCATCACGGGATCTATTGGAGGGGCTTCAAGTTGAAGAGGTTGTTGAGGTGGAGGAAGTTGGGGTTGATGGAAACCCGGAGGCCTATTAGTTTGGGCATAGTTAGGAACAAATTGGCCCCTATTGCCTCCCGTGCCTTGGTTAGGAACATTGCCTTGTTGATTATTTCCCATGTTACCGTAGTCACCAAAATTTTGATTTTGATGGTCATGGTATCGGGAATTAGGTTGTTGGTTTTGATTACCATATCCTCTTTGGTTAGAGTAGCCTCTTCCATTGAAATTGGAAGGGCCTCCCCCACCATGGTATTGGTTATCATAACCACCACCATTTTGGTTCCAACCATAGTTTCCACCTTGATTCCAATTCCCCATTTGATTGGAGTTTGGCCTTAAGTTTCCTACATTTCCCATTCTAGGAGCAAAATTCATAGCATTGACATTTTCCATATTACTATCATGTTCATGGGAAGGGGGTTGAACTTCACAAGCATAGACACAATGAGAGGTATCATGATCATAGGTTTCACAATTAGAACAAAACATGCACCCTTGGGGCATTGTATTGTAAGAAGAGGGGGAGGAAGTATCCATACCATTGCCTCCCTTGGTTGAAGGGGAGATATTATCATGAGGGTTGGACCTTTCTTTCATCAATTCATCCATTTGCTTGGTCATTTTGGAGATTTGGGTAGAAAGGTTGTTGATTGCGTTGGCTTGCTCCAATGCATAAACGCCCTTGCTAGAAGTAGCATCCCTTTCTCCTTCGTACCAATCATCATAGTGCTTTGCGGCTTCCTCTATAATACACTCCACTTCATGCTCTCCTTTGTTCATAATTGGACCACCGACCGCGGCGTCTAGGCTTGTTCTTCCTTGAGGTGTGAGACCTCCATAGAAAGTGTAAATGAGTTGATACTTGGGTATCCCATGGTGTGGGCATTGACGTTGAAGCTCTTTGTATCGTTCCCATGCCGCACTTAGAGACTCACCACTCTTTTGGCGAAAACCTTGAATCAAAGACCGAGCCTCGGCGGTCTTCCTATGGTTATAAAACCTCCTCAAGAAATCCGTAGTCACTTGGTCCCATGTCGTGAGAGAATTAGGGGGCACCTCCTTCTCTAGCCATTCTAGACCTCTCCCAATTAGCGAAAATGGAAACATTTTGAGGCGAATATATTCTTGAGTCACTCCATTTGCCTTTATTGTGTCACAATATTTCTCAAACTCTTTTAGGTGCTAATGAGGACTCTCAAACTTTCCACCCGAGAATTGTTTCCTCTCAATCAGGGCAATCAAATTAGGCTTGATCTCGAAATTGTTGGCTTGAGTAGTAGGAGTTAGGATCCCACTTTGCGCTCTAAAAGCTTCGGGGGCCCTAAGACGACTCAAAGGCGTATTCTCTCCCATTTTAGAACCTTCTTTACTTTCAAACTTATAGGTTGAGAAAGGGTTGATTTCTGAATTCGAAGATGATTTAGGGCTATCTAATTCTTCACTTGAGGGTGAAGAGGGTGGAGTATCTTCTAATTCTCTTACTCCTCTCGTTGGAGTGCAGGAATTTCTATTCCTTCCTCTTGCTTCTCTTCGAAGTAGGGACAAAGACCTCTCTAGCTCTGGATCGATGGGAATTAAAGATCTTGAGCGGGTTCGTCCTCTGTTCATACAACAAAGCTAAGAAGAACGTAAGCACTGACAAGTAACAAAAGTAGAAAACACTAACAAATAAAGGTGAGATAGTCTTAAACAAGCAATGAAATAGCAATGGAAACCGTCTCCCCGGCAACGGCGCCAATTTGACAAGGCAATAATCGTGTCGTTGAGCGACTACACCTAAGTCAAATTAATTTATAACGCTCTACCAACCTAATACGTGTATAGGGTAAATAGAGGGGTCGAACCACAAGGAGACATGCATAAACACCGCATTCACTACTTAAGACTTTAAGCTATCTCGGGACAAGAAGTGTGAATAACTAAGAGATTAAACTAAGGATTAAGAATGATTAAAGATCAATATAACTAAACACCAAGGGAAGTGGGTAGATGTAGACGTCACTTGATCATGCAATAACACAGAAGCAAAGCAATGGTAAACTAAGCATGCAAGAATATCGAAATAAAGCTCGATCTAACCGCCTTCCGGGGTTAATCGATTTCTCCTAACATAGCCTCTATGTTTCCACATTAGAACCATATATTAGGAGGTACTATTAAATAATAATCGATAGTAATGAACCTTAACTAAGTCAACTTCCGTTTCTTGTTAGCAAAGATTCACCTTTAATCAACCAACAATGTGCACTTGCAAGAAGATTAAAGAATATCCAGCATACAAAGACTTTAATCACCATTAACATAACCCCAACATCATAAGCATGAATCAATTAACAACTACACCATCCCCACACCCTTGGCTAGGTGACTACTCACAAATCATATTGAAGACAATATCAATCATCAAATCAATAAGCATCAACATGATCAATAAGCAAAGAAGGAAAATCAAAATAAGCAAACAAAGCTAGATACAAAAGTAAATAAAGAGAGTAAGAGATTGCTCATTAATTGAAGATGAATATTTACAAAGATTCATTCAAGCTCCTTCTTCAATATCCAAGTTCATCAATGGAAATCCACACTTTCTCTCTCTACTAATGAAGTTTCTCTCTCTAGATTAAGCTAAAAAATGTAGAAAATTAAAACTAACTTAATCTCCTCCAAAACGTTCTAAAAAAAGGGACTTATATAGTCCGTACAGAGTCAGCTGACAAAAGGAGAGGTCCGACCGAACAAATGGGAAGGTTCGGCCGGACTATAGGGTAGGTTCGGCTGAACCATGGGTAGGTTCGGTCGAACCTCCCTGATCCTGGTCTGGTCGAACTCCCGTGGTTCAGCCACTCCTACAAAACTGCCAATTTTCATCTTGCCCCTGCCTCGAAGTTCGGCCGAACCACTAAGCAGGTTCGGCCACACCTTGGTTCGGCCACACCATCAGGAGGTTCGGCCGAACCTCCTCTGAATCATGCTTCCTCTAGCTTCTTTTGAGCTTAGCTTCCTCCTCTTGAAAATGTCGATGGTTCCTACAAAGCATAAGCATGAAAAGCATAATAAGAACAAAGCGGGAAGACTAAGAAAAGGGAGGATAAAGGAGAAAGAAAAGAGAAAGCAAAGCTAAGTAAAAATGCTTAGAAAGAGGGCCAAACAAGTGCAAACGAGGGGAGAATCCTTAGAGAAAAAAGGATAAAAGAGTGGCATAAATGCCACTCATCAACCAACATAGATTAAACAGGTTTAGGGTTAAACCTATTGATTGTATGTTAGTCAGAAAGCGCACATGAATGCGAGCAGAATAAAGTAGAGGCCTATTATTAGGGTAGGTTCAATCTCTTTTAGGTTGGATTTGTACCATCATCCCCGAACCCTTATTTGGTTCATGACCTTATGGAGTTGACGATCTCTTGGATCGTTAAGGGGTGTAACCTTCACCTCGTGAACGGTTTACAAGTTCCTTAAAAACTTGTTGGCGACTCTTTTGCTCTATCTTCTTCCCTTTTGGACGCCACCGTACTTTAGTGTATGATCACAGTGGGGTTCGAGCTAGTTGGATTTTTAAAGGCTTGAAATTATTCCCTACAACCGTCTTCATGCAAAGGGTCTTATAACTCTTATTGGACCATTTGGGGATCCACCAGTCGAACAAATAACAACTAATTGGAAACCCAATGCACCATCAAGGTAGGGGCCATCTTATTGAGAATTACTAGAAGCTAAAGGAAGCTATTCGGTACTTGATCGACAATAATAAACTCTAGTGTCTCTTGCAAGCAAGAAGCCAAGCATCAACAGTGCACCACTTTTTGACTCCTTGGTAATTTTTGATGAGGAAAGTTGTGTTGATCCCTCATCTTTAATCAAACCAGTCAAAGAAACTCATGTCCGTGAAGAAGAAGAGGAAGTATTCTTCGACGCCATGAGTGAATGGTCCCCAATTTAACAACTGTCCGCAAAAGAAGATGTGTTGCTCTTCATATATACAATGGAGAAAACAATAGGCATGTGTAAAGAAGTTCTTTAACGCATAAAGCAGGAAAAAAGTAAACATGTCAATAAAGAGATGACACCTATAAAAACTACTAAGAAGAAACCATTTTCTTTTCAAGTAGTCGAAACACCCAAAAGGGGCCATAATTCCTACACTCCTATTGGGACCACCTATGCGAATATGTTCAAAATGCTATCCGAGAGTGGCAAGATCAAACCTCTCAAACCGAGACCATTTGAATCGCTAAAAAGAACGGACATGTTCTACTGTCCATATCATCAATCAAGGGGACACAGAATAGTACACTGTCTTAAATTTAAGGATTTAATTCAGAAACTGATTTATAATAAAAAGTTAGTCCAAATTCCACAAGAGAATTATTATACTATTAATGGAGTTTGGGACAGTTACGATGAGGACGTCTACCTCAAGGATATGGAGGAAACCCCACTCTCCACAATATATCCAATAGAAGATATTTGGGATGAAGAAGATTCACCCATAGATGTTCTCACAAGATCCGGGAGAATGCAACCTCCCATTACCATATAACAACCTATTCCTACTACTCAGGAAGTTCCCACACCCATCATAGAAGACATTGATGTTGTCAAACAACTAAAGAAGACTAAAGTTGATATGAATGTATGGAAACTTTTAGCCACATCCCATAAACATAGGTTAGCAGTGATGAATGCTTTGGATAAAATAGGAATAGATTCTGAAACCACTCCTGAGGGGTTGGCTAAATTTCTCACGAGTGATCTTCCTAGTCCCATCAACTTGATCACCTTTTCTGACAAGGACCTACCTCCATAGGGTGATAAACATAACAAAGCATTAAATCTCACATTAATCTGTAAGAGAATTATTGTCCCAATAACTCTTGTCGTAGATAATGGATCTACGATTAATGTCTGTCCACTCTGAACTGCGAGAATGTTAGGGATAAGGAATGAAGACTTGTCTACGTCTACACAGGGAATAAGAGCCTATGACAACACTCGCCGCCAAGCTCTTGGAACTATCACCATGAATGTAACGACAGGAGTCATAGAACATGCTACTACTTTTCAAGTATGAGACATTAAAGCATCTTTCCACTTGTTGTTGGGACG